>NC_141061.1:25711163-26911163 GCF_041138505.1 Cibotium barometz
GACTTGGAGGAGACCAGACGATGCTGTCGGCTGAGAACAAGAGCTGTCGGCTGCATGGTGGAAGATAGGCGCATCAGCGTTTTTCTTATTTGGTCCGACTGCTGGTCGGCCAGCACTTCAATATTCCAAAGGGCCTATAAAAGGCACTCAAGGCTCATCATTGTATTCATTCATTCCTTTATGGGATGGGTCCTTAGGGTCCTTAGAGTAGGACTAGATTCATTCATTCATTCCTTTATGGGATGGGTCCTTAGGGTCCTTAGAGTAGGACTAGATTTTGGTGTTTATGACCTTTTGTATGAGGCAGCCTAGGGCTGTAGAAAAGTACCTTTTTGTACTATATGAAATATACTGAATTTCCAACCATACCTCTCTCTCTCTCCCTACTCTCCCTTCTGTCTGCGTTTTTGCATCAGCATGTTTCCAGTGGTGTTTAGGGCTGAAAGAAGACCTCGAGAGCTTCCGCGTGTTACAAGTGGGTAATTTGGGACCCCATCTGGTGTCGTCTCTACTACATCTATTTTCAGATTCATGTATGCTGTTTTAAAAAGACTCACTAAACTCAGGTTTAAAGAAAGGCTTCGTTGTTTCACACAGTCCTAGCTCGGCGCATGCTACACAAAACGCATACAGAAGAGAGAGAGAGAGATAGCTAAGTATTCAATATATTCATATGGTACAAAAAGGATGTAGCCCTTGGCTGCCTTCATGAAAAGGTAGAGAATACGTAATCTTATCCTAATCTAGTGACCCAGTCCAGGGACTCTGGCTGGACTGAATGAATCAAAACGATAAGCAACTTTGCCTTATATAGGCCTTGGCAAATACTAGTGGATTGGTTGACTGCTGGTCAGCCAGGTCCTAGACAAAAACTCACTGAATTGCTGCAGCCAATTGGTCCTAAATCTTGTATGCGCTGGCCGACAGCCCTCCCTTGTCCACCACCAGTCTTCCCTTGCCAATACCAGCAACAAATGCTCCAGAATCTCGTTCTAACCTAATTCTTTATCTTGTTGCCCTTCAGGATTAGTCTTGGGATTAGCCTGCACATGTCTTGCACATGACAAGAAATGTCTTAGGTGGGAAAGTATGTTATGTACCTGCTAAGGCTAACCACATGGTTAGTGGAGCCTAATCTAGGGTTAGGGGACCTTGAGGTTTAGTGCAATGTGATTACTGGGGTTAAGATTTATTAGTGTTATCCCATAAGTTATAGCTATTTATTTGTCAACAACTATTTATTGGTTGCCTAAGGCCATATAAGTGGGGTGAGCCTATTGTGTGGGCCATCGTATTGTTTTGTATCATATTGGTGTGGTCGGATGATGGAAAGTTTGTGCCTAGGCTTGGGACATGGCCCAAGGATGCCTTAGCCGAAGGGGCTCGGGGGTGGTCTACTAACCACGCGAACCTACGATTGGGAGGTGAGCTAGCTTGCACCTCTTCAATTGGTACTTATCTTGAATGCTTGATGTTTATAGCCTTCAAGGATCTCCTTTGTAATATCATTGACTCATTGATGACCTATGCGTACACTCTACGTGGAAGGTGCATCTTGCTCATCTTCGGCTAGTCTTTGAGAGATGTAGACTCTACCGCATCTTGTTAAAACCACTTAAATGTCAATTTAGGGGTAAACACAGTGTCATCCTTGGACACGTTGTCTCGAAGAACGGCATCTCTACTGATGAAAACAAAATTTGTGTGATCTTAGAGTTACCACCACCCATCAACTACAAGGGGGTGTAGAGATTCATGGGGCATGTATGGTATTATAGCAGATTCATCTTCTTGTATGCCATATACGCCAGACCCTTGTATAAGCTGCTGTTTATCTTTGAATGGACAGATGAATGCCAATGGGCATATGAAAAACTAAAGAAGGCATTAGCAATCGCACCCATCGTGAGATTCCCCAATGGGGATCTAATTTTCCATGTGCATATTGATGCTTCAACATTTGCTATTGGTGCGTGTTAGCACGATCGGGGGAGCACAACATGGACTTCCTGTGACTTTTGCTAGCCGTGAACTTAATAACATTGAAGAAGTCCATGCATTATCTTCTGGCTACAAATTTGTTTTCTTTGTCAAATCATCATGCATTGCTGTATTTGTGAATAAGCCTTGCACCACATTCTTTTGGAGTTTGATTTCACCATCACCATGCAAAAAGGGTTTGTGCATGTCCATGACGACCACCTCTCCAGAATTCCAAATGGAGAACCCCCTATTGCCCATGTCTTTGCCAAAGATTTCCCATCGACTGTTCCATAAAAAAGGACAGAGCTAGACGCCTCATTAGGAAGGCGCCGCTCTATCAATTGACAGCCAGTTGATATTGTGTTAATTTTGATATTGTGTTAATTCTTTCTATCATTAGTGGTGTATATGTCCTATCAACTACATTTTTGTTGTAATAATTCTTTCTATTTGTTATGATTCCTTAGTATGGTTGAGCCTGCCCTGCATCTCCGGAGTTTTGACAGGAACACAATACATAGATCTTTGTATAAATGTATGCTCCTGTGTGCGCGTGCGCATGGCGTGTGTGTGTGGGAGCGTGTATTGATACCAAGTTCTACACCCACTATTGGGCACTGATGAAGTTAGTGGGGATGTCGTAGTATCTATTCCTTCCTATGCATGATGGAGTTGATGGTTTATTGTCTTGTGGATGACTACCATGAGGTTATAAATTGCACTTTCTTATAAGGTGAATTTGGGCATATTCTTGGATTCATCTAGGTATATATATATATATATATATATGTATTTCTAGCCACATTTTCACTAGGGGGGGAATGTTAAATATTAATAGTGATTAATGTGGGAATAAACAGCGCTAGGTGGTGGTTGTCACTAATTTGGTCCCCTCACTAGTCTTGATGAGTGTTTCATACACTGATTGGAGCCAAGGTGTGAACGGGGATTCCCCACAGAAGAAAGCTCGAACATTTATGGCAAAGTTTGGCATGAAAGATGACTTCTGGACAAAAGCAACATGGGATTTTTATCATAAGCTTTATAAGTTGACGGGTTCACACATCATTAAAGTGTGGCCGGACTTATTAATATCTTGGGCATGGATAGGTGGACAAAGGGAGGCGCCTAAAGCAAACTTGGTCAACAAGTTTGGGAAAAGCATAAAACTGGTATTTTTGACACATTTTTTTTTTCCCCGGGAAAAAGACCCTTCTATTAGTTAATGAAAAAACAGCCACAAAGGGCCAGATATAACCACAAAGGGCTAGATACAAACTTGCCTCACCCATATTTCCCAATAATGCTCAAAATTCCACTTTTGATAAATACTCATAATTTGAATTATGTTAAAAATTCCCCCACTTCTCCTCCGGTTGGCCGTTCTATGAGGAGAAGGCTATCTCATACAAGGGGAGGGGGGAGGAACAACCACACAGGTGGGGTCTATACTGCCGAATGGGGTCACCTCCTCTATCTGTGAGAAATGGGCCAGGCCTCCAAAGTCTCAAGAAAGCTTCCCACCGCTTCTGCATGTGGTCAGAACCTTCCTGTAACTTCCCCCACTGACCACGGAGAGTGAATGATATCGAGCTATATGTTCCTTATAGACTTAGCCGACGGAGTGTGGGTGTAACATGAGGAAGCTTCGGGGGAGATCGGTAACTTCAATGCTCGGAAATCAGCACACGTTTCATGATGAAAATAACGCACAAAACTGAATCACACGTTTCATGATGAAAATAACGCACAAAACTGAATATGGATGTACAGAAAAATAGAGAGAGAGAGAGAGAGAGAGAGAGAGAGGGAGAAGAGGACATAGTATTGGGTCCCGAATATCCTCTGTAGGGCCCCCACCACGGATGGTGTATTTGCTTTTATTAGAATGATGCAAAATCTGAAATAAAAGACTGAACCTGAACCCTCTTGACTGAGATAGATCTCTGTCCTTGACCTTCAATCCTTCACCCTTGTGTTAGCTTCTCCCTTGGCTGTCCTGGCCCTTGAATTAGCTTCAGCACCTTGTGAATTATGAGATAAATGAACTGAATTTATGGCTTGGGTATTTATACCCCTTCATGATGCTGGTCGGCTGTTTTATCGGGGTTCGGTTTGCTGAAAAGAGACCCACGACCTGTTTTAATAAGCATTAAATGCTTATATTGCCCATCGTTTCACACCTACTGCCCTGGCCGCCTTGTGGGCTGCTGTCCAGGCCTGCGCAGGCTGCTGGGCAGCCCTTGGGCACTGGCCGACTGGCTGCTGGGCAGCCGTTTGGCCTGGCCGCCTGGCTGGGCTGGCCCAAAGGCCTTGTCGGTTGCCTGGCCAGGCCCCTTAGGCTGGCTGACAGCCTGCCCAGCCCACACTAGGGCTGGGGGGCAAGGCTTGGGGCCCTCCTGGCCCCCTTGGGGTGGCCCATAGCCTTCCCCGTGCCCACACTTGATGCATACCTACATCTACACAATCGTCTGACATCTGGTCGCAAACCAAACATACAGAGCAACTGACATCATTCCAGAGGGAGACTCACAGCGCGGACTGGCACTGCTTCATGTGTAGAACAATGCACACCTGACCTTGGATGCATGTGCAGGACAATGCACACCTGACCTCGGACGAATGGAGTGGAACCTTGGCTGACTCGTCCATCCACTCCAGGTCCTACACCTTCTTGTTCAGATATGTCTACGTGGCATCCAAGTGCGGGATGCATGTGACAGTGGGTACCCTCGATGGCCTCGTTGCATCTAGCTCGCCACATGTGCCAGGCTGCTATGCTACTACAAATCTCCCATCTTAGGCATGAGCCTGGACGCCAGTCGCCTGTAGGAGGGTTTGTGATTGGTATTGCTGCAATACGATGGTGAGAGATTTGAAGGGCTAGTTCTCCTCCATCCTCCTCATAAGATCTGACCACTCCCGCCTCTGTAGCCTAAGCGACAATGCCCCATGTAATGATCCGGGTCGATGCCCTGTCCATAGTGAAGATGCGGAGAATCCTCTGCCAAATCTGCTGAGCCTTCGGGCAATCCCAAAGACAATGTTGTTGAGACTCCTGAGGGTGGCCGCACCGCGGGCAATCTGCTAGCCGACCTCCAATTGCCAGCCAAGTACCGACCATGTGTGCCATCAACCAAAGAAAGAGGGTGATCTTTCTAGACCGAAAGCTGTCCTAGATCCTCTTCCAGAAATTTGAAAAGAAGCGTTGTTAGAGGCCTTGTGATGACTGCCAATGTGCTGCTGTTGTCGGGGTGCCATCTATCTCTGGCATCTGGATCCTACGGCCTAGCCGCGCTGTAAATGCAAAGAAGGGGGCATCCAGAGTATCCTCCCGATCCGCGGGGTCATGCTAACTCCACTCTCCCGGGTCCCACTGTAGGCGCGTGAGAGATCGGCACTCCCATATCCATAGCGGCCAAAATCTCTCCCTGGCCACCTTGGCCGATGCTGGGTCGATGTGCCACTCCCGTGATTGAAAACCAATAACCCTCACCCTTTGCAAGGTGCAGCCCCACTGAAGTCCTCTAAGGGGAGTTGAGATCTCTCTAGTCTGCCATGGGAGCCAATAGAAAAAGTGAGCAGACCACTGTCCACATTTGTTCCGTGGACCGATACATGTCTGGTAAACACACCTAGCCACACTGGGGGGGGTCGGGTCTGGGGTAGGAGTCAGCCACTCCTGAGGGATAGCTGAGTAGATATCAATGCTGAGCTTGTCTCTACCTCGGATCCCTGTCAAGCCTCTCTCTTGTACCTCCGGGCGTAATTGTCTGTGTGCGATCCAATCTCCCAGAGACATGGCTGGTCCGGTGCCCCATGATACATGCAGTCGGGCCCCCAACATGTGGCCATTGGGTAAACGGATCAGGGGGTTCTAGACCAAAGACTGCCGAAGCCGCTCCTCTGAGGCTGCCGGAGAGCGATTTGTCTAAGGGCCGGCTTGAAATGATCCCAAGCTCGAAGTAAGCTGGCTGCAAATTTGTCCTCAAAAGCTGGACTAAAACCACGGGCCCGCATCTCTGTGAAAATCCATCTGGTACTTTGCGGCCAAGGGCCCCCAGGACTCGGGGTGCGGGCTGAAATCTGGGCCAATAGGAAATCCTTCCAGGGCTCACCACTAGGAAGGAGTCCTCTAACCATCAGCTTGCCCATCAGGGCACGACTCTGAATAGCAGGGTCAATGAGCCCTAGTCCCCCTCTACGATGTGGCTGAATGATCACTCTCCATGCCACCTTGGCCTTGGCTGGCCTCCCATCACTGCCGGCCCATAAGAAGTTCCTGATCAATCGTTGTACCTGGCCAATATAGGCCTGAGAGAAGGCCTAGCACGAAGTGATGTACCACATGGTGGCAAGAAGTCCTTGGTTCGCCACCACCACTCTACCGGCTAGGGAGAGCCTCGCAGAACTCCAGTATAAAAGTTTCTTCCGAATACTTAGAAGGAGCGGGGCGAGTTGTTGCTTAGGAAAGATATCAATGCCAACTTGGCAACCAAGATAGAGAATTGGAGTGCCCCTCGGGATCCATTGAAAAGCCTCAACTGGGCGCCAAGTCGGGGCGGGTGCTGAGCCTACCCAAAAACCACACAACTTGTGCCAGTTAATCTGTGCTCCTGATGCACGGCAGAAAATCTCGATTGTCTCCGCGAATCTCTGGGGAGCTTCCCCACATCTCCAGAAAGGAAGGCTGCTGTGTCATCTGCAAACTCTGAGTCAAGCAGCTCTTGCGCGTGCGGAGGGGAAGACGCAATCCCTAAAGCTCGGTCTCCTGGGTTGAGAGGAAACTACTCATGGCCTTGGCAACGAATAGGAAGAGGTAAGGTGCCAAAGGACAGCCTTGCCGAACCGAGCGGGAGAGGGGAGATCTGTCGCCACACGGGCTCCCTGAATGAGAACCTGGTTGTGTGATGCTGAGTAAAGTCCTAAGACTACCTCAACCCACTCCATGGGGAATCCCATCCAGCTCATCGTGCCCTCCAGAAAGCTCCAATCCACCCTATCATAAGCTTTCTCAAAGTCTAGGAGTAGCACTATGAGGTCCTGCTGTCGCATCCTGGCCGAAGCTGTTGTCCCCAGAAGGTGAAAATGTTGTCCAGAATGCGCCGATCCTGAACAAAGCCGGTCTGAGTGTCCTTAATCAGGTCCGGGAGAAAGGGCTGAAGTCTCCTGCTGATGGCCTTGGCCAAGATCTTATAGGTGGTCCCTAGAAGAGTGATGGGTCTCCACTACCGGATCTCCAATCTTTCACCACCCTCCTTGGGAATCAAGTGAATCAAGCCCTGTAAGCGTCTCTCTGGCATGTGTGAGCATAATCTCATTGAAGGCAGCACGAAGGCCGCCTTCCATGAGATCCCAGTGTCCAAGAAAGAAAGAGACTAGAAGCTTGTCCACCCCCGGGCATTTCCCCTACGTAATGCCGTCATCGCCTCCGCCAACTCCTCAGCTGTGAATGGAGCCAGTAAGAAGGACTGAAGAGAGGGGGGAACCACCTTTCTCGTGTGTCGCGAGACCCTCGCGCGCGCATCCATCACCTGTTGACACATCAGCTACTTTTAGGTCAAAAAGGGGAAAAGCATAGCTATTCTTGAGCTGGTCGACTCCTTTAAACGTAGGGGAAGGAAGCGCATGAAGGGGGCAGATAGCAGGCAACAGTTCTATCCCTCCTGGGCAGCAGCAGCATGTTCTATCTTTCTTGAACGCTGGCCATACAGCAGAGGTTCTTGAGGAACTTTCTGCTCACTCTCTGAGCGCTGGCCGTACAGTCCTTCAGATGGGCAGCCTTTCCCTCTCTCCATGGGTCAACTGCAGCAGCAACAGCTTATTCTCTCTCTCTCTCTCTCTCTCTTCCCTTGCGATGGCCGTACTCTGCAGTGGTTGGCTGAGTGATGGCCGGTGGGGTTCGTTCTTGTGCTGTCCGTACGACAGTTGTATTGTAGCCAGTTTTTGCCTCTCACCGCAGGCCATACAGTGGTACAGCGGCGGAGCAACCTTCCTCTCTTCAGCAAGCATGTATAGTGGTACAGCAGCGGGGCAACCTTCCTCTCTCTCTCTCTCTCTCTCTCTCTCTCTCTCTCTCTCTCTCTTCAGCAGGCCATACAGTGGTATAGCAGCAGGGCAACCTCTCTCTCTCTCTCTCTCTCTCTCTCTTCAGCAGGCCGTACAGTGGTACAGTGGTGGGGCAGCCTCTCTCTCTCTCTCTCTTCGCTGGCTGTACAGGTGGGTAGCAGCCTGTCCTCTCCTCGGCGCGAACCGTACATAGCAGCTGTGGACGACTGGTGTTTTCTGTCTCTTGAGTGCTGGTCATACAGCAGGGCAGTAGCACACACTCTCTCACCTGGTCTGCTGATCGTACAGAATTCTTCTTCTCTTGAGAGCCACCGGTTCTGGGGCTGTTTTGGAGATATCGGGGACTGTTTTGAGAGCTCCTCTGGGGCAGATTTGAGGCTCTGTTCTGGGTTCCATGCCAAAACAGCCCCCAGAACAGAGCCTCAAATCTGCCCCTGAGGAGCTCTCAAAACAGTCCCTGGTGGCTCTCAGGAGAAGTACTCCGCTTGCCCTCTAGTTGCACGCTGGTGGGCTGCGCTCTCTACACAGGCGGCTGCGCCTCCCCTCTGCCTGCACCTGCGCCTCCCCTCCACAGGATATGGGATTAGACAGACGCTCACAGGATGTGGAGTGCACAGAGTATGGGAGATATTTGGTAGATATGGGGACTGCACATGGGTTGGCCATACTTAATGGCTTGCAGAGGTTTCCGTCAGCAGCTGGATTTACTTGCTTTCCACATAGACATGGTGCTAGCACAGTGGGCTATGCCGAGCTTTGTTTCATGCATTGAGGATTTCACAGTTGGATCTCGGCCCATCGAGGGAGGCTTGGCGTTTGTTTCATGAGTCCTCCCCTGCTTTGGCCATCACTTCTACAGAGGTCTGGGGTAGCTATGCAGCATCTCTATATATAGTTCCTGGACAGACACCTTTTCCTGACCCGCCAGCACCATGCCCACAGACATGTACTTTCTTTACCACAGAGATGGTAAGGAAGGCCATTGATGAAGACTGGGAGAGCATATAATCATGATGGATTGGTTGCTGAGCACTTTATTCATGCGAGAGACGTGTTGGCAGAGCTTCTAGCAGTGATGTTCAATCGAGCTATGTGTGAAGGCTTACCCGAGACTTGGTGTAGGTCCACCATCGTGCCTATCTTCAAGTCAGGGGACCCTATGGAGCCAGGGAATTATCGCACTATTATGATTGGTCACACACTAGCACGATTGTATGCATCCATTCTTGAGCAGCAGTTGAGTAGATGGGCAGAGAGAGAGGGCATTCAAGCAGAGGGACAGGTAGGGTTCAGGAGAGGTTTCTCTACTCTTGACCACATCTTGACTCTGCTGGCCATTATTGAGGAGGGCAGGTCGCATGGGCGACGGATTTATTGTAGCTTTGTGGACTTCCGCAAAGCATTTGATACAGTGCCCAGAGCCAGATTGATGAGGCGATTATAGGAGATGGGGGTACCCACAGAGCTCATATGGGGGATTATGGCTTTATATAGCTCAGTTGCAGGACAGGTACGCACCCCAGAGGGGGTCTCTACTTTGGTTCACTCCACTATAGGAGTGAAGCAAGGTTGCCCGTTATCTCCTTCATTGTTTGGTATGTATGTGGATGAGGCTTCTGACTACATTGAGAGATTGGGGGACAGAGGAGCCCAGCTAGCAGGTACATGGATCCCACTATTGTTATATGCTGATGATATTGTGTTGATCTCTGACTCCCCTGAGGGTATGCAGCGTCATCTGGATGCTTTACATGAGTTTGCACATGATAGTGGATTGTCTGTCAACCTTGGCAAAACCAAGGTTATGGTGTTTAACACCACGCCACAGTGGGTTAGGCGATCAGCTCCCACATTTACATATGGGCAGGAGATTGTGGAGTATACAGATGCATATACATATCTTGGGGTAGTATTCAGTGGGCCAGTGTTTTCGATGAGGAGAGCAGCAGAGACTAGATTGACTAAGCACATGCAGCCCTGGGTGGTTTGGAGAGGATGTGTTCGCAGGTTCAGTTTCAAGAACCTCGAACAAAACTTTGGCTTGACACTCTAGTGACATCAGCTATGCTTTATGGAGTGCAGATATGGGGACCTTCAGTGGGCCATCACAGCGCAGGCGGATGGAGAGGTATGGAGAGGCCTTTGGTATCTATGATTGCTAGGATTATTAGAGCCAAGGCCGTGGTACCTCATGAGATTATTCGAGCAGAGCTGGCGGCTGCCCCTCTGGTGATTGAGGCTCTTACGAGATCAGTCTCCTACATACATGGCTTGTGGGACCTCCCCCGAGATAGATATGCACGCCTTGCCCTTGAGTCCTCCCGACAGTTAGCTTTACAGGGAGACACGGCTTGTTGGTATGGACAGATGACATCTTGGTTCCAGGCACATGGTTTTAGCATGGACAGATTGCCTCCCTTCCAGTATTCTCTGGATGCACCCTCTCTCACTCTCACACGGACAGAGATTACCAGACTCATCTGTCAGGATTTAGTTTAGCTGGACATTAGGAGGACATGGATATATCTGACTGAGGAGCTGGGCACGAAGATGGCTTTCTACAGAGAGCATTTTCTTCAGCTCACAGCAGATGGTTTTGTGATCAGACCCAGTTACATGGATGTACACTTGTCTCATGCAGTACGATGTGCTATTGGTCAGATTCGCACATGATGTGCTATTGGTCAGATTCGCACATCCTCACACCAGCTTGAGATTGAGATTGGCCGATATAGAGGTATACCAGCTGAGGCCAGGATATGCCGAGTATGCCATGGGGAGCCAGAGACAGAGCTGCATTATATATGCCATTGTACTGCATACTATGAGATACGTGGTCGTTTCCACTGTTTATTCAGAGAGGGTTTTGGACCACTTTCCAGAGTCATGGGGTACCAGGACCAGAGGTGTTTGGGATTGTTCTTGCTTGAGGTGCGGAGATATAGAGATAGCCTGCTTAGGCGCACAGAGAGCCAGACTCAGAGGCACATTACAGACTTGTTTAGTCCAGCCATCACTGCGCCAGATGGACCGCAGCAGCAGCAGGACATGGATACCGCCCACACCAACGGTACACTGATTGATCGTGCGATTGAGCTTGGGTGGTCCAAACGCCCACGACTACGGAGGAGGGCATCCCAGCATAGACGGAGGTTGCAGCGGCGGATTCGGATTATTCTTGCGAGATATGCGGGACACCCAGTCAGGGTGTTGACCACAGAGGATATTGAGGAGATCCGCCAGCGTCCGATGCGGCACATATTATGAGATGGAGGCACCTCCATAGTGTACCCCCCCGTCCCATATGATATTGTATCCCCTTACTGTACTCCACTCACCTCCATAGCGTACCCGCCCCCCCCTCACTATATTCACACCCTATAAGGGTTTCTGTTTACCTTCCAGTTCGAGTTTCATTTTCTAGGTGCCAGTAGTATCATCTTTATTTTTCATTTTCTGGTTTTTTATCCAGACATTGTATCAGATCCACCATGATGTAACTTTTTGGTCTCATAGGTCATTATGGCCTTTTGAAGACGTTAATTTAACATTTCATTTCATTTCATTTCTCTCTACGCATCATGGCAGTCTGCCACCCCCCCTAGCTTCAGATCATCACCTGTGTATTGCAGTCGAGGACTTCACATTTGTTGTAGCACCTTCATCAAACTCCATTTGTTAAGGCATTCAAGCCTTAATAGGTTTCTGAGGACGTCACCTTCATCAGGTGGGGGGGGGTCGGTAAATGGGATGTTAACCCCATTTTGGGATAGCAAAGCACTTTCCACCATTAAGAGAGTTAGCAATAAGTGTTATGACAAGGCACTATAAACATTGTAATCTTAATGAGAAAATCTGGCCACGTCCATGCTACCTAGTTAGTTATTTGTTTTGGGCACCCAAGTGTGAATAAATGCCAGTTGTATATAAGTCATTTTCTCATAATGCAAACACACAATCCCCCTTTGTGCTAATTCAGCACACACACACACACACACACACACACACACACACACACACACATATGTATGATATATATGAAAATTGGACATCCGCAAGACTCCCTTGCTCATTGATTAGGGTGGCTTGCAAGAGGTCTTGGATCTGTCCTCGGGATAGTCTACTACCATTGAACATGAGGTCCCCATGTCCCTCTACTACTACTATTTGAGCATAATCGGTTGGGGGTCCTTACCTTGGAAAGTTGACAGCTAAGGTGAAAGGCACCAGCGTGCGGGGTGGGGGTCGGGTGGTGTGCTGAGAGGCGACGCGGAGAGGCATTGCTACGCAGGGCTAGGGGAGCTCTAGCTCATCACCAGCTTTGGTGGACTGCATTCATGAATCTTACTTGCCCATAGAGGTGTTCTTGTGACTGATCTCTACTCTTTAGTGTAGCACACCTCTTTGCCCAGCACGCTCGACTAGGATGGTGTACACCACAGTGAACACAGGGTTCCCTCTAGGGCAGTATGCCCTCGGGAGTTGTCACAAGCTAGGGGAACATGAGCTATGGGGCGCACACATAGCTCACTAGTACACTGAATACACAGATGAGCAAGAACACACAGATGAGCAAGAATAGTAAGAATGGTGAGAACATGTGAACACGGAGTGCACCATACACATCACATGATGCACAAATAGATGAGACTCAAGTTGCAGTAGTATTGCCTAGAATGATCCCAATCACACAATCCCGATATCCCTTTGTACAATGCCGCTTGGCCTTTGGGCTGTCCAAGGGTGACCATCAAGTAGCCTTGCCGTCATTGCCGAGGGGCATGGTGTTCATTAAGTGAGCACAAGAGACAAGTGGTGCACCGTTGTAGTGTCAGTGCAAGTGGCCCAAGTGTCAATGCAATGGGCTGGACTGGTCTAAATTGACAATGCAAGTGGTTGGACCGGTCCAAGGTAGTTGGCACTTTTGTCCGGTCCAAAAGTGAAGGGCCAAACAGTGGCCGGCAGATATTGGGCAGCCAGGGTGGCTACATTTAGTTAGCAGATCAACAATGCAATAGTAACCAAAAGAAAGCTGTAATCTCCCCATTTGTGTCACAGCTCCATGTTTTTCTTGAAAAGTTATCGTGCATGGCTCTTAGTGCCATTAGGCTCATCCTTATGGGGTCTGCTAGATGGAACTCAAGCGGAATCATTCAGCTGCATCTAACAAAGGAGAGGCCAAAAATGGCTTCGAGACGTCTTAGATAACTAACATAGTGGTTGCTATTTCTCAACCCGAGCTCTATGTGGTTAATATTAGTATTCTTTTTTGGAATGGTTGCTTTATACGTTTTGGAACTTTTTAGCATCAACAAGTTTCTTTATGTTTTTCCATGGTTCTCCTACGATTCGTTCCTTTCTAATATCCTTAAGTTTACAAAATAAATCAAACTGATTTAGTTATGTGTGTGTCAGGTATGCGGAAATGCTTTGCCCAATAGGAAAGGTTAGGTTGATAGATGCTGGTAAACCCATCAAGAAACTTGATCTTTGGGGTGAACATTCAGGGGATTCTGAAGGTCGTTTGCGATTTAAAGATATATGCATGTTTTTAGACTGGGATGTTATTGCATATCTTGATGAAGAAGCATGCGAAATACAACTTTCAGCACATGATCGAGGGCCTTTGAAAGGGCTAAGCACGGACACATTCAAGCCGGATCAAGTATTGGTGGTTGTTGGTAGAAAAAATGGTCTCTCTCTCTCTCTCTCTCTCACACACACACACACACACACACACACACATATGTTTCAGTTTTCAAGTTTCATGTTCTTTTTTAGTTTTTCCATGGCACTGTATTATGTAGATGTTAATATATCTTTTTTTCTTTCTCACATGTTTATCGTTGTATGGGTAGCTAGTCTGTTTATTGTTCATTTTCTTGTTCATTTTCCATGACTCATTCATTGCATGGAACTACTGGAACACCTTTTTGGTCTCAAAAGACCCTTTGGGTCATTAACATCAAAAGACCCATCGGCAGATTCGAGCCATCATTGCCCGCCACCTGAGGGGTTTACCGCGACGATTCAGCGGTTCAGCTTTCAGCTCGTAGCTCTCTTAGGATGTTACTATTTTCATTCTTTCTTTCAGATTTGTTATGATGAGACATCATCATCATCAGTTGTACCTTGTTTTGGTCTCATGGGCCATTTTGGCCTTTAGGAGACGTTAATATCTCTCTCTCTCTCTCTCTCTCTCTCTCTCTCTCTCTCTCTCTCGATCACGCGCGCGCGCGCGTGATCTATCACATCCCTCTCTCGATGGCGTGAGCACCTTTGCGCCCCTCCCCTCTATTTGTGCTGTGCGCTGGTCCCTGCCGCTCTCTCTTCTCTCTCTACAGGTGCAGAACCAGAGATCCCAGCCACAGATCACCAGCTTCTTAAGGCCTACCAGCGAGCCACATCCCCCTCCCCCTGTATCATCCAGCTCCCGACGAGGGCTCACCCTACAGTGGGCCTTGGAGATTAGAGCTGCCATGAGACGGCGATTACCCGGACGCAGACCACCACTACTCCCGCAGAGCTATGGATGAGAGAGTCTAGAGGCTACATCAGGGCACAACAGATGTGAGAGTCCTCCTCACCCCATGTATGATATACTACACCCCACCATCTCCACTGGGTGGAATTAGTAGTATATCACCTATCATGATTGTACATCTATAGCATGCTAGACAGTGACTCCATAGTGAGCTGCATATGACTAGGATTACCTTTTCATTTCAGTTTTCTTTCCATGATACTCAGGACATGGACATGTTGTATACAGATTTGTCTTATAGGCCAATCTGGCCTTCTGTAGACGTTAATATATCTTTTCTTTTCTTTCTTGTAGCCGCCCTCTCTGTTCGCTGTCTACTGCTGCCCACTTCGCTTCCGCCTCGCTGCCAGGCTGGCGCTATGCTGGCCCGCCGCCTGCCTGTCCGGTAGGCCACCAGCTGTGTGCGCCCTTTTCCCACCCACCCTTGCTCAGGCCCCCAAGGCAGCAACATAACTCTCTCTCTCTCTCTCCTCCCTGCCTGTGGGAAGGGCTGCAGAGTAATTTCGAGGAATGGCCCCGAGTCTCCAAGAGAAACTCGAGGCCCTCCAGACGGCAATGAAGGCACTAATCAAGGAGAATACGAAGACATCCGATTCCAACCTCAATGAGGTGGAGAACAAACTACACCGGCACATCATGGCCCTCGAAGCACGGGTCGCGGACCTTGAACAAGAGAACACAGCACTCAAGGAGGAGGTGAGTGCATTGAAAGTGGAACTGGTAGCCGTCAAGAACACCGAGAAGGGAGAAGGGGAACACTCTCACGGCCATCAAAGAAGAGATCTCCAAGGAGATCACAAAGGACATGGAGGGAAAACTCGAAGCCAAGCAGTTAGGATGGATTGAGGTGGTGAAGAAGAACATCCGTAAAGAAGTGAGGGAGGAGACTCAAAGGGAAGAACATCAAATCATTCACACCACCATTGAGGAGGAGAAGACGAGGCATGCCCGCCGCCTCAACATTCGAGTCACAGGTATAGCTGAGACACCCAACTCCACTCCCGAGAAAGATGGACAGCTTCTATGCATGAAGCTAGGCTACATGGAAGAGGACCCTCTCCCCTTCACCAAAGCATGGAGAGTCGGGAAAGACTCAACATGCAAGCGAGCCCTCATCCTACAGTTTGCAGGAGAGACGGAGAGGGTCACCTTCATGAGGAAGAGGGTCATACTACGAGGCTTAGAGGGAGCTCCTATTTTCTTGGATGATGATCTCACGAGGATGCAGCTAGAGCATAGGAGAGCTTGCATGCCACGAGTCTTACACGCGAGGAGAGAATGCAAGAAGGCCTTCTATCGAGATGGTCGGGTCATCATTGATGGCCGGCCCATGGATTAGCGGTTTGGGGCCTATGGGACACAGACCAGGCCACTGACAGAGATACACATGGCAGTATGGAACTGTAATGGTTCACTATGGGTGCAACCTGGACGACTGGAGCATGTTATGGTGGGGAGAGAGGCATCATACTTCTGACAGAGACACCAGGTCGAGGTGGTGACATCATAGGTGTACCTAGGGGTTACCTTCTCTGCAGCAGCCACGCGCTTCACCATGGTTCAGCAACCAGAGCTAGATTGACATGGGGATATGCAGCATTGGCTATGCTAGAGAGACAGTGCCACTAGGCACATTTTTAGGAGCCCCGGACGAAGGGGTGGCTATTTGACACATTAGTCACACCGGCACTGATGTATGGAGCAGCGGTATGGGCGCCAGGCCTTGCTACCCATTGGTGGACACATATAGAGAGACCACAGGCCCTCATGATGGCACGCATGATACGCAGCAAACCGTCAGTACCTCATGACATTATCCGAGCAGAGTTTGTTGCGCCTCCTATGATGGTAGATGCTATATTCCAGACTATATGCCTGCTAGACAGATTCAGAGAGATCCCACAGGACAGATTGTCATACAGAGCTTTTGAGGCATCTAGACAGTTGGCTGAGGTAGGAGACAGAGGATCATGGTATGCACAGGTCACATATTGGTTCTCACAGCATGGCCTAGACATGGATCATCTACCACCATTCCAGTATGACAGGGATGCACCACATATCCGTCTCTCTCATAGTGAGAGGAACAGAGTATTGAGACAGGACCTATGGCAGCTCTATACACGAGAGACATGGATATCACCTACACAGCCTCTTCCACCGAAGATGTTATACTACAGAGATCACTTCATGAGTATCACTGATGATGGATTTATAGAGAGGCCTAGATACATGGAGGGCTTTTTACCACACGGCTCCTGAGTGGCTATTGGTCAGCTTAGAGTTTCATCACATCGATTGGAGATCGAGACTGGCAAAGCAGCACGGATCCCCCGATAGGAGAGGGTATGCAGATTGTGCAACCCTACACAGGTACACTGATTTGTCTCATAGGCCGAGTTCGGTCTTTTGGAAGACGTTAATAAAATCTTTCTTTCTCTCTCTCTCTCTCTCTCTCTCTCTCTCTCTCTCTCTCTCTCTCTCGCATGATCTATCACATCTCTTTCTTGATGGCGTGAGCACCTTTGCGCCCCTCCCCTCTGTTTGTGCTGCACGCTGGTCCCTGCCTCTCTCTCTCTCTTTTCTTTCTTTTCTTTCCAGACAGTGTATCAGATGTCACATGGTTGTAACTTTGGTCTCATAGGTCACTTTGGCCTTTTGAAGACGTTAATATAACATTTCATTTCATTTCTCTCTCTCTCTCTCTCTCTCTCTCTCTCTCTCTCTCTCTCATGATCTATCACATCTCTCTCGATGGCGTGAGCACCTTTGCGCCCCTCCCCTCTGCTCATGCTGCGCGCTGGTCCCTGCCGTTCGCCCTGCTGTTCATGCTGCCCCCTGCGCGCTGTTCCCTGCTGCTCACCCCTCTTTCTGCACTGCTCGAACCTGTATTGGCCAGCTCCCGCTTGATGCCATGTTCTGCACAAAATTGCACGAATGCAATTGGAAGAAAATTCTCCTCCTTTGTCAGCCCGAAGAGTCTTTATCTGCAAGCCAGACTCTTTCTCCACCATCACATGCCACTCCTTGAACCGAGCAAAAGCTTGGTCCTTCTGTGAAAGAAAATAAACCCATGTGAATCTGCTACAATCATCAACAAGCAGCATAAAGTACAAAGAATCTCCCAAGGATGCTGTCTGCAGCATAGGCCCACACGAGTCAGTGTGTACCAACTCCAAAGGTTTCGAAGCCCACCTAGAAGCTTGCTTCGGAAAAGATTCCTTGTGCTGCTTACTACGAATGCAAGAACTACAGCGTCCTTGCTTGTTGCCAACATCTGGCAAGCCAACCACCATCTGGTCCCGGAAAGCTCGCCAGAGTGCATCCACATTCAAGTGGCCAAACCGAAAGTGCCACAAATCACCAATCTGAGAACCTATCAAAGAGGAGAGTGCGAAGAGTTTGTATATACCATTCTCCACGCCGCCTTCCCAAACAACTTGGCCAGTCTCGTGGTCCCGTAGAGCAAGAGAATGCTCCTCAAACTCCACCCAAAAGCCAGTCTTGCACACCTCATGCATTGACAACAAATGAAAACCAAATGCAGGGACATAAAGAACACGAGAGGAATGCCTCCCCCCTTTGCCATCGGGAATGATCTCCATCCGGCCCTCACTGTGAATCGGTATGGTGGAATTATCGCCAGTGAAAATGCGACTTGATTGCCGTTTCAGATCTTGAAAAAAGTCACGGGAAGGAGTCATGTGCCTGGAAGCACCACTATCAAGAATCCATTCCCGAGTATCCTTGGCGGTGAAGCCAACTGCCTCCTCGCTCGAAGAAGATGAAGCATCGGTGTCCAACATCTCCAAGTGTACAAAGGCTGGAGTCTTTGCAGCTGAAGCTGAAGAATCCCAATCCGCTTGGGACACTTTCTCCAATAGTGGCCTTTCTTGCCACAATCATTACAGGTCCTCTTGGCCTTTAGTTTCTCTCGGTCTGAATTGGGCTTCTTCTCAGAAGACTTCTCCGATGAAGACTTCCCTTTCCCCTTGTTGGTGTTGTTGTTATGGCCTTTCGACTGTTGGCCTGTCAAGGCCTGAGAACCTCCGCCCTATGGAGGGTTCGTGAATCGCTCTTCCTGGTCCAAGACCATGGGCACAAGCTCCTCCCATGTGATGGTGCTGAGCCTGCCACTGGTGATCAAAGAGGAGTAAAAGGCTGAGTATTGAGAGGGAAAATGTGACAACAACGTTATGGCCATATCCTTTGTCGATATCTCTTTCCTTGCCTGGAGAACTTCCTGTTGAAGAGCTTGCAGCTTGTTAATGTGCTCTGGCATCGTCGACGACTTTGCAGGATTCATCACTTGCATCTGAACTTCCAAGGAGATTCTCTTCATGGGTGATATCCTATTGTAGAGAGAAGCCAAATGCTGCGAAATCCCTCTGGCCTGCATCATATGCTTTATGTGATGGATCACCTGTGGTGTGCAATTGAGGAAGATGAAAGAACAGACTCGAGCATTAACACGATTCCATAACTGTGCCTGTGCCTCCCGTTCCGTCCGAATAGAGGGTAGCTCCCCATCTTCCAACTCCGGCCGTGGAACCCCAACAACAATGAAATCAGCCAAGTCATAGGACTCCAAAACAGATTCCATCATTACCTTCCATATGCTGCAGTTGTTCCCGTCCAACTGTCGGTCTATTGGGAACGTGGGGAGTGTCGGGATCTTCACGTGCTTCTCAGCCATCTCAAGCAAATCTGCCATCTCAAGGATTCACAAGGTCTTGTGAAAGGGAGGGGGAGGGTCGGTGGGAACAAAGAAGAAGAAGAGGCTGCAAATAGAATGCAAGGTGGCTGTCCAACGGTGATGGCCGCCTTCTACCCAATCTCCAAGTCCCATACAGCCCAAACAGTCTCCAATCAGCACCTCAATCAGCAAACCCTCGACGTCCCACTGTCTCCAAGCTTCAAGCCACCTGGGGCTCTGATACCATGTCTTCATTTCCGCTGTGCATTCTGACAGCCAGCCCAAACTCTGGGCACGCACACATGGTCTCATGATTGTGTGGACACTTTAAGGAGGTGCCCACCATTAATTATGGTGGGCTGTGCCACATGGCACAAGGGGCTTGGACCCCTCCACCTCCTCTATCCCATTCTTCTCCACCTTTTTTCCCCATGTTTCCTTCTCTTGCAAGCTGGCACCTCTCCCTCTTCCTGGCTGAAAGTCGACCATCTCTCTCTTTTTTTGCTGGTTGACTGCTCCCCTTGTTGATGGCTACTGATACTTGCTGAATCTGCTGCACCCCTTGCTGCTGTACCTGCTGTACTAGCACTGTTTCCTCAGCAGTACCCGACTGTACCTACTGTGCTGAAGCTGCCTGCTATATTACTTGTTGTACCTGCTGTGTACCTACTGTGGGCACCTGTTGTACCTGTTGTGTACTTGCTGTGGACACCTTTTGTACCTGCTGTGCCTGCTGTGTACTTGCTATGGGCACCTTCTGTACCTGCTGTGACTGACTGTGAACCCTACTGTACCTGCTGAACTGCTGGGAACCCTACTGTACTTGCTGTACCGATTGTACTACCTACTCTACCTGCTGGAAACCCTACTGTTTGTGCTGTACCGGAGTGTACTCTTGAACCTGCTCGTGAGCTTATGCCTGTTTGTGCACTTGTATTTGGAGGATTTGAAGCCTAGTCTCTGCGAGAGATGAGCCAGGCTCAAGTACGAGAGCGCCTGTTTTTGTGTGGTCATGGAATGACAATTCCGCGCTCATCCCTCTCTAGGTGTATGAGACTGGTGGTCAAGTCACGGTGACTCTTATGACAAGTCCTGCATCGACATCCTACTCCGACACACTTACGTTTGAGTAACTTGTCTTCATACTTGCATTGCATTGGATTATCTTGCTGTTGGCAAGCCCTTGAAACTTTGTACAAATTTAAATACTCCAATAATATACTCTGGGTCGGCCTGTTCTTCACGGCCCTAGTGATGGTGTAATGTACAGTGCTTGTCTCTTTTGTAGATTATCTTGTGCAATATATCATTTAGTTGTTATATGCAATATGGCTTTTACATATGAAGTGTGACGTGCGTATTGTTCACAAGACGGTGCCCAAGGACGTTCACACCTAGCCGGTGTAGTTTAAGTGGTATCAGAGCGTTGTTGTTTCCCTCTTTTCAGTGGGGAAATGGACGATCGGGCACTGGGCTGCGTGTGGACAGCCGTCGAACACTATGGACAGCCATGCACAAAGTGGTTAAGGGGCTAGTTCACATGGCCAGCAGGCAACTGGTATTCATGCTTTTGAAGCGTTGGACAATAAGCATATGCATGCAGGTATATAGAGGAGCAAATACATGCGGGGAAGCCTTCTCAAGGTAAAGAGAAGATGCAAGAGGATGACCCAAAAGTATTGAAAGTAGAGATTGAGCATGTCAAAAGGCAGTTGTATGCTAGGGAAGAAGAGCTCAAGATGCTCTATGATAACCCGCAGGTTCACGAGCTTATGGAGGCCACAAAGGCCGATTCTATGGTGGCACACACTATGGATTCTATGGCGAAGGAATTGGGTATGAATCCCCGAGAGGTAGCCCTCAACTACCTTATATGCACTGGAGATTTGGTGAAAGGAAATGTAGGGGAACTTTGTGTGAAAGAAACTCTGCATGGGGAGACTGGTAATGCTGTCTTGTAGGGTGAAGTCTTATGTGCACAAAGATGAGGTTTCTGCCACTTCCAAGCAAGCCTCCAGCCTGCATGGGTTGAGAAAAGAAAAGGGTGTATATGGCAAAGAGAATGTTAATGTACATGTGATGCATGCTCCCCATGGCGAAAGTGATAGGCATGTTAGCTGCCGTGCTTTGCCTATGGAATTGGCTAGAGATGAGCCCAGTAACGGGCTGGAAGTTGTGCATAATGTTGGGACAGCCAAAGCTGATTATGTATCACGTGCCACTCATGCCACCGAGTATACCATGGTGAATGAGTCTCATGCAGGGATCCACATGTGAATGAGTCTCATGCAGGGATCCACATGTGAATGCAAGTATTGGGAGGCTGGCTTTGCACAGGTCACCGTTGCATAGAGCACATGCCTCCACGCAGCATGTTTCTCGTCAAGGTTTGATGCATGCACCTACTGCTGCCCCATTGGATAAGGGGAAGAGAAAGTTGGAAGTTGAGGGTCACCATTTCAAGAGGCTTAAAGAATTTAAAGCTGGTGACAAATCTGTAAAGTTTGAAGCCTATCATGGTGATTATGATGCAAGCAAGGCAATGGCTTTTATAGCCCAGTTTGACATTGCCTTTAGTGATGAGGAATTCTTTGAGAAATCCAAGATTCGCCATGTAAGCATGTTTCTAAAGGGCTCGGTTGCCCATTGGTGGATCACAGAAAAGCTTTCTAGCAGCCCCATTCAAACATGGGAGGACTTTAAAGAGAGATTTTATGCACAATTCCTTCTTCTTTTTTCCCAACTGGCCTTAGGTCCAAGACCCTTCCGTAGTTACCGATTTTTCACTGTCCATAGATGCTCGCCGGTAGGCGCTTGATTATCCGCCCATAGGCGATGCCGCTGAGAAAGCACCAAGGGGGGTTTTGAACCCAAGACCTCTTGGTCCTAGGCAAATACCTTCACCACTTGGGCTATCACCTCATTGGCTTTTATGCACAAATCTTGCCTCCCAATGTCGTGGAGAAGATCATGAGCAAGTGGGATAAGATTGAGTAGAAGGACAATGAGTCCGTGCAGACATATGTAAACAAGTTTTGGAAGACCTACTTGGAGGTTCCGTCATTCTTGCTTGTGGGTGAGCCCGAGAAGAAAAGGAAGTTCAAGTCTGGACTTCAACTGGTCTACAAGTGATACGAACATGTCGTGCGCTCGCTCTTGAGCTCCCCCCTCCCCCCCCCCGGTTTGGTTTTTCCGTGTGCGCCTCTCTCTCCTCCTGTGGTTCTCTTCCGTGTCCCTTTGCCTCCCCCCCTATTTTTGCTGCACCTCCTCTCCCCCTCCTTTGCGCTACTCCACCCCCTCTCCCCCTTCTATTTCCGCTTTCCCACTCTCCTTCGTTGCCCAGCGCCGCCCCCCCCCCCTCTCCCCCTTCTATTTCCGCTTTCCCACTCTCCTTCGCTGCCCAGCCCCCCCCCCCCCCCCCCCCCCCCTCTCCCCCTTAGCCCTTTCCCCTCCGCCCCCTCTTCCTTTGGCGCTCCGGTCTCTCTCTCTCTCTCTCTCTCTCTCTCTCTCTCTGTCCCACCCCCCCCTTCCCCTTATTTTTTCTTTGTTCTCCGTTGTGTTTATCCGCCTCTCTCCTTTATCATCCGAGCCCCCCTTCCCCGTTTTCTACCTCTCTAGATCACTCTCGTAGTGCGCGCCCCCCCCCCCAAGCAGCCCCTAACACGATGTGGAGGCAACCGGCGGGATCAGTCCATTGCTTGGTTTACAGATTCTCCGATCCGGTAGAGATGACCATCGCTGCCTCCCAGGTGAGGGCTCTCCTACGAGAGTCCCCAGGTGGGGCCCCTAGGATCCTGGGACAATCTGTGGACTACAGTTTCTTCCGGTGTTTACCGACATAAGGGAGTGACATATTTGAGGAGACAGTAGCCCCTATTTAGGTATGTGTGGTTTTTCACCACTCCAGGCTGTCTACATGAGATAATGGCGCGATGATCTTCTCTTTCCCCTTCAGTGCAGCCCCGGGGACAGAGTGGGATTCTGAGTTAGTGGTAGGTGCCATTCAGGGTTAGGCAATCGAGCTCTCCCACCATCTCCACGATCTCCACATCATCGACATTCTCACCCATTTTTGGCCTCTGGCCAGAATGGAGCTTGAAGGTTCAGCCCATCAAGGCCAAGACGGAGAGATGGTAGTATCTAGTTTGGAGGTGCTGCTCTTTGTGTTCATGCATACCTCTGATGCGGTACCTCTTCCCCTCTTACAGATACCTATATTGTGATTGATGGAGTCTGGAGCATGCATATGTGCGTGCTCGTACAAAGTGGCATCACATGGAGGACAGGATTAGTGCCCACCTGGCGCGCCTTCGCCCCCGCACGGATTGTTATTATTCCCTGTCTAAACCCTCGCCCAAGATTCTTCGAGTGGAGGGTAGTTCTGCTAGTGCCGCATCACACTGAGATTAATATGCGGATTGTTTCATGGAACATATAGGGTTTAGGGGGGCCTCATTGCTTTCAGCGACGAGGCGAGCTTCAGAGGGTCATAGTGGGGGGGACCCATAGACATTCCTTTCCTCCAGGAGCATCATCTCTCAGAGGGGTGCACCCGCAGATGCGGGAAGATTCTTCCAGGCAGGAGTCATACTTTTTGGTCCCCATCCTTTGGCCCCTCAGGGACGTAGGGAGGGGTGTGTGTCTTTGTGAGTGAGGAGTTCTTGCCGGCCGTGATTGGCTTAGGAGTCAGCCCTGGGGCGTGCACAGTGGATTACCATTACTATTGGAGAGGATAGCGTTGGCTTCCTCAACATCTATGCTCCGAGCACTACTGCATGTAGAGCCCTCTTTTGGAGCTCAATACGGCAGGCCCTCCCTCGGGCTGACTTTTGGTGCTTGGGTGGTGACTTTAACATGATAGCGGCAGCAGAGGAGAGGCTTGGAGGTGGCACGGCCACAGTTTCAAGAGAAGAGTACTCAAGCCCGGGAGGAGATGATTCTCGCAGTCCGGGGGTAGGACCCTTGGCATCTTCTAGAGTTTGGGCGTAGTCGTGGGAGCCTCTGCTTCTCGAGATCAAATAGGAGGAGCACTGGCCCCAACCTCTCTAGACATAGGTTTTATGTTGATGAGTGGGCTTGCAGCTGAGGGGGTATGATTGGTATTTTGGCAGGTATTTCCTTTTCTCACGCCCTAGTTATTTTGTCCTTAGAGGACCCCTAGAGGCATGGCAGGCATGTGAGCTCAAGGATTCCGGACAGCCGCATTCAGGACCCCGAGATATGCAGAAGGGTAGAGCGGATATGGGCGAGATTGTATTTTCTTTCAGGCTCTGCTGCGTGCACATTGGATGAGGGCTTAGGAGAGATCAACAGTTTCTTGCAAGAGGCAGCCCAGAGCAGATTAGTTACCTGCACTTCTTTACCCACAAATGCGGCCTCCGCTTCTATTTGGGGTCCCATGTCTCCTATTTCAATACCCAAAGTGGCCGCCATTTCCAAAGAAATGAAATTATCTATGGCACAATCATCAAACATAAAAAGAGCGGGCTGATCTTTGAGTTGTCCCCATGCTTTACATACCACTCTCTTTGCTTTTATGCTTTGTATTCCCTTGTACGTCGAGAATAGCATGCACATTTACCTTTGGTTGCTTCTCTTTTTCCTTCTTCTTACGTTGCGGGCCTTCCCTAAACATGTGATCTTTGCTACCACATGAAAAGAATTTACCCTCCTTGGCATATTGTTCCCTTTGCTCGGGAGTGAGGCTAAACTTGTGCTTTTTCTAAGAGGCATCCTTTGGCTGCATATTTTCAGCCTTCCCACCACTCTTTGCATCTTTCACAAAAGGTTTAGCATGATGTCCAATCTTCTTCTGGTTATGACCCGCCCTCTCTTTGCTCTTGAACGCATGGTTTCTGTTGGGGTAAAGGCGTTATGCCCACCCTTATAGTGTGTACAAGCCCATAAGTTATAGTACATAGTACACTTAGTACTTTTAATGTACTAAGTGCACTATGTGTACTAGTGCAATATACATGTGTGATAGGGGAGTCACACACTCATGCTATTATGAGTTGACTTATCCCCACAACTCTCTCTCTCTCTCTCTTGTTCTCTCTGTGTATGTCTCCCACACATGAACTCTTAACCTAACCCAAATTCCTCTCTCTCCCACACAACTGGTATCAGAGCAGGCTGTGTTTTAGGGTTTCAAGATTCCTCTAATTTGAGAGTGCATTCCCATGTTGCTCTGCTTGTTTCATTCGGAGCCTGTAGGTGTTGAGAAGGGCGCCCTTGAAGATTTGTAAGGGCTCTACAACAGGTCGACTAAGGGCTGATGATCGTTGCTACCTTGCAGAAGTTGCAGGCAGGTAGGCGGAAACAGAAGGTGGCGGGCGTTGGAACACACACAGGCGTGTCAGCGCTGCTAGGCGCCTACAGCAGCGCTCGCAGCAGGGGTCGACTAGGTGTCAGCTCGAAGCTAGGTTGAGCGGGCCACCTAGGCGAGTGGCGCTAGGCGAAGCTAGGCGAACTGGCGTTGGAGTGTTGCGAGCGAACCATCAGGCGAAGGCTACTAGACGAAGTCGTCAGGCGGGCGTCAACAGCGTTGAATCATTCCTGAAGGCAAACTCGACATGGCGAGTGGCGCTCAGCAGCGAGCGAACCAGGCGAAGCAGGTCTCTCCGACTCGCCGCCCCCTCTCTGCCGCCTTCCTTCTCCCATTCAACTGGTCTTCTGTCGTCGTGCGCGCTGCCTCCGACAAGCCTGTGAAAGCCGACAGGCAGCTATGGTTTGTTTCCAAGCAGAGTCTAGCCTACTTGGATGGCAGTTTGCCAGGTGATTATGGGTTTGATCCACTGGGGCTGATGGATCCAGAAGGGTCAGGGAGCTTCATAGCAGCCAGCCATCTGAGCATCACCAACAGCTTGTGTCTCCACCAATTCTACAGCACGCCTGAAGAGCCCTCCAACAGCATCAGATTTCTGCAGAGCAGCACCAAATTCAGCACACCCCTCTTTCCTGCAACAAAAAATCAGAAATTACAAGGTATTCTGCTTCAAATTTTTTTTTTTGGGATTTGCAATTGAGCAAGTACAATCAACAATTGAGCAGGTACAGGTGTCGAATTGCTCAATTTTTGAGCAAAATTGGCAAAATTGGGTGACATTGGTCACAATCAGGATCAATTTGCAGGAAATTGGTCACAATCAGGATCAATTTGCAGGAAATTGGATGTCGAAATTTGGGGCTTTTGATGTAATTGTGCAATTAAGCACTCATACATGCTGTATGATGTGAAAAATCGCACATTTGGGCAAAATTGCAGCAAATTGCAGTGCAAATCAAGGGGCTTTTGTGCCGATTTGGTTGATTTGCATGCAGGCAATCGCATTTGATGATGTGGATAATGTGTTGATGCCTTACAAGCACTCAATGTGCCTGTAAATCAAGGGGCTTTCATGTATTGGATGTATATGTGGCCAGGGGGAAGCATCGTGAACACTCTGGATGCCTTCATGTGCGTCAATGTACCATGTATGATCATAAATTGATCTTAAATCAAGTGGCTTTTCAAGATTTTATGCTTGTTGAGCTTGGCAAAGCAGCAGGCAAGATATTTATGCCTTGAATCCTCAGAAATCAGCTTGCAGTCAAGGGGCTTTTGCCCAATTTCTGTTCGAAACTGTTGTATGCAGTGTTCGGGACTGTAAAAGTCTGATTTTCACTCATTTGGACAGCCAGGAGAGCATTTATTGCTACTGTACCTGCTGGTACAGATTTGGTACAGCTTTGTACATGTTTTGGCAGGGCTGTACACTGATTTGAGTGAGGAAAAGGTTCAATTTCAGCTGCTGTACTTGCCGGTACAGGTTTGGTACATCATTGGTGAGCACTTGGTACTGCTGTACAGTACTTTGGAAGGGCAACAGAGCACATTTAAGGTGCTGTCCAAAATCTGCAGCAACCAGATTTTGTTGATTTCATCACATAAAGTGGGAGAAAAGTTGCATTCTTGCTTCCGCAGTGGGAGATAAAGCTTGGGAGAATAACTGTGAGCACTTTGTGTGCTTTTGGTGCAGTGTTTGCACATTTTGCAGGGAGTCAGGCATTGACAGGTTGCATTTTGCTATGGCAACCACAGGTGAGAGCTCTTCATTGCTTCACATCAAGAAGCTTGAAGGCTCGCATAATTATGATATTTGGCAAACCCAGTGCTACAATGTGTTGCTCCAGAAAAAGCAGCACAAGCCTGGGTGTAATGCCCGCTTCTCTTACTGCTGAAGAGTGGGAAGATATGGATGAGCTGGCAAGATCTACTATCATGTTGTCTGTGTCAGACTCATTACTTTTCAGCATTCGTGAAGAGAAGATAGCTTGGGGAATGTGGCAGAGATTGCAGGACTTGTATGCCCAACAAAGTGCCTCAAGCAAAGTGTATTGGTTGAAGAAACTCATAGGTCTTCAGATGAAGGAAGGGGCGTCTATGACAGCCCATCTAAATGAGTTTAATGGTATTGTCAGCCAGGTCATTAATCAAAAGTTGGCAATGGACGATGAGTTCAAAGCCACTTTTCTGTTATGCACTTTGCCAGAGAGTTGGGACACATTCAGGACAGCCACTAGCAATTCGCATGCTATGCTGTCATATGCAGATGTTGAGGGTGCTCTTCTTCAAGAAGAGATGAACAGGAAAAACAACTCTGTTGGAAAGTCCAATGCAATGAATGCACGTGGGAGATCCCAGCAAAGGGGAAAAAGCCAAGAAAGGGGAAGGAGCAAGTCTCGCTCCAAAAAGGATTTGGAATGCCATTATTGTGGCAAGAAGGGACACATTAAAAAGCAATGCTACAAATGGAAAAATGATCAAAAGGAAAAGGGAAAAGGCAAAGACAAAGAGAAAGATGAAGCCAAAGATGTAAAGCCAAAGGGCAAAAGTGGAGTCAAGATTGAAGAAATCAATGTGTCACATGCAGGTGGCAGTGAGGATGAGGTCCTATTTACTTCTTCACTTGATGCCCATTCACTTCTTACAGGTGGTCATGGTATGCACTCATGGATCATTGATTCAGGTGCCTCCTTTCATGTCACAGGTTGCAGAGACTTGTTTGTCAGGTATACTGCTGGCAATGAAGGAGTGGTTTATTTGGGTGATAACCATGCATGCAAGATTCTTGGTAGAGGTGATGTGAGGCTTGTGTTTTCAGATGGCTCACAGCTTATGCTCCATGATGTCAGGCATGTGCCTGAGATCAAGAAGAATCTGCTTTCTACTGGACAGCTTGATGATGCTGATTATGTTACCACATTTGGTCGTGGAAAGTGGAAGATTAGCAAGGGCTCACTGGTTGTTGCCAGAGGCTCTAAGGTGGACACTCTTTATTTCATGCATGCAGGTGTTTGTCACCATGCTAATGTAAATGCAACCGAGCTGCCGGAAATCTCTATGTGGCATAGCCGGTTGGGACACATGAGTGTCAAAGGAATGGAGCAATTGTCTCGTTTGGGTTACTTGCCTTCTCTAAAGTTTTCAAGTTTTCAGTTTTGTGAGCATTGTATATATGGTAGGCAACTACAGTGCCCCCACAAGAAAGCTCTTGGACAGAAAGATGCTCAGTTAGAGCTTGTGCATACAGATGTATGTGAGATGCCTCAGCTTTCTTTGGGAGGGGCAAAATACTTTGTGTCTTTTATTGATGATGCCACACGCAAGGTGTGGGTTTATCCTCTTCGTTTGAAGAGTGATACATTCTCAGTGTTTCAGAAGTTTGTTGCTCATGTTGAGAATCAAACTGGCAAAACACTGAAGGCTTTGCGTTCCGACAATGGTGGAGAGTATATGTCCAAACAGTTTCAGGACTTTTGTGATGCTAAAGGCATCAAGAGGGAGCTCTCTACTCCTTATGATCCTCCACAAAACGGGACAGCAGAGAGGATGAACAAGACCATTCAGGAGAAGGTCCGTTCTATGTTGTCACATGCTGCATTACCTCATGGTTTTTGGACTGAAGTTGTTATGACAGCCGTTCACCTTATAAACAGGTCACCTAACACGAGGCTTGGTGGGAAAGTGCCAGAGGAAGTATGGACAGGGAAGCTTCCGTCATACAAGCACTTGAGAGTGTTTGGTTGCGTTGCGTACGTGCACATACGCAGGGAAATGCGTACCAAACTTGATCCTAAGTCTCACAAATGCATATTCCTAGGATATGGTGACAGAGGTGAAATGGGGTATAGACTTTGGGATCCCGTGAATAGAAAGATCATACTCAGCAATGATGTCATTTTTGATGAAACATGCATGTATAAGGAGCCTGCAAGGCAACAGGAGCCTGGCAGAGTCATCTTTGATGATGATGGACATCATGGACAACAACCAAGGGCTGTAAATCAGCCATTACAGCAGGAAAACCAGCCCTTAAATGGTGCTGAAAATGGTCCAAATGGACAGCCAGAGATGGCAGAAGATATCCCTATGGATATACCACAGTTAGAAGAAATACCGGGCATGATATTTCAGCCTTATGGCATGGAACAGGAGCCACCAATGGGTGATATGCAGGCTGGACAGCAACCTGCAAATGATGGTCATTGGGTACGGAGGTCCACTAGACCCTCCAGAGCCCCTGACAGGTTTGTTCCAGGGGTTGACTACTTGATGCTCACTGACTGTGGGGAGCCCTCATGTTATAAGGAGGCTTTACAGAGGGCAGACAAAGCTCTATGGGAGCGTGCCATGAAGTCAGAGATGGATTCTCTCCATAAAAATGGAACTTGGAAGTTGGTGCATTTGCCTGCAGGCAAGAAGGTTTTGCCATGCAAGTGGGTATACAGGCTCAAAGTTGCACCAGATGCAAAGCCAAGATACAAAGCCAGGTTAGTGGCTAAGGGCTTCAAGCAGGAATATGGTGTGGACTTTGATGAGATCTTCTCTCCAGTGGTCAAAATGACCACACTTTGAGCTGTGTTAGCTTTGGTTGCGCATGATGATCTGGACTTGATTCAGATGGATGTGAAGACTGCTTTTCTTCACGGTGATCTCCATGAGGAGATATATATGCAGCAGCCAGAGGGTTATGCAGTGAGTGGAAAGGAGAAGCTTGTATGCAAGCTGAAAAAGAGTCTTTATGGGCTCAAACAGGCACCAAGGGAATGGTATCATAAATTTGATACATTCATGAAATCCCAGAAATTCAGGAGAAGTGACATAGATCACTGCTTGTACACCAAGAAAGCTTTGGATGGCAGTCTATTGATCCTCATCTTGTATGTTGATGATATGTTGATTGCCGGGAAATCTCGTAAAGAGATGGGTGCCTTGAAGCAGAGGCTGCATCAAACCTTTGATATGAAGGATTTGGGTGATGCAAATCACATCTTGGGTATGCGGATACTTCGGGACAGAAATCAGCATGTGTTGTATTTGTCTCAGAAGGAATACATTGGCAAAGTCTTGTTGGGTTTTATGCTGTGTATGCACCCAGAGGAGTGCTAGTGATCATCAGTAGTTTACTGGGGCACTTTTTACTTCAGTTAGTGGAGGTTTTTTCCCCCAGTTTAGGTCAGTTTCACTTATATGCAGTTTATAAGTGTTTTGGTCCACCCGGCACATTTATGGCCGGACATGTGAACACTTATCTTTTAGGGTCACTATCATGTGGCTATTGTACTTCACTTTTTTGATCAATTGAAGCATACTGGAAGTCGTGTTCACTCCTCTCTCTTGGTTTCCACGCCTGATTGCCTTCTGTAAACCCTAACCCTAATCCTTGAGTGCCTTCAATTGGTATCAGAGCCATTGAAGCTCTGCATTGCTGCTGCCCGTACAGCATACATACACCTTGTCTGCGCCGACTTCAGTATACCTTGTCTGCGCCGGCTTCAACATCTGCTGCCCGTACACCCATTGTGCGCCGCCTTCAGCTACAGCTGTGCGCCTGCTGCCCGTACACACCATTGTGCGCCGCCATCAGCTACACGTGCGCATTAGCTGCCCATACGTACAGTCAAGCGCCGCCTACAAGCTCAGTACCTGGTCGCCTTCAGTCGGGTACTGTACCTGCATCGCCTTCAGTTACTGTACCTGCCCGTACAGTCAAGCGCAGCCACCATCACCTGTGCGCCTGCTGCAACAGGCGACTTGCTTCCGTACAGTCAGCGCCTGTACCTGATAAGCACATCGGAACCTGCAGCTGACGTGTAACTGGTCGCCCTACTCCGTATAGTGCACAGTACAGCACACGACTGCAATAGTACAGTCAAGGTATCTGCACAGTACAGCCGACCAGATTCTGCCACGTCAACATTCGACTGCAGTTAAGCCTACTGCTCAGCACAGAAGTGGTAAGCATTACATATTTTGAATATTGGGCATTTTTATTTTCTCTGTGAAAATATACAGGCACAACAGGCAGATTTTCTATCAAAGAAATATACAGGTTTTTTTGCACAGTTTGGGTGCAGCAAATTTGGGCATTTTTGGGGCATTTTGGCATTGTGTACGCCATTTGCTGCTCTACTCAGTCAATGGTGCATTGAGCTGCACATTCAGAGGATTGAGAGTGCAGGGAGATTTGGGTGAACTGTATTCAGTGGAGTACAGTTATTATCAGGGTTTCTGCTATTGGGTTTTTTGGTAAACAGGTACAACATTGTGCGTAAAGCATAATGGCAAATCAACAGCAAAGTGATGTATTCACATATTCGTCTAAGGAAGACAAATTGGATGGCACGAACTACTCCTTGTGGAGTTTTATGCTGAAAAATGTGCTTGTGGCAAAAGGTCTTTGGGATTTTGTTAGTGGTGATGAACCACGTCCAGGTCCATTGGCTCCAGAGACTCCTCCCCAAGGGGGTGCTCGTGGACGAGGACAACAGGTACAGGCTCCAGGACAGCCATTGCCTGTTCAGAGAACAAATGCTCAAAAGACATGGGATGCCAGGGATGCACAAGCTTTGTCACTCATTGCATTGTCAGTTCAGAGGTCCATTATACCTCATATTCGTTCAGTTGGCTCTTCACAGAATGCATGGGTGACTTTGGAGCAGATGTATGCTGCTCGTAATGAGGCTAGGATCTCATTTTTGAAAAGAGAACTGGAAAATCAGAAGATGAATGAAGGAGATGATATGTCTAGCCACTTAAACAAGCTGCAGGATTTGAGAGAGCAACTCATCAATGTGGATGAGATTATTCCTGAGACACAGCTTGTGTCCACCATCTTGCACTCTTTGCCAAGATCTTACTTGGCTTTCCATACCTCTTTGAACCTCAGCATGAGGAATGCTGTAGAACCCCTCAAGTATCTGGAACTTGTTGCTCTCTTACTACAAGAGGAGCAAATGAGGAAGAATATGAATATGAATATGAACACAAATGCTGAACAAGCATTTACTACAGGTCAAAAGGGGAAAGGAAAAACTCAGCCAAAGAGTGCAAATCAAAACTCAGGTGATGGTGGTTCTTCACAGGATACCAAGAAAGGTGATGGACAGCCCAAGAAGAAGGGCAAATGTCATTACTGTAAGAAGCCAGGTCACTACATCACGGAATGTAGGAAGAGGATTGCCAAAGAGAAGGCAAAGGAAGCTGGGATGTCTGTTAATGATGCTCCTAAAGCTCCTCCAGAGACTGCTTCTTTTGTTGAGGACAGGGATTACTGTTTTTATACATGCAGCTATGATGCCTCTTGGTCTTCACAGGCACTCAGTTTGACAGAGCATGCATGTACTTGGTATTTTGATAGTGGTGCCTCAAAGCATATCACATCTCGCAGGGATTTGTTTAGTCATGTTGTCCCTGCCCCTGTTGGCAAAACAGTTCACTGTGCCAACAATGCTTCATATCCAGTTTGTGGCATTGGGGAGATTCAGCTTACAGCCATTGATGGCTCCATTCTCCGCCTGACAGATGCCTTATATGTACCAGGGATAAAGAAGAATTTGTTGTCCATTTCTTCTTTAGCACATTGTGGAATGCAGGTCTACTTTGATGATGATAAATGCATGGTCAGAGACAAAGCAAATGCCTTGACCTTGATGCTTACTGGTACATTATGTCATGGACTTTATGAGTTGGATGCATTTCAGCCAGTGGATCAGTCTGCTTATCATGCATTCACTCTTACTCTTGCTATGGTTGATGCGGAGTTATGGCATGCTCGCATGGGGCATGTAAATTTTGGTAGTCTTATGCTTATGTAGCGACATAATATGTTTACAGATCTACCTCTCATGGAGAAGCCTCCAGATCACATTTGTGAAGGATGTATTTTGGGAAAAATGCACAGGTTTTCCTTCCCACGTGATCAGGCTCTAAGAGCAACTGCAAAGTTGCAACTTATACACAGTGATCTTTGTGGTCCCATGCAGACGAAGTCATTAGGTGGTTGCTTTTATTTTGCAACATTTATTGATGACTTCTCTCGTATATGCTGGGTCTATCCTTTGACACAGAAATCACAGGTATATGATGCATTTTTGGCCTTTGTAGCACTTGCTGAGACAGAGTCAGGATGCAAGGTGAAGACTCTCCGTTCTGACCGAGGGGGGGAATATATGTCACATATGCTGAATTCCTTTCTTGGGAGTAGAGGTATAAAACATCAGTATACTACTCCTTACACTCCACAGCAGAATGGGGTTGCAGAAAGGAAAAATCGGTCACTCATGGAGATGGCCAGATGTATGCTAAAGGCAAAAAGACTACCACATATCTTTTGGGTGGAAGCAGTAATGTGTGCTTGTCATATTTTGAATCGATGTCCCACAAAGGCATTGGTTTCTATTACTCCTTTTGAGGCTTGGCATGGCCGCAAGCCTTCTGTATCGCATTTTCGTATCTTTGGGTGTCTTGCATATGCACACATACCCAAAGAGTTGAGGAGGAAGCTGGATGATAAAGCCACAAAATGCATTTTTGTTGGGTATAGCCGTGAGAGCAAGGGCTACATGTTATATGACCCACTATCCAGGAAGATATTCATCAGTCAGGATGTGATTTTTGATGAAAAATCAGAAATATCCATGGCTGGTTATGAGGCAAATCAGGCTGAAAATGATGTGTTTGAAGGTCTACTACCCATGGAGTTTCATTCCACAGTTGGTGATCCAACTCATGAGGGTACTGGACAGCCAGCAAATGATGTAGGTGGTGCAGAAATTCAGCAGCCAAATGAGCCAGAAGCTGAACCAAATATGGGACAGCAGGCACCACAGGTCAGACATATACCTAGATGGTATTTGAGGACATTACAGGACAGCCATTTAGAGGGTCCTCTTGCTGGTCGTACTCGTAGGGAGACAAGGACCAATGAGCATGCACACATCATGGATTTGAATCTGGTTATGGCAGCCAGTTTACAGGATGATGATGAGCCTGATTCATTTGTGGATGCACGAGATAATGTGCATTGGAACAAAGCCATGCAGGATGAGCTTGATTCTATTAAAAAGAATCAAACATGGGATTTGGTTGATCTGCCCAAAGGCAAGAAAGCCATTGGTACTAAATGGGTCTATAAGTTGAAAAGACATGCAGATGGATCCATTGACAGGTACAAAGCCCGTCTAGTTGCAAAGGGCTATGCACAGAAGAAGGGCATTGATTATGAGGAGACATTTGCTCCTACATCCCGTATGTCGACACTTAGGTGTGTCATTGCATTGGCTGCACATCGTGGTTGGGTTGTTCACCAGTTGGACATAAAGACTGCATTCCTACATGGGGACCTTGAGGAGGAAGTTTATGTATTTCAGCCCATGGGATTTGCACAACATGGTCATGAGGGGAAAGTTTGCAGGCTGAAAAAGGCCTTGTATGGTTTGAAACAAGCTCCACGAGCTTGGTACGCAAAAATAGATGCTTTTCTACTCACTCAGGGATTTGTGAACAGTCCATCAGAGGCCACTCTGTATGTAAAGAAAGAAGACACAGATCTGCTGGTCATCAGTCTTTATGTGGATGATCTCTTGCTCATGGGATCAAATGATGACAAAATTGCAGCTTTTAAGGAGATACTGCAACAGACATTTGACATGTCTGACTTGGGCCTTGTACATTACTATTTGGGCATATAGTTTGTGCAGGATAACAGAGGCATTGGGTTGTTGCAATCACGTTATGTTGCTAAACTTCTGGAGAAGTTTAAATTTCAGGATTGCAAGCCTATTAGTACTCCTATGGAGCCTGGGATGAAACTGTCACTACAAGATGACAGTGTTTCCTTTGATGCCACTACATATGCTCAGGCTGTTGGGTGCCTCATTTACTTGTGTAATACAAGGCCAGATATTCAGTATGCAGTCTCTCAGTTGAGTAGATTCATGCACAGCCCACGGTTGTCACATTGGCAAGCTGTGAAGCGTGTATTCCGTTATTTGCAGGGTACCTCGTCTCTTGGTTTGCTTTATCCTGAGGGGGGTGACATACAGTTACATGCTTACAGTGATTCAGATTGGGCTGGTGACTTTGATACCAGACATTCCACTAGTGGAAATTGTTTCTTCCTTGGCGCTTCATGCATTTCTTGGCTAAGCAAGAAACAGACCACAGTGGCCACTTCGTCTTGTGAGGCAGAGTACAGAGCAGCCTACACTACTACTGTTGAGTGTGTTTGGCTGCGTCGTCTCATGACTGATATGGATATTTCAGTGGAGGAGCCTACACCTATCTATACTGATAGTCAGAGTGCCATTGTTGTGGCCAGGAATCCTGTGTTTCATGCTCGCACGAAACACATTGAGATTCACTATCATTTTGTTCGGGAGAGACTCCAGGCAGGAGATATCAGTCTGATCTACTGTCCTACAGATCAGAATGTGGCAGACATCTTCACCAAGGCATTACCACGTCCGAAATTTGAAGCATTCCGCAATGCTTTGAATTTGTTTCCTTTTGGTGGATGATGTACAGTGATCACATATCACTCCAGGGGGGTTTGTTGGGTTTTATGCTGTGTATGCACCCAGAGGAGTGCTAGTGATCATCAGTAGTTTACTGGGGCACTTTTTACTTCAGTTAGTGGAGGTTTTTTCCCCCAGTTTAGGTCAGTTTCACTTATATGCAGTTTATAAGTGTTTTGGTCCACCCGGCACATTTATGGCCGGACATGTGAACACTTATCTTTTAGGGTCACTATCATGTGGCTATTGTACTTCACTTTTTTGATCAATTGAAGCATACTGGAAGTCGTGTTCACTGCTCTCTCTTGGTTTCCACGCCTGATTGCCTTCTGTAAACCCTAACCCTAATCCTTGAGTGCCTTCAAGTCTTGCAGAGGTTCAATATGGACGGGGGGAAGAAGACTAGTACTCCTTTGCCTCCATATGTGAAACTCAGTGCTATGGACAGCCCACAGTCGGATAGAGACAGGGTTGATATGGCCAAGGTTCCGTATGCTTCAGCTTGTGGCAGTCTCATGTATGCCATGGTTGCTACTAGGCCGGACATTGCATTTGCAGTGGGAGTGGTTTCTAGATACATGGCCAACCCTGGCAAGAAGCATTGGGAAGCAGTGAAAGGTGTCATGAGATACCTGAAGGGCACACAGGATATGTGCATTTGCTTTGGCAAACAGGATGCATTAGTGCATGGTTACACGGATTCGGATTATGCCGGTCATCCAGATAACCGGAAGTCTACTACCGGTTATGTGTTTACATTCACAGGAGGTGCTGTGTCATGGATATCCAGGATGCAGAAGTGCACTGCCTTATCTACTACAGAGGCCGAGTATATTGCAGCCACAGAGGCTTGCAAGGAGGCATTATGGCTATCTCGGTTAGTGGTTGATTTGGGTTATACAGGGGATATTCCATTGTTGCATTGTGACAGTCAGAGTGCCATTCAATTGGCAAAGAACCCTGTCTTTCATGCAAAGACGAAGCATGTGGATGTGAAGTATCACTTCATCAGAGAGGTGATAGAGAACAAGCAAATTCAGCTTGTTAAGATTCACACGGATGACAACCCGGCTGATCTGTTGACAAAGAGTTTGCCTCCGGAGCGGTTTGCTCATTGCAGACACTTGATGGGCATTGGATGAGGCCAGTTTCAGCCTTGATTTGGCCTTGTATATTATCATGTACATGCTGATTTTTTCTTTTCCTTCATTTAAGGGCACTTTGCCTTTAAGTGGGAGGTTGTTGGGGTAAAGGCGTTATGCCCACCCTTATAGTGTGTACAAGCCCATAAGTTATAGTACATAGTACACTTAGTACTTTTAATGTACTAAGTGCACTATGTGTACTAGTGCAATATACATGTGTGATAGGGGAGTCACACACTCATGCTATTATGAGTTGACTTATCCCCACAACTCTCTCTCTCTCTCTCTTGTTCTCTCTGTGTATGTCTCCCACACATGAACTCTTAACCTAACCCTAATTCTTCCTTCTCCCACACAGTTTCCTTTACCAAAACGTTGCAATTTATGTTCCAAATGCTCGGTGGCAAGAGCAACTACTATATAGTCCTGCAAGGTAGCATTGTGGTGAGTATCAAGACCGGACTTTTTTTTTCCCGAGAAAAAGATCCTTCAATTACTTAAAGAAAAAACAACCACAAAGGGCTAAGTACAACCACGAAGGGCTAAATACAAACTCGCCCCATATGCGCATCTCCAAGAGACCTAGTTAGTCCCGTGCTCAAGGCTCCCCAAGATACATGCGGTTGGGCCCCTAACATGTGGCCACTGGGTAAACGGATCAGGGGGTTCCATACCCAAGGCTGTCAAAGCCGCTCCTCTGAGAGGCAACTGGTACTATCTGTCTGAGGGCTGGCCGGAGATGATCCCAAGCCCGAAGTAAACTGGCTACAAAAATGTCCTCAAAAGCTAGGCTAAAACCATGGGATCGCATCTTGAAGATCCATCGGGTACTCTGCGGCTACGGGTCCACAAGGCTCGGAGTGCGGGCTGAGATCCGGGCCAATAAAAAATCCTTCCAGGGCTCACTAATGGGAAGGAGTCCTCTGACAATCAACTTGCCCAACAGGGCACGGGTCTGGATAGCACGATCAATGAGGCCAAGCCCCACTCTGCTATGTGGCTGAATGATCACTTGCCATGCCACCTTGGCCCTAGCTGGCCTCCCATCACTTCCCGCCCATATAAAGTTTCGGATCAAGTGCTGTACTTGGCCAATGCATGGCCAAGAAAAGGCCCAACACGAAGTGATGTACCACATGGTGGCTAGACGTACCTAGTTCGCCACCACCACTCTACCTGCTAAGGAGAGCCTCGCCGAGCTCCAATATAAAAGCTTCTTCCGAATACTCAGAAGAAGCGGAGCGACTTCACTCATAGTTGTTTGGCCTTGGAAGGCTGTCTCACATGATGCAGGTTTTCTGCATGGGCAGGAGGATCAAATCCTCAACTGAAGCTTTATTTGAGAGTTATTGACCTTCTTTCATTGCACGAAAAACACCTTCCTCAAATCCTGAAGTCGTGAGCCAGCCTAGAAGATCAATCCCAAATCCTTCACAACAGCATAGTGGGGTAGAGTTAGCACAAGCCTTGTTAAGTTGGTACCTGCCATTCAGGAAGAGTCATGTGGAATGACTTATCACATATGAGTGGCAAACCTTCAATTGAAGGCATCTCCTCTAGCACTATTGGTTGCGCTGATCTCTCCCCGGCCCTCTCCCCTTTCTGCTGCAGAATTTTAAGTTATCTTTCAGGTTCAGCATGATTCATGGCCGTAGTTTTTTTTATATAAAATGATACAGAGGGTAGTCAGTTTTCTGTGTAGATCACCCAATGCACAAACATAGGGTATATGTGGTGTACATCTATAACACAGCATGGTTGAACACACTGGACTCTTCTGTTGCTACAATATGAGATGTTTCTGATACATTTTTGATTGGTTTCTATGCTACACCACATGACTTGTACTTCTGTTTCCAGCGCCAAAAAGAGCTATGGATGCAATAATGATGAGTGGTCATTTTACACCAACAGGGGACTGTGGTATGCACACTATGGCTTCCTTTTTTAAGATTCTCTTGCATGATGATCACAGTTTACACCATGCCGTGTAAGATTTTGTACTTGTACTTACCTCCCTTATATATACAATGCTTATGGTACCATATGCTACTCTCCATTGATACTGGACATTCATAATAACTCCCATGCCGTACTGTATGGATGTGGATGTGTAGAGTGGGAGTGTAGGGCTTTCAAAGACATGCTCCTGCTTGCTTTGTGTTTGCAACTGATGCCCCTGCTTGCATCTTTTTTTTCTTTTTTTTTCAAGTAGCCTTAGGCCCAAGATCCTCCCGTAGTTATCGTTTTTCACAGCACGTAGGTGCTTTCTTTATCCGCCCTGAGGTGATGCTGCCGAGGAAGCACCTTGTGGGATTTTGAACCCAGGACCTCTTGGTCCTAGACAAACATCTTTACCACTTGAGCTATCACCTCATTGGCCTGCCGCTTGCATCTTGTCTTCAGTATTTACACTTTGATTCTTCAATATAAGGGTACTATGTATAGCTAGAAAATGGGCATAATGTATGAAAAGCTTGAAGTGAGAAGCCAATGAGGTGGTAGCTCAATCAAGTGCTGAAGTGTTTGTCTTGGGACCGGGAAGTCCTGGGTTCAAACCCGCACTTGATTTGTTCAAGACCTCCCAAACTGAAACCGTACACACTGTATGTACCATACTTTTCCATCATGCAATAAATAGTAATTCACTTAGTTGAGTTATGAAAATTCTTGTGAGTTCAGGAACAAGCAGCTCTCTGCTCGAAGAGAACGAAGATGCCCAAAAACTCTTTGCAATGCGAGAGCAAGTTCAGAGTTATTTATCAGAAATGGATGTTGTTCTAAAAAGGCTTTACAAAATTCGCACAAAGTGAAAGCTCATGGAGAAGATCCTGGTTAAAACAAGACACAAGAGGTGTTGGGGGTTGAACTCACAACCTCTTGGGTAAGGTGAGTGATGAGCTAACCACTTGGGCAAGACAAACAAGCTGACTCTTGTATAGTTTGAAGCAAAAACTCTGCACAGGACTCTACTCTTCATTTTGCCCTTGTTTGCTTTTTGGCTTGCTCACTTGCACAAGTTGTTGACATGGGTTTTGTAAAAATGGGCATTTTGCACAAGTGGGTCAGTGCCTTCCAACTTTCTACTTTAATATATATGTAAGTGCATTAATGTATCAGCATGTAAGAGCCTTTCCTGCTTCACTCCCCGAACTTTTGGGTGCACTCCATATTTGTAAAGCCCCTACTAACAACACATTTTGTATCATGCACTCTCTCATGTTGTGGGGATAAGTCAACACTCATAATAAACCTTGCATGCAAAAACTCAGCTGTTGAACACTTGCAACAATGCATGTGCCTCATGTGGTGAGGTAGTCCTATTAAAAAAAAAGGTTAGTTTAGCTTGGTTGCAAAATGTCAAAACTAAGAGATTTCAGTCACTATATCTCTGAGCACACTAACCTTTCCAAGGCATCCTCTGTGAAAGCCAACAGGTAGTTTTTCTCATATGAGTGCTATCTTAGGAAAACGAAGGTGATCTTGACATTTCTTTGATGAGGCCAAACACATTGTTTCTTAGTGCTTTGCTATGTTTGAAGTGAGCATGTTAACTTCAAAGGTCAGTATCATCGGTATGGGCAGTGAGTATGTGACTTTTTAAGTACGTTTTTTGAAAATCTTCTGAGTGTCAACGTATATATTTTATTTGGAATGAGAGAATCTGATTATTTACTTCTGCACAATTCCCCATGGTCTCTCATTGCCCTTCTCATTTTTGCATTCTACTATTCATGTCTTCTGTTGTGTTGCATTGAGAGATATTGTCTCTTTTAGCCATCTGACTGAGAGAGAGAGAGAGAGAGAGAGGAAAGTTATTTAATGTCTAAGGAAGACCCCAAGGGTATATGAGACCATAAGTAATGTAATGGTACCATGGAAATTCCTAGCAACGAGCTTACACCTTGTTTATATTATATTATGGGCATAAATGTATTTCACATCATTTTTATACACTTTAGATATGACTAAAAATTAAGTGATGGATTGAGTGCCCTAGTTACCATGCAATTTGACCTTAGCTATTAGGAAGGTGGATATAAACATGGTGTACCTCTAGTGAAGTCTAGGAAAAAGGGTTTTGGCATCCAAGAGTTTCTTTCAAAACCACACCATCCACATTTAGAGATCTTGCTTGGATATTCCAAGAAAAGCTAGTTGAAATCCCTTTCACAATCCCAAGCAAGCTCATATTATTTCTTGGTACGATTTTTAATGTGAAAGATTATGTCCCTACTAATTCAAAGAAACTCATAAACTAGTGTACCAACTCAAATAGTATCTAGCTTGAAGTAGATTCTAAAGGTACAGCTCTCTCTCTACCTCAATTTCTAGTTAATAAAGAAAGAGATCCATTAATATAGCTTCAAGCTTTTGAGAATTGGGCAAGTTTGTTGAAGTTGAATGAGGATGCAATAACATTAAAAAATGCACATGTTTAGTGCTATAAGCACCAGCCCAAGAAGATTCCAACTTAGAATTGATAAGAAGAGCATTTGTGAGGAAGTTTAGAGATTTTGGGATCGATGAGGATACGATACATCAATCAAGAGCAATAAAATAATGGAAGAATAATCGCATGGAGTTTGCTAAGAGGATTAAAAAATCAGGTTTCATAGATGCATTGAAGAGAAGTTGGTAGAGTTGAACAAAATTATAGCTATGTTGATGCTAATTGCTATCAGGCAATGTCATAGTTGAAACACACACACAACACAAATGCCATTGTCAATATGTACAAAGGCCATGTGCGATCACATGCAAGAACTAGATGGAGACTCCTAAGAGGAACAACTATAGGACACCAAATAATCAAAAAAGGATATTTAAATAACTATCAACCAAAGAATTAAAGGTATCGGATAGACAACACTAGGTATAACAACCAGGATAATGATAAAAAATTTAATTAAATGTGTCATTCTTGAGTGAGCAAAACTGCAAGAGCCGTATTGTGGAGTTCCTACTGGTTTGATAAAATATAGCAAGTTTTTTTAATATTTTAGTGTATTTTTTTGAGGGGCGCTTTAAAAATTTGCAAGTATTTTATAACTAAAATCCTCATAAACGGGCACAATGCCTGTTAAAAAACAACTATGGTCAAGAGTACAATACAAGAAAATTAAGTACATGCATGTAGAAAAAGCAAGGAAATCAACAAGCACATGCCAAAATTCTAAGAACAAGATCAAAGACATAAGGAATCAAGACTTGAAGAAAGCTAAAGATATAGAGTTGCTTGAGTCACCAAGGAGGAAAGAGCAAAACCACTAAGCAACTAAAAAACCTAGGGAGCCCCAAAATCCTTAGTCTGTCTAGAAGCCTATAGATACCATGAATATAGATAAGTCCCATAGTTGTACATATTATAAAAAATACCAAAAGAATAAAGAGCATCTTAGAGGTATGAAGCCATTCATTTTTCTTAGCACTGTCAGTTATTAGTATTCCTATCTGGTGTTTTTATAACTAGACACGGGCATTATGAGTTCTTGGTGTTACCGTTTGGACTCACTAATGCACCATAGCTACTTTCCACCAAGTGGTTTGAGAGAGTAATCTAATTGTGATGGTTTTCTCTTCTAAAAAGGGCAGGTCTTTGTACCTAATGCGAGGAGTTGTATGTTTGAGTGTCATGACACAATGGGCATCCTAGGATACTGAGGAGTGAGCATTTGGTAAGAAGAGATTTCTTTTGACCAATGTCAAAAGTTAATATAAAACAATATGTTCAAAATTGTTAACAATGCCAAGTGAATAAAATTGAGTGCCTCATCAGGAAGCTCCTGTCCAATCTAGTATCCATCAACCAAATCAATGAACCATTCTGCTTGCGAGTCAAAGAGGCATCACACTGCTCATGGTGGCTTGTTGTATTCGTTGTTGGAAATACCTAAATCCATGGACTTTGTCGTTTGATTACCATGGACTTTGAGAGGGAATGATCATTAACCAACTCACTAAGGTAGGGAGGGTAATCTCACCATAAAGTAGCATCTTTATGATAGAGATCCCCAAAAGTAGGTCTGCTTTTGCATACGGATGAATTTAGCGAAATGGCCCACGAACGAGTTGTAGACCAGGCCTATTCTCATAATTTTAAGTACTAACTCAACTATATTCTGGAGAAAAACTAGAGAGTTATAGTGGCTACGAGTTGCAGGCTTGTACCTGCATATACAGGGAGCCAGGACAGGCTGAGACACACAAACGTCTATAGGGAGTATCAGTTTCTGTTATTGTTTTTCATATATGGTTTAATTATTTCATGAGTGTGTGAGAGAGAGAGAGAGATATTAAACATGGTTTGTAAGAATTGCAGGTTCCTTGGATGAAGCTCTCTTTTCTTTCCATCTTCTCTTTTCTCCTGTGTGATGAGAAGTTGCATTGATTGTATCAAATTACTTCATACCATAATAAATCACCGAAATACTCATATGTGAGACCGTAGGGGGGCAGATTGGACCCAATGCTTTTGTCTTGTGTTGATAAATATTTTTTCGTTTAAGTTTTTTGTTTAATTATTTTTCTAAGGTTGATGTATTAACATGCAGTTAATTTATTTAAAGCAACTGTAAAATTTGTTGAAAGCTTGTACTTGGAGGAAAGGTTCACTAATAGTGATATCAGAGCTACAGGCCAAGTACAAGATCTTTTCACATGCTTGGGGAAAGAAAATCAAAGATGTGGATTATGAACTAACCTATTAATATTTGTACTATAATGCTTCTGCTATTTTGATGAAACATATTGAAGTGGTTATGGTCCTTTATCTACTCTTTTTAACCACACACTGGACGATAGTTGTTTTCTCGAGGAGGGACTGATCTGGTGTGTTTGATCACCCTCTGGGATCATTTGGAGACGCCCATGGCTTAGAGAAAACCGGACTTGAGTATGGGTCAGTACTCATGAATTGCTATTAGGTGTTAGTAGCTGTGAGTTGCTAATTGTGTGATGGTGGACAACTAGTATAGTTGGAGGGAGTGTGAGCATGTGTTGCTCATTAGCCAGGCTAAATATGGCATGAATATAAGATGATGGATTGAGATGGTTGATATTTTAACAACAATATCGGGCTTTAGGTATGATGGGTATGTTTTTTACCAACTTTTTTTTTTGAAAAATATTTAACAACATGAATACCTTGTTGATGGTTTTGGTAGGACTTACTCACCACATTTTATTGGTAATGTAGGATATTCTCATTTTTTTGTACCATGTGCACAACCTTGCTCGTTTGTTGGACTTTTCTTTTGTCAAATTTCAAGACCAGGTTTGCAAGCTACGCAACTGAGGACATTTGCTTTCTCAACCGGGAGGACTGTCATGTGAGTAAACTTTCTTGAGAATTTAGTTATATTTATTCAATAATATTAGAGTTAGAGACGTGAGTATATGAATATCTCTAAACAATTAGAAAAATATAAAGAAAATAAATTTGTAATAAAAACAACATCTTTATGATAGAGATCCCCAAAAGTAGGTTGGCTTTTGCATACTTAGCGAAACAGCCCACGATGAATTGTAGACCAAGCCTATTCCTGTAATTTTAAGTACTAACTCAACTATATTCTAGTGAAAAACCAAAGAGTTACAGTGGCTACAAGTTGCAGGCCTTTACAACTTGCAAGCCTATACTAACTCAACTATATTCTAGTGAAAAACCAAAGAGTTACAGTGGCTACAAGTTGCAAGCCTATACCTGCATACTTTCGGAGCCAGGACAGGCTGAGACAGGTAAAGATCTATAGGGAGTATCAGTTTCTCTTATTGTTTTCCATATATGGTTTAATTATTTCATGAGTGTGTGTGAGAGAGAGAGAGATATTAAACATGGTTTGTAAGAATTGCATGAATCTCTCTTTTCTTTCCATCTCTTTTCTCCTTCTGATGAGAAGTTGTATTGATTGTATATCAAATTACTTCATACCTTAATAAATCATCGAAATACTCATATGTGAGACCACGGGTCTCATGTATGGGACCTAATGATTTTATCTCGTGCTGATAAATATTTTTTCGTTTAAGTTTTTCGTTCAATTATTTTTCTAAGGTTGATGTATTAACTTGCAGTTAATTTAGTTAAAGCAATTGTAAAATTTGTTGAAAGGTTGTACTTGAAGGAAAGGTCGTGTAATATGTAGTGAGGTATTTCTTATGAAAACTTTCGTTTATGAAATAGATGTTATGAACCATGACATGGTTGTGAAGGTAGGAGTGGATGAAGGGAAAAACTAGGGTGCACTCAAATGAGTAGCTTCAACAATGGAGTGGATGAAAGAAGCAAAGTAGGGTGCTCTCAAATGAGTAGTAGCTCCAACAATATGGGCAAGGGAGAGAGTCACATTACTTCATTTAGACACTTAAACGCCCATGCAATGATGCATTTTAGACATTGTCATTAACTTTGAAAGATAGAAACCATCAAAGAATTTAAAACAAACAAAGCTATGCTATGTTCATTAAGCAACATATCATGGAGTAGATCTCTATTTTGAAAATTGAGGTGTTTCATTGCATAGTGAAATACAAAAGATAGCTATCCCAACTTTGTGATGCTATATTCTTTTCACTTATACTGTGCATGTCACAAGGTGTGATCTATGGTATACTCTAGTGTGATGATGTGTTGTGTACTCTATAGTGTCCTATCTTGCTCTATTGTATGTGGAGCTCTTTCTTGAATCTACTATTGCCCATTGCACTTTTAGTACTATTCTTCATGTGTGCCACACTTGTTTTCTCTTACTTCACTAATTATTAATCTTTTTCTAGCTCATTGCAATGTCCAAGGGCATTATTAGTGGGTGACAAGTGAGGTAAATTTTTCTTACTCATCAAATGTCATGTAAAAGTTGGAAGAATGTGGATTCTTTTGCTGGTTCTTATTGAAGTTTCGTGGCCTAATGACCCCTTATATTTTTGTCCCTTTTGGTTTGGATAGCTCTAGTCTAGCCTAGACCCTTTTGTCTTATGCATCCAACCCTTTTAGCTTTGACTCCTTTGGTTGAACTCTTTATGGTATGGACCCTATGGGTTTAGACTCATGGTGTGTTGGTGTAGCTAGAAGTGCCCTTGGGCTCATCTAGTAAGGGGATATACCTATGGGTTTAGACTGGTGTAGCTAGAAGTGCCCTTAGGCTCATCTACTAGTAAGGGGATATACCATCAAAGGCCTTCTTGATCTCTCAAACCTTGGGAGATTGTTCTGGACAAGGCTCCAAGTTTGGATTCCCATAATAATGGGGCTCACACCTCCATGCTTGATTGTCCTTGCCCAAATTCTTTGTGTGCTTGATAGTTTATCATCAAATTTTTGTTTCTTTTCCACAACTCTTTTTGCTTCTTTTCACACCTCCATGCTTGATTGTCCTTGCCCAAATTCTTTGTGTACCTGATAGTTTATCATCAAATTTTTGCTTCTTTTCACAACTCTTTAGTGTATTTATGTGTGTACGAGGTACATAATCATCCACTTTTCTTATATCCATGTTCCTCTTTGTATTAGGGATAACCTCTTTTCTATGTATAACATTGGCTCCCTCGTTTTGGTCTCTTTATGGGAGCATATTTTGCTTTGGCCTTGGCATCTTTTGTTCAAAATACTCTTGGGTGTGTCTAGCAAGGTTGGATCAACAAAGGCCTAGATCTCTCAAACACTAGGAGGTTACCATGGATAGGGGTCTAGGTGTGCACTCATTGTTCTTGGCCAACTTCTCAGTGTACCTTCTCATCATGTTTGTATCTTCTCATGACTCTTTGGTCTATGTACGGATGTAAGAGGCACATAACCTCCCCCTTTTTGTTTATCCCCCTTTGTTGGGGAATAACCTCCCTTTGTTGGGGATACTTGTTCATGTCCTATTGGGGAATAACCTCGCTTTGGTTGTATGCCTCTAAATGAGGGTTTGTGGCCTCTTTGAAGGGAGTTTATTGACATCATTCGCACGCAATACATCTGAATATTTTTGGGTTGGGAAGTTTTTTGTATATTTTAGGAGTCTCGTAGTGTATCCAGTGGTGCGAACATCCTCTAAAGGTGTGAACATCCCTTATTTAGGTCTAGGTCCAAATATAAGGCTTGATGCCTATAAAAGCATGTACTAGGGTGTTTATTCAAAAAACATGAGGATCATTTGGGTTATGCAAACTCTCTCTCTTGGCTTGAGTATCTCTCCCTCTTACTCTCTCTCTATCTCTTCATCTTGTACGACCATTGCCATGGCTTAAACCTTCTTCTCACTCCTTGCTTCATCTCTCTTCTACAAACTCCACCATGATGATGATATTTCACCCTCTATAGCTCCTCATGGGATACCTTGATTCCAACAATGTGTCCTTAATTGTGTCCACTGTATAGAGAGACGGCAAGAAAACCCCCAAGAGAGCAAAAGGTTTTCTAGAGATTTGTCACCATTTGCAACTTACTAGAACCTTCCTTCCCTCTTGCATTGTGGGTTTGCATGTTCTAGTTTGAGAGTTCTCTCAAATCAGACAAGGATCCAAAACCCTAAAAATCAAAGCAACCCTCTAATGGTGAAGTTTCTACCCAAATGGTGATAAATGTTTGATTTTTGTAAATAAAAGGTATTATAATTGTTCTTTTTAAAAAGTTTTTTTAAAAATTTTTAATTTTAGAGGAGAAAAATCCCTAGAGGTTAAGAACTGTAACACTTGGAAGTTGGAATATAGTAGGGTTTCTATTTATGGTGGTGCACTGTCTTAATTAAGGAGGCTTAGAGGGGCGTAGTATTAAGGTTTCTAGTTAAGGCATTGTTTCTTGCACAAAAGAGCGGCGGGAGGCGAGGAGCAGCAGCAGCAGCAGCAGCAGCCGCCATGGCCAAGTCCTTGAAATCCTTTTTTGCTGGTATTTTTTCGCGTCCCAGCACCGACGCATCCGCATCCGCATCCAAGTAAGTTCGAAATTTCATGCTCTTTCTATTATACCAAAAACGCAGCTATGGTGAACACCCTAACCCTAACCCTAACCCATGAATTTAGAAGCCCTACACCTAACCTACCACGTCAGAAAGGCCTTACATCAAACCCGAATGTGCCAGTAAAAAACCCTAATCTTATCTATAAATTATTTTCGCTATTTTTTTTTCCGATTTTTAAACCCTAGGCGAAAGCTCTCATCTGATTTCGTCAGGCGCAAATTCTCAGCTGTTTTTTTTCTTCTGTTCACATCTAAAATGTTTCAGCATTTTGATTCTTGGACGCTAATTCATTTTACATCATACGTGATTTAGCATACGATTAGCATTTGCGATTTGATCATCATGTGGTTGTGATCACCATTACCATTTGAGATTCGATAAGCATGGGATTGTAATTATTTGATGTATGATCACTATGCCATTTACGATTTAATTAGCATGTGATTCTGATCATTTAGCGTATGATTACCATTTAGGATTTGATTAGCAAGTTTGTGTATGTTATCATTTACGATTTGATTAGCACGTGATTACTTATAGTGTGGTGGTGATACAATTTGACTTTTCAGGGGACGGCTGAGCCGCAAGCAATCTGCATCCACAGATGATGGTGGACATTACGAGCTACTGCCAGAGAGTCCCCCGATGCAAGCGACCAGCTGTGTCTACAGGGGCCAGCTTAAAGATGGAGCCCAGGTTAGCCCAGACATGTTGGTTTTTTCTTAAAAAAAAAAACTCCAGCAAGGTTTTTTTAATATCCACATGAGCCCTCATAGTTGCCTTCGCAGCTAATGAAAACCAATCAGCTAGTTCAGTAACTTTTTACCTTGAGCTTTTGTACAAATTACTTGTTCTAGAATGGAGTTGTTGCTTTTTTAATAAATAAACACACATGGGCTGCATCTGCGCACACATATTTGTTTGTGTATACCTAGAGACTACACATACAAAAACTTATGCACATACATCCGTACGGCTTTGCGATCTCACTATATATTGCGTGCGTGCGGGGGCGCATGTGCGCGCTTTTGTGTACAAGTATGTACACAGAGTGAGACCGCAATCTAATAACAGCTGTATGGACGAATGTACATACGTGCGATATGTATGTACACACATATACATGTATTGTATGTACTGCAGATCTCTCAACAAAAGTTGCATGATATGATTCTTTTAGGTTTAAGTGGTTCTTTTCATTGTTTGCTGAATAGGCAAACGAGTTCAACGTTTTACAGCAAGGTTTGGGACGTTTTTATCAGAGCTTTTCTGTTTCTGATAGTTTACAGGGTTTGAAATTCATGTACAGATTTTTGCCTTAAACAGCATTGCATCTTTTTGCTGACCTCTCCAAAAGCATTTGGATTGCAGTGAGAATGTTGAAGTGCGGTAGTTTAGGTTTTGGAAGGTTTGAACTGTGAGCTTTTCTTACATTTGAGAAGATCACCTAATTTTTGGAGAGATTGCAGATTGCAGTGAAGAGGCTGAACTGCGACCTCTTTAAGGACATTGAAGAGTTTTGCAAAGAAGCTCAGTTTCTTGGGAAATTCCGCCACAAAAACCTGCTTAGTTTGAGAGGTTATTGTGCGGAAGGGCAAGAACGCTTGCTTGTTTTTGACTACATGCACAATTCAAGCCTTCTTGCACATCTACATGGAGATCTTGAAAAGCAGGGACAATTGGACTGGCAAAAGAGGATGAAGATTGCAGTTGGATGTGCTGAAGGGCTTGCGTAAGTAATAAAAATTAGTAGTTCACAATATGTCATAGATGTCAAAAAAATGCAACTGCATTTTTCATGGCATCCTGAGAACCATTTTGTTTTGGACCTTACTGGGCAGCTTATATGTATCATCCAGCCTGTTTGCTTCTCCATCCAGCCCAAAGGGCATCCTCCATGCAGTCTTTTAAATATAGCACATTTTATTTTTTTCTTACTGGGAAAAAGGCATTTTATATAATTTAATTTATCCCGATTAGTACTTTCCTTACACTACTATACATGATATGTTTGGTTCACGACCACCAACACTGTTTATTCCCAAGATTCGGGATAATTTTGAAGACTGTTTAAGCTGTCCCTTGTGGTTGTGCAGGTACTTACATCATTACTCAAATCCCCAGCTTGTCCACGGTGATATTAAGTCGACAAATGTGCTGCTAAGCTCAGATTTTGAGCCTCTGATAGTTGACTTTGGAATGTCAAACCTCCTAAAAGACACCGTACCCAAATCAAGAGGAGCTTCTGGTTATGCTGCACCGGAGGATTCAAAGGGGGAGGAGGACTTAACCAAGAGGAGTGACATGTTCAGCTTCGGGATTCTTTTGCTAGAAATGATCAGTGGGAAAAACCCGGCCGAAAAAGTACCAAGCAATTCGTGCAAGTTGAGCATTGTAGAATGGGCACAGAATCTGATCATTGGTGGCAAGCTGGACGATCTGATCGATCCAAGGCTTAATGGTGACTACAATCGGGAGGAGCTTGAGACACTACTGAACACTGCCGTTATGTGTGCTCAAGAAAAGCCTGAAAATAGGCTATCTATGCTAGAGGTTGTGACATTTCTGAATGGGGATTTAAAGAAGCAGACGGAAGAAGCGAATATGCAGTGCACACCAATTCAAGAGGCTCTTCACAAATCTAGTGTATCACCAGGTGAAATGGCCATATGAAATTTGTTGCGCTTCATTATATTAGTGAAGTTCCTTAAGAACTTTTTTACGTTTTATCTGTCAATTCTCTTTTGCATATAATTTGCAATGTTGTTTGTATATAAATATATATATATCTGAAGGCTGCCTTTTAATCAGGCATATTTGTAAGGTTTGTTAAGGTCGTTATTCTAATGAAATGAAAACGACGCTAGGTGGGCATTAAGTGTTCTACTTGGAGCTTAGTTGGTATTGAAACTTGCTGTTAAGGCTTAGCTCCAGGAATATCTGGAGCATTTAATGAGACGTCTGGTGGACCATGAACTAACCGACAGGAGTCTTATCCATTTTTTATTTATCGACCTTATGTGACTGTATGCTAGCTTTGATCTGACAATGCTCTCTTGGGCTACCATACCATGGACCATTGAGTGCTATGGCCAGCCCCCTACCCCACGACAAAGAAAAATTGTCCTAAGTTGTTCGAGCTTCAACCCTTTAAAAGGCAGGGATGGATTGGCAAGTAGAATTTTAAGATTACTGCTGCTTGCATGTAGTGGGTTTGATGCTCCTAATTGCAGCCTTCGTATATATGTTTAATATGCATATGCAAACAGAAACTTTTTTATAATGTGTGATCTTAGGTGTCACTAGCACAAAAGCCCTCACCCAAATGTCTTTTTTTTTTTTGGTTTAGCAGATCTTGATTAATCAAGTGTTCATGTATAATAGGCCCAGGTTATCCTCCCTCCAGAATGAAATTAACTTAAATTTGCAGAACTCTAATCTCTTTACAAAGCGATCAAAGTACTAATGGTGTCATTAGGTAGTTGTATGGGTTCTCAAGATATTGAAGAACCTTGTGGCAGGCCGAGCTAAGGTATGACAGTAAAACAAGATGTGCTGTGAGCACGTAGGCATTGCATTCAAGCTTGTTTTCTACCACTAAACCTCCCACAAATATGGTCTTACCTGAATTTCTACATTTTATGACTTTATCTAGTTTTTTCTGTTTGTATAGCTAAATCGTAAGATTTCTCAACTTGTTCCCGCTTCTTCATTTTCATGAAAGATCTCACTACTACTTTGTGAGCTCCCTATCAGCTACTTCCTACTTCGCTGACTCTACACAAAACCATTGTCTGTGGAAGGCTGTGGTTCTGTGGTTCACCATTTTGACATGTCTTCAAGCCATGTGCCATTTTGATGTGTGTCCATTCCATGTGTTATATATAACGTGATAATATAAGAACTATTGTGCTGAACAGCTAAGAAACCCTTCGCTTGGTTTTTTGTGCATCCCAAGCATCTGAATGTTTTTAATTATGGTGGAACAACACAGATTGGGTTTAGCTTACTTTGCGTTGTGGCATTTTCCTGTTTCTGCTCCTGTGCTGTTCAATAAAGGCATTCAAGCCCTCGTTTCCAGACCTGTGTCTGTCAAAAATGAATGATTACTTCTTGCGGTTAAGAGGAGCTTGAAAACATATTATTCAGTCTCTGCTGTTACTGCATGCGTGATCGCCCATAAGCTGTGCTTGTTCTGCAGATGATCCTATGGTATCTATATATGTGTAGCTGACAACGCAGGACTTGTATGTAGTATTTACAACAGGATGGTGTTTGCCACAACCCTGCTGCAGTTCTATGTGCAGCTTAGCTAGAGCCTGCACGGACAGCTACAGAGGACAGCTTGGGGTGCCTGCAGGACCTGAGTCTTGTCAGTTGGACACATGACTGTAGGGTTCCACTTAGGCATCCTCCCTTTCACAATGTAATTCATCAAAGCCCTTAAGTAGCTCTGAGAGGTGATCCCGTACCTCTTTGATTTGTGCATTTGCTTGTGCTTTGAGACCAGCCCCATTGACTTGTATTTTCTTTTGTCTGATAATGTACTTTGGGGATGATTGACGTTACCTAGTGCCGACACTGCCTATTTATACGAGCATGTGTGTTAAGATCATAACTAAGGAGCTTAGAGTGTGCCATCATCAGTGTATCTCATTCTAAACTTTTACAATAATTAAAGTCTCTGCTACATGATTGTCACGAATAGTCCTTAAATATCTAGTATGGGTAGGATTAGAGAACCCAAACGTATTGATAAGTAACACGAGCCAGCAAAATTTTGATATTTCTGGTCCCGCATTGTAAAATGCTTGAAAAGAGACCTTTATCTCACACGCCTTGGCTCTTATTGATGGCGAGACCTTTGTTACTATGGATGGCTAAAATGAGAAAATTGATGATTATTGATGGATACACATGTCAATCACAATTTGTTGAGAAAGTGAAGAAGAATGGTAACTTCCAGTAATCATGCATAAAATATCCCTCTTTTTTTTTAATCAAATGGATCAAAAAGCTTGGAACAAGCAATGCCGTGAGATCATATGGCAGGCAATCAAGATAGAACTTTATACCCATTCGCAACTATTAGGCCATTAACATGGTTTGTAGGCCACCCCCCAAATTTGGACCAAAAACTCTACGGTGGTACCGTAAAGAAAAGTAGGTTGATCATATTTTTGTTGCCTTTATAGAAAACCTTGTGGGAACCAGAACCATTCTTAAGATTTGGTCTAAGAAAGGGGGAATGTGAGAAAAACAATCCCCTCATGGATGCACTACATAAGCTATGATGGAGGCTAGCATATTGTTGGGATACTAGATATCTTGGGAGCAGTCCTGCTTTTTGATGGAGGAGAGATGAGACTTTCTGTGTAAAATTTTGAATGAAGTTAAGAAGGATCTATAAATATGGTTAGTGTAGTTCTAACTTTGTTGTATTGCAGTTTCTAAATAGTTTCTTAGTTAATATATATAATTATTATTGATCCCAAAAAAAACATGGTTTGCAGACCAATTTATGTATTTTAGCCATATTAGGCTTGAGATTATGGCCCTAAGACTCATGTTCTAGTGCTAGATGGAGACGGTGACACAGAAGGAGTAGTGTCATATTGAGTTGGCATAAACCATGATGTCAAATATACACCTCTTTCCAAAATTTACCATTCCTTGTACACAATCACATGATATCTTTTAGTTTGCAAATTTCATTTTTAGAACTCTCTCTCTCTCTCTCTCTCTCTCCACCCTTTGCTCGTCGCCTTTTGTTGTCCTCCTCCCTTAGAGCATGTATCATGCATGCACGTATGCACATATGTATGTATGGGTGCACATGCATGCGTGTGTGCATGTGTGTAAGCTACACACGTGTGCTTGCACGTGTGGAAGCTACACACGGCAATAAATTGCAAGGAATTTGAGTACTTCAACAAGGTATATCAAGATCATGTTGGTGAGACACCTCCCCCCCCCAAACACACATACACATACATGTACATATACAACAAGCTATACAGCGAACCATTCATATGTTTTTTTTAAATGTACATTGACTACTTGAAGTAGTGTTTGTTTTCCTTTTTAATGCACATACCTTATGTCATGAAGAACACTATTGAGAGGGAAATAAAATTAGAAAGATGATTTTACAAGAAAATGGTCTATCTAAATTGTGCAAGTAGACATGATTTACAATATTGGCAAAAACAAACAAAGGTTTGCACAAATTTCACATGCTCCCAATCAAAACCATTCAATGTACTATTCAATTAAATCCAAGAGTTAGTGTGCAGATAAATGACACCTTGCATTATGTGGATGTCCATACTTATTGAAAGATTAATGTTTGGAGTAAAGGTAATTATAAAGCTAATCTTTGTAAATTTTAAGATGGCTTCTTCTTAAGCAATAAAGTAACTTTGACATTTATAAATTATTAATATATTGTATACCTTAGATAAATGTGGATATAGAAAATTCTTTTGACTTCAGTTGAATTATTAATATAAATTAGTAATATATTGTACACCTTAGATGAATGAGGATATAGAAATTTCTTTGATTCAAATCTAGAATATCTAGGCTCTCAATTAAATTAAAGAAGGAAAAAATTCTTAAATGTAGAAAATTAATTCCAAGCTTAGCACCAATGCAATGATAGAGGGACTACGTGGGCCGACACCCTCACTGAACCCAATGGCTGACATCTTCGATCCATAGGAAAGGATATCATGTTGGCCTTTTTCTTATTCCCTCACAATGGTCTCATGCACTTTTATACCCATTCAGAACACCATTATCCATCGAATCCCCCCCTCCCCCCATACACATTGGCAAGTCCAAGCCCACCTCCGAGTGAGTACAAATATCACACGAGGGATATAGAATGCTTCATACCCTTGAAAGTCCGAGTCTTGATGGATAAGTTCTCTTTTACAAGGGAATTTGTAACTTTGGAGAGACTTATTCGACTGGATAAAAGGGAGTTTAAAAGCCCACACTACTAAACCTGAACCTGAAGAGGAGGAGGATGAGTCGTGTCATAGTGTGAGCGCTCTCCTTCTATACCCAAGATAAAAGGATAACTAAAAGCGCCTATGAACAAGTCAGGATACTATTTCAAAAGTGACGAAATGAACATCGTGTTACCTATCTTTTATAAAAGGCACGACAGTCTCCGTAAACTTAGATGGTGGAGTTGGTTGGTGTCAGCATAACACTAAGGATTGTTGAGAGACCCGGGGAATCCCACCACTTGAGGCACAAGCCTCGTGGTCAAGATTCTCGATGGGAACATAGCTAAAGGTAAAATTAACACCTTTGGATTCGTGATGATGGATTTTCAAAGAAGAGGGTCATACACCATGATCCTCAAAAGGCCTTACATGAGAGACGTAAGGTTGGTTTCACGATTGGAAAACCAACCACATTTACATGTGTAAAGGTAATTGGTCCTTGAAAATAAACTTGAAAACAAGGAAGAATCATCCCATTGGGTTGAGGCATTCTCGTTAATGAGTTTGACATAACTGCTTGGACCGCTTCAGACGATATTTGTAGAGCATGCAACATAGAAGCTCACACCACACCGATTGATATCTCTAGAGCTTGTAACAAGGTGTTAGATGGTGAAGATGAGGGACCAAGAAAATGAGCCCCTCCTAGATCGTGTCAACTCCGAGGATTGGATTCATGTTCTTGCAACCATGGATATATAAGAATATAGCACAACAAAAAGAGATAGCAAAACAAAGTGTAATAGACAATGTAATAGATAGAGAATGGAGAGAGTTTAAAATTTTGAGATAGGTATAATGTGATGGTCCTATCTACCCATGCACTCTTACAAGTAGAGCTAAGATGGCGATTGAGACAGACTCTGGATGGGTGTAGAGGGTGTGGATACTCACAAAATTGGATAGCTGAGCTTGTGATAACTATGTCCGTATATAGTGCTACAAGTGAAGTGGTGGGTGCATATACAACACGAGCGGTTTAACACGGCATAGACACAATCACCACTCTCAATGTGGCTAACCAACCCAATGGGCCACCCCAACTAATGCTCGAATCCCTAACCATCTCCTAAACATCAATGGTTACAATAACAACCCCATTGGCGTCTAAGCCTCGAGGTTCCCACTAAAGACACGTGTATCAATGACTTCTCCTCATAATGGGGGCCTTTACAAATATACACCAAACTTCGATGTGAGATACATGCTGAGAGGAAGGCATTGAGCGTATACTAACACCTCCCCTCAATGTCTACGTAAAGACATATTATGTTCTTAACCCAACACCAAGTTGATGAAGATGCCAAATGAGTTGGTCCTTTCCAAGAGCCTTGGTGAAGATGTCGATGCAATTCTAGTTGTCACATTGTAATGCTCTAACCCCAATAATCTCAACTCCCATGTCCACTAAAATCCTCCTCAACCATATTGTTTCTCATCAGCAGTAAAATAAGATGTCTTGTACTCATCTTTGTAGAAGAAAGTGCCACTAGGCTGATTCTTGTTGGTCCAAGAGAAAGCACTGGAACCAAGAGAAAAACAATATCCAAAAAACCGATTTCCTGGAATCACCATCTCTCGTCCAATTTGAATCATAGTAACCCATAAGAGTGTCACCACCTACACTATAATTGATGTCATACTCAAGAGTAACTATGATGTACCTAAGTACTTACATCCCTTGCTTTGAAGCTGTGATGTACACAGAGTAACTATGATGTACCAATGACTCTCCTGTGGCTTGTTAGAAAACCTATTCAAAACACCAACTTTGAAGCTGATATCAAGTCTAGTGTTAGTGAGACAAATTAAACTCCCCACCAGCTTCATGTACTTCTTAATGCCTACTAATTGATGAGGAATCTCCCCACCAGATTCTCTTCTCTACTCCTCTATTCTTCTTGATCTATGCCATCCATCTACTGAAGATTTTGGCATCTCTAGTACTGGGTTGCGCTCATCAAAGAGCTATTGTGCCTAGTTTGAAAAATGGCTTTTCGTGTAGTGTAGCAGCAAGCTGGTGTGGTGTGGAGTGTGAGAGTCTTCACCCTCTAAAAACTCCTCCTCCTTAAAAACTAAATGTGGCTAGTGGGGCTGGGCTCATGGTGGATTATTTCTCCGATTAATGATAGAATGGATGGACTTGTCTCGTCCACTGAGTGTAGCTACTCCACAAACACATCTTAGCCTAGTGATTACCTTCTTCACCTCTGGATCATCATAGAGTTGATAAGCCTTTGATTATTGACTATATCCAAGAAAGATACACTTCTTGCTTTTGGCATCAAGCTTCTTCTTAGATGTATATGGGATATGCACATAAAATTCAGCCAAATGTTCTAAAAGGAGACACTGAAGATTTCTTACCAGAGTCGGCCTTTTCTTGCAATGTGATACCTTTAAGCACCTTTGTGTAGCTCTGATTAAGGATGTAAACTGCCCGTTGCCTTCAGCCTAGAAAGTGTCTAGTAACCCTTTCCCTTTTAGCATGCATTGAGCTCGACAATTAGATTACAACATTCTACAACACCATTTTGCTAAGGTGTGTGAGAAGTGGTGAGTCGGCACTTGATGCCATTGTCCTTGCTATAGCTATCAAATTCCATTAAAAGGAATTCTTCTCCTTGATTTGTATGGAACTTTTTCACCTTCTTTCTTATCTCATTCTCCACAAGCTTATGCCACTATTTAAACTTGCCAAAAGCTTCAGCCTTATCCTAACTATAATTGTCGCGATTAACATCATAACTAACATCATAAAGTAAGAAGATTTCCCCGATGAAGTAGTAGACATCTTACCACCCATAGAGATCAATATGTATTGTTTCTTTCTCATCATGTAAGCCTCACATGGTTCCTCTGTAATTATGAAAATGTAGGCAATACCTTTCTCTTTTTCTACATCTCCTTTAACATTGCAAATCTGGTGTGACCAAATCGCTCATACCAAATCCTGCTCGTGCTCTTATCTATAGTCTCATTGTGTAAAGGCACTCAGATCGTATAGATTGTTACACCTTAAAATTCTTTGTTGACTAACTTGCCAGCAACATCTAGAATTTTTGCTTTACTTTTCTTAAAGTATACTTTAAGCCCATGATCTATCATCAAAGCAAAACTGACAATAGGTTCTTCTTGATTTGAGGTACATAGAGCACGTTTGACAACTTCTTCTCTTCACTTGTAGAGCTACCACAAAAGATATGGTTCCAGACCCTTCGGCTTGAAATTTAGCATTATTCTTAACAACAACATTGATGGATTTGTGTAGAGGCTTCTAAGAATTATATTGGTCCTTTTTATTAGTCATGTGTTAGGATGCTCCACTATCCAAAATCCATAAATCAATAACAACTGGAGCCTGAGCAGTAGGTGAGCATACCTCTTTAATGGCGACCCAAAGTTCAAGCTCAGTGTCTCAGAATTGTTATATTAACTGACTCCTTTCCCTTCCATGAAGACTTTAGGTTGTCATTCTTCTCGTCAAAGCCTCTGCTTCTTTCTGTAGCCTTTGATAGTGTGACCCTTCTTGTCACAGTAATAATAGCTCCCTTGAAACTTGTTCTTCCTTGGCTTCGTCTTCTTGTCATTTAGAAGATGACAAACCTTTTCTTTTAACATAATCATGATCGTGGGTCACCCACATCTCCTCCTCAAGTAAATAGAACTAAATTCTTCAAATGAAGAGGTGATACTCTAATAACCTGAGTGCTTAATGCCATAACCAAGCCATCATACTTTTGTGGGAGGATTTGAATGCACCTCTAGGGGCTAGTTCTTCACTGGTCTTTGTAATCCCCATAGTAGCCATTTGATCCTATGGATTTTGATCCGCGTGATAAATTCTTCAACAACTTCTACTTTAGCAAAACTTCTTAGCACACAACAGTAAGATCATTGAATCCTAGTCTGATTTCGGGTCTCATACTGATTCCTCAATATGGTCTAAGCCTCTGATGCCTTAATTGTGTGTTAAATTAGAGTAAGAACAAAATCACTTATGCCTGGTGATGATTTCACAAAGTGCATCAAAATCATGTATCTTCCATGCTCGAAGAAGTGTAGCACCTAATGGAAGTACATTCGTATTGTGTGATTTTTTAATGGATTTAGGAGGCAACATAGTTTCTATTAGCTCTCTATAAGTATTATATAAAAAATGCCGAGTGTGAATTCATTAGTGATGAATCTTTAAAAAATAAAAAAAGTTAATTGTATTCTATTAGTAGAAGTATTATGGTTGCATTATCACTTTATGCTCATAATGACGTAATCAAGGGATGGCCGAGCTAAATGTAATACTGGTATTAAAGGGATATACATTATTTAGCCTAGGACACATATATAAGTAGTTTAGACTAAGGCCAGCTGCCCAAGTCTAGGTGCCTAGGTACTTAGTACGTTGTATGAAAAATAACTTCTCTAATGAGAATGGACACTTCCCTTGTATGAGAGCAAAAGCAATAGCTTCTCTACTCTACCCTACCTCTTGAGTGTGTGTATGGTGAGAGAGACTCCGAGAGTGTCCATTATCTAATAAGAATGGACACTTTCCTTTAATGAGATTAAGAGCACTACCTTCTCTACTCTACCCTATCTCTTGAGTGTGTGTATGGTGAGAGAGAGTGTGCGTGTGAGAGAGAGAGAGTGTGTGAGAGCTTATAGGTTATTGCCTCATACCCCATAGCTTAGAACTGGTGAGGGGTTTGTCCTTGGAGAACTACAACATCGTAGGGTGACAACGGTGGATGTTACAACATAAGCTAGCTACTTCAACATGTGGTTGGAGAGCCTCCCTTGGGAATCTCTAAATGGGTTGTCACTCTCATCCCTAGATAAACAAGTAAGTACTCTTGCTAGTTTTGTTTGATAGGTTTCATTGTGGGTATAGTGGTTTAGCTTATCCCTTAGTTCTTTGAGTTTGACTTAACATTGGACAATGGTATAAACAAGTTCGTACTCTCAATAGTTTTGGTTGGAAGGTTTCACTATGGGTATAATGGTTTAGCTTATCCCTTAGTCCTTTGAGTTTGACTTAACATTGGAAAACAGTAGATATTGTAGCACAAGCTAGCTACTTCAACAAGTGGCCTTGAATGTAGCCACTCTCATCCCTACCACAAACAAGTAAGTACTCTTACTAGTTTTGGTCGATAGGCTTCATTGTGAGTATAATGGCTTAGCTTATCCCTTAGTCCTTTGAGTTTGGCATAACATTGACTGATAGGCTTCATTGTGGGTATAATGGTTTAGCTTATCCCTTAGTCCTTTGAGCTTAACATTAGCACCGCTGTCAGTGTGGGGAAACAGGGTGACCTCCTTAGCCCATGTTGTAGCATAATATACTATTAAAAATCACACAATATACACACATCTTAGTATTCTGTAAAAAAGTGACCCAATGTGAATTAATTAGTGATTATTTTTAAAAAAATAAAAAAATAGTTAATTGCATTCTATTAGTAGTAGTATTAGGGCTATATTATCACTTTGTATTGATAGATTTGAGATCAATAGTTATTAATTAAATATTAATCAAAATCATCACTATCTAGTTAGTTTACATTAAAACTTATTTTTCTCATAACTTGAGTTCTTAGACTCGGATTCGAAATTCGAGAGCACCAATGGAATCAAGAGATCTAGCTCTAAAAGCTTATAATTGTTGATTAAGCAAATATAGATAGTAATAATTTTTTTATTTTTAGCCAAATTAGGATTAAGCAAGTTGAGTATTGTAATCAACCCAACATTAGCTCTTATTTCACTACATGGCCATCAAATCAAATCAGGACCTTGAATGGAGACCCACGATGGAGGGGAGGACCAGTCTCGCGCTCAGATCCACTAAGTTGGAAACCAACTTTTGCATGGTGTTACTACAAGCACTAGCCTTGGGTCAAATTTGGTCCCAAACGGACAAGTTTGATTTTTGGCAGGGACCCTTCTTTGCTTGGTCTCCACACTGGCTAAAATATCAAATGGAGGGCCAAAAAAGGGACCTTGCGCATCTGAGGAGCCCGGACATCCGTGGAGGCTAATTTTCCACGTATGCTTCTATCTCTTACTTTGGCCATCTCATTTCAAATCAAGCGCTAGACTCATGCCAAGTTTGGTCCCATTTTGACAAGTTTGAAATCCAACTTTTTCATTCATGCTACTTGCATTTCCAAGCCAAGCTAAAAATAGCAAAAGGCTTTGTGGGAGAGCAATCTCAAGTGATGTCAGCGTCGCCCATTATATGGACTAACTGTCTACCAAGTTTGGTGCTAATTCAACCTAGTAGACCAAGAGCCTTCCGGAAGAATCAACTATTGTTGGCTGAAAACTGGGCTAGTTGCATTTCCAAGCCAAGCTAAAAATATCAAAAGGCTTTACATGAGAGAAGTCTCAAGTGACACAAGTGTTTTCCATTATATGGTTTAGCTACCTACCAAGTTTGGTGCCAATCTGACCTAGTTTTCCCCAAAGTGGACTAGACCAAGAACCCTCAGCATATTCTTGGTGGAAAATTTGGTCAAGTTTGAGCTAAAACTCTTGCATTTCCTTACTTGGCCATAACTTGTAGGTTGAAAACCCAAATGAGAAAAGACTTTGTATCAAGTAGGTTCAATACACATACAACGACTTGAGCTAGTTACTTTCTAGAGTTTTGACGCTAGGCGGGAGATTTGACCTATAGCTCTAAAACTCTCCCATTTGGTCAATTTCAAATCTGACTAGACATAAGTGTTAAGGATAGCTTGAGGTACTCTCACACTATGTTTGGTTCTAATTGAACATGGTCGGGTCATTGTCTTGCTAAAATTAGCATATCTTCATAAAAATAGACTTAAAGCATCCATAGTATTCTAAATGCACTAGGCATCCATAGTATTCTAAATGCACTAAGCATCCTTATTATCAAGTTTGGAACAATTTTGGTGAGATTTGGATTACTTGTGAGTCTTTTTTAGTCTCTTTTGAGGAAAAGGACAATATTTTTTTAAAGTCTAGGACTCAAAAATCCTTGGGAGAAGAGAATTGATTGATCAATTCTAGATAAGGATTTGCATGAGGGGTTACCATACATCAAAGACCACTGCCACATCAAATCAGTCTTTAGAGTAGAAAGTCAAGGTAGTTGAATGGGCCTACCTTTAGAAACCCATCAGTTTTCTATGTCTAGCTCTAAAACTCTCCCTTTTTATTCTTTCTCAGTTTGGATTTCACACGTGTTAACATTAGTGTGGACTACATCATACCAAATTTGGACTTGAATGAACATTGTCTTCACTACCTATTTTTACTAGTTATTCTCAAAAAGTGGTTTTAAAGCATTTGTTTTGTACTTGACACTCTCAAAAACCCACTTGTCAAACGTGGTCTTATTTGGACTAGTTTTAGACAAGTTAGAAGTTTTTTTGGCTTCTTTTTTAGTAAAAAGCCTAAATTTTTCTAAGTCTGGAATTGTGGAAGAGAACTTTTGGCAAGGCTATAACTCCTCACCTAAGAGTCTATTTGCAAATAAGGTTTTGTATAGAGCCAGTCTTTACTTTAGTGTCCAAGCTTGCTAACTTTCTTCTATGAGGCAAGATTTTGAGAGCTTACACAAACTAGTTAAAGAAACTGCCAAGTGAGGTCAATTTTCTATGCCTAGCTCTAGAACACTCATTGTGAACCAATTTTTAAAATTAAGTAGAGGCATGCTCTTCTGGCACCTTGAAGAATCTACACACCAAGTTTGAGCCCATGTATTAGCTATTTTAAAGCTAGTCTAGCCCTAACTTTCCTTAAACCAAGTATATTTGTAACATCCTGAGAGTGAGCCTATAAGCTAATATCATTAAGAAAAAGACTTTCATAGCTTTGAACAACACGAAAAACACATATTTCTAGCACTTTGTGAAGGTAGGCCCCCTAGTGGGACAATTTTTTAAATCAGTGCTTAGAAAAGCCCTTAGTCTTTTACGACCAAAACATGTTTTTAAGGTCAGATAAAGCTAGAGATCTTGCATTTAGAATATCTAGAGTTATATGAAGTACAAAGACATCCCCCCTGGGTTAACAGGTCTTTTATTTTGAAATTGTTCTTTTTAACAGGTCTTTTATTTTGACTGAAATTTAACACTTAGATAGTCCTAGCACCTGGATTTCATTCTAAAACCTAGACTCATGAATAGTGCAATTATAGATCCATTGTTTACATAAGCAATTTTCTGAAGAGTATTCAATTCAGAATACTATAGTTGGCTCTTACATAGTTAAGCTAGAGGAACCACCTTGTTAGCATATTGCTGCTGGCAAACCACCTTGTTAGTAGATTGCTGCTCTGCCGGCAAACTACTTGGGATCAAGGTTGGGAAGAAAAACACTTGTATATTTAATTGTGCCACATCCTTGGAATTATAGAGCGTGTTGAATTTGTTACCACCACCTTTGGATATTCTCAAGATTGCTATATAGGAGAATACTTTGTTGACCTAAGGGTAACGCCTTTTCCAAGACTTCAGTCCTTTCCTTAATTTAATTAACCACTTGCTTTTATCTCTTGATAGAGGTGAAATCTAACCTTGAATAAGTAGAGACCCTGGTCATTTTGAAGAAACTATAAACAGAGTGACAAGCGAAGAAATTGGTAGACAGTCTCTAAGTGAACCTCCACCTAAAGACGGGGCTATGAAAGCTTTAGGAACCTCAAAATTAGAAAGGTTTTATATGGACTTAGAGAATAGAGTTTTTGATGTGATTCCCAACCAAGGAATGAGTTTGAGTCCATATCAAAAAAATCCAAGTGTTTTTTGTATTAATAAGGAGATTTCTATTTCTATAAGGAGATTTGGGATAATAGATATATTCCCTATGTGGTGACGAACCTAAAGTAGAGAAATTCATGAAAGAGATAAGGCATGGGGAGATGGAACCACCTCTGATCCCCCACCCAAAACCTCATTCCTCTGTTTTTGGCTCAACAACCATAAAGGTAAATGCAAAGATAGGAGATAATGAAGCAATCTCTAGAGGAACCTAGGAAATAGAAGCCTCAACAAATGGGTTTTTTGAATTTACTTTCTAAAATAGCCCAAGGGACAGTGCACCTTCACCTCCTCATGATTACATGATGCCTAACAATAGACCCTATGGTGATGGGTATCTTGAAAATGCGCCTTATAGCTACATTAATACTATAGTTCCACCTATTTCCCAAGGAGAACACACTATGGTACATCCTTTAGTGAGGAGTATGCCTATGCTATTAAAATTAGAAATAAGTTCTTCTATTGGACCCGAGTACACTTCCAGAAGACAACAACATTATAGCATCTAGTTCCTACCTTTGCTTCCCCAAGAGTACATGCTATTCCAATATGAGGAGGAGTTCAAGCTCCTACACCATTGGAAAGACCCATTTCAGTTAAACCACATGTTCATCGTATGACACCAGTTGGAATGGTGTCAGTGGGATGATATTGTAAGATTTCTTGAAACTATTGCCAGAGCAGTTATTACCAAGGAACATACTATTCACAGTTACAGCACCCCATGGTTCTCAAGAGAGAGAACATGACATATGAAACTCTAGGGTATGGTGTGTGTTTAGGGTAATGTAAAAGTTTAGTGGGACTGGTGATGCACTGGCCATTTGGAAACCTTTGAGCAAGTCTGTGACGCTTTGGACGTGAATGACAACCCTACTAAGGTTGGAGCATCCCTAGAGCACGGGTTACAAAATGGTTCAAAACTTTGGAACCTGAAGGAAAAGCAACTTATGAAGATTTGAAATAATCCTTTTTGATTACTTATTCCAATACTGGAGCCAAATGGATTTCAATAAATTAATTGAACACACTCATAAGCAAAAAGAAACTAAGACAATCATGGAATGCATTAACAGTGCCGAGTATCTCTATAGTAGGATGAACCTATTGAGAGACCTAGCCAATCTCAATTGGCCTCTCTTTTCTTGGAAGGCTTACAAAGTGAGAAGCTGCATCTTGTACTTTATGCTCAAAGGCACAAAACCTTCAATGAATGTGCATTGGACATGATAAATTATAGTGAGAATTTCATGGGACCACCTAGAGAAATATATGACTCTGATGCATCATTCAAGACTAGATCACAAAGTGAAAGATCTGAACGGAAGAAAGAAGATCCCGATCTCATTACAGGTTGATGAAACAATTGAACGAGGAATTTACAATCACTCCAATAGAAATGGGAAATTCTCACCTCTACCTAAAGAATGGTTTGGTGTGTTTACTGTAAATCAAATCATATGATAAGAGTGTCTACACCTTAAACCAAGGCCTAATATATGGTGTGTGGTTATTGTGTTTATATGGGAAATCCTGACACTAGCCGATGCTATAGATTTAATCCTACACTGAAAGCTAATATGACGAATGGAGCTTTAGCTTTACATGCTCCTCAAAGGTTGCTTGCCTTACCTACGCCATTAAATGGAATTTAAATCTAGTAACAACTATGGTTGGAGGAATGTTATCAAATTTTATAGGAAAAGCTTTAAATGGAATTTAAATCTAGTAACAACTATGGTTGGAGGAATGTTATCAAATGTTATCAAATTTTATAGGAATGTTATCAAATTTTATAGGACCAGGGTGTAATGGAAAAGCTTAGGGAGACAAGACTAGGAGCAATGGCTGCTGCCATTATGGACTTTGAATGACTTTGATCATAATCCCTTTATCATTATCAATTTCCTTGACTCTTTTGATCCAGATAATGGAACATGAAAAATAAGAGTGAATGGATGACTGTAGACTTGGTGGTGGAAGCACTTGGATTGCCTGTGTGTGATGGACATAACGAACAAAGTAATTTTAGAAGATATTGACCTTGGCCCTTATGTCCAGACATGGCAAAAAAGTCATAGTATCTTTTAGATCCATAAAGGACATAGTCTTGGAAAATGCTAGCCACTCAAGCAAGCCCTTTATCAAAAAAGAGATTGGAGGTCTCATAGAGAAAAGAAAAGCAGGTGACACGCCTTGATAAGATAGTCAGATCTAGTAAGGCACAGATGGTGCCATGTCCATGAACTGGCACGGAAGAAGAATCACACAAAGTGACATTGCATGTCATGGCAATAAAGTCCTCGAACCAATCTAGATGAGGTGCCATGTGAGCAATAGCACCATCATCCACAATCCAAGACAGTGATTGAGAAGTCACAAGAGCCAGTACATGATGAGCACTAGCTAATGAAAGATTATCATCATCCTTCTTGGTCTTGGACACCGCTATAGAGGTAGAGTCCTTTGCTTCTTCATCCCGCTTCTTCTTGTAACATTGGGGCTATTTATGACCCTTCTTGCAATAGTAGTGACACTCCATGTCCTTGTTTTTAGAAGATTTATTTTTGTCTTTGTCTTTATCTTCGTCATTATCCTTGGTGGAGTTCTTGTCAGAACCCCTTTTCCCTTTCTTTTGTTGATTCTTCCCTTTATCTCGAGTAGCCAAAGCTCCATCAAACCACCAGGTGCCAATCCGCTCCTCAAAGCGCTCTCTACGGCCTCACTATGGTCTTCTCTATAGCCTCACTGTTTCAAATTAATCTTCAGTATGCCTAAATACAAGTATAAGGAGTGCCTGAGGGGGACCTGCGAAATTGTACGGACCACCATAGCACAACCTTAGGGGATGAAGTGGATTATGATGACCTGTACTCACCAATGTCCCAGGATGAGGATGAGGAGACCTCGAACCCCTTAGAGGAGGAGGAAAATGAGGAGAACAAGGAAGAGGAGGAGTGGGCTGAAGAGGAGAACGAGGAAGAGGAGGAACAAGAGGAGAACGAGGAGGACAAAGAAGAGGAGTGGATAGAAGAGGACACGGAAGACGAAGAGGCATTTAAATATAGTGGGGATGATGAAAATGATGATTTGGATGGTGCTGTGAACAAGGATGGTGCTGTGAACAAGGATGGTGCTGGGAAGAAGGTTGAGGATGAGGATAGCTCTACCGATAAAGAGCGTGCTAAATAGATGCCATTCCCTTTCTGACTGTAATTTTGATTTTATTGAGCTGGCCCTTTTTGGCTATGTAATTTGGGCTATGATCAAGTTTTGACAGTAATCTAGTGGTTTGTATTTCCACATTGTGATAATTGCTGACAATTAGTTACTTTTCCCTTTCTCACCTCCATACAAATTGCAGACTATGCTAATACTATGTTACTATTGTTAGATCTTTGCTTAACTGTGTTAGTACTATGTTACTATTATGTTAGTACTGTCTTGGCTGTAGCTAGATCGGGTGGCAACATCCTAATTCGGTCTTGAGCAGTAGGCCAGCTTGTTGGTAATGGATCAGCTCCAATTTACTTCATGGTGGCAGACTCGATGTTTTCCCTCGGCATATTCAACCTCTATTACCTTTAGTAGCTCATGGAGGGGGTTTATATTCCGTTGCCTTGCCCATAGCTCGAACATATGTCCTTCGTAAGGAAATTTATATGAGAACTCCGGGATAGTGCCCTTAAATCTATATAGCTTCTGCAAGTAAGGCAACAATACCTCGAGCAACTCTTCATCCTTGGCACCACCTTCATATGTTGAGACACAAGAAGTTGTCCCTATTGGATTCAAACATCCCTTATCTGGTGTGTCATCAAGAAGATGAGCAAGGTATGCATGGGGTCCAATTGTATGCCCCTGTCGTCGAGAAGCGAGTTGAACGGCTTTAGGAATAGGAGATCCTTAGTCCGCTTGGGATGGTATATGCCTGGCTGCTGCACACACTCGTCTTGTGAGAAGTGGAATTTGAATTTGAAGTCTAAACCCACGGCAGCCAGCTCTTTCTCTATCAAATTAGCAATTGGCATCAGATTTTTGGGGGCCATGCTACTCCAAGTTCCTACATCATAACGGGGCCCCAATTCGCCAAGGAACTGAATCAATCCGAGCCTTAGTGACACCACGTGCTTGCCCACTCTGTGAAGCTAAAGTTTTGCTGCAACATGGGGTGGAGCTTGTTGGCACCATCTTTTGACCATGACTCACATAAAAAATAAGCAGACATTTTGGAGGAATTGCTGTTGTGCATTCACCTAACACACAAAAGAGGTACTTCTCAAAAACATGAAGTACTAAGATAAATGACAAGGTACTAAAATAATGAACTAAAGACCAACTTTAAAAAATAATACACAACAAACTTATGCACTCTGCTCTAGATAGAAACAAAAAGTGTATTTCAAAAAGTGTAGTGCATTCCCAAAAAGACAAAACAAAGGGGTAATACAACAGTATGCTCATTTTGAACCGGATCTAGTTTTGGGCAAGTGTATAGGGTCACAACCCTTACGAGTAGGAAGGATACAAGCTTTCCTCTTCTTAAACTCGCATGGACTAAGCGAGATAGTTTCAGACTGTCACCATCAATGTCAGATGCCTCATGCTCCTGGTGGGCAATGACCTTGGTGGATGTACCACGCTCCTCATGGTCCTAGGTAGTGGCCTCCTCATGCTCTTGGGTAATGGCCTTGGTGGATGTAGTGGCCTCCTCATGCTCCTTGGATTTGGCCTTGGTGAATGTAGCAGCCTCCTCATGCTCTTGGGCGGCAATGGCCTTGCTAGATGTGCCAACCTCAATGTCTTTGCTCGGGGGGGTCACTATATGTAAATCCTCTACATCACGTGCGTTCAAGGCCTATTTAAAAAGTCCCTTATCTGTGAATTTTTTAGTGAATATAATGTATCCTTTCCTATTCAAATCTGTAATTTTTTTAAAATACAATAAATAAGTCCCCTCTGTAAATATATTTCTGTAAGTTTTAAATATTTAAAATGTCCTTCTGTTGAACACACGTGATACATATTTATACGAGTGACCCCCCGAGGGTCTTTGGCACCACTGTCCTTCTTTGGCATGATCTCATCACTAGCTTTACTCTCTTCTTCTCCCCCAACCATTCCCTTTTTCTCGACTTCACTGTTGGCTTTCTCTTACACGTTCAGCTTCTCGGCATCTTCATAATCCAATGTGATCACCTTAGCTTTTTTCTCATCATCTGGATCACCCACAACATAGCCCCATCACAATTAGATGAGAGCTAAAAATGTGACATAGCAAAAATCAACACATAGAGACTAGCAGAGGTAATAATTATTACTATAAAGGAGACCAACCTTCAAGATTGTAACAACAATATAATATATACACTAATTGTGCCATACCTTGCTTGCAGATTTGCTTTTTGCCTTTGTATAACACTTGTTGTGCATTTATTTCTTTAGAAATGGAAGCCCCTTGCGCTGGAGACACGCCCTCCACAACATCAATGTCAGTTGGACCTAAGTCACAACAATTAAAATGTATTATGTAAACCAGCATGCCAATGTCAGTTGGACCTAAGTCACAACAATTAAAATGTATTATGTAAACCAGCATGCCAATTAAAATGCATTATGTAAACCAGCATGCCAATTAAACCTGTATTATCTAAACCACATGCCAATGTATTATGTAAACCAGCATGCGAATTAAAATGTATTATCTAAAGTGCCTACCTCTTCACAATCTCCTACCCCTTCTATAAGAGGAGCTCCATCACTTGAATCCTCGTTTGGACAGCCTTGAGTATTCTACTCAAAGCTTAGAAGCTCTTTTTGGTGGAGGGCTTTCCTTTTGCATTCATCTTCATTGTATAAGTCTCCTACATCCTCCGTGGATTCCAAGTGCAAGCTGCTTTGACCTCCTTTCTCCTCCTCCCCACCATCTAGGTGGCTGGCATCAAAGGCAGGTGTGGCACCATATGAATTGGCTTCTCCCTCATGATGGCTTGAATATGCCAGATGGGCTTTGTGCAGCTTGCCAGATGAGTTGTGTGCAGACGACCCATGCACACCTATACTGGCATCTTCCTCATGCTGCTTTTTTTGTGCGAATGCTTCCGAGCGTTTCATGTTCAGAAGTGGATGTTGCACCTGCAAGCAGTACAAACACAACAATGTGTTAGTACTAAACTATCTCTTCAGGACAAGCTAAAAAACACAGTGCTAACACAATACTAATATAGTACTAATAACAACCACATATAGTACTAATATAAGATAGTACTAAGTAAGCACTATGATAGTACTGAATAATACTAACATAGTGCTTACTTTGTGAGTACTAATTACTACTAACAACTACCAATTAACATTGTGTACAACCCTTTACCAGGCTAATTACTAATAACAACCACATATAGTACTAATATAAGATAGTACTAAGTAAGCACTATGATAGTACTGAATAATACTAACATAGTGCTTACTTTGTGAGTACTAATTACTACTAACAACTACCAATTAACATTGTGTACAACCCTTTACCAGGCTAATTACTAATAACAACCACATATAGTACTAATATAAGATAGTACTAAGTAAGCACTATGATAGTACTAAATAATACTAACATAATGCTTACTTTGTGAGTACTAATTACTACTAACAACTACCAATTAACATTGTGTACAACCCTGTACCAGATACTACACAAAATAGTACTAAATATTGTTAACACAGTTGGCAGCATAGTAAAATAAAGAGTAAAAATTTGTATAGTACTAACCTCTATTACTGTGCTAATTCAAAAGCAAATACTACTAGCATATTAGTACTAAAGAGTCCTAAGATAGTGGTAGTATAGTACTAAAGTATTGGCATGGAAATGTTATGAGAATAAACCTTGTGTTATTTGGAAATTATATTTCTTCTTTTATATCGAGAATGTCCGTGTGTGCCATACAAGTGGGTACGTGTGATCGGATATATGGTTGCATATTTCTCATAACAGCATTGGGATTAATTGATGTGACTTCAGTTAACTATTTAACTAACGTGGATTATGGCTATGAGCATAGGTAGTGAGGTGTACGAGGATATTGATTGAGCGTAGGTAGTGAGATGTGTGAGGATACCGATTGAGGTGTCACACTGTACGAGGGTATCGATTGAGGTGTCTTACGGTGGTGAAAAATGATGGACTAAGCAATGGTGTGCAGACGAAGATCATGTGCTAATCGTAATATTTTTGTATTAGCACTTAATTGATCATTTATGTGGCTAGAGTTTATGTGCATATGTGCACAAGATTATTTAATGTGCATGTGTATAAAAGTGGTTATATATGCATGAGCCCATTTGTATTTATTATTGGGCAAAGGTTTTTATCATGTGTAAACCTTAGAAACTTGGGACAAGGTTATTTATTTGTAAAGTAAAAGCCCAAAAGTGGAATAGGTGCTATTAATGTCTCCAAGGACTAAAAACATAAATATGACATAAATACCACGTGGGAGAAGGAGCCACGCACATCGAGGGGAAGATTGCACCGAATGCTTTTGTTTTTGTGTTGTTAAGTATTTTCTTATTCTTATGTTATGCTATGGTGTGTTAATTTAATGTGTGCGCCCTTGTTTATTTGAATTGTAAGCTCACATAATTACTAGGAGATAAGATCATGTTTCAATATATATTATATATTGCTTTCACCTCTTCAAGCATAATACCCTATAGCTTAGGGTACTTCCTTATTCTTAATAAATTAATCTATCTTTTATTATGTTAATACACTTTAACTGTACCATAGATCCTTACCTACCAACAAATTAATGTATTTTTATAACCTATCTCTTATTTTGTTAATACACTTCAACTGTATCATATATCCTTACGTACTATATAACCCACTTCATTTCAATAAATTAATAAATTTTATAAGCTTGTCCAAGCTTCTTCTTGAATCACATAAATTAAATAATCTATTTCTTAACCCCCTCAAACATGTGATAAGCTTAACTTCTAATTATACCCACTGAAGTTTTAGACATGATGGCAAGGTCTTACTTGAGAGACTCTCTTCAAGTAGTGTCTAATGCCTTGTACAAGGATACTGAGGTAGAAAGAGATTAGTTATCCATTCTAGTTCCATACAAATGCATGTATTTGGCATAATTAAAATACCATGGTTTTCTATCGAGAGTTTCCCATGTTTTAGTTGACTCTATGTTTGAAATATAATGTAAATATTGATTGCCAAGCCCAAGTGCTAAAATAGCAAGTGCCTTAGTGTCACAGAGTTCTCATTGTGCCTTAGTGTCACAGAGTTCTCATTGTGCTTTTCCTTCCCTTGTGGTGGTCTATCATTTTCAGATGTAATAATTACTTTCCACAAATCTTTCTTTTGAAGGATAAACCTGTGCCTAGTCTGCCAAGTATGAAAATTTCCCCTAGTAAATCTTTCTAACTGTGAAGTTTTAGACATGATGGCAAGGTCTTACTTGAGAGACTCTCTTCAAGTAGTGTCTAATGCCTTGTACAAGGATACCGAGGTAGAAAGAGATTAGTTATCCATTCTAGTTCCATACAAATGCATGTTTGTGGCAAGAAAATCACCTAAACCAATATATTTGGCATAATTAAAATACCATGGTTTTCTATCGAGCCTTGATTTTGATTTTTTAATCACTCGTTTCCTCAGCTTAAGAATTCGTTTATCTGGCTGATTTATCGAAGCTTTAGAGTCAGATGAGATTTGTATGATTTCTTCACATGAGCTAGTCATATCATCAATAATTCAAAGAGCATTGCAAAAGAGTGCTCAAAGATTTGCCCTTCAAAGAAAACCACCTTGTATTTTGTTGTCGCAAATCCGGCTGAGTTGAGTAGAGCTGAAGGAGATCAATTCACCAAGGCGTGACCGTGTGATGAGCAGTTGAGTTTGATTTTTAATAGGCCTTATTACTAAGGCTTATAAACCTTATAAAAAAGTTTTACTTCAAAGCCTTAATTAAAGGCTTAAGAAGAATGGCCACATGCGGGTAGCGCCACCAGCAAAGTGTGAAGCTATCCGTGTGGCTCAGCTCAGGTGTCGACAACATTGTTCTCGATTTACCGGTAGCATCTAGCAGGTCTTTGGCGCATGGAGATGGAGATGGAGTGGAGCACGGATGTGGCAACAATGGCAAGCGCTTAGAGTCGATAGAATTCCAATGAAGGAATGCATAGGCTACTCTAATATCGAACATGAATGCGTAGGCTACTCTGATACCAAATCTTGATTAAGGAGGATGCTAATAAAAATTAGCATTAAATGAAAACATAGTAATACTACAGATGATTGAAAATAGAGACCACACATTGCATTGATTTGATGCCTCTTTAAATAGGCAGAGATACACGTATTAGATTGTCTCTAATGTGATGATTAGGTACTAACCTTTTCCATAATTATCTCCTATTAGGAGCCAAGAATATCTCCAATGTAGGCATGTAGCCAAGAATATCTCCAATGTAAGGCGTGTCTTTTGTGGTACATCTATGAGCTTTAACAAGTGTAAAAGGGCCAAGACTAATGCCTCAATAACCTTTGAGATTTGAACTCTATTAAGAGGATGTTCATGTGTGCATGTGATGGAGCATATCCAACAGTGGCTCCCCTAGCTGTCGGAGCCGTCGGCACAACTGCATCTGGCTCAAATATAAATCTTGCAGACTGGAAACTTGCTATTTCATCAATACTTAGGTTAGTTCCCTCGGCCACAGGCCAAACCCTAGGAGTGGGCCTGGTGGCCCAATGACATTTGTAGTATCTACTTTCCAAGAGTGTGTGTGTTACTGGAACTACAGAACCAAGCAAAGTCCTCTCTGATACCACCAAGGTAAGTGCGACGTCCCCAAAAACAAGGGGCTGGCACACCCTCCAGGTCATACCCACTCTTGGGGTTCATTAAAGCACCACATCTCCCACGGTCTCTTCCAGAAGCCCAAAACATGTAACTTTGCTCTGCGGCTCAGTTCAACGAATGGCCTAGAAGCTCTGATGTCTTTCTCTGGCCACTAATTGAGAGTCCTCTATAGGCATGCTTAGTATTGCCTTCCTTTGATTCACAATCGTTGTCACATATTTTGGTCTATGACTATCATTTTCATGTATAGCACTTGGGCTGGCCCATATATTGTCTTTCTCTGGGCATTGATTGAGAGTCCTCTGTAGGCATGCTCTGTGTTGCCTTCCTCTGATTCACAATCATTGTCACATATTTTGGTCTATGACTATCATTTTCGTGTATAGCACTTGGCTTGGCCCATATATTTTGCTTTTGTTAGACTTCTCTGTTCATGGTGAACATGCTACATTTCTAGACTATTAGAACCCGCCTCCTCCATGGTCAAGTGTGTCAGCTCCACCAGTTTCTTATTAGAGGAGGCACTACCCTTCTTAGAGTAAAAACGTTCCATGATTTTTTCTAGTCCTGGGCCTGTTCTCGTGTATCCACCAGTGATATGGGCATTGCAGTGTGCATTTTGAAGGATCGCCATCGAGAGGTCAACGGTTGTGGCCTCAAATAATGTCAGGTGCTTCCTATACCAAACAGCTGCTCTCATACTAGAGTGTTTGTTCTCTGCCAAATTAGTGGTAGGGACAAAAGTCCCATCAGCTTCTTGCTTCAAAAACCAAGCACTATATAAACACAGACAGAAAAGCAAAAGAATCAAACAGATCTCAACAATGAACCATTCAACTCCTAAATGCCATAGCAACATAGTCAAAAGAAATCCTTGAACGAACAACACAAAATATTTCAAAAGACAAGTACAATTGGGGATGTATTCAAGAAAACAAATCTTGTACCGCCCAATTTTTTCTTAGATGATCCAATTTATTATTTGAGTGATGGAATTTGAGTACTCTTTTTTTAAATGCCATGATGGCCCAAATTAATTCTTAGAGTGATGGCCTTTTAATCATCACGAGCTACGAACCAATTTATACTTTAAGTGATGGCCTTTTACTCATCACGATGACTCAATTTATACTTGCAGTGATGGTCATGTTGATAATAAACAAATAAATAACATCATAGAAATTTAAAAATATTCTCACAACAAAAACCACGAAATAATTTAATTTTACAAGATTTGTAACACATCACACCACAAAAATTAATATGCTCACAGGTAGAGAGGGAGAGATACGGAAATAGAGAGAGAGAGAGAGAATAGAGTTTTTTTACTTATTATAATTTTAATGGACACCCGGTCCTTTTTTTAGGTTGTCCGCCCTTCTCCCGCCATTGGTTTGAACACTTCCTCCATCTCTTGCCCTTGTTCTGAACTTCAAGCTCTCCATGCCGCGGAGAAGGAGCAGGTTAGCCCAATTTCTTTTCACAAGAATTCTTGCTTACCATTCAAAAATGAAAATTTGAAAGAATTAGCTAGGTTTTTTTTTTGTTTTTTTCGGTGGTTTAGGGCTAATTTTACTGTAAATTTGGAATTTCATTAAGCTCGTGTAGCCCGCGTGCCAGTGTGGGCTACAAAGAGGGCATGAATCCTATTCGTTGCCTAGTTTTTTCTAGTTTTTCTTGGTTTTTTCGCTGGTTTAGGGTTAATATTAAAGTGTAATTTCCAAATTTCTTTAAGCCCTTGTAGGTCACGTGTGGGCGTGGGCTACAAAGAGGGCATGCTAGCCCATGCCCATGTTGTTGAATTGCGTATTTGGGGGGCCATGTAGCCCGCGCCGGCGTAAACTATAAATCGCCTATTAAGCTTGTGATTAAGCCCCAATTTCATGTTGCAAATCGCCTCTTAAGCTTGTGAGATTAAGCCCAAATTTCATTTTACAAATTGCCTGTTAAGCTTGTGATTAAGCCCAAATTCATGAGGCCCAAGTAGCTGCGCTGGAGAAATGTTATTGATGGACATCGTTGAATTTGCATATGTATTCTACTCCATAAGTTTGAGATTGAATCTCCATTACATGCAAATGTGTCTTTAGGTTGTATTTAATTTCAAATTTTATGTTTAATTTCTGGTTTTCATGAGGCCCAAGTAGCCATGGTGCACCGCATTGAATGATGACTCTTTTATCAAACTTTTTCTAGATGTAGTTATAAACCCAGCATCTGTAGTGCTCTCCAGATAGCTGTAGTGGGATGTTGCTTTAAAGAAATGGGATTTCAGTAGGCCCGTGTAGCCTGCACCGGTGCAGGCTGGCTTTTTTATTTTGATAAGGCCAGGATTTTGTTGTGCTAAAGCCATGTTAATGGCCATTGTGGAGGCCATGTTGGTTGTTTGGGTATGGAAATTGTGGAGGCCATCTCAATGATTATTCTACATGTCTGCAGGTCATTGAAAAACATTGTATAAAATTGACAACTTGAGGTAGAGGTGCTTTGAGAGAACCCCTTTTCTTCTAACCATTTGATAGTTTTGCATCCCCAATTATGTTTCTTTGTTACCTTCCTTTTATGTCTCTCATTTGTAGAAAAGGCTGTGTTTTGGTGAATTAAAGCTGCTATGTTTGGCATTTTGATTGAATTTTGTTGTGTATGTTTGGTGAAAATGACATGAAATCTTTGTGTTTTGCTAAGTCTCCAAAGAGAGGGGGAGGTAGAAGGGGTAGAAGAGGGCCAAGATCAAGCTAGGTAGATTTGATTTCAAAGTCTGTGGAGGATAAGATGGAAGATTCTAAAAATATTGAAAGGGTTGATGTGGGTAGGGGAGATTATGAGAGTTGAGAGAACAATAAAGAAGAGGAGCATTTGAATGAGCAAGAGGCAAAATTGCAAATCGTGCCTTACGTCTTGCGTTTGGAGGTGTTTACAGAAGATATAGTTAGGGAGGATGAGGGTAGCATCTCCATGTTCCAAGGTGAGGACATCCTCAAGAAGGTCAGAATAGTGAGTTTCTTCGAATGTCCTCCAATTCTACTTTGTCGGATGATTCCATATTGTAAAGTCAAAGGTTTGAGAGATGATATTTCTAGTTTGAAGATTGCTTTTGGGAGAGAGGGTTATGTGCCAAAGAAAGTTGTCTTCATTGTCTCAGTGACATGTGACAAAGGTGAAGCTTTGGTTAGTGAGGACATTATGGCAAGCTGGGATCCGATATGGCATGACATGAATAGGGAATTTGAGAAAGAAATAGCAACCTGACCTAATCTTCAGATGCTTGCAGGGTGTATGCTTTATGTATTGGAGGGCAACCACAGAACAGTGGCATGGATGGAGGAAATTAGGGAATATTTTCTGACAAAAGAGACAAAAAAGTCTACGTGTTGTCCACCATTATTGATCCTTCACGAGTTAGCAAGATTGCGTTGTTCTCATGCTTATGAAGATTGAACTTGTTAGTCCTTGTCTTTTTCCTTGTTGTTTAAACTTGGGAGTCTTATTGATTGAAGTGTTGATGAAAAACTTTTAAAGTGTTGGTGTTTTTGGATTGATGTAGCCTCAACATGCATGCATTGGTTGCCACCTCTTTGAGGGATGAATTGGTGAACACAGCCAATGTTCAACAAATCCAGAAGATTATTTGGAAGAGTTGCTTGCGGAGGATGTCAAGCTCATTGCAAAATCGGCATAAGTACACGAAGGGAGCTGAGCCTTGGTTTCCATTGACACAGAGATACTTGAGCAGATTGGTATATAATGTAAGATATTTGAAGTTTTTAAGACGTTTTCACATGTATAACTTTGTCATTTAAGATGTTTTGTTATACGGTTAGATAAATGTTTTGTTATATGTTTTGTTAAGATGTTTTGTTATATATTTTGTTATACGATCTTCTTTGTCTTAGGAAGAGTTGAGAAAGGTGGAGATAAAGGAAATGAATGAATTGACTAGAAAGTACAATGACAGGATTGGAAAGGTAACTTTATGTGACAACTCGGAAACGTGTCTTTCAACAATATGCCATGCTCTTTTTTGGTTTTTTTTACTATTTTTGTTGTGGATAGATCTTGAATATTGTTGATCCCTCCCTTGGGGAAGAGTGGTGGAAGAGAGTCTTAGTACTGAAGTGGTGGGGTGAAAGCGTCGCCACATTGGAGAAGCTACTCTTGCTTGCAATGTGTGATATTTTCAATGAGACCAAGTTATATTGGTTGTCTTTATTTGAGGCAAACAAGGCTACTAAATCCATGTTTGCTCTTCCAAGAGAGGACCATGATTACATAAAGCAAGCCTCTTTCTTTCTCTCTGCTATGAATACTTTGTCATGTTAAAGGAACACTGAATGAGTACTTAAATAAATGAATCTCATGTAATCTTGGAAAAGTTATCATTTTGTAGTTGGTTCAAAGAGAGGTTGTGTTGGAGAAGATATTCTTGAGAGCTCAAGATGTGCTTAAGGATTTCATAGACGTGCCTGGTGGAATTCTAGTTCTTGACGGGTTCCCTTTGCTTGATTACTAAAAGGAGGCGAGGATTGAGAAAAGAAATTTCTTGTTTCATATGGTCAGGCGTGTGGAGGGAAAAGAGAAGGCAGTTGATCTCTCAAAGCTCTAAGAAAGCTTAACTTGATTCAGATGGCCGCTCAAAGACTGGTGTATAGGTATACTATTTTAGAGTGGTCGCCTACAGGGAGCTATGTATTTGTTGATTGTATTCTAAGCTTCTCTTGGTAGCGTGTGTGAAATTACACAGGTTTCTACTATTTTTGAAAGAGAATGGACACATTATTGCTCTACCTCTAAGGGAAAGGCAGTGGTTTGCGATCACTAATGAGGCTACTATGATGTATCCTCCTTACATGCATTCCCTTTCAAAGTGGGAGTTAGATGACTGCCCATGGTGGATGGTGGTGAAGTCCTAGAGTGAGAAAAGGAGAAGCATGCACAATTCAAGGAGGTGGAACAAGTTGGTAGGAGGGACACACCTACAAACTTGCATGGTAGGAAATTGACAACAATATGTATTGACTATAGGCCTATGTTTTGGTTTTGGTAGATCGTGGAAAACGTCAACATCATTGATCTAAGGTGCATGACCTTTCAGAGGATAGGGAGCCTAATTATTCAGAGGACGATAGTTCTTTTCTTGGTAAGAAGCCATTCTATCTCATATGCTCCTTCATTATATAGGTTTGGTGTAGTTGGTTCAAATGAGGTGACTCTTTCATTGTTTGTGTTTGGAAGGGGGTGTGGACATGTATCATCGAGTGCTTTCAAAGAAAAGAAGCACTTTTGTCTATGTTCCTAAAGCATAGTATGGATTCATTGCTTGTTGGGATGGAGCATAAGTGTATAGCCATTGTTGGTGATTACTTTGCCATAGGGGTAGATTTCTCAAGCAACAAGAAGAATCCCATGTACACAGAGATTCATGAGCATGCCATGAGATATCAACCTCAAGGTATAGAGTGTGAGGAAGGGGAAGCCTGTAAGGTAGGTTGCAGATTTAATTTTTCTTGATCTCCCCTTCGGTGGATTTCTGTATGGTTCTTCACCTCGACCTGCATGGGATATGATCACAGAGGAACGTGTGATATGGGATATCAATGGTAGCCTCTTCGCTTTTGGATCATGGATGGCTAGTCATTATGGCATCTAGTAGAGGTGTGATTGAGGTATATCCACTCTTCTTTTGGTGTTTAATGATGCTTTGTTATGTTGTGCTTTGTACTTTTGCAGACATTAGCTAATGAATATGTTCTTTGTCTTATTGGTCCTTGCAGTATAGTACATCTACATTGTTTATGATCCGCAAATGGGGGATAGATCCTCTTGTCTTCTTACCGGATAGTACGCCTCTATTTGAGTCCCTTCAGATGCAGCCCCATTGGAGTCCATTACATATCATCATTTGCCACCTATAGTGAGGGCTAGGGGACCTGATGGTGCTGAGTGGCGTGGGAGCATGGAGATTAGCCACACATTCATGGCTTGCTATTTGGAGTTGTGCCGTCGTGGTAGTATAGCAGTGGAGCTTGGTTGTGGCATAGCTCCAGTCCTGAGGGCATGCCGCTCACACTGGTCGCATGTGCATTTTGATGGATGTGGATGATAGGGTTATCACGTCTTATGTGCAGCCTATTCTTCTTAGCAAGAATAGAGCTGGAGGTGAGGAGGCTGGTACTTCACATATTGGTGATGATATGGTGGATGTACTAGCGAGGAGAAATCCGTACAAATAGTGAGCACCTTCACCTCATATTCACTGGCACTATTATTACTATTTTGTTTACTATTGGAACATTTTTGGGTGGATTGTCATGACTCTATTGGTATGGATGTGTGAATGGCATGAGAATATTGGCTATGTCTTAGGTGCAGTGGTGCTATTTTATTGTGTTTGGCACCTTTCAATGCTTTTTGTTTTTCCACCGTCGATTCATATATCAACATTTTTTGCTTTGAAGGGAGATGGATTTTTTCATTTGTTGGCCTAAAATTCCTTCTTGTTGTTATCTTGGGCATAGATGATGACTTAGTTTGAAATTTGTGCTTGTTATTTTTGTCTGTGTGTGAAGTTTGCTACCAAAGTATGCTAAGGGACGCATGGTAGGTGATTTCCGATATGATCAGGGATGTCGAGAGTGCCAACACAAATGCAACTTGTATGTTGAGTGCGGCTCGATGTAGTCCAATGGGGCACATGAAATTAGCTAGTAGCTATGTTTTCATTGTTGCAAGTGGTTTGTGGCTGCTTGTGCCATCTATGAACGGAATGTTGCTCTAATTAAGTAAATTAAATCTCATGATTTTTTGTGCCAAGGTAACTTGATCTCATGCAAAAGTGTGTACATTACTTCTGCTTCTTGCACGTGTATCAAAACAATGTATGCTCAACAATATTGACGACATTCGCTCGTTCTTTGTCTTGCTCGTTTCCCCTAGCTTGTTGTTTGGTATGCCTCATCTTTTATAAAGCCAAAATTTTACAAAAAGTGTGAGTTTTATGAGTGAAATAGTCCGTAGGATCATTATTTGCACATGCGCACACACACACGTCACACACACACACAAACACATGCACACGCGCACACACACACATGCACACACACGTACATGCACATGTATATACACATGCACACGTACATGCACACACGCACATGCACGTGCACACACATATACACACACACGGCACACGCACATGCACACACATGTATATGCACATACACATGCATGCGCACATGCACATACACACATGTATGCATATGCATGCACGCACGCGTGCACACACACCCACAGAGAGAGAGAGAGAGAGAGAGAGAGAGAGAGAGAGAGAGGGAGAGAAGTATTTATTCTTTGATTTTACTCCAAATAAAGTCTAAAAGTGAAGATTATAAAATTTTTATTCTTCAAACCTTTTTGTGTAATCAAGGTCCCATCTAGTTTTGAGAGGATGTTACTTGAAAGATAAAACTCTTTATGCTTGAAACTTTCTTGTGTAATCAAGGACCCATCTAGTTTTGAGAGAATTTTACTATGATTGAGAATTGAGATACAAGTATAATGATAAAGAAAGCGATATGAGACATTACTTATGTTGCTCAACAGAACAAAGTCAAAGAATGGGACATGAGAAATTATTTATGCTTAGAGAATAAAATCAAAGAATGGGACATGAGACAATATTTATGCTTTTAGAGAACAAAGTCAAGGAAAACATGGATTCTTTTATTGTCAAGTTCAACATGGGGGGTTGTTATAATATAAATTACTACCTTGAACCTATGGCTATTTGGAAATTTTGATTTTTGTTCAAAAACTACATGCAAAGATGATAAAGATAGTGAATATCCAATAAGCACCTAACACAAATTTTGATGTTAAGAAACAATAATAAAATTCAAATGACCTTTGTACAAAGTGGCATGGGATATTAAAAAGGAAATTTGTAAAGAGAGTTTGAGTAGCGTCGTCCCTATTACCCATGGTAGTTTAGACTTGCAATATTTCTTATTACATTGAGAAACAAATCCAAGAGTGAGGCACCCCTTCTCATGAAGAGACATGTATATAACACTCTCTTAGAGATGATGCATTAGAGAAGAGAAGATTTACTTTGAGGGGGGCCTTGAAGGAGAATCACACACAGGTAGGTCATGGAGCCCTTTGTGAGGCACATCATAATATCCCCTTAGAGGAGGAGTGGACTTGCTAGTACACGTCACTACCATAATATCCCCTTATGGAGGAGGAGTGGACTTGCTAATGCACCACTACCATACCTCAATCATTTCTCTACCATACCTTAATCCTCATACATAGGTAGGTCATGGAGCCTTTTGGGAGGCACATCATAATATCCCCTTAGAGGAGGAGTGGCCTTGCTAGCACACGTCAATACCATAATATCCCCTTATGGATAAGGAGTGGCCTTGCTAATGCACATCACAACCATACCTCAATCCTTTCTCTACAATCAACAAAACATTCCTTCATTCACACATAAAATCTCTCTCTCTCTCTCTCTCTCTCTCTCTCTCTCTCTCTCTCTCTCTCTCTCTCTCTCTCTCTCTATTTGAGGCAAATTAAAAAGCAAAGGGAAAACCCTAAACTTAGTGAGAGACTTTTTGTGATCTTAATCACTTTTATGCTTTGCACTCTAAATTAGAGTGCAAAGCATAAAAGTGATTAAGATCACAAAAAGAGAGTCTCTTACTAGTTTGCCTGATAAAATTAGAGTGCAAAGCATAAAAGTGATTAGGATCACAAAAAGAGAGTCTCTTACTAGTTTTAGGGCTTTAGAGGCCTCATGTATCAATTTTCCTCAAATAGACAGATAGATAGATAGATAGATAGATAGATAGATAGAGAGAGAGAGAGAGAGAGAGAGAGAGAGAGAGAGAGAGAGAGAGAGAGAGAGAGAGAGAGAGAGAGAGAGAGAGAGTCTTGTCCTTGCTAGTTTAAAGCTAAGGGCCCTCCTACACCACTATAGAAGCAGAGGTCCTCCATCTTCCCCTTTATAATTTAAGGGCCCTCTCTTACACCTAAAGCCACTAATACAAACATTTCTTTGGGGGAGGTGGTGTACTTCTCTTTGCTTAGTTGTCCAAAGCAACCATCTTTTAAAATTGTACCAACGTCACCTTAAATCCAATAAACTAACAATTTGTAGCACATAACAAAACTATGTGAGTGATGTGTGTGTGTGTGCATGTGTGTGTGTTTTTGTGTTTGTTTTTGTTTGTGTGTGTGTGTGTGTGTGTGTGTGTGTGTGTGAGAGAGAGAGAGAGAGAGAGAGAGAGAGAGAGAGAGAGAGAGAGAGAGAGAGAGAGAGAGAGAGAGAGAGAGAGTCATATTCCTCAAGCCATGTAGGCAACGTATATGCATCCACAAGTGCATGCAATGCACACATAGAGATTCATATTCCTTGATCCTTGTGAATAACAAAAACGTAAATTTATCAACACATAAAGAGAGACATAGGGTAGATGGGATCATAGTGCCTTTGAATATTTGTGTTATTAGTGTTTATAGATTATAAAATAGATAGATGTCTATTTATCATTTAAAATATAATTTAAATAAAGTATACCTAATCATATGTATGTGTGTGTCTTGGAAACCAAGAGTTGCCACACCAACCATAAGGAAGAAATTGATGGTTGGCCAATATGTGTGCCCAATGTGCTTCTTACATGAGGGCCGCTAGCACCAGGCACACACATCCGTATGGGCCTCCTCTGTAGGCTTTGGCATGCTAAGGCAGGTCCCCACTCTACCTAACCAGCTCTCCAGTCTTCCACAAAAGACAAGCTTGGGGGAGTTGAAGGTAGGAGGGGTCCCTTTGGACTATATATGCCCTTTCATCTTCCACACTGCCTTTGCATGTGGGATTACTTAGCATGCTAAGGCAAGTCCCCACTCTACCTAACTAGCACTCCAATCTTCCACAAAAGACAAGCTTGGGGGAGCTAAAGGTAGGAGGGGTCCCTTTGGACTATATATGCCCTTTCATCTTCCACACTACCTTTGCATGTGGGACTACTTGGCATCCCTTTTCCCATCTTGCAATCCCCACTACCCATATGAGATTTTCACATCCAATATCCCCCTCCAATCCAACATGGATGGAAGTGGCCTAAGACCATTAATTGGGTCTCTGGTATACCATGTATTATAAGAAATCAATTTACAACTCTATGTGGCCCTTAATAGGATGCCTACCATTTTTATTCTAGGTTTAAACACACACTTATATATCTTTAACAAACCCCCTAAACTTTTTACACTTAACCCTAACCTACAATTATCCTACATACTTTCAAAAACACTTTTACACCTTGCCTACTCTATGGTATTTCCTACACCAAAAAGGTAAAACATTACCCTACACTCCTACAAATCAATACTTTCAAAAACACTTTTACGCCTTCCCTAGTCTATGGTATTTCCTACACCATAAGGTAAAACGTACTTTCAAAAACATTTTTACACCTTCCCTAGTCTATGGTATTTCCTACACCTATAAAAGCAAAACATACTTTCAAAAACACTTTTACATCTTCCCTAGTCTATGGTATTTCTTCCTACACCATAAAGGTAAAACATTACCCTTCACCCCTACAAGTGAAATCCTTAATACTCTTTTTATCTATGGTTTTTCCTACACCAAACATTACCCTTCACCCCTACAAATGAAATCCTTAACACTCTTTTTAATTATGGTACTTCGTACATATTTTTTTTTAAAATTACCCATGCATATATATCACATCACCATCCCAAAGCTAGCCTTGCCACTTCCACATGGCACTATGCACTCATAGCCATCTATACATGGCACTGTGTAATAAGAAAACAAAATGGAGAGATTCTCTTTATTTCCTTAACGATAGTATTATTTGACAAATTCGACACGATATAGTTCTTGTTCTTATGAAAACTACAAAATAACAATTGACCTTCCTTTGGAAATGGAAGTTTCATAGTCGACAGTATAACTTTTTAATAGTGAAGAATCCTTTAAAAATAAGCAAAATAATCAAACTACTGATTGGTAAAATTTAATATCAAAATATAAATAACAAAAATATATCCAAGAGAATCTTCAACATGTTTGTACAATCTTGAGAGTATCATATAAAGTATTTATTTTTAGATGTCCTTCCTTTAAATAATGAAGGCTTTAACTTATAAATAGTAAATTATCTCTTTAATAAATACTAACTTATCTCTTTAAATAATGAAGGCTCTAACTAATAAATATTAACTTGTCTCTTTAATAATCTCTCTCTCTCTCTCTAGAAAAAAATCTTATGATCTCGTAAAAAAATTAAAGGTATGCCTTTATTACATAGTATAATTTATAGTATGTAATATTTTTTAATAATCTTGTTAAAAACTAAAGGTATGCCTTTATTAAAGTATCATAGTATAATTTATGCTATATGATATTTATCATGTAATTTTAAGTTATATATTATACACTATTATATTATTACTTGTAATTTTATTTAGTATTTATAAAATATATAGTTTGCCTCAAGGTAGCGGTATATAAAATTCTACCTATTTATAAATAGTATCATATAGCCTATATAGCTTAATACCTACTCTACCTTTCATCCTTACCTTTATAGGTATACTTCTTTCCACAACCAACTCTTTATTACAAATATACTTCTTTCTACACCCTCCTCTTTAACTTTTTTCTACACCCTACTCTTTAACTTCTTTCTACACTCTAGTCTTTATAACAAATATACTCCTTTCTATCCTAAAGATGTGGCATATAAAAATGGAAAACATGCATGCCAATTCATAGATCTCAAGCACTTATAATCTTATCATACATTTAATTCCTATATCTTTCATTCCCCAAACTCCTCTGAGTTTTCTGAAACTCATTTAAATGCACCAACTATGCAAATGTCGATTGTGACTTTGCCTAAAAAATCAACCACCGATCTCTTGAGATGTTAGTATATTTCTATTTATGGACCAATGATAAAGGCATGTCAAAAGCACCACCATGTGGTAGTGCTCCGTTTATTTATAAGTGGTATAATTTTATGTATATGAGGTTTTATAGTCCCACACTTTACTTTTAGATCTTAACTATATAATCCCACACTTTATTTTAGGGTCTTTACTATATTATTTTCAAAATATATATTTACTTAACCTCCTCACAACACTTTATGGCTTTGATAAAGATTCATTTATGATACACTCTAGGTGGTTCTTTTGATTGAATGCAGGCTAGCTTAATGGGAGAGAGTAAATCAAAGGAGAATCACCATATTAAAACTCAAATGGAACCTTATGGCTTAAAAAGGCACTTTAAAACTCATTGTCTATAGATTTTACAATCACAATACACCCCTTTTGTAAATGAAAAGCCAATCTAATATCCAAAATTTTTAAAAAAATTATCATAATTTATATAGAATCCCCCTCGTCCCCCTCTAATTATAAATGTTTCTTTAATAAAGATAAAGATGAAGTAAAGATAATCTCTTCTTGTTAAAATTTTTTTCTTAGGTTGATCGCTTAAGATGAAATTGATGATTTTAAATTCAAAAGAGCTATATTTTTTTCCAAGCATGAACAATCTCAGCTTTGATAAAGTCATCTTTTTGTCTTTAAGTGTAGTCTTTGGATATTACACATCTGATTGAGAAGGATTTGTGTATTCGGCACATAATATTCTATATCTTATAGTACATGATAATGTTAGTGAACATATATTTTTGATCAATGATGTGATTGTTTACAATTTAATGTAATTGAGTTAGGTGTTGGTCTTCTAATAAAATTGAATTGACAAGATTCAAAGAGAGAAATTTTCATTTATTTTTAATAATCCATTAGTGTTAGATTATATATTAAACTGTGGTTTTTATGATTGTATAACAATAAAGTTTTAGAACATATGAGTGATCATACACATGCAAAGGAGAGCATAAAGGCACACTTATGCGAGCGTGCACACACACACACACACACACACACACACACACACACACACACACACACACACACACACACACACATGATTCCTTTTAGATCATTGATAGTTTGGAGAAAGTTTAGATGTGACTTGTAAATAGATAAAATCAATATGTTTAAAGATTCATGACTCATAATATAATATGATCTTGAGTGGAGTTTATGTTACTCATGTGCTTATATTATTGAATGATAAATTGGTGATTTGGGAAGTCAAAAGCTTTCCAATCATCTCAGAACTTAACTTGAGAAGACCAATTAAACAGGATGGCTTGATTTGCCAAGTTGATTATGAAATTCAAATCAGATAAATCTTGATCTTTTATAATTGGAATTAGGAAGTCAAAAACTTCCAATCATCTTAGTTGATTATGAAATTCAAATGAGATAAGTCTTGATCTTTTATAATTGGAATCGTGGTCTTCCCTTTTCACATCAAATTAGGGTTTTCAAAAATGTAGATTTAGTGTGTCCTTAAGCTAGTTCATTTGGGTACAACTTCTCAACTTAGTGACATACTTAAAGCTCAAGGGAATATGGTCTTATTGAGTCCTTGAATTTCTTAAAGGTTTGTGAACGGTTCATTGTTTTGCTAAAGTAGACCTAATATATATAGATAGATATGTGTGTGTGTGTGTGTGTGTGTGGTGTGTATCTGTGTGTGGAGAGAGAGAGAGAGAGAGAGAGAGAGAGAGTTCATTTGTTCTAAGTGAGACTTGTGAGGAAGCAAAGAACTTTCTAAGCTAAATAGTAGAGGAGAAGTACAATTGAATAAAACACATACCAAGAAGCTCAAAAAAAAAAACTCAGACAAAAGGAGAGTAAGAAATGAGAAAAAACACACACACACCAATAAGCTCTTAACACACACACCCACATATTTGAGAAATGAGAACATTTTTCTTGAAGTTGGGGGTTCATGTCTCAATGGCTTGTTGGCCATGAATAGTTATAGCAAAAGAGCACCTTCTAAGGCGGTGGACCCGATTCTCGCGTGCACATAGGAAAGATTATTCTATGCATTTTTTTAATAACTTTGCCTGTAGAGCAAATGAATGAGAAGCTGTGAAAATCTTATTCGGGGTATTTTTAATGCCATCATTTGCTTAGGCTTGGTCTTGATGAGAAGCTGTGAAAATCTTATTCGGGTATTTTTAATGCCATCATTTTCGTAGGCTTGGTCTTGATGAAAAGCGTGGCTTGCTAGGGACGATGAAGATCCGGGATCTTGGAAAATCTGGCCCATTTTATTAAAAAAAAAACGGTTTTTTCCTTTTCCTTCTGCGTGCGTGCGTGCGTGCGTGCGTGCGTGTTTTTTCTTCTTCTTCTTCTTCCTGATCTTGGCCGCCCGAGTTTGTCACATTCGTGCGTGCTGTGTGTGTTTTTTCTTCCTCCTTGGAGTTGTGGGTCTTCGCCGCCCGAATTTGTCACATTCCTGCACACACACAGGGTCTCCTATAAAGCAGCAGGTCAGATCAAATGTAGAACTAGAGCAGGCATAGCTTACACTACAGTCGACTACGACTGAGTCGTGTGTGTATGCGGTGTGTGTGAGAGAGAGAGAGAGTGTGTGTGCGCGCGCGCGTGTGTGTGTTTTGAGAGAGCGCGCGCGTGTGAGAGAGAGCGCGTGAGAGTGTGCGCGCGCGTGTGTTCTTTCACAACCAGCTCTCTTACCAGTACAATCTGTACTTGCTTCCCCAAAAGAAAATCTCCATTGGCTATCATTTCTCTTACCTCCCTCAGCCTCCTTCCCGTGCTCTACGTTCTTAATCAACCCCTCTCTCTCTCTCTCTCTCCCCCTCTCGCTCGCTCGTTTACACACGCCAGTACTGTTTTTCTCTGCAGTTTCACGCACGTTATCATCAGTAGTAAGATCAGTGGAATCTTCTCATTAATGGGTTCTTATCATCTTCCCCACTTTCCTCCGTTCCTTGCTCCTACACCACACCGCTTTTTCGCTGGTAATATCTCAGTAATATTAATTAACTTCTTCTCAATTAGTTCCTAAGCTAATTCTTAATTTGGGTCCTCAATTATATTTCCGTTTAATTAATCCCCATTTCTCTTCTTTGCATCTGAAATCCTGCCCGCCGTTATTATCTAAACATGGCTTCTTATCATCTTGTACGCTAAGCCCGTCTTACTGTGACTTCTTTTTGCAACGTAGATTTCCCCTCTCACTCAGTAGTCTATGTATTGCGTTAATTATGTATTATACCACCCTTCTGCGTTGATTAATCCAATCACAAACACACCTGCATGGGCTCGTTTTAATTTATCCTAGCTTTCTAATACATATTGATCTCTTCTCCTCACTTAAAAACAGCTTAGCACTGCCATGCAAATCCTCAACATGGGTTCTTCTCTAGCTCCCCATATAATCATCTTCCCTTTCCCTGCTCAAGGCCACATTAACGCAGCAATGGATATGGCAAGGAAGTTGGCCTCTTTGGGGATCTCCATAACCTTTGTGTGCACTGAAGCCTACATTGCTAGCATGCAGAAGCAAGGCTTTGATGCAGGGGGGCTACCCATCCGCCTTGTTGGCTTGCCGGATGGCTTGCCTCCTGAGAAAAGCACAACAGACAGAGTTGATCAAATCAGTGTCTTGATAGAAGCAACTGAGAAGATGGCCACTGTGCTTGAAGATCTGCTCAACAAGTTGAAAGAAGAAGAGCCCATAGCCTGCATTCTCTATGATTTTATGCTATGGTGGATAGGTGGTGTAGGCAAGAAGCATAAGATTCCTTCATACATATTCTACGCCATGTCTACAAGCTTCTTCTCATTTCTTATTCACATACCAGACTTTGTTGCTCAAGGAAGGCTTCCACTTGGGTCCTCTACGGATTTGTGTGATAAATCTAATATGTTTAAGATACCTGGTTTCCCTTCTCTGCATGCTAGTGAGATTCCTGATATATCTTGGGACCCTAATCCAGTGTGCTCATTTGACTATGTGCTTCGCTCTACAGCCTCTTGGCGTGATGCAACAGGCATTCTTCTAAACACAGTCTATGAATTTGAGAAGGAAACCATAGAGGCTTTGAGACAACAAGCTCCAGAGATGGATATAAGGGCAGTTGGGCCAATTCTGCCAGCCTCCTTCTTAGAAGGCGAGACGGTTTTGAGCCATGCAGATTCGGATCCACAAGGCTGTTTGCAGTGGCTAGATAAACAACCCATTTCCTCAGTTTTGTACATTTCATTTGGGACAATTGCAAGCCCTTCTATACCTCAAATCCATGAGCTTGCCATTGGTCTAGAAGCAAGCCATCATCGTTTCCTATGGGTAGTAAGGATCCCCATGGGCCATGATATTAAGAATAAACCTTGCCTTTTGCCCACAGGCTTTGAAGAGAGAACTAAAGAGAGGGGCAAGGTGTTGTGGGATCTATCACCCCAAAGAAGAGTGCTAGCTCACAAGGCCGTAGGGGGCTTCTTGAGTCATTGTGGGTGGAATTCAACGTTGGAAAGCTTGTGCAAAGGGGTGCCTCTCCTTTGTTGGCCCATGTTTGGAGACCAAGGGATGAATAGCAAGTTTTTGGTTGATGTGTTGGAGGTTGGCAAGGCTTTCAAGAAGGGAGAAGATGGGATAGTGGATAGAAAAGAAGTGGAAAAAATGATCCGTGTGCTTATGGACCAAGGCCAAGACAACAAAGAAGGCAAACTCCTGAGGCTCAAGGCTTCCAAACTCCAAGTGCTTACCTCTAGAGCTGTCCTCCCGGGTGGTTCCTCCTGTGAGCATGTGCATGGCTTCCTTCAAACCATGTCTCAAAGAAGCACCCTAACAAAGATATGATCCTATATAAGTCCCTTTGCTCAGCTTCACCTTGTTGGATTTCACTTGCTCACATTGTCATCTTATATTATATTAACTAAAATTTCTACCACAAGCTTTGCCCTTTTGTATAACCTTGACAGTAATCATATTTTAACATATTGTGGAGCTCCTGAATCTCTTTTATGATGTTTTTGCTCATGAGTCCCCAAATATGATTCCTTACAAGCTTTGATGTCCTTAAACATTTGCAATTCATGTTTTCTGCAAATATTTCAACGGCTAGATATGGGTGTCTCCCTATGTTTAGTGTGCTTTAAGAGACTTGCATAAGCGAGCTTTGATAATCCTCCAATGCATATGATTTAAGAGACTAGCTAGTCGCATGAGTTAGCCTCAAATTAGGTAGTATTCTACTGCACATGATCAAGAAAAATAGCAATGGCGGTCAGCTAAGTTATTGTATCTCATTCAAACAAGTTCAAGCACTACCTTTAGGTGTTGAACTAATTGCCTCAAATTAGATAATCTTCTAATGCACATAAGCAAGGTCTTTTAAAGGGTGAATGGTGGCTAGCTGAGTCAGTGTACCTCATTCAATCAATTTCAAACACATTCTACATTATTTACAATATTCTATCAATTCAAATGTCATATTTGGTATTAATTTCCTTTAAATGTGTGTGTGTGTGTGTGTGTGTGTGTGTGTGTGTGAGAGAGAGAGAGAGATGGGGATCACACAAGCGAACATCATTGCTACCATAGAAATGATTCGAGACTCAAAGATGTTGGCAACTTCATCTAGATGCGCTTGTGCATGATAGCTAATATGCACCAAAATAGCAACCTAATGGGGAAATAAACTATTAGGTTACATTAGGTAGATGAAAATTATTTACTAAACATAATGTCAATAGTGATCAACACCTGCTTAGAGAAATAGTACTCAGATTGTATCTCCTAGTAGTAAGGTGAAAATGTGTATTTCGTAGTGAAATCCATCATTGAGATAACCACACTTATGGGAAACTACTCTAGGCATGCATGGAGCTAGTGATCCTGCCACTTAGCATAGTCGGTGTGGTGTGTATATAGGGGTAGATCTTTGAATAATAAGTTGCAACCTTCTAGATTGGCCTACTACCATTAGGTTGTAAACTCCAAGACTACCACACAAGTTGCAACCTCTTGGACAAGCTAATGCATGACATACTCATAGTGAAGACAATGAACTACTACCTCCATGTCAATTCCATCTCACTCAAGCATAGGTAGTCCACATCCCCTCAACACGCAAGTGCTAATGATAGAAGACATCTACGTTACATGGATGCAAAGCATAGGTAGTGTTGCCAACAGCCCACAAGCATATGTAGTACTACCAATAGCCCACATGCACCACATGTCCCCTTGCACCTAAACAGCTGATGATATAAGACATCCACCTCACATTGTTCCCACTAAGGGTCATTAAACAACTGAAACTCCACATGGTATCGTCAACAACATGTGTCACATGGTGTTGATAAGAGTAGCACATAAACCATAGATTGCTTCTCTCAAAAGATCTTCAACAAATTTTAACGAGAGGCTTAGGAGAGGATGTTTCTCTATAAATTGGGCATATGATTAGTCTAACTCACCTCAAGAAAGCAAGCACCATGCACGCACTCTTTGAGATTCTCTTCTGAACTACATTCTTGAAAACTGAAGTGGATGTACAATTTTCCTCCTAGAATTCCTCTATTAATGCCTTAGTACGATCATTAATTAAATGATTACACCTTGGTGCATAACCACTCTAGCACCCTCTCTGTATGTATACCTTTCCCCTCACAAGGGAACCACCTCTAAGATTGTGTGGTGCTATGTGAAGAATGCTAGATGTAGCACCCACATGACCTACCATGTCCAGGGTTTACTAATGGCCACTACAATAGCACAATAAGCTGCTAAGGCATCCACACTATTTCTCTTCCTCATCAATGCATATGAGTAGCAGACATGAGCAATGTTATGCACACTATTAGCATGATGAACTGCTAAGGCGTCCACACTATTTCTCTTCTTGATCAAATATGTTGCATATGAGCGCGGTGCACACTATTAAGTAAATCAAAACTAACTCTCATGTATCTACTCCCACCTGTTGAAATATGCAAGTGAATGGGTGTGTGCGGGAACAAGCCCTTATCTAGAGATTGTAAAAGGGCGTCAGTAATTGAGTCGGTAGTAGTGAAAAGGTAAGAAAATCTACTGGAATCTACTGAAATATGCAAGTGAATGGGTGTGTGCGAGAACAAGCCCTTAGCTAGAGATTGTAAAAGGGCATCAGTAATTGAGTTGGTAGTAGTGAAAAGGTGAGAGGAATCTACTGGATGAGAGAATCAAGGATAGCATGAGTGAATATAGGGGTGTGGAAAGATTCTAGGAAAAGGTGCCCCCAGATGTAGGGGAGGTGGCATAAATCAAGGAGAAATCAGTGGGAGTGGGTGCTTAGCACCTTGTGGATGTAAAAGCTATAAATTGAGGCATTGGCCTAATGAGAATTTGCTGGCTTTTGAGTATCCATGCCTACATTATACTATATTATTAGATTAATTGTGCACTAATCTTCTCTTAATCACTTTCTAATTACTTGCTAATCATGTTGATTCTTGCATTTGATCCACCATAGCTCATCACATTGATGCAAATTTAACATGGTATCAAAGCCTAGCTTAGGATTCAGCTAATTTTTAAGCCTAATTACCTTGTTAATCATGGATTAGGAGTTAATCCTTGTTTTAGTCTTTTTTAACTAATCTTCTGCACCCGCAGCTGGTGGAGGGGCTTGATCTCCCTCCAGCCCTTAAATTAGACTCAGCAATGTGCCTGTTTTTTCGCTCAGCAACTCCATTTTGCTGCGGAGTGTATCTGCATGTAAACTATCTCCGAATACAATTCTTCTTCAAAAATTCAGAGAACTCATTGGAGAAGTACTCTCCCCCTCCATCCGACCTTAGGCACTTTACATATTTCCCTGTTTGCTTTTCAACCATAACTCTGAAATTCTTAAAATGAGTGAACACTTCACCCTTCTCCTTCATGAAGTATACCCACACTTTCCTTGTGTGGTGTACGGTTTCCCCCCTTCCAAAACAGGGGAAACACTTAAGATAGTCCACTAAGTCTTATCTTGGAGGAAATTTCCTACTCATCGACACCTTGACCATGTAGAGATTCAAGGATACGATTCATAGGTAAGAGCTAGTTCTATCCCGCAGGGGAAGCGTGGTCTTCTAAAAATCAAAATCACCCATAGGGTAATTGATCATAATTTGGGAAACTACTAGTCTTGATTCCTAGAGACAACGCTTTTTTCCTCATCCATGCAAGGCACAGCCCCTGGCCTAGTCTTCTAGAATAGAATTGCTCGAGAACCTATTTATCTAACGTAGGACTTTCACTTAATATGTTGGAAAGCTACTCGACTAATCGGATCCACCCGTCCGTAGGATGATGCCGTCGAGGAATTCCATCCTCCCACTTTCCACCCTACTAACACGTCAATTTATTTTCTAATTAATCCTACCACACTGTTTGACATAAATAAACATGTTCCTTAATTAAGGCCCTTTTCAGAAGGTTTGTTAAAACAGCCTTTTTACACAATACAATAATGCCAACATGATTTATAAAAAAAAAGTTTTTACATGAATCAATTTCATACAAGCCAAACCAGCTCTCTTATTCTTTTCCTTTATACCGTCGATGATCTAGAATTCGGCCTTCCAGCCTCTACATGCTGGGCAAAACCCTACGGGACCATACACCTCATCGTCAGCCGCCGCTGGCCAGGACTCAAGCCGGCCTGTCGCCCTCTCAATGGGCCAACTCCAGGCTAATTCACCGCACTAGCCTGGGCCCTCAGAACTAGGCAGCATCACAATCACTCGCCTCAATCGGCGAACCTCATTCTCCCAATGGTATGAGGGATACCATGGGCCAACTCAGGACGTTACTAACGTCTCCGCCGTCCGGCTATACAAGCACAAGAACGGGGCAGCATCAAGGCAGGGAGAGTTGTACCTGTACCTTAATTTAACCAAGATAACAATCCATTTACTCACTAAACCATAGGACTAGAATCCATGTTACCTTCTTAAGAAAACAATTCTTTTCACAAAGATTTTAGCATTTCAACTTGAGATTGTGATAAGACATTCTTTATTAAGGCATATGCTGTTGTTTAAAAGAATACAAACTTTAAATAGTAAATCAATCAAATAGATCACTATTAACAATTAATAGAGAAGCCGGGGCCATAGATCAACCCCTAAGAATGATATATAATTGAAAAACAAAATATGTATATACCTTATAGAAATTTGTCGTTTATCGTTGCCTTTGCTCGTTAACAAGAGCTTTAGAACTTGACATATGAGAATACAGTCTTCTAATACCTTCTCTTACGATTGAAATCATCCGATCATCCCCAAGCTTTATCTCCTCTTACTCATACTGTGACTCTTCTCTCTTTCGAAGGTCTATGGCAAAATAGCCTTCTCTTACAGGGCTACAGCATACTATTCTTTCTCTAAAAGAAAAGCCATGAAGTTTTGGTCTCATCCTCTCAAAAGACCATAGCAATCTAACCTTCTCTTCTAAGATATTAGATAAGAATGAAGGGATATATACATCTCAAGCTCTAGGATTACCTTGAGGCTACTTGCTGCCTTCTTATAGTTTTCCCTCTGTAGAGACCCTGACAAAATAGGCAAATTATTTCGGCCATAACTCTCTTATAAAAACTCATAATATGATCATATAACCAGTCAAAAGAACCGGAAGCCCTCTGTTCTATAAAGAAGTGCTAGTAGAATAGGCAAAAACATCTGTATATAGCTACAAACGTGCCATCTTTAGAAACGCGTTGCTTTTCCACATTTTTAGCATGGACTCTAAATATGTAAAAGTACTCTAAATATAACCTCTTATCACCTAAATTCGAATTTCTATTTTTGGAGATACTTATTTCTTAATAGAACTATTCTTGTCTTCTTATTTCTTTTAGGATTTTTGGAGCTAATATTTTTAATCTAACACTTTCCTAATGTTTCTAGCCTTATTGTCTCACCCTTCTCTAAGTACACTCTCTTTTCTTATTGAAATCTATATTAAAAGAGACACATACATACATGGCTTGGGAGGGACTTGGTAAAACTCTATGAAACGAATACCAAGGCATGAAAGATACAGTTGAAGAATGAACTTCATACTGTGGAGAGAAAGAGTGTCTATGAATGACTATGCATTGAAGATCAAGGGTATTGTGGAATCTCTTACATCTATTGGCATTTCAGTAGATGATGATGATAAGGTGGAAGTCTGTCTACGTGGTCGCGGGCCACAATACAAGGCGTTCAAGACGTCTATTCAGACTCGGGAAAACATTCCCAATTTCACAGATTTGGTGTCTATGTTGATTATAGAAGAGAAGAGCTTGGGTGAAGACCAACAGCCTTCACAAAAACAGTTCTTCAGAGCAACAGGCCTAATACACAAGTTCGGGAAGAGGACGAGGTAGAGGAGGCCCGACGCGACCAAGGAGGTGGTTGAACAGGTAATCAGACTTATGGCCCAACAGCAGCAACAACAACAGTCCCAGAATTCACAACAACAACAACATGCAGGTGGAAGAGGCCAATTCAGAGGTAGGGGGAGTTGACGCTGCCCCATTCTTGTGCTTGTATAGCCGGATGGCGGAGACATTAGTAAGACTCGGAGTTGGCCCATGGTATCCCTCATACCATTGGGAGAATAAGGTTCGCCAATTGAGGCGAGTGACTGTGATGCTGCCTAGTAGGTCAAAAAATAGGGATAGCAGGGTTAAAGATAACCGAATTCAACAAGTATGTCTATGAGTAAATAAAAGAAGATTGGTGCAAGATTCATGTGAAGTATTGTGCATGATGAATAGAGGTATTCTACAAGACGATACTAAGATTATGAGTAAATAAAATAGGGATAGCAAGGTTAAAGATAACCGAATTCAACAAGTATGTCTATGAGTAAATAAAAGAGGATTGGTGCAAGATTCATGTGAAGTAATGTGCATGATGAATAGAGGTATTCTACAAGATGATACTAAGATTATAAAATTACTATCATACGTTAGATTACGTAAAGGATTGATTCCCTTACGTTTCTCCATGACAATTTGTTAAGTACCATATTACATGGGGGTATAGAATAAGGAATTCGAAGGTTCATAGCATTTGAGAGGTATATGGATGCATGAACTTAGGATAATAAGGCCAATTAACTTTAGAATAATAGACCTTTTGGAGGCACAACAAAACAAGCCAAACACATGAAATAAGGGACTCGGAACAATGTTTAGATAAAAGAAGATTTCTACCTAGTGGGGACACCACTTTGAAAGAGACAAGAGGATTTACTTAGATACTACCCCAGCTCGCGAAGATGAGGACATCTCGAATCTTTTAAGTGGGGGAGATTGTAAGGTCCCTCCCAAGCCATGTATGTATGTGTCTCTTTTAATATAGATTTCAATAAGAAAAGAGAGTGTACTTAGAGAAGAGTGAGACAATAAGGCTAGAAACATTAGGAAAGTGTTAGATTAAAAATATTAGCTCCAAAAATCCTAAAAAAATAAGAAGACAAGAATAGTTCTATTAAGAGATAAGTATCTCCAAAAATACAAATTCGAATTTAGGTGATAAGAGGTTATATTTAGAGTACTTTTACATATTTAGAGTCCATGCATACTAAAAATGTGGAAAAGCAACGCGTTTCTAAAGATGGCGTGTTTGTGGGTGGCTATATACAGACATTTCTGCCTATTCTACCCACATTGGCTTGTAGAACAAATGGCTTCCGGTTCTTTTGACTGGTTATATGACGATATTATGAGTTTTTATTAGAGATTTATGGCCGAAGCAATTTGTTGATTCTATCAGGGTCTCTACACAGGGAAAACTGTAAGAAGGCAGCAACAAGTAGCCTCAAGGTAATCCTAGAGCTTGAGATGTATATATCCCTTCATTCTTATCTAATATCTTAGAAGAGAAGGTTAGATTGCTATGGTCTTTCGAAGGAAGAGACCAAAACTCCATAGCTTTTCTTTTAGAGAAAGAATAGTATGCCGTAGCCCTGTAAGAGAAGGCTATTTTGCCATAGACCTTCGAAAGAGAGAAGAGTCACAGTACGAGTAAGAGGAGATAAAGCTTGGGGATGATCGGATGATTTCAATCGTAAGAGAAGGTATTATAAGACTCTATTCTCATATGTCAAGTTCTAAAGCTCTTGTTAACGAGCAAAGGTAACGATAAACAACAAATTTCTATAAGGTACATACATATTTTATTTTTCAATTATATATCATTCTTAGGGGTTGAAGCTATGGCCCCGGCTTCTCTATTAATTGTTAATAGTGATCTATTTGATTGATTTACTATTTAAAGTTTGTATTCTTTTAAACAACATCATATTCCTTAATAAAGAATGTCTTATCGCAATCTCAAGTTGAAATGCTAAAATCTTTGTGAAAAGGATTGTTTTCTTAAGAAGGTAACATGGATTCTAGTCCTATGGTTTAGTGAGTAAATGGATTGTTATCTTGGTTAAATTAAGATACAGGTACAACTCTCCCTGCCTTGACACTGCCCTGTTCTTGTGCTTGTATAGCCGGACGGCGGAGACGTTAGTAAGGCCCAGAGTTGGCCCATGGTATCCCTCATACAATTGGGAGAATGAGGTTCGCCGATTGAGGCGACTGATTGTTGTGATGCTGCCTAGTTCTGAGGGCCCAAGCTAGTGCGGTGAATTAGCCCACCCTAGTGCGCAAACATCCCTCTGAGGGGCGGGAGGATTGAGCGACGGAGCCTGAGAGGGCGACAGGCCGCCTTGAGTCCTCGCCCCAGTGGCCAACAAGGTGTATGGTCCCGTAGGGTTTTGCCCAGCATGTAGAGGCTAGAAGGCCAACATGTAGAGGCTAGAAGGCCGAATTCTAGATCATCGACGGTATAAAGGAAAAGAATAAGAGAGCCGGTTTGGCTTGTATGAAATTGATTCATGTATAAACTTTTTTTTTATAAATCTTGTCTTGGATTATTGTATTGTGTAAAAAGGCTATTTTAACAAACCTTGTGAAAAGGGCCTTAATTAAGGAACATGTTTATTTAAGTCAAACAGTGTGGTAGGATTAATTATAAAATAAATTGACGCGTGAGTAGGGTGGAAAGTGGGAGGATGGAATTCCCCGACGGCACCATCCTACGGACGGGTGGATCCGATTAGTCGGGTAGCTTTCCAACATATTAAGTGAAAGCCCTACGTTAGATAAATAGGTTCTCGAGCAATTCTATTCTAGAAGACTAGGCCAGCGGTTGTGCCTTGCATGGATGAGGAAAAAGCGTTGTCTCTAGGAATCAAGACTAGTAGTTGCCCAAATTATGATCAATTACCCTATGGGTGATTTGATTTTTAGAAGATCACGCTTCCCCTGCGGGATAGAACTAGCTCTTACCTATGAATCGTATCCTTGAATCTCTACATGGTGAAGGTGTGTGTCGATGAGAGTAGGAAATTTTCTCTAAGATAAGACTTAGTGGACTATCTTAAGTGTTTCCCCTATTTTGGAAGGAGGGAAACCTTACAAATGGTATCAGAGCCGATCTTAGTTCCTAGGATTTGTTTTTCAAGGGATTAAAACAAGTGATTTTTTATCATATGAGGACGAATCAATCATCTCTATTGGCCATAGAAGTGATTTGAATATCCTCACATGTTGAGACAATCATCCTATGAAATTGTGCTTGTATCTTGGGGGTGCACACGCAAGATATTTGTACACTAAATTTGAGAAATAATAGTGGGGAGGAAACCTTTTGAGGAAAAACATAGGGTGATCAAATTAAGAAACTAGTGAGAGACTGAATAGAAGGATAGACCGAAACTTTGTTTGGAGACATTTTCAGGATATATCTCATTAGTTTGCATATTACAAATAATTTAGATTATAACTCCATTAAGGTTTGAATAGTTGACGTGTGAATGCCATCCATTGGATGCTTTACACTAGGACAATCATCTAAGATCTTGAACCCATCTCAGACAAACGTGGGTCTAACTTCGGATGTGTAATTCCCAAAGGATCATGCTATTAGATGTGTTAATACCAAGATACTAGATGTGTAATTTTCAAAAAACTAATCATCTCAGACGTGTTAATCCTAATAATGGTTGGATGTGTCAATCCCAAGGCACCAGATGTGTAATTCTCAAAAAATGAAGATCTCAGAGATATTAATTCAAAGTGCCTTTAAATGTGGCACTATGATAAGTATTTGATAGTTTTGAACTTTTCATGGATACAATGAAAGAAGCAAGTTCACCCTTGCTCGTCTAAAAATCGTAAGAAATACCGAATTAGTTGGAAGCACTATTGTCAATCTAACCATTGGAACTAGAATCAGTTATGAGATGCCATGAAATTACACCTTCATGAAAGGTTTTATCCTCCAGGATTTCGAGAGGATAAAATGAATGAATTCTTGGAGCTAACCCAATAAAGAAAGACCCTAAAAGAATACCACCAAACTTTTGTTAAACTTCTCCGATTTGCTCTACAGAGATGGATGAGGTAACTCTTCTCCATCGATTCATTTGGAAGCTTAATTTACAATTGAATAACCTCGTTAAGAATGCAAAACCATCCTCTATTTCAGAAGCCATAATTATAGCCAGAGACTGTGATAAAGTTTTTTTATATATAGAAAGCGTCGAGAAGGACATGAGTCCTTCCATGTTAATCAAGAAGAGGTCCCCTAATTCAAGAGGAACGTCAAGCCCACCCCTGGCTACAAGGACCTGGCTACAAGGAATCATGACCTAGAGCAAAAATTAGGTTAAGAAATAGGGATAGCAGGGTTAAAGATAACCGAATTCAACAAGTATGTCTATGAGTAAATAAAAGCAGGGTTAAAGATAACCGAATTCAACAAGTATGTCTATGAGTAAATAAAAGAGGATTGGTGCAAGATTCATGTGAAGTAATGTGCATGATGAATAGAGGTATTCTACAAGACGATACTAAGATTATAAAATTACTATCATACGTTAGATTACGTAAAGGATTGATTCCCTTACGTTTCTCCATGACAATTTGTTAAGTACCATATTACATGGGGGTATAGAATAAGGAATTCGAAGGTTCATAGCATTTGAGAGGTATATGGATGCATGAACTTAGGATAATAAGGTAACTTTAGAATAATAGACCTTTTGGAGGCACAACAAAACAAGCCAAACACATGAAATAAGAGACTCGAAACAATGTTTAGATAAAAGAAGATTTCTACCTAGTGGGGACACCACTTTGAAAGAGACAAGAGGATTTACTTAGATACTACCCCAGCTCGCGAAGATGAGGACATCTCGAATCTTTTAAGTGGGGGAGATTGTAAGGTCCCTCCCAAGCCATGTATGTATGTGTCTCTTTTAATATAGATTTCAATAAGAAAAGAGAGTGTACTTAGAGAAGAGTGAGACAATAAGGCTAGAAACATTAGGAAAGTGTTAGAATAAAAATATTAGCTCCAAATAAGAAGACAAGAATAGTTCTATTAAGAGATAACTATCTCCAAAAATAGAAATTCGAATTTAGGTGATAAGAGGTTATATTTAGAGTACTTTTACATATTTAGAGTCCATGCGTACTAAAAATGTGAAAAAGCAACGCGTTTCTAAAGATGGCGCATTCGTGGCTATATACAGACATTTTTGCCTATTCTACCCACTTTAGCTTGTAGAACACATGGCTTCTGGTTCTTTTGACTGCTTATATGACCATTTTATGAGTTTTTATTAGAGAGTTTTGGCCAAAAAAATTTGCTGATTCTGTCATCACGGTCTCTACACAGGTCTCCTCAGTGTCCTTACCCCAGGAGAATGGGAGGAGATGTGTCTCCTCTGGCACCTAGAAGGGAGTAAAGGAAAGATTTCAGAAGGGAAGAGGAGATTCCAAATCCATCGAGATGTCACGTTTAGCCACAGCCAGCCAATGGGCCTAGAAAAAGTGAAGTTAATCTGATTGGTATGGATGAAGAAGCTGACATGTTAGCCGAAAAAAGATTAAAACATTGGACATTCATGTTAGGTCCTCCTCTACCTCTGTCTCTCATTCCTTCTCTATGTCTTGACCGAGGGGCAGTTCTGCCTCCTCCTTGCAACAAACTCAGGTTTAAATTCTCTATTTGCTGAGTCAGCTTATTAATACCTTGCATCAATTGATCAACAGCCACTGGAACTAGAGCAGTCCTCCCTTGTATCGGAGGCAAACAGAGTGACGGAGTCTTACCAGGAGATTTTAAATTTGTTATGCTTATTCCTTGCTGCAGGGCCAATGTGACTGTCGAGGATGTTGCCCAGTCGTTCATGGGTACCCAATTTTGGCGGGATTCCTAGGACCATAGTGTCAGACCGAGATGCCAAGTTTACCAGTCATTTTTGGAGGGCATTGTTTGATAATTTTGGTACTAAGTTGAATTTTTCTAGTGCATTCCACCCACCACCACAGACGGATGGCCAGACAGAGATATACAACCAATTGGCCTTTGATGTGCTGAAGTGTTATGTCCACGATCAGCAAGGTAAGTGGGAATCGTATTTACCTTTAGTTCAAACTGTTTTGAATGATTCTTTTTCTTCAGCTATTAGCAGGACTCCATATGAGGTAGTGTTTGGAACACCTTTCCAGTCGTTGTTGACCAGGACTTCGTCTTCAGCAAGTAGCCTCAAGGTAATCCTAGAGCTTGAGATGTATATATCCCTTCATTCTTATCTAATATCTTAGAAGAGAAGGTTAGATTGCTATGGTCTTTTGGAGGAAGAGACCAAAAATCCATAGCTTTTCTTTTAGAAAAAGAATAGTATGCCGTAGCCTGTAAGAGAAGGCTATTTTGCCATAGACCTTCGAAAGAGAGAAGAGTCACAGGTACGAGTAAGAGGAGATAAAGATTGGGGATGATCGGCGGATGATTTCAATCGTAAGAGAAGGTATTAGAAGACTCTATTCTCATATCTCAAGTTCTAAAGCTCTTGTTAACAAAAAAGGCAACGATAAATGACAAATTTCTATAAGGTATATACATATTTTGTTTTTCAATTATATATCATTCTTAGGGGTTGAGGTATGGCCCCGGCTTCTCTATTAATTGTTAATAGTGATCTATTTGATTGATTTACTATTTAAAGTTTGTATTCTTTAAAAAAACAGCATATGCCTTAATAAAGAATGTCTTATCGCAATCTCAAGTTGAAATGCTAAAATCTTTGTGAAAAGGATTGTTTTCTTAAGAAGGTAACATGGATTCTAGTCCTATGGTTTAGTGAGTAAATGGATTGTTATCTTGGTTAAATTAAGGTACAGGTACAACTCTCCCTACCTTGACGCTGCCCCATTCTTGTGCTTGTATAGCAGGACGGCGGAGACGTTAGTAAGGCCCGGAGTTGGCCCATGGTATCCCTCATACCATTGGGAGAATGAGGTTCGCCGATTGAGGCAAGTGATTGTGATGCTGCCTAGTTCTGAGGGCCCAGGCTAGTGCGGTGAATTAGCCCACCCTAGTGCGCAGACATCCCTTTGAGGGGCGGGAGGATCAAGCGACGGAACCTGAGAGGGCAACAGATCGACTTGAGTCCTCGCCCCAGCGGCGGCCAACGAGGTGTAGGGTCCATAGGGTTTTGCCAAGCATGTAGAGGCTGGAAGGCCGAATTCTAGATCATCGGCGGTATAAAGGAAAAGAATAAGAGAGCCGGTTTGGCTTGTATAAAATTGATTCATGTATAAACTTTTTTTTTTATAAATCTTGTCTTGGCATTATTGTATTGTGTAAAAAGGCTGTTTTAACAAACCTTGTGAAAAGGGCCTTAATTAAGGAACATGCTTATTTATGTCAAACAGTGTGGTAGGATTAATTAGAAAATAAATTGACGCGTGAGTAGGGTGGAAAGTGGGAGGATGGAATTCCCCGATGGCACCATCCTACAGACGGGTGGATCCGATTAGTCGGGTAGCTTTCCAACATATTAAGTGAAAGCCCTACGTTAGATAATCAGGTTCTCGAGCAATTCTATTCTAGAAGACTAGGCCAGCGGCGGCTGTGCCTTGCATGGATGAGGAAAAAAGCGTTGTCTCTAGGAATCAAGACTAGTAGTTGCCCAAATTATGATCAATTATCCTATGGGTGATTTGATTTTTAGAAGATCACGCTTCCCCTGTGGGATAGAACTAGCTCTTACCTATGAATCGTATCCTTGAATCTCTACATGGTCAAGGTGTCGATGAGAGTAGGAAATTTTCTCTAAGATAAGACTTAGTGGACTATCTTAAGTGTTTCCCCTATTTTGGAAGGGGGGAATTCTTACAAATGGTATCAGAGTCGATCTTAGTTCCTAGGATTTGTTTTTCAAAGGTTAACTGTCAAGGGATTAAAACAAGTGATTTTTTATCATATGAGGATGATTCAATCATCTCTATTGGCCACAGAAGTGATTTGAATATCCTCACATGTTGAGACAATCATCCTATGAAATTGTGCTTGTATCTTGGGGGTGCACATGCAAGATATTTGTACACTAAATTTGAGAAATAATAGTGGGGAGGAAACCTTTTGAGGAAAAACATAGGGTGATCAAATTAAGAAACTAGTGAGAGACTGAATAGAAGGATAGACCGAAACTTTGTTTAGAGACATTTTCAGGATATATCTCATTAGTTTGCATATTACAAATTATTTAGATTATAAATCCATTAAGGTTTGAATAGTTGACGTGTGAATGCCATCCATTGGATGCTTTAGACTAGGACAATCAAGATCTTGAACCCATCTCAGACAAACATGGGTCTAACTTCGGATGTGTAATTCCCAGAGGATCATGCTATTAGATGTGTTAATACCAAGATACTAGATGTGTAATTTTCAAAAAACGAATCATCTCCGACATGTTAATCCTAATAATCTTTGGATGTGTCAATCCCAAGGCACCAGATGTGTAATTCTCAAAAAATGAAGATCTCAGATATATTAATCCAAAGTGCCTTTAGATGTGGCACTATGATAAGTATTAGATAGTTTTGAACTTTTCATGGATACAATGAAAGAAGCAAGTTCACCCTTGCCCATCTAAAAATCGTAAGAAATGCCGAATTAGTTGGAAGCACTGTTGTCAATCTAACCACTGGAACTAGAATCAGTTATGAGATGCCATGAAATTACACCTTCGTGAAAGGTTTTGTCCTCCAAGATTTCGAGACGATAAAATGAATGAATTTTTGGAGCTAACCCAATAAAGAAAGACCCTAAAAGAATACCACCAAACTTTTGTTAAACTTCTCCGGTTTGCTCTACAGATAGATGAGGTAACTCTTCTCCATCAATTCATTTGGAAGCTTAATCTACCATTGAATAACCTCGTTAAGAATGCAAAACCATCCTCTATTTCAGAAGCCATAATTATAGCCAGAGATTGTGATAAAGTTTTATATATATATAAAAAGTGTCGAGAAGGACATGAGTCCTTCCATGTTAATCAAGAAGAGGTTCCCTAATTCAAGAGGAATGTCAAGCCCACCCCTGGCTACAAGGAATCATGAACTAGAGCAAAAATTAGGTCAAGAAATAGGGATAGCAAGGTTAAAGATAACCGAATTCAACAAGTATTTCTATGAGTAAATAAAAGAGGATTGGTGCAAGATTCATGTGAAGTTATGTGCATGATGAATAGAGGTATTCTACAAGAGGATACTAAGATTATGAAATTACTATCATAGGTTAGATTACGTAAAGGATTGATTCCCTTACGTTTCTCCATGACAATTTGTTAAGTACCATATTACATGGGGGTATAGAATAAGGAATTTGAAGGTTCATAGTATTTGAGAGGTATATGGATGCATGAACTTAGGATAATAAGGCCAATTAACTTTAGAATAATAGACCTTTTGGAGGCACAACAAAACAAGCCAAACACATGAAATAAGGGACTCTTATTTCCACTGAAGTTGATTTTTATAAAAGAAAGAATGGATGTGGATGTATGTGAAGAATAGAAGTGGATGTTCTCTAAAGCTACTGTACTCTCCCTAATCTCATCTTGCTCTCTCTTGCTCACCTATACCAAACTTTAATCTTCTATTTCTTCATAATCTTCTATTTCTTTAATAATTTCTTAAGCTATTGTGCCCTCTCTTTTCCTCACTCTTCTTCACCCATACATCTCATTATGCCTACCTCTAGTAAGAGACCAAGTGATTCCATCTTTGAATACCTTCTCTACAACACTACATATGATGAAGGTGAGTGGATCGGGCATCCATTTAGGGTGAAAGATTGGGTTTATATGCACCAAGTGCCACAGGTCCATCGAGTTCTTAACCGTGGTGTTTTGGAACACCATTGGAAGGGAAGGATTCTTCATTTCAAGAAGTATAAGAATGGAGAAATCAAGGCAATAATACAACATGTCTACATGGCTGTAGACATGTATCTTCCTCCTTCCATGGAGACGAATAGGCTCCCTTGCAACTGTAAGTATGTGGTTGTAATTGTTTTTGGAAATGGCTTGTTTTGTTTTACTAATTATGGTATGTGGGTTGCGGACATTTTCCCATTAAGATATATTGAATAACAACCTTTGAGAAGCCTCACTGGTGTGTTTAGTGCTTTTCATAGTACAATAGGTGAGCTTATGTTTCCAGGTGAGAATCATAGAGCCCTCTTCAACAAAAATATATTCTTTCACATACTCTTACAAAGTCCCTTCTCGGCCTATAGAATATGGTAGCCTTGAGGAGATCCCTATGGACTCTTTACATAGTGTAGAGTGGCCAGTTCCGGATAGGTGGAGTGTTAATGCCTTCAAAAACAAGATGTATTCTGACATACACTCCTCCTTAAAATTCTCTAAGGCCTCTAAGTCTGTGGGGCTTGGATGGTTTGCCCCAATCCATCTATTTGTATTTATGTTCTCTAAGCTTTCTCCACAACCCACCCCAACAATATTCATTTGCAGGAAATTGCAAATTGAACAAATTAGCAATGTCTTTAGAATTGGATGGATATTGTGGAGTGGTTTCACAAAGGGGACATCTACACGTGTAAAGTGGTGCCTTCAAGTGTGAACTTTCGATACTTGAAGACTCGTCAGAGCTTATCCATTCAATTTTTCTATGAACGATGGATGAAGAAGAATGGGAAGTGGGTTCCCTTGCAATCAAGTGAGGGTGTGGATACACCCATAGATTTATTTGTGACTCTTCCTCCTGATGGTTCAATTGAGGTGGTGAATGCAAGCAATGAATGGAGCTTAGGAGATGTTCGGGAGCATTTGCTCATTCTGGGATTTCAAGATGTCCAAGAAGCAAGCAATAAGATTGGCCGACGAAAGGTGAGCTTTGATATTTGTAAATTTGTGTTGCTTTGTGTTTTTTGAATATGTTGTTTTATTTATTACACTTGAATTTCCTTGTTTATATTGAAAGACGTTTGGAGAAGAGCTTAAAGGTTTGCAAAGACTGGAGTAATGGTGGATGCAAATTTCAACTTTAGAATTAGTGTCACAAGTCGTCGAGGGGCTATTTGTCTTTTTTTTTTTAAAATTAAGATGGTTTTGTATCAAACCTATCATAAAATGATAGTTCCTTGTGAATGACCACTTGTGTTATGTCTTGTCGATTTAATTTATATTTTTATATAAATTTGGGATTATTTACTAGTCACTTATGTTATAGTATGAAATGCCACTTGTGTTATGTCTTGTCGATTTAATTTATATTTTTATATAAATTTGGGGTTATTTACTGGTCACTTATGTTATAGTATGAAATGCCAAATGTTTAATTTTGAGGTCTATAAATATAGGACCTCTCTCATTTTCTAACACTTTGTTTTGAAGTTCCTCTCTCTTTCACCACTCATCTTTCGATTTCTATCATTCGTCATTCCCTTCCAGCATGGACCCAAACATGGCATACGAGAGGTTTCTCAAGTTCTTGTTGAAGAGGACCAAGTGGCCTGACACAGAGGAATTTTTCTTCATCTTCTCTCGTGAGATTGACTTTGGAACGACGATCCTCTTGGTTGAAGAGCACTACAAAGGTACTCTTGACTGATGGAGGAGTACATGAGGCCCTAGATTGTCAAGCTACCACAGGAGGACAATGATTGGGTGCCATGTGATCTCCTACGATATATCAACAAGAATGACACGAATGCCCTCAGGAGGTTGCAAAAATTCCAAGATATTGTGCTCCTTGATGGTCACTACAAGCAGATCAGCAAGGAGGAGATGCTTTCACTTCAGAGGGGGAAGATTGGCCTTGATTTCCTCTCTTGGTTTGCCACCTTCATATACCTTTGTGTTGAGAAAGACTCTGATGAAGTGGTAGAGGGGGAGGATGTCTCAATTGGAGGCATGGTACAAGGCAAGGAGGAGGATCCTAAACCTGAGGTCCTCAACAACAACCAGCTTGTTGAGGTCGTGGCCAAAGAGCTCCTCCTCCAAATTGAGGCACCTCAAACTGGTGAAGCATCCTTGCCAAAGGCATTGATGCCATACTCTGGAGAGACAAGTGCCTCAGCCACAACAGAGGGTGGAGAAGAGGTGGGGGAGGGTCCTATAGAGGGTACCCTAGATGTACCAGATGTGGGTAAGGGAAAGGAGGCTACACATGAGATGTCGGAGCTTGAGCTTAGTAAGCTCAGATCTATGGTGTGATTAAAGGGAAGGAATTCCTCTTTTTACATGACCTAGAAAAGGTCTACAAGCTCAACCAAGCCAAGTGACTCTCCTTGTTAGCTGTGAATGATGAATTTCCCATCGACAACAAGCTCAAAGGCTTTGCAACAAGGCTTGTTCCGGTGCAAGGTGGTGTGCATGAGTCGATGATAAATTGTAGAAGCTGATCAAAGCCAAGTGCCTCTCCTTTTTACATGACCTAGAAGGGCTAAATTTATTAATATGATTCAAATACCACTCAAATACCACGTGTGGGAGTGGAGCCACACACGTCGGAAGGGAGATTGCACCCAATCCTGTGTTCTTTGATTTTTCATACTCTTGATTTATGCTATGATGTTATGGTTTATTTTTTTAATTATTTAATTTATGAAATAATCTAATCTCCATGTACCATGGTCCTGTAATAGTGGTATCAGAGCACGGGAAATTCAAGAATTGAATTTGGATCATGGAGAGTTAAAGAAAAATCAAGAAACTGATTTTTACTCAAAGGTTATTGGCTTGGAGCAAATTTGAAGGATTTTCAACAAAATCAAAATACTTGCACGAGAAGAGCAGAATCTAATCTGCAACAAGGGTACAAAGGCTTTGGAGAAGGACACAATTCATTCAAAAATCCAAGGGATAAAAGAAGAGAATGTGTAGAAGACCTTTGGGCAAAAGAAGACATGGTTATGTGAATTTTGTAGACCCTTGGATGTGATTGAAGATCAAGGGCAAGGACACAAGGTGGAAAACCACAAGTGGATTTGCAGAAACTGTCCTCTTCATCAAAAAGTGGTTTTCATGGATTCAAAAACTGCCCTCTTCATCAAAAAGTGGTTTTCATGGATTCAGAAACTGCCCTCTTCATCAAAAAGTGGTTTTCATGGATTCTCAACCTCTTCTTGATCCATCTGTAGTACGGATGAAACCGGCATAAGAAGGAGGCTTTGGTCCAATTTTTGCATTGCTAAGCCAATGGAAATCTATAATGGACAATGTGGAGGTGGAGGGCTCCTAATTTTCTATTCTCTAATTTTCAATTATTAATAGTTGTAGCATAGCGTGGGAGAATGAAAGCCAAAATTTCAGTTTTTTTTTTTAAAAAAAATATTTTGTTTCTCCTTTTTCCCTCCATGATTCGGCCGGCGGAGTGCTATTATCTTCCATATACTTCAGTCGTTTAACAGGCCTGTTGGATGAAGCTCTTATTACAAAGCTTTATAATAAAGCTTGCACTCAAAAAGTTTTGAAAGTATTTTTCCCTTCTCTCTAACTCCAAACCGCAGGCGGCACCTAACTTCAAAGTTTTATTTTTATTTTTTTAAAATTTCCCTCAGAGGATTCCTGGCTGGTCTTATCTCCTGGAACTTTCTCCATTGTGCACCGTTTTCAACCGTGTGAGCGTTGCAGCTTTTTTTTTAACTAAGCTTATAACTTTGGTTCAAAAGCTTATAAAGATTTAAGGCTAAAAGGCTTAATATTAATATATATATATATATATATATATATATATATATATATATATATATATATATATATATATATATTTAAGGCTAAAAGGCTTAATATTAAAAAGTTTCACAAGCTTATAAAAGATTCACTTTGAAGGATTTCAAGCATCCCACACAACTCAAGTGAAATTTAGGAATTTCAGGATTGTAGAAAATTACATGGACTTCTTTATATTTTTGGAAGCCTTTAATAATAATAATAAAATTAAACAATGCATAAGTGTGAGTTTTAGGCTTACCTCTCAAGTGGTAGAAATCATGGTTGGGAGTACCCTCTTGTTTAGGTTGGTCGCCTTTGTGTTCATCTTCAATCACGTTCATGACCGCAACTTGATTCTTTTTCTTTTCTAGACACTCATATGCATAATGCCCTTCTTTGTCACACCTGTAACATGTAATCATATGAGATTTTTGATCTCCATTGTTGGTCTTCTTTTTAGCTTCAGTTTTCTTCCCATTCACTTGTGAACTACTGTGTTTCTCTGCTTTATCTTTGTGCTGAAGCTTCTCAAAATGTGTAGATCGAGAAGACTGAGGAATATACAGAACCTTTACATACGTCACATGTGTCTTAGAGTTGATCAGATTCGCTCACAATCAAACTCCTACATTGGATTCACTCACAATGTTTTTATATGCATCACACGTATTCAAAAAGTATACCACATGTCTCACACGTGTCACAGCTGGTTGGACTCACTCACAACCAACTAGGGTCACCCTCATTAATTCAAAAGAATTGATTGGATTCACTCACAATCAAACTCACACATTTCTTACATGCATCACACATGTCACAGTTGATTGGATTCACTCACAATCAAACTCACACATTTCTTACATGCATCACACATGTCACAGTTGATTGGATTCACTCAACCAAATTAATCACACTTGGGTCACCCAAGATATTCTTTTCACTTATTGGATCACCCAATAATAAATTAGTTACCATAACATTCCCTCTTGTGTTCGAGTTGCAACTGACCTCAGTTGCATATTTAATTAGCAAGTGAAGAGAGCTAGAATATAATATCCATCATAGATAGAATCCCTCTCAACACTAGATTGTGAAAAGTTATCCGTCATCACAGATAAATATCACTTAGATTATCCGTCTTGGATATCAAAAGAGTATCTTTCATATACACTAATACAAGTATCTTTCATAGACAGTAACATGAGTATCCTTTATAGATACCAACATAAGTATCTCTCACAGACATCAACACAAGTATCTTTCATAGACACCTAGTTAACCTTATTTGAAAATAGAAAGAAAAACAATTTGAAGAAAGTGTTTTAATTGAGGTGTTAAAGTTTAAAGGTTGAATGTGAAATAACAATAATTTACATACATTCTTCGGTGATCAATTGAATAACATATATGCATCATTGTTAGTTCACTCAAGTCCTGATAGAGGGAATGGTCTAATATGTATTTTCTAATAATCAACTCTAAGACACGTATAATACGTGTGAGGATATGTGGGAGTGAATCCACTTAAATACATAATGACATTGTGAGTGAATCCAATGTGGGAATAATAAATGTGTTTGATCACTCGTGTGTGCTGATAGCTACAACTGAGGACGGTCGTCTTCTCAAACGGGAGGACTATCATGGGAGTGAGATTTTTTAGAATATTTTATCATGGGAGTGAATCCAATTAATTATGTGTGAAGCATGGTAGTGAATGATTTCCATTTGTTAGAATTAATTTTTATGAGTGATTCCAAAGTAATTGTGATTTAACATTATGGACTATGTTGGCATGATTAATGACCATTAGATGGCATGCATTGATTTTTATGATCAACTATGGTTTTCATGGATTTTTATGATCAACTATGGTTTTCATGGATTTGAGGAGCTTCTATGCTTTTATCCATGGTTTTATAAGGATCTTTTGGATAATTTCATGTGCTTTGAGTGAAGGTAGCATTTGCCTTCGTTTTTTGCACATAATTTTGGAGTATATTCCTTGTACTCTTGTACATATTCCAACTCGGATACCTAGTTGTTTAAGTATCTAGGTGAGTTATTTTTTCACCCTGACTTTATTGTGTTTATTGGGTAGTTATCATTAGAAAGGCGCCAATAATTCAAAATTCTTTTCTAATGATGTACTCGAAAAGAGTTATTGCTTGATGTAGTCTCAGGTATATAGAGAGAGGTTTTAGTATGTGAAAGTGTGGGATAAGGCCATTTTATTCCGTTTATACAGGATTTTATTCATATTTCCTAGACGACATAAGGTATGTATGGGTGGTATCATGGTGGTATGGGACACTATAGTGATCCTTCACATATATTATCTTATGGGATAATTTGGGCTCAGGATTATTGCTTTGCTTACATCACTTGGCATGTTGACCTCAACATTCAAAGACAATCTCATTTTCTGAATTCACTAGAAGCTATAGTGTATGCATTCTCTCTAGATAAACTTCTTTTTATCTATAGCCTGCATGTATTGATGAGTGTAATCTCGTCGACATTTTCACTTGTTAAAATCTTTTTCTTTAGAGTTCAACGAGTTTATCTTGTTGTGTTCGGATTAAGGAAATTTGTATTTTTCCTTTCTTGGCATTTCTTTCTCTAGTTCCGTACTTTAGGTGATTTATACAGTCAACCTGATAGTTTACGAATGGACATATGTGACTCATCGAGACGTTGATGACTCTCTATGGAAATATTAATTAAAACCTTAAGTAATCTCCTATCTCTCTTAATAGAGAAGGAGGGAGTAAGAAGAAAGGTGTATGAGGTGAGTGGAAGAGAGCAGAGAGCAGAGAGCAGAGAGCAGAGAGCAGAGAGCAGAGGACTCCTCCCTCGCCATCTCTCTCACATCGCAACACAAGGGGGGGAGGCGCTGCTGTGCGTTGGGCAGAAATCGCCACCCCCGCCTCCCAAATCGTTTTTTTAAGGTTTTAAAAAAACCTTAGTTAAAAGGTGATTATTTTAGCCTTTTAAAATATATTTAAAAAGAGTTTTTTCAAAAAAAATCTTCTCAATGCTTTTCAAAAAAACTTGAAAAAAAAGAAAAAAAAGAGAGGTTATGTGAAAAAAAATTCACTGACCATTCGTATTCTGAATGCGTTCGAGGTAAATTAAAAATTTTAAAAAATTCTTAAAAATTAGACAAATGTTATTTTAAATTTTTGAAAAATGTCGGGTTGGTGTTTGGTATGTGCTGTGTCCATTCGAATGCCCGTGACCATTCAAATTCTTTTAGAATATATTTTTTGACCCAAAAATTTTAAAAATCCATTTAAATTCTAAATTTTCATTGGAATTGAAAATTGTCAGGCGGAATTTGAAATTTCGTGAGCGATGAGATTCTGAGAAAAAAATAGAAATTTTCTACAAATTATTTTTAGAAATCTTGAAAATTGATATTTTTAAAATATCAATGGTATTTTGGCAAATCTAATTGCGAAGAATTTTCTAGAAAAATATAAGTTTGGAATGCCATAAGATAGGTTTGGTGGAATTCAAAATTATCGTATTTTGAGACCCTATAAAATTAGAAAAAATTTAGGAAAATTTTATGATAATTCTTTTTCTCGAGAATTTAATATTTTCGAGGGTTATTTAGTGTTGAAGTACGTGTTTACGTGCTCACATTACATAGATGTGGGTTATTCGCATATTTTTAATACGATTATACCTCGTATTAGTAGATATTTTTGTTTTGATTATTTCTGAACAATGGTAATCTCGTCGGCATTTTCACTTGTTGAAATCTCTTTCTTTAGAGTTCAACGAGTTTATCTTGTTGTGTTCGGATTAAGGAAATTTGTATTTTTCCTTTGTTGGTATTTCTTTCTCTAGTTTCGTACTGTAGGTGATTTATACAGTCAACCTGATGGTTTACGGATGGACATATATGACTCATCGAGATGTTGATGACTCTCTATGGAAATACTAATTAAAACCTTAAGCAATCTCCTATCTTTGTTGACAGAGAAGGAGGGAGTAAGAAGAAAGGAGTATGAGATAAGTGGAAGAGAGGAGAGAGGAGAGGGCTGCTCCCTCTCCATCTCGCTCACATCGCAACACAGGAGGGGGGGCTTTCAGATTCCGAAAACTTTTGACCTTTCACATTCTGATTTTTTTTTGTCTTTTCATTTTCCTGAAACTGTTGGCTTTTCGTATTCCGGAAAGACTGTTGGCATTCTGAAGATATTTGATTGTTTGTATTCTAATTACGTTCGGGATAAATTAAAATTCTTAAAAATTAGTGAAAAATTAGACAAGTGTTATTTTAATTTTTTGAAAAATGTAGGGTTGGTGTTTGGCATGTGGTGTGTCCATTCGGGCACCCGTGACCATTCAAATTCTTTTAAAATATATTTTTTGACCCAAAAATTTTAAAAATCCATTTAAATTATAAATTTTCATTGAATTTGAGAATTGGCAGGCAGAATTGAAAATTTCATGAACGATGGGATTCTCAAGAAAATTTATGAATTTTTTAGAAATTATTTTTAAAAATCATGAAAATTAATATTTTTAAAATATCAATGATATTTTGGCAAACCTAATTGCGAAGAATTTTCTAGAAAAATATAAGTTTGGAATGCCATAAGATAGGTTTGGTGGAATTTCAAAATTATCCTATTTTGAGACCTTATAAATTTTTTAAAAAAATAGAAAAAAAATCATGATAATTCTTTTTCTCGAGAATTTAATATTTTTGAGGGTTATTTAGTGTTGAAGTACGTGTTCATGTGCTCACATTAGATAGATGCAGATTATTCGCATATTATTAATACGAATATACCTCGTATTAGTAGATATTTCTGTTTGGATTATTTTTGAATGATATTTTCATGATTTTTTACCATTGTTTAGCCATTCTTTTTGAACATGTTCCATACTTTTGATGGCTATAATCTGCGTTCAAAGTGTGTTTCACCTTTGACACTTTCCATGATAATTTATTTTGCACTTGTTTAAGTGTGGTTTGTGCTTAATTTCTTAAGCCTAAGATAAATTCTATCATGGGTTAGTTGATCTGTTTGTTTTGATGGATTTTATTGGATGTTTTCCAAGTTTTATATGGCTCATCAGGTTCTGCCTAGATCACTTGTATCTAAGAATTTTTTAATGAGTGTTACACACGTGTTTCACTTGCTTACTTTGGAGTTTTGCTTGAACGACACCACATTCATATACTCCGAATTAATGAGTTGGCCACCAATTTTAGTGCTTCTTTTGGCATGATTAATAACCATTAGATGACATGCATTGATTTTTATGATCAACTATGGTTTTCATGGATTTAAGGAGCTTCTATGCTTTTATCCATGGTTTTATAAGGATCTTTTGGATAATTTCATGTGCTTTTGAAGGTAGCATTTGCCTTCGTTTCTTGCACATAATTTTGGAGTATATTCCTTGTACTCTTGTACATATTCCAACGTACCTTGACTTTATTGTGTTTATTGGGTAGTTATCATTAGAAAGGCGCCAATAATTCAAAATTCTTTTCTAATGATGTACTCGGAAAGAGTTATTCCTTAATGTAGTCTCACGTATATAGAGACAGGTTTTAGTATATGAAAGTCTGGGATAAGGCCATTTTATTCCTTTTATATAGGATTTTATTCATATTTCCTAGACGGCATACTAGGGAGTTTCAAATTAATAAGGTATGTATGGGTGGTATCATGGTGGTATGGGACGCTAGTGATCCCTCACATATATTATCTTATGGAATAATTTGGGCTCAAGATTGTTGCTTTGCTTACATCACTTGGCATGTTGACCTCGACATTCAAAGACAATCTCATTTTTTGAATTCACTAGAAGCTATAGTGTAGGCATTCTCTGTAGATAAACTTCTTTTATCTATAGCCTGCATGTATTGATGAGTGTAATCTCATCGGCATTTTCACTTGTTGAAATCTCTTTCTTTAGAGTTCAACGAGTTTATCTTGTTGTGTTCAGATTAAGGAAATTTTTATTTTTTCTTTGTTGGCAATTCTTTCTCTAGTTCTGTACTTTAGGTGATTTATACAGTCAACTTGATGGTTTTACGAATGGACATATGTGACTCATCGAGACGTTGATGACTCTCTATGGAAATATTAATTAAAATCTTAAGCAATCTCCTATCTTTGTTGAGAGAGAAGGAGGGAGTAAGAAGTAAGGAGTATGAGATGAGTGGAAGAGAGGAGAGAGGAGAGGGCTCCTCCCTCTCCATTGCTTACATCGCAACACAGGGGGTGCGGGGGAGGGACGTTGTTGTGGGTTGGGCGAAAATCGCCACCCCTCCCAAATCGTTTTTTTTAAGGTTTTCAAAAAACCTTAGTTAAAAGGTTTTTATTTTAGCCTTTAAAAATATATTAAAAAAGAGTTTTTCAAAAAAATATCTTCCCAATGCTTTTCAAAAAAGCTTGAAAAAAAGAAAAAAAAAGAGAGTTCATCTGAAAAAAATCACTGAACTTTTTTTTTAAGAATCTCCTCGCTTTCCGCTTTCCGAAAACCTTTTGGCTTTCCGAATTCCGAAAAATCTTTTAACTTTTCGGATTCGGGAAACTTTTAACCTTTCACATTCTGATTTTTTTTGTCTTTTCATTTTTCCGAAACTATTGGCTTTCCGTATTCTGGGAAGACTGCTGGCATTCTGAAATTTTTTGACCGTTCGTATTCTAAATACGTTCGGGGTAAATTAAATTTTTTTAAAAATTCTTGAAAAATGTCCCAAATCTGACATTTCAAAAGAGGCATTCAAATCAGCCTTAAAATCAGTAATATGACTTTCATTTGGTCTTGTGAGCAGCATGTCATCAACATAGAGAGCAATGATTAGATGTACATCATCCACACGTTTAACATACAAAGTGCTTTCTGTTGGACTATTCTGAAAACCATGTGCAGTTAAATATGCATGTATCTTTTCATACCAAGCTCGTGAAGCTTGCTTTAAACCATATAAAGCCTTTTTCAACCTGCACACTTTGTTTTCCTGCCCTCTTTGAACAAAACCACGAGGCTGCAATACATACACCTCCTCATGCAAATTTTTTACCGATAGGCAAATCACACAAAGACCATGTACCATTCTTCATTATAGCATCATATTCACTTTGCATTGCAGCCAACCAATTTTTTGATTTTTGTGCCTCATCAAATGAAAGAGGTTCTTCCTCTTCACACATACTAGACACAGCCAAAGCATAACAATCTGATGCATAAGAGGCATGCTGAAAACCTGAACGAGTACGACTAGATATAGGTGCATCAATTTTACTATCACGCAAGGTTTGCACCAGCCATTTAGGCATACCTCTAGCCTGCTCATTTTCAGCCCTATCCTCAGAAATTACATCCTGTAAATCTGCATCAAAAATAGGCTGATCTATGATGTCGTTTGAAATCTGCATAGGCTCATGTGACAGTATTCCCATTAGAGACAGCCTCAAGACAAGTGAACATATCACGATGCGAGGTAATGTGCTTTGTAGCACCACTGTCAAAATACCATACATTAGAGTCAACAGAAACTGCCAAACATGCATCATGTAAAGATGGGTCATACTGGCAATACACGCTAAACGCCCATTCTGTATCCTGCACAACATTTGCAAAATCTGCATTTGTAGAAGCATCCGCTATTGTGGCTGCATTTGACTCTTTCTTCTTTGCCTCTTTAGCCTTTAGCTTAGGGTAATTCTTAATGACATGATCATTTGCCTTACAATAGTTGCACCTGGTCTTTTTCTTGCCTTTATCAAGAGCCTTCTCAGACTTATTGTTACTACCTGTGAAAGGAGAAGAAGTTGCAGACCTACTAATAGGAGAATAAACAGTGGAAGGGGCTGCCTTACCACTTCTTCTCTGCTGGGCAGCAATAAATGCTTGATCAACTGCACGCTGCCTGGCCCTGTTTTGCCTGGACTGCGCTTCTTGCAAGAGCTTGTTGACTAAAGTATCATACTTGACAGCATCAGGTCTGTCCTCAGCAAGAAGTCTCCACGTGGAAGCAAAAGTCTGATATGTCTCAGGTAAAGCATCAAGAACAGTCTGCACAAGAGAATGATCAGGAATAATCTCACCTGCAGAAATCAACTGTTTCTTGAGATCTTTAATCTCAGCAAGAAAAACATTCATGTCATCATCTTTCTACATAATCTTCAATTCTAGCTCTTTACGCAGGTAAGAGATTTTTACCTCGTTACGATCTGCATACAAACCAGCTAGAATATCCCAAGCCTGTTTTGCTGTTTTAGCTGAACGAATATGTGGGGTGATGTTACATTTGACAGAAAGTGCAATCAAGGCATGAGTCTATGCATCTTTACCATCCCAAAACGAGCTTGTTCAGTAGTGGGTAAAACAGCAGCAACAGTAGAGCTGCTAGAACCTGCAACATCCTCAATAGATTCTACATTCAAAGAACCTGGACGTACATCCATACCCTGCACAATGTTCCACACTCCTTTTGCAACCAAAACATGCTGCATCATGTATGCCCAAAGTGGGTAGTTGCTCTCTCCATCCAGTTTGTCTTCAGCAGACAACATGCGAAATACATCATTGCTGTTATCAACCATGGCCACTGACTGAAACTGATGCAAAAGCTACCTGTGATGAAGCAAAGACTGAACAGAGAACAACTCGTGCTATGTAGCACGGTCCACAATAGAATACGTATGCCTGTTTTGCAGAAAACTGCACTGTCGAAATTTCTACAGAAAATGACGAAAACACCTGTGCAGAACTTACAATGCAAAAACGGAGCCCGAAACGACCTCAGATGCGAAATCTGAGAACGTCAAGCCCTACAGGCTTGTTTACAAAGTATAGGGACCTGCAAGCGCTCGTGAAAGCTCACCTCAATCGGAGAACGTGAGTCGGAGGGTGCTAGCGGCGTAGCCCTGGGAGCCGATGCCTACTCTGATACCAATTGTTGGAATTCGGGTTGCAGGAAAGCACACAAAGCTTGGAGAAGAAGAAGCAAGAATGCACACAACACAAAGTATTAGATTGTGTTAATGTACAAAAGATAAGTTAGCCCTAGAAGGATGGGCGTATATACAAGTCGGGGGAAAAAACCTCGTAAAGAGGAAAAAAATACCGCGACGGTCCTAAGTGTGTTCACACACATCACTGCCTATATATATATATGGCAACAAGAGCACGGTTTTATGCTGATAGAGGACGCTCATCTCGGTCTTTTGAACCAAGAGCGTTGGCTTATTTAAAAGTTCCTAAAGATTCTCAGACTTTGTCAATAAAAAAATGCTCAAATTTATCTCCTAGATATTGTGGCCTATTTCGTTTTATACATTGGATTGGCACGGTTGTGTATTAACTTAAACTACCTCCACATATTAGAGTTCATCCAATCTTTTATATCAATAGATTTAAAGGGAAACTGGGAGGTGAGGATAACACAGTTACTCCTCAAGAACTCGTTAAAGTCGAAGAATTATCCTATGTTCCACATGAACCTGATAAGGTACTTGAATTCAGTGAAATGATACTTTGTAGGTGACTAATCCCTGAGGTTAAAATTAGGTAGAAAGATAGGAAAATAGAGGATTCGACTTGGGAGTCGGTTGATATTGTTCAGTGCAGTTCTTCTTTTCATTGCAAGAGTGCAATGTTTTTAAAGATGGGAAGTATGTTATATGCACATTATGTGTGCATATACTAGGAGGCTAACCCACATTAGGCTTGTGAGCATGGGAGCATGGGAACAAGCTCTAGTGGAGCATGGGTTAGGACTAACCTTAAGGGTTAAGGTCAGGGTCAGGCATCCAAGGATCACACATGGAAAATGGAAAGTCAAGAGTCACTTGAGGGCCCTCCTATATAATAGGGGCATGGGACACACTCAAGGGATGGTCTCTTGATGTTATCTTGAGGATAAGACTATATTATCTTGAGGCTAGGTTATGATATGATGTTCTCTTGTATAGAGGATTATATCTACTCACCTACCATTTCACACTATAGCTACATGCTATTGGATTGGAATAATACCTCTTGATGGTATGGGGGGACATCAAGGTAAAGGTATGATGTACTTCATTATAATTCATGTGTGCATCCCTTGGGCTCGGGAGTGGCCGGGTGGATGAGTTTATGCCTGATTTATGCATGTTTATGCATAACAATTATCTAGAGAGATCTTAGGGTTTTAACATTCACTCCTTCACATGCAGGACAATGCACACCTGACCTCGGACGCATAGAGTGAAACCCTGGCTGACTCATCCTGAACTAGGCTCACATGGGACCAGTTTCCACTCCAGGTCCTGTACCTTCTTGTTCAGATATGTCCACGTGGCCATCAGCTTATTAAGTTCTTTCACATCCAAACCTCGTCAGTAGCATTGGCGGTGTGCTCTCAGGGTTCTTCGGTACTTTGGACTTTGGCATCTTTAATGGCCAAGGGTGCACTCTTCTTGGATGGTTTGATTTAGATTGGGCTGGAGATCCAGTTACTCGACATTTGAGCACTGGTTGTGTTTTCTCACTTGGGTCAGGAGCCATTTCATGGAGCAGTAAAAAGTAGCCTAGTGTGGTGCTTTCCTCTACAGAGGCGGAGTATTGTGCAGTTTGTTATGCTACCTACGAGGCGATTTGGTTGCTGAGATTATTGGGAGAACTTGGCTTTCCTCCTACCGGATCTACTCTTCTTTGCTGTGACAATCAGAGTTTCATCGCCATCATCAAGAACCCTGTGTTTCATGCTCGTACGAAACACATTGAGTACAAAACATGCTCGTACGAAATAATGTGTTTCATGCTCGTACGAAACACATTGAGATTCAATATCACTATGTTTGTAAACAGGTTCTTGCTGGAGATTTGTGTTTGAAGTATTGTCCTTCAGCAGAGAATGCAACAGATTTGTTTACCAAGCCGGTTTCTCAAGCTTCCTTGGCTCCTCATCTTTGACTTCTCAGAGTTTCTTCAGCATCTGGTGCTGAGAGAGGGTGTTAGCATATTCATCCCCATATTCTGCCCATGTATTGTGTCCACATTTGATCCCTTTTATGGCCCTTGGTTGTGGTGCAAGAAAGCAAAAGACCCATTCATGACATGGAGTAGATAACATGGGTGTAGTCACCAACTTCATCTCTAAGGGAGAAGAACACCATAGAAGCTTGGACATAAGAGCTCCAAGAAAGGTAAAGTCGAATGATCAAAAAGGTTACAAAGCCCATGAGCCCTATGTCTCATATAGAACAAGGCTCTCAAAAATACACATGTAAATGACCCTAATCTACTTCATTACAAACCATCCCCACCCAAATATGTTTCTTCCTCAAAACATGCACAAGTAAAACCATAGTATGGATGGTTTGCATAAGCATCAACATGAACCACTTGACACTTCTTTGCCAAAGCTGTCTAAAAGAGCATGATTTGAGCCTTTGAGACCTCCAAAACTTCATGTAATGCTCCCCAACTCATTGTCAATCATGGCTAAGAAGTGTATATGTCAATTGCATCCGTTTGAACCTCTTTTATGCCTCATAACAGTAAATTATAGCAAGCTATTTTTTACTGTTTTGACTCAAGAATGCACCTTGGATGCATCAAAAAGGTGTTCCATCCCCTCCAACATAGAGGCAGGCTACCATGTTGCTTCATCTTGAGGAATGTACTCCACCATGCCATCTTCACTCATGGGTGGAAGCTCATCCAATACTCACACCTCCAGCCCTACATATGCCTTCAAATGTGATACGTGAAAGACATCATGTATCCTTGTAGTAGATGGAAGTAGCAATTAATAAGCCACTTCACCAATCCTTCTCAATACTTTGTATGGCCCATAATAACAGTGTGCAAGCTTTGTGTTGGTACAACCTTTGAGAGATCCATATCGAGTCTTAGGTATTCTCAAGAACACAAAGTCCCTTCTTTGAATTCCAATGGCCTTTGATGTGCATCTTCATAATGCTTCATCTTCTCTTAAGACTTATTGATATTCTCTTTGCATGTTTACAAAAGAGTTTGCATTCTTTCCACTTCCTCCCTTTCATGTGGATTTGCATTCTCTTGCTTGAATTCTACAATTGGTACATGCACCTTGTAGCCATACATAGCCTCAAAAGGCGACATTCCAATACTACTATGATAGGTGCTATTGTAGGTGAACTCCGCTAAATGCAACCAATCGTCCCATGCATGTTGCGTTTCATAGCAATAATGCCTCAAGTAAGTTTCAAGCCACTTATTTACCCTCTTGGTTTGACCATCGGTTGATAGGCCGTGCTAGGAGTCAACTTAGTGCCCATGCTATCAAAAAATGTACGCCAAAATGTGTCCATAAACTTCACATCTCGATCACTCACTATTTGCTGCGGCATACCATGCAACTTGAACACATTTTCCATGAATTGGTGTGCCACCATAGATGTCGAGTGTCTCACTTTTGTTAGTACAAAATGGACAGCTTTTGTTAGTACAAAATGGACAGCTTTTGTACAAGAGTGCTGAAGTAAGCATTCTTTTCAGCTAATCAAAACTCTTTTATGCTGTTACATCCCAAAAGAATGCCTCCTTCTTCAATTTATCCGTCAAAGGAGCCGCTATATGTGCATACTTACTTCTCAATGAACCGGCGATAGAATGATAAGATACCTAAGAATCCCCTCACTTGAGTGAGATTGGTCAGAGCAAGCCAATTCTTCACGCATTCCACCTTCTTAGGATCCACCTTTATGCCATTAATACTCACAATGTGACCAAGGTATTCCGTCGCTTTTGCCATGAATGTACACTTGGTTTCTTTAGCATACAATTGATTGGCTCTCGATGCATCAAATACCTCCTTCACATGAACCAAGTGCTCCTCTTCACTCTTGCTATACACCAATATATCATTGAAAAACACCAATACAAACTTGAAGTGGAATGGTTGTAGCACTTTGCTCATCAATGCTTGAAAAGTGGTCGGTGCATTACATACTCCAAACGGCATCACCATGAAATGATAGAGACCTCTTTCAGTACGAAATGCCTTCTTATGCTCATCCCCACTTTTCATTCTTATTTGGTGGTAACCGGACCGCAAGTCAATCTTGGTGAAGAACTTGGCACCCTTCAATTTATCTAAGAGATCATCAATTCTTGGGATTGGCTACCTATTCTTGATGTGATTTTATTAACATCCCGATAATCTATGCACATTCTAAAAGTCCCATCCTTCTTCTTTACCAATAAAACGGGTGATGCAAATGGTGATTGACTCGGTTCCACCCAACCTATATCAATGAGCTCTTTAATTTGCTTTGCAACTTCATCTTTCTCCACTTTTGATAATCTATACGGAGGTTTGTTTACCGGCCTTGCATTCGGCTCCAACTCAATGGCATGATCTACCTCCCTCATCGGTGGGAAAGCACTTGGAAATATGAAACACATCTTCATACTCCTTAAGTAGCTTCTTTATGCCCACATGTGTAACTTTGCTCTCTTTTTCATTGTCTTCATCCTTACAAAGCTGCAAAACGTACATATAGACAGTCTTTTTCAATTCCCTCTTGAGTTGTGTGCTATTGATCAAGGTTAACTTTGAGGTGCCAAAACCATGCAATATAATGGTCTCCTTCCCATGCATAAACAGCCTTGTTACAAATTTATAGAGAAGGTTCCAAGAGTTGATAGCCAATCATACCCCAAAACCATATCAATCCCCATATCTAGCACCAACAATTCAGCTTTGCAAGTGTACTCTTTTGAGAGCATTAATTCCACATTTCTACAAATCAGTGTGCAATCCATGCTATCCCCATTTGCTACTTCAACTTTTCTCTTCACTGCTGCCAATGCCTCCGTGTCAACTTCAGATTTCCCAATGATTTGTAGTTCACAAAACTATGTGTGCTACCACTGTCCACCAACACAAATGCATCTCTTCCCTTGCCCTTAGCCTTGAATCTCAATGTATGTGCCCCTTTGCAACCGGCATAAGATTCATTGGATATGGAACAAAGAGTAGCATTGTGTTCATATGCATTTGTAGCACCCAAAGTATGAGGTAAGCCATCATTATAATCATGAAGATCACCAAGAGAACCACCAGGATCAAAAGAAAACTCCCCTTCTAGTTCTAAAGAATAGTTGGCATCCACAAACTCATATGGTTCCTCAAGTGGCTCCGTTTCTTTGTCATTATTTAGTAGTATCCACCACTTCCGAATAAACCATATTAATCTTGACATTACGAGCTTTGCACTTCTTCCAATGGTCCTTGCTATACTTTCCACCACATTTGTAGCATAGGTTTTTGTCCCTCATCTCGTTAATGAGGTCTTCCTTCACAAAATTGGTCTTAGTAACCCCATCATTAGATAGCTTTACACCCGCTTGTGAAGGCTTTTGAAAAGTATTCCCACTTTTAAAAGCACCCGCATTGTATGGTTTACCACCACTACCATAGGCGGTAGGAAATTTGGGTACATTGGGAGTGGTAAGAGGTGGCCTTGTGAAAGCATTTGACCCATAATGCGGCCAACGATTCACCCATGTATTTGCATACTTTTCTTCATATACCTCAGCCAAGATCATTGCATCCTTGAGAGTTGTTGGTCTTTGTGCCTTCACATCCGTTCCAATTGCATTCTTTAAGCCCTTGATATACTTCACTATTTTAAACTCTTCACTAAACCCTTTAACATGAACCATAAGTTTGAGAAACTTATGTGTATACTCCTTCACGCTCAAGTATCTTTGTTGTAGATCGTCCCATTCACAAACCATTTTGTCTTTGTGCATCTTGGAAGTGAATGCATCTCTCATATCTTCTTTGAATGCATCCCAACTTGTGGCCTTATAACCTTGTGATTGGAGATGCCTCCACCATGCATGAGCATACCCTTCAAAGTGTGTCACATGCACTCTACACTGTAGTGCATGGTGACACGATGGCTCATCATCAATGCAACATTGTATAGCAGTAGAACCCTTTAGGATTTGATAATTATCGTACGTCGTGACCCCATTGTAATCCACGGTCTAGGATATGTCAGGCATGAGCTACGTAGGTCATTCCTCAGCCTTAGAGAGTCAGTCAATCAATCAAAGTCCCTTAACCCACTTGGAGATTCATGCATGCATAGAGAAGTCATAGAAGCCTTTGCATCAGGACATGTTTGCATTTTGCATAGCATTCATCCCATATGCATTTAGACCACCTAGACCATTGTAGAAGCCTCAAAATATTATCTAGTATTTTTTTCATATTTTATAGTATTTATCTAGCATTTTTCACATTATCTATTATCACCATTATTCATTTATTTGCAAGACATGAAACAGTCGGCCAATTTTAGTAGCCGACTTGCTCATCTAGGCTACAACCACACAAAAAAGCCTAATCCAAGCTTATGGCTCTGCCAAGGGCCGCCAGTTCATAGTCCTTTTTGACATGGACAGTTCTAAGGACGCCATCTCTCCCCAATTGGCTACCAACATGAGTTGTACCTTAGTGCCCTATCATTTGGAGGTGGACAAGTTTACACCTGGTCTCTGTACCCACATATCTCAACGGGCACAACAATTTTCTTTTCAAGTTCAAAAGGCCACATTCCAGCGAGATTTCATTGTCTCCTCTTTTGGGGTGTGACATGATCTTAGGAATCCATTGGTTTCGCTAGTATGAACCTATCCCAATTGGGGATAGGACACCTTTATTATCTCTAAAGGTTTTCCTAAGCCTGTCATGATTCGTGGGGATAGGAGCATTCTTGGCATTCCTATTATTTCTCATCTCCAGGCCTGACAAGCTATTTGCAAGGGAGCAAAAGAAGCATTGATTTATGCTCAGACAACTTCTATCTCATCGATAATAACTATCTCATCTTCTTCTTCAGTCCCTCAATTGGCAGATCTCCTTTCTCATTCAAACATTTTGCTTCAGGATGATCTCCCACCCAGTTTTCGACCCTCTCATCCTGAGGATCATCATATTGATTTGGTCCCTAGGGCAAAACCTCCTAGCAAGTTTCCCTATCATCTTTCCAAGACTTTTAAGGGCAAGCTAGAACAGCTGTCAGTACTCAAACATTTCAAATCTATTCCTTATGGATGAGTTTTCACAGTTAACAAAGACCACCAAGCACTTTAGTGGCTTCTAACCATGCCAAGTGCGATCGGCACACCAGTGGAGTCAGCTCTTCCACCAGTTTGGAGGACTGAACAATTACATCCCTGGTAAGCATTACCCCATGACCAAGGCTCTTAGTAGAAAGACCAACATCCAGGCCATTCAAGAGTCTTACCATTCTCAAAATCTCTGGAAAAGACTTGGATAGCATGAAAGATCAATATGTTGATTTCGCAAAGTTTGGTACTCAAACTAGTTTGGCCCTCAATTCTAAGCCTCGCCATTATTCAATCCATAGACACGCAAATAAGTCTAGACGAGATGTCCACTTCAAAGAAGGGGATTGGGTCTATTTGCGCATCATGAAACAAAGATTGAAACAAGTGAGCAAATGCTATCCCCAAGCTTTCTTTCCGTAGTTTTAGACCCTTTCCTATAGTTAAAAAGATAAGTGATGTCTCCATGAAGTTGAAGTTGCCTAACAGTTGGACGATGCATGATGTTTTCCATGTTTCTTAGCTAAAACCTTATGTTGGACCAAAAGTGTTTGATGTTTCAGATGAACAACAGCTTGACGTGGTAGACAAATCAGAAGTCATAGAGCTTGAGCAGATCCTTCTTCATCGTTGGAAGCATGGTTCCAGTTGAAGACTCTGTCAGTTCTATACAAAGTTCCCAGATTGAGGTACCCAACCACGAAACAGTTTGGCTAACGAAGAGTTCTTTCAAGAGTACCCCTAGTTGTTTGACGGACTACTTTGAAGCCATGAACCTGCCACCAAGCTAAGTAGGAGGGAATGTCACATGCACTCTCCACTACTGTAGTGCATGGTGACAAGATGACTCATCATCAATGCATCACTGTACAACAATGGAACCCTTTAGGATTTGATATTTGCCATACACCGTGACCCATTGTAATCCTCAGTCCAGGATATGTCAAGCACGGGCTACATAGGTCATTTCTCAGCCTTAGGGAGCCAGTCAGTCAGTCAAAGTGCCTTAACCCACTTTGAGAGAATCATTCATGCATATAGACTAGTCATAGAAGCCTTAGAGTTTGCATCAAGACATGTTTGGATTTTTGCATAGCATTCATCCCATATGCATTTAGACCACCTATACCATTGTAGAAGCCTCAAAATATTATGTGGTATTTTTTCCATATTTTATAGTATTTATCTAGCATTTTTCCGCATTATTATCACCATTATTCATTTATTTGCAAGACATGAAGCAATCGGCCAATTTCAGCCAGCCGACTTGCTCACGTAGTGCATATAAATAGCATCACTTGCTTATCCCATCAATCATCTCATATCATTCAGCCATTAAGCCTTCAGGCGCTTCATCCTTCAGCACAAGGAGCATTAACGCTTGAGCATTCAGCACATCATCAATAAGACACAATAGAAATCAGCATTCAACCCATATAGTACCTCATGTTTTCAGCATTTACATAGTTTTCAGCATTCATATCATCATCATTTTGCTATAGCCCTTCCGGTGAAGGTAAAACGCACGCATTCATTCATTTTCAGCATTCATTCATAGCCTAGAAACAGTCCCAATTAGCCCACATCTCAGCCTCAAATTTGTAGCCTTGCTACATTCCATTGGGAAGAGTGCATAGGCTTGAGATCGGTCATCATTGATGCTTCTAGAGCCGTGTACGATTTAGCCCGACTCTTGGTCTTTCAGAGATCTTGCGTTTGGCTTATTTATAGTCCAAAGTCATTCTCTTCAAAGATAATAAAGCAAATACTTCTAGCAATAGGAGGGGACCCTTTCTCAGTGGGTAATTTGGGACCCAATAAGGTGTGCAGTTCTCTCTCTCTCTCTAATCTCTTAAAGTTTGAAGTGCTAAAAGTGGGTTGCTAAAGACTCACGAAACACAGGATAAAGAAGGCGATGTGAGACTTGTGTGACGGGATCCTTCATTATGCATAATCCCACACCTGTAAACAGGGTCAACTCTTCCACCAGTTTAGAGGAATGATCAAGTATATCCCTGGTCAGCATAACCTAGTAGCAGATGTTCTTAGTAGAAAGACCAACATCCAGACCATTTAGGAGTCCACCATTCTCACAATCTCTGGAATAAACTTGGATAGCATGACCAATCCACATGTCAATTCCACAGCGTTTGGTACTCAATCCAGTTTGGCCCTCAATTATGAGCTTGGCCAGTATTCAGTTCATCAATAGGCAAATAAGTATAGATGCGATGTCCACTTCAAGGAAGGGGATCGGGTCTATGCGCATATCACAAAACAGAGATTGAAACAAGTGGGAAAACGTTGTCCCAAGCTTTCTTTTCGTAGTTTTGGACCCTTTCCTATAGTTAAAAAGTTAAGTGATGTCTCCATGAAGTTGAAGTTTCCTAACAGTTGGTTGATGCATAATGTTTTCCATGTTTCTTGGCTAAAACCATATGTTGGACCAAAAGTGTTTGATGTTTCAGATAAACAATAGCCAAACGTGGTAGACGAAGCAGAAGTCATTCAGCCTAAGTAGATTCTTCATCATCGTTGGAAGCATAGTTCTGGTCCTAGACTCCGTCAGTTCTATTAGAAGTTCCGAGATCGAGGTACCCATGAAGCAATTTGGCTAGATGAAGAGTTCTTTCAAGAGTATCCCCAGTTGTTGGCGACTACTTGGAAGCCATGAACTTGCCGCCAAGCTAAGAAAGAGGAAATGCCACATGCACTCTGCACTGTAGTGTGACAGATGGCTCATCATCAATGTAACACTGTACAGCAGTAGAACCGTTTAGGATTTAATAATTGTCGTACGCCGTGGCCCCATTGTAATCCTCAATCCAGGATATGTCAAGCACGAGCTACGTAGGTCATTCCTCAACCTTGAGGAGTCAGTCAGCCAATCAAGGTCCCTTAATCCACTTGGAGAGAATCATTCATGCATATAGAAGTCATAGAAGCCTTAGAGTTTGCATCAAGACATGTTTGCATTTTGCATAGCATTCATCCCATATGCATTTAGACCACCTAGACCATTGTAGAAGCCTCAGAATATTATCTCGCCTTTTTTCCATATTTTATAGTATTTATGTCACATGCACTCTGCACTCAATGCATGGTGACAAACTAGCTCATCATCAGCAGTGCAACATTTGTACATTATTATAACCTAGTAGGATGATATTTGTCGTACGACGCCGTGTCCCCATTGTACATCCTCAATCCAGGATAAGTCAAGCACGAGCTACTCAACCTTAGCGGGTCAGTCAGTCAGTCAAGTCCCTTAACCCACTTGGAGAGAATCATTCATGCATGTAGAGTCAGTAGAAGCCTTAGGGTTTGCATCAAAAAGCACTCTGCATCTTGCATAATATGCATTCATATGCTTGTGCATCATTTAGAACATCCCATAAGCCTTAGGAAATTTACTAGGATTTATTTGGTATTTTTCCCATATTTTATGGTATTTATTTAAGCATTTATTGTCATTTATAAACATAAAGTTTATTAAATTATGACCAGCCAACTTGACCAACCCCTATCTAGTATAAATAGGCTTGCATAGGGCTTAGTTCTCCATTCAATCTACAGAAAGCTAGGCGCATTCATCCTCAGCACTAGGAGCATTCCCCGCCTTCAGCCTAGACTAATCCAGCCCTTCAGGAGCTTCTGCGTTAGCCTCTCAACACCCCTGAAGCTTGCGTTTTTGCTCAGCGTACCCCTGAAGCTTGCGTTTTTGCTCTCAGCAGTCCCTGCAGTTTAACGCAGCACCACAATCCTTACAGCCCTCACACGCAGCCATTCAGTACTTCCACAGGCCCCACATCAGCAAACATATCTGCATTTTCTACATATAACACAGCAGCCTGTGTACAGTTCACTACAGTCTGCGTTTACAGTCCCACAGCAGCCATACAGCCTGCGTTTCAGTCGAGCATCAGTCCTACAACAGTAGTCATCCCTACAGACCTGCGTTTGCAGATTTCCAGCAGTTTCAGCCTTGATTCATCAGTCTACATCAGTATCCAGCATTCAGCGCATCATCTAGGCATACACCAGTCATCTGGTAAAGGTATTCTATCATTCATAAGCATTTACAGCATTCTAACATAGCTTAGAACAGTCCACCGCCTTCTTTTCTCAGCCTCAGGTGTGCAGCCCTTCCTCATGCCCTTGGGAAGAGTGCATAGGCTCGAGATCAGTTCATTGAGGTGTTTCTACAGCCGTGTACAGTTCAGCCAGGCTTCAGATCCTCCGAGATCTTGCATTTGGCTTATCTACAGTCCACAGTCATTCTCTCTAAAGTACTAAAGCAAATACTATCTCGTTATCAGGATAGGGGGCCCTTCAGTGGGTAATCTGGTGTACAGTTCTCATATCTCTTTAAAGTCTAAAGTATTAAAGTGGATTGCTAAACTCACGAAACTCAGGATACAGAAGACGGTGTGAGCATTTGTGTGACAGGATCCTTCCAATACAAAGACTTCCGCGCTGCATTTCACATTGGTATCAAATTCAGATTGTCCACACACACCGTATCCTAGCGTGGGGGCATCCTTGGATGGTTAGATTGCGTTCCGGCACGACCACCGACTTCAGCATCATGTCTACAGAAGAGAGTACTCATCAGCCGGAAGACGTCTCCCCCGAAGGAGACCATGTTCTTCCGCCTACAGCAGACACCATAGCTCTTCTTAGAGCTCAGAACCAACTGCTCATGGAGCGTCTCCAACTCTTGGAGGCAGCAACAGCACGTCCTCCTCCGCCTCCAGCAGCACCCAACTACATCTCCCTCTTCTTTCAGATGGAACAACAAGGGAGAGAGGATGAGGCCCAAAGAAAAGAAGAAAAAGCAGAAAGACGAGACTATGACGAAGCCCAACGCATGATCGACGAAGACTGGCGTCAAGCTGAACTCGCCGCTCGAGAACATCAACGTGAGCTTGATCGAGAACGTATGTTACTCGAGCACAAACGGGAAACGGAGGCCATACACTTGAGGTATCAGCAGCTCTCCTCAGTCTCCCCAGTCATAGGTGTCACGAGCTCGCAGTCCGCAGCAGCATCAACCACCATCATTCGCAGTCAACCAAACTTCAATAAGTATGATGGTAAGTGTGATCATTCATCAGTTAATCAATTTATTCATCAGTTTAATGCTCATTTTCCATTATCTAGGATCACAGACCACCAAGATAAAGTCCACTTAGCGGCTCCCCATCTCACTGGTGAGGCAGCGTTAGTCTAGTATTCATACAGACCAGGCCACAGGTGTCACAGCCTTTGACTGGGACATCTTTGTCCATGACCTGAAGATCAGATTTCTCCTGCCCCAGTACATGACTGGTCTGAAAGATGAGTTCTATGGACTCACACAGAATGGATCCCCAGTGCTTCAGTTTTCCGGAAAGGTTATTACTTTAGCACAGCAGTTAGGGCTATCTGCACAGGCTAAGATGGAGCAATTCATTCGTGGATTGGACTCTAACATTCGGTTCACAGTTCATAACTTTGAACCAAGTACATATGACCGGGCTCTGACTCTCGCTCAGAATGAAGAAATGAAGATGAACGGAGGCAAGCCCAAGCAGTCATCACAGTCCAGTACCAAACCCCAATAGGGGAAGAGTAATTCGTCTTCTAAAGACACTAAGATAGACAACAGTCCTAGCTCTAGTTCAGGGGGTAAGGAATCCAAGCCTAAGAAAACCCCTGAGGAAAAGGCTCAAGCAAGCATTACTGGAGGTTATCTTCCTCCAGAGGAGCAAAGACAGTATCAGTCAGAAAACCGATGTTTTTTCTGTCATACCATTGGGCATGGTAAGAAGGATTGTCCAAAAAGACAAGCAGAGCAAGCCTCCAAAGAGTCTTCTGCCACAGTTGCCACAGTATCCTCCGCTCCTCCAAACCCGCCTGCTACCACCAATGCGGTTCAAATCTTACCTTCTATGCATTCCATGCCATCCATGGTACTTGATGCTAAGCAGGAGGGTGAGGCAACAACCACACAGAAAAGCCTAATCCGAGCTTATGGCTCTGCCAAGGGCCGACAGTTCATCATCCTTTTTGACATGGGCAGTTCTAAGGACGCCGTCTCTCCCCAATTGGCTACCAGCATGAGCTGTACCTTAGTGCCCTATCATTTGGAGGTAGACGGGTTTACACCTGGTCTCCGCACCCACATATCTCAACAAGCACAACAGTTTTCTTTTCAAGTTCAAAAGGCCTCATTCCAGCGAGATTTCATTATCTCTCCTCTTTTGGGATGTGACATGATCTTAGGAATCCAGTGGTTTCGTCAATATGAACCTATTCCCGATTGGGGGCAGGACACCTTTATTATCTCTAAAGGTTTTCCTGAGCCTATCATGATTCGGGGGGATAGGAGCATTCTTGGCGTTCCTATGATTTCTCATCTCCAGGTCCGACGAGCTATGTGCAAGGGAGCAGAAGGAGCATTGATTTATGCTCAGACAACTTCTATCTCATCGATAACCGCTGTCTCATCATCTTCAGTCCCTCAATGGCAGATCACCTTTCTCATTCAGACATTTTTAAGGATGATCTCCTCCCCAGTATCCCACAGTTAGCAGAACCTCCTAGCAAGTTTCCCTCTTTGTCTTTCCAAGACTTTCAAGGGCAAGCTAGAACAGCAGTCAGTTCTCGAACATTTGAAACCTGTTCCTTATGGACACATTTTCACAGTCACCACCACAGACCACCAAGCACTTAAGTGGATTCCGACGATGCCAAGTTGACTATTGGAAAAGGACCAAAACTATGGAATGAAAGCTTGGGACAATGTTTGCCCACTTGTTTCATGATACACTGAGAGACCCAATCGCCTTCCTTGAAGTGGATATCTCGTCTGAACTTACATGCCTGTCTGTGAACTGAATAATGGCCAGGCTCATAATTGAGGGCCAAATTGGGTTGAGTACCAAACTCTACGGAATCGACGTACTGATCTTCTAAGTCTTTTCCAGAGATGTTGAGAATGATAGACACCTGACTCGTCTGGATGCTGGTCTTTCTACTAAGAACATCTGCTATATTGGGTTATACTGACCAGGGATGTACTTGATCATTCCTCCAACTTGGTGGAAGAGATGATCCTCTCTAGTGTGCTGATCACTCCACTGTGAGTGAAGAGCTGACCTTCAATTTCTTGGCTAAAACCATATGTTGGTCCAAAAGTGTTTGATGTTTCAGATGAACAGCAACCAAACGTGGTAGACGAAGCAGAAGTTATTGAGCCCGAGCATATCCTTCTTCATCGATGGAAGCATGGTTCCGGTCGACGGATACGTCAGTTCTATACGAAATTCCGAGATCGAGGTACCCACAAAGCCGTATGGCTTAACGAGGAGTTCTTCCAAGAGTACCCCCAGTTATTGGCGGACTACTTGGAAGCCATGAACCTGCCGCCAAGCTAAGCAGGAGGGAATGTCACATGCACTCTGCACTCAGTGCATGGTGACAAACTGGCTCATCATCAGCAGTGCAACATTTGTACATTATTAGAACCCAGTAGGATGATATTTGTCGTACGTCGTGACCCCATTGTACATCCTCAGTCCAAAATAAGTCAGGCATGAGCTACTCAACCTTAGCGGGTCAGTCAGTCAGTCAAGTCCCTTAACCCACTTGGAGAGAATCATTCATGCATGTAGAGTCAATAGAAGCCTTACGGTTTGCATCAGAAAGCACTCTGCATCTTGCATAATATGCATTCATATGCTTGTGCATCATTTAGAACATCCCATAAGCCTTAGGAAATTTACTAGGATTTATCTGGTATTTTTATTGTCATTTATAAACATAAAGTTTATTAAATTATGACCAGCCAACTTGACCAACCCCTATCTAGTATAAATAGGCTTGCATAGGGCTTAGTTCTCCAGTCAGTCTACAAAAAGCTAGGCGCCTTCATCCTCAGCACTAGGAGCATTCACCGCCTTCAGCCTAGACTAATCCAACCCTTCTGGAGCTTCTGCGTTAGCCTCTCAACACCCCTCAAGCTTGCGTTTTTGCTCTAAGCAGTCCCTGTAGTTTAACGCAGCACATCAACAGTCTTATTCAACAGTCCCAGCAGTTTAACGCAGCACCACAGTCCTTACAGCCCTCAGACGCAGCCATTCAGTACTTCCACAGGCCCCAAATCAGCAAACACATCTGCGTTTTCTACATATAACACAGCCGGCCTGCGTGTACAGTTCACTACAGTCTGCGTTTACAGTCCCATAGCAGCCATACAGCCTGCGTTTCAGTCCAGCATCAGTCCTACAACAGTAGTCAGCCCTATAGACCTGCGTTTGCAGATTTCCAGCAGTTTCAGCCTTGATTCATCAGTATACATCAGTATCCAGCATTCAGTGCATCATCCAGGCATACACCAGTCATCTGGTAAAGGTATTCTATCATTCATAAGCATTTACAGCATTCTAACATAGCTTAGAACAGTCCACCGCCTTCTTTTCTCAGCCTCAGGTGTGCAGCCCTTCCTCATGCCCTTGGGAAGAGTGCATAGGCTCAAGATCAGTTCATTGAGGTGTTTCTTCAGCCGTGTACAGTTCAGCCAGGCTTCAGATCCTCCGAGATCTTACATTTGGCTTATCTACAGTCCACAGTCATTCTCTCTAAAGTACTAAAGCAAATACTATCTCGTTATCGGGATAGGGGGCCCTTCAGTGGGTAATTCGAGACCCAATCTGGTGTACAGTTCTTATATCTCTTTAAAGTTTGAAGTATTAAAGTGGATTGCTAAACTCACGAAACTCAGAATACAGAAGACGGTGTGAGCATTTGTGTGACAGGATCCTTCCAATACAAAGACTTCCGCTGCATATCACAATTTATTTGGCATTTTCCACGTTATTATCATCATTATGCATTTATTTGCAAGACATGAAGCAGTCAGCCTTCAACCAACCAACTTGCTCATGTAGTACATATAAATAGCATCACTTGCTCATCCCATGAATCATCTCATATCATTCAGCCATCAAGCCTTCAAGCGCTTCATCCTTCAGCACAAGGAGCATTAACGCTTGAGCATTCTGCACATCATCAACAAAACGCAGCAGCATTCAGCATTCAGCCCATACAGTACCTTGGGTTTTCAGCATCTACACAGTTTTCAGCATTCATATCATCATCGTTTTGCTACAGCCCTTCTAGTGAAGGTAAAACGCACGCATTCATTCATTTTCAGCATTTATTCACAACCTAGAAACAGTCCCAATCAGCCCATATCTCAGCCTTAGATTTGCAGCCTTCCTACATTCCATTGGAAGAGTGCATAGGCTTAAGATCGGTCATCATTGGTGCTTCTACAGCCGTGTACAGTGTTGAGATATCGAGCTCGTCTAGTGAGGCGGTGGACACTGATGACCCGCCTGGGGGATAGGCCCCACACTTACACCACTGGCATGGTTGGTGAGATCTTGGGTGATATGCGGCCAGTGGTATGACAGGCTGTGTGACAGCCATTCTAGAGACTGGCATAGTTATAGCGCCAGCTCGTTTAGTCGGATTCACACTATAGAGAACCTGTGTATGTATTGGTTGAGTACCTTTCATTATGTGTACTCTTATCTTTGTATATGGTGTGTTGATTGTTGAGTGAAGAAGAAGAAGATTTTCAACCTCTCACCTTGTGTGTTCTCTATTAGGGTTTTGTGAGAGTGTGTGTGTGCTTGCAAGAGCTCAAGCTCTCTTCCCCCCTGCATCTTTTCATGGTATCAGAGCCTGGTTCGTGCTAAGGACTGAGCTGCAAGCAAGAGAACCACAAGAAACGGTACGAGGGTAAGAGCTTCAACTACTCTTCCCTATTTGTGTTGGTGACTACACCCTTGTCGGGAGCTCTACGGGAGGCACCGACAAACGATCTCTGATTGAGGAGCTTTCTTCGCGAGAGTAAAGCTATAGGGCAACTATACTGTCCTATCGGACAGAAATTTTTTAGGATCTTGGCCATGCTCTATGTGAAGACAAAGACTTGCACAATAAAAACCCTAAGCTTTGCAAAATGAAGGCAGGATAGCTCCGGGAATCAAGCAAGGTGAGGGAGAGAGAAAAATGTTTTGATTAACCACATTAATCTTGATTAATGAAATTAATGACTCTCTTTCCCAAATTTGGTTTCGAAATTCAAATTTGATGAAGCCACCCCAAAAAATTTGGTCCACTATAACCCATAGCCCCCAAAAGCTTAGGAACAAGAAATGGAACTCTACTCAATCAAAATCACCGTACCCATCTTCTTGATCAAGAAAATCAAGAAAACTCAAAAAAATTCAAAAAAATTCCAAGAAAATGGATCAAAATCAAAGCTCTGATACCAATGTAAGAAAGCAAAAGACCCACTCATGACATGGAGTAGATAACATGGATGTAGTCACCAACTTCATCTCTAAGGGAGAAGAACACCATTGAAGCTTGGGCATAAGAGCTCCAAGAAAGGTAAAGTCAAATGATCAAAAAGGTTACAAAGCCCATGAGCCCTATGTCACATATAGCCCAAGGCCCTCAAAAATAGACATGTAAATGACCCTAATCTACTTCATTACATGTGGGCTGGCCACCCCTATTTTTTTTCATTTTCTTGGTATTTTTCCCAGGTCAAGTGATGCTCTTCCAATCGGCCAGCTCTTGTTTGTCCAGTCGGCCAGCCCCTCATGACCTATAGATAGGTGGACTAGCCTTTTCACTTTTCAATAGTTTGGTCATCTTTTGTATCCCTCACTTATGAGACCTTTATGTCTTTTTCTCTGGATCGCTTTCACTGCAGTATATTCGGCTTAGTTGCTTCATATCTCTCTCTCTCTCTCTTGCACATCTCAGATCAACACACTCTAGTGCTTATCTTGCTTTCACTCTGTGCTTAATGATACCTCTCTTCTTCCGGTCATTCCAACCATCGGAGAGGATGCTACACCCATACTTAGACCATGCCGCCCGCACCGGACTATCAATTCTCTCCTTCTCATCCACAAGCCTCTTTGTGCGCATGTCATGATAGGAGATTCCAATCCATCCTTCACATGGGTCCACATTCGCAATGTCTTTCACCATTGATCTACCTTGAGCCAATGGAATAAGAGATTGCACTCAATAATGGTGTGTGCAATCTCTATATCCACTAAATGTTGCCGTTCTCAGAGATGTGATAGAGAAGAAGAGACACCCCGGTGGCTTGGGCAGGAGTGGCTTGCCTCATGGGAGACTCAAACCTTTGCCTTTTTGAGGAGGCGGAGGCGGCAGGGGAGGATGTATCACAAGGCGGGGAGATGGCCTCATCATCCGTCCTTGAGCTTCTACCACTATCACGATGAGCACCCAATCCACCCTTAATATTGTTGAAGATCTCATCGGATATAGCTAGGGGGACTTCCTTGCATGGCACAACTTGCCCCCCCCCCACACACACACACACCTTTCCAAGATGTTGGAGAAGCCTAGTAACTCCGCTTGTGCCACAATACTTACAAGTCCACCTATATGACTTGGACTTTCCATCAGCTTTCTCTACATGGATAGCATGCACATTGAAGGCTTCATTCTTCTCCCTCGCCATTGTAATAGAGAGACAAGGAGAACTTAGAAGAGATGGATAGGCTTGAGAGAGAAAGAAAGAAGAAAGAAAGTTATATTAACGTCTACGGAAGACCCCAAGGACCTATGAGACCAAAAGTAATCCAATGGTACCATGGATATACCGAGCCATGGAAAACTGAAAGAAAAAGTAAAATGAAAACATCTGATCAACAGATGATCCTGTGTAGAGTGAGATATGTTGTGATTAGCTAATGCCGCTACCCACCTCGGCCATAAGCGATCTGATGGTGGAGTGAATGTCAGGCCTCTGTGATGGGAGCATGTCATGTCAACAAACAACCTCACGAATCTGTCTGTGTGGTGGAGGGACCTGATGCTCTGGGTCGACGATGTCTGGCTTGCAAAATGAATCGAGCTCTCTCGCTAAGAACTCCTCTGGGGTGTGGAGCTGGAGAGTGGGTATGGGTGATGGGCTCCAGTGTCGTAGTAGAGAGAGAGGCTTGAGAGAGAGAGCCTAAAGGCTTGAGAGAGGGGGGAGAGAGTGGCTTGAGAGTTGAGAGAGAGAGAGAGAGAGAGAGAGAAATGAAATGAAACGAAATGAAATGTTATATTAACGTCTTCAAAAGGCCAAAGTGACCTATGAGACCAAATTTACAACCATGTGACATCTGATACACTGTCTGGAAAAGAAAAGAAAGAATTGAAGGTAAGTATCTAGCCCTACAATACATCAGCAGAACGGAGCATCCGGAAGTAGCAACTAGGGAGAGTGGGAAGCTAATGCTACTAGTCAAAATGGGGTACATGAGTACATGGATACATGAATACATGAATATGGGGGGGTACAAAAGTGACAGTGAGTACAACAGTATATGGCTAGAATGGTAATCATCCTAGGAGCTCTATCATGAATCTCTGCCGGATGGCCTGGATATCTGCCATAGTGAGATGCCTGGTCGGACGAGCCTGATGCCTCGCAATGATGCTCTGAATCCTCCGCCGGTGTAGGCACCGTCTCCGATGTGAAGATCCCGTCTAGATCTGCCCAACTGGATAGCTATCTCAACTAGAGTCCCACGGGGTGCCTGCTGTTGAGCTGTCGGCTGTGTGTCCTCCCGGGTAGTCCCTCTAAAGAAGTCAGTAATCTGTTTGTGTGTGGACTCCCTGCCAGTCGGGCGTCTGCTCCTGATAATGGACTCTCTGAGCCTGCAGATCTCTAGGAGATAAAAACCCAAGCATCTCTGATCACAATAATCCATGACTCTAGCCAGTGGTCTCAATCCCTCTTTGAAAAGGCAATGGTAGCGCCCTCGAATCTCATAGTATGGTGTGCAGCAACAGATGTAGTGCTCCTCCGTCTCTGGCTGTCCCCCGACAAATCTGACAAATCCTATCCCCTGGAGGTATGCCTCTAAATCTGCCTTTCTCTATCTCTAACTGATGTGAAGAGGTGCGGATCTGCCCAATGGCGCACCTCAATCCATGAGAAAAATGGGTATCCATGTAGCTCAGTCTAAGTATAAAGCCATCCTCAGTGGTGCGAAGAAGATGGTCTCTATAGAAAGCCATCTTCGTCCCCAACTCCTGTGAGGGCTCTAGCCATGTCCTCCTAGTGTCCACCTGAATGAGGTCCTGTCTGATGACTCTACTAATCTCAGAATGTGTCAAGGTGAGAGAGGGTGCCTCCAAAGAGTACTGGAAGGGTGGAAGTCTGTCTAAACTGAATCCATGGAGCTCAAACGAGGATGCTATCTGCAGATACCAACATGAAGTGTCTCCCTCCATGGCTAGCTGATGAAAGGACTCTAAAGCAAGTTGTGCATACCGGTGTCGGGGAAGCTCCCAGGTGCTATGAATGAAGGACACTGATCTGGCAAGAGCCTCGACTACGATTGGTGGTGCTCCCATCTCGGCTCTGATAATCTCATGGGGTACCGAGGCCTTAGCCCAAATCATCCTGGAGATCATGGACACAAGTGGTCTCTCCATCGATCTCCATCCATCGTATGTGCATCCTGATCAACTATGACGATCTAGGCTAGGCCCCCAAATCTCTACTCCATATAGCATCGCCGATGTGACTAGCGTATCAAAAAGCCACAGCTTAGTGCGGCGCGACTCCTGAAACTGTACCTGTGAGCACATCCTCTCTAGACCTCCTAGTGCTGCATATCCTCTAGTCAGCAGTCTGGCCTCTGCTGCCCCCCTCATGGAAAATGTGGGCCCAGTGAACACCACTCCAAGATATGTGCATGAGTCAACATACTCCACTGTCTCCTGCCCATATGTGAAAATAGGCGCTGATCTCCAGACCCACTGAGCTGTAGTATTAAACACCATAACCTTGGTCTTACCAAGGTTAACTGAGAGCCCACTGTCCTGTGCATAAGCATGTAAAGTATCCAAGTGCCTCTGCATACCCACTGGTGAGTCTGCTATAAGCACAATATCATCAGCATATAAGAGCAGAGGTATCCAAGTGCCAGCCAACTGGGCTCCTCTGTCTCCTCGTGTCCCAATATAATCAGAGATCTCATCAATGTATAGTCCAAATAGAGTCGGAGAGAGCGGGCAGCCCTGTTTCACCCCTATAGGGGAGTGTGCTGGCTGGGAGAGACCCTCTGAAGTCCACACATGCCCAACTACGATCTCATAAAGTGTCATAATACCCCAAATGAGCTCACATGGAACCCCCAAGTCTTGCAACCTGCGCATCAGTCTAGCTCTGGGCATTGTGTCAAAGGCCTTGCGGAAATCCACAAAGCCACAAGTGATCCTCCTCCCATGTGCTCTGCCCTCCTCAATGATAGCCCTGAGGGTAAAGATATGATCCAAAGTAGAGAATCTCCTCCTGAAATCGGCATGTCCCTGAGCTCAGATCCCTTGTCTCTCTGCCCATCTGCTCAACTCCTGCTCAAGAAGAGAGAGAGAGAGAGAGAGAGAGAGAGAGAGAGAGAGAGAGAGAGAGAGAGAGAGAGAGAGAGAGAGAGAGGCTTGATAGTTGAGACTTGAGAGAGAGACAGAGAAGCGGAAAAAATATCAGGCCTAGGAATAGGCTCCCTGTTTCCTCCATGAGAGATGGAAAGGGTAGCTCTAGATCCTTCTGCAATGGTGACTCCTTAGGCCCGAAGATAGGCTTGTCTTGAAGAGGCTACATCTGAGATATCAGGCCTAGGAATAGGCTCCCTGTTTCCTCCATGAGAGATGGAAAGGGTAGCTCTAGATCCTTCTGCAATGGTGACTCCTTAGGCCCGAAGATAGGCTTTAGCAGCTTCAACCCCTTCGGCTTCAATGGCTCGTTCCTTAATGAAATCTTCAAACATTCGAGCCCTTCTTTGGTCCTGTTCCTTCTTGGCTCTCCAAGCAAGGAATTCTTCATCTTGAAGAAACTGTCTAAACTACTTAAAATCTCGATAACTCTGTTGATGTCATGACCGCGGTTTCATGAGAAATAGATTGACGGCCTTGGTTCCCATCTTGAAGTCTTGTATTGGCCTCATAGTTCTTCCCTTCATTAGGCCCTTGGTCTCCCTCTGCTCTCAACATGGCTCTGTCACCCCAAGAAAGTTTCTTCAAGAGAAATCTTGCTCTGGTACCACTGTCAACTCAGCGGAGCATGCCGTGGCAGATTCTACCACGTGTCCAACAGATAAATAAAAGAGTGAGAGGGGAGAGAGAGAAGAGAATAGGGATCTTGAATCCACGGACACACTGGCCTGGATCAATACAACAATGAATACAAAAGCAAACAAATATGCCGATGTAGCATATCCAAGTCGATGTCGATGTCATGTCGATGTCGATGTTGATGTTAAGGCACGAGATCTCTGATGCCGAGCACACCACGAGGATGACCCAATATCCTAAATCCAAATCCAAGTCCAAGCCCAAGAAAACTCAATACCCAATCTATAGAAAATCCTCAAGAAAGCAAACATGAAGTTGGCGACGAAACCCTTAACCCTGATTGCGGATTTATGAATCTGGAGTCAAATCTCTTGCCGAAAAGCTGAGTTGTATCCGTGGCAATGCCAGCAGCAACTAAGGGCCGCGTTGGCAGTGCTAGCAGCGCTATTGGCACTATTGGCGGTGCTGCTGGGCAGAGGCTAAAGGGAGCGTAGAGGGTGGCAAGGAGCAACACAGGGCGGCGGCATCGCGGCGCTGGGCGCCGACGACGAAATTGGGTGACATAGAGGCGACGCAAGAGGCAACCTTGGCGGAAGATGGAGGTGCATCCCTAGGCCCGACGGATGGAGAGGATGGTGAGGCTGAGGATGATGATAAAGATGTTAATGATGATCTCCTTGCTCTCCATACACTTGATGCCAAAAGAGAGGCTCAAGGTTCTTTTTTATACTTGCAAAGAGCCCCACTTTTTGCCACAAAAAAGCTGTAGCCAAGATTTTTGCTTTGCTTTTATATTTTAATAATAATAAAATATTACTCCTCTTTTGCCAAAGTTCTTGAATTATTGCTTTTCTAGCTTTAGGAAATTTCTTTTTGGCCCTAGAGCTGCTTTTTGGAAAAGCGGCTTTTAGCTTTTTGATCCACCTCAGTCTCCTCTTTCCAATGGTAACAGTTGATTTCTGCAGGTGAGATTATTCCTGATCATTCTATTGTGCAGACTGTTCTCGATGCTTTACCTGAGTCATATCAGACTTTTGCTTCCACGTGGAGACTTGTTACTGAGGACAGACTTGATGTTGTCAAGTATGATACTTTAGTCAACAAGCTCTTGCAAGAAGCGCAGTCCAGGCAAAACAGGGCTAGGCAGCGTGCAGTTAATCAGGCATTTGCTGCTGCCCAGCAGCAGAGAAGAAGTGGTAAGGCAGTCTCTTCCACTGTTTCTTCTCCTATTATTAGGTCTGCAACTTCTTCTCCTTCCACCACAGGTAGCAACAATAGGTCTAAGAAGGCTCTTGTGATAAAGGCAAGAAAAAAATCAGGTGTAACTATTGTAAGGCAACTGATCATGTCATTAAGAATTGCCCTAAGCTAAAGGCTAAAGAGGCAAAGAAGAAAGAGTCAAATGCAGCCACAATAGCGGATGCTTCTACAAATGCAGATTTTGCAAATGTTGTGCAGGATACAGAATGGGCATTTAGCGTGTATTGCTAGTATGACCCATCTGTACATGATGCATGTTTGGCAGTTTCTGTTAACTCTGATGTATGGTATTTTGATAGTGGTGCTACAAAGCACATTACCTCGCATCGTGATATGTTCACTTGTCTTGAGGCTGTCCCTAATGGGAATACTGTCACATGTGCCAATAATGCTTTTTACCCAGTAAAGGGTGTTGGTAAAATTATGCTTACTATTGCAAATGGCAGCGCTTTCACACTTTCAGATGCTTTGTATGTGCCAGGGAGGATAAAGAAAAATCTATTGTCTTTCTCTGCGCTTGCTAGACTTGGACTTGTAGTCAAATTTGTGGGGATGACAGATGTACTATTCATGATTTGACTTCTGGTGATACAATTATTGTATCTGGCACCTTGTTTCATGGGCTGTATAGGCTCAATTCTTATGACAAGTGTGTGGAAGATTCAGCAAATGCAGTTTCTGATGAAAAGGCAGTTTTCAGATGCAAAACTATGGCATGCTCGTTTTGGTCATCTGAACTTTGCTAGTTTGCTGCGTCTGTAGAAATTTGATATGGTTGCTTCATTGCCCCCTGAGGCACCATTGAAACATGTTTGTGAAGGCTCTATTTTGGGAAAAATGCAGCGTTCTGCGTTTCCAAAGGATGGTTCTGTGCGGGCCACTCGCAAATTGCAACTTGTACATAGTGATGTATGTGGGCCTATGCAAACTCCGTAATTTGGTAAACACTTGTACTTCGTGACTTTCATTGATGATTACTCAAGGCATGCATGGGTATATCCACTGAAGGCAAAGTCCGAAGTGTTTTTGTGCTTCAAACAGTTTTTGCTTATGGTTGAAAATGTATCCAATTGTACTGTGGGCACCCTCCGTTCTGATCGAGGGGGGGAGTACATGTCTAAAGAGTTTGATGCATTTCTAGCTAGTCGTGGGATAAAACACCAATGTACAGTGCCGTATACCCCTCAGCAAAATGGTGTTGCTGAGAGGAAAAACAGGTCACTTATGGAGATGGCACGATGTATGGTCAAGAGCCAAGCTTTGCCACATGCGTTTTGGCTTGAGGCTGTCATGTGTGCTGCATATGTACTCAACAGGTGTCCCACTAAGGCCTTGTAGTCTGTTACTCCATACGAAGCTTGGCATGGCAGGAAGCCTTCTATTGGTCACTTGCGTGTCTTTGGTTGCTTGGCCTATGCTTTAGTGCCTGTGCAACAACGTAGAAAATTGGATGATAAGGCTGTCAAATGCATTTTTGTTGGTTACAGTGCTGAGAGCAAGGGTTACAGATTGTATCATCCGCATTCAAAGCATATCTTGATTAGTCGAGATGTTGTTTTTGTGGAAGATGCTGTGCAGCCTTTGTTATCATGTACCAAAGAGACAGGTGTGAGCTCACGGGATGTATTTGATACGTTGTTGCCTCTGTTTACAGGTGGGAATTCAAATGTAAGTCCTAATGAGGCAAATATTCAGCCTATGCAGATTTTAAATGACATCATAGATCAGCCTATTTCTGATGCAAATTTACAGGATGTAATTTATGAGGATAGGGTTGAAAATGAGCAGGCTAGAGGTATGCCTAAATGGCTGGTGCAAACCTTGCGTGATAGTAAAATTGATGCACGTATGTCTAGTCATACTCGTTCAGGTTTTCAGCATGCCTCTTATGCATCAGATTGTTATGCTTTGGCTGTGTCTAGTATGTGTGAAGAGGAAGAACCTCTTTCATTTGATGAGGCACAAAAATCAGAAAATTGGTTGGCTGCAATGCAAAGTGAATATGATGCTATAATGAAGAATGGTACATGGTCTTTGTGTGATTTGCCTATTGGTAAAAAGGTCATTGGATGTAAGTGGGTGTTTAAGTTGAAACGAAAGCCAGATGGCAGTGTTGATCGCTATAAGGCTAGACTTGTTGCAAAGGGTTATGCTCAAGAAAAGGGCATTGATTTTGATGAGACCTTTGCTCCCACTTGTCGTATGACTACCATTCGTAGCATTTGTGCATTGGCAGCTCATAATGGTTGGAATGTACATCAGTTGGACATAAAGACTGCGTTCTTGAATGGAGATTTGCATGAGGAGGTGTATGTATCGCAGCCTCGTGGTTTTGTTCAAAGAGGGCAGGAAAACAAAGTGTGCAGGTTGAAAAAGGCTTTATATGGTTTAAAGCAAGCTCCACGAGTTGGTATGAAAAGATACATGCATATTTGACTGCACATGGTTTTCAGAGTAGTCCAACAGAAAGTACTTTGTATGTTAAACGTGTGGATGATGTACATCTAATCATTGCTCTCTATGTCGATGACATGCTGCTCACAGGACCAAATGAGAGTCATATTGCTGATTTTAAGGCTGATTTGAATGCCTCTTTTGAGATGTCAGATTTGGGGCATTTACATCATGGATACAATTTAAGCGTGTGTGATGGAGGTATTGCTTTGTGTCAGACAAAGTATATTGAGACATTGTTGCGGAGATTTGGCCTTGAAGATTGCAAGCCTATTGCTACTTCGACAGGTTTGAAGTTGAGTCTTCATGATGCTGGAGATCACTTTAATGTCACACTCTATCTGACAGCTGTTGGTTGCCTCATTTATGTATGCATTACGATGCCGGACATTCAGTTTGCAGTCTCACAGGTGAGCAGGTTTATGCATAGCCCAGGGTCTCAGCATTGGAAGGCAGTTAAACGCATCTTTCGCTACTTGAGTGGCACCATACATCTTGGGTTGTTTTATCCCAAGGGGGGATCATTGCCGCCAGATTTACATGCTTTTTCAGACTCAGATTGGGCTGGTTGCTATGACACAAGAGTGTCCACAAGTGGTTTTTGTTTCATGCTCGGTAGCTCATGCATATCTTGGTTGAGCAAGAAGCAACCTACTTTGGCCACTTCTAGTTATGAAGCTGAGTACAAGGCAGCTTTCACAGCTACGGTTGAGTGTGTGTGGCTCAGACGGCTTATGTGGCTGACTTGGGTGTTGGACAGGAGTCTGCCACCTCTATCTACACTGACAGTTAGAGCACATTGGCAGTTGCGAGAAACCCAGTTTTTCATGCTCGCACAAAGCACATTGAGGTGTATTATCACTATGTCAGGGAGAGACTCGCAGCAGGAGAGATCAGCTTGGCATATGTGCCAACACAGGACAACCTCATCGATCTTTTCACAAAGGCGCTTCCTCGTGAGAAGTTTGAAGCTTTCCGCAAAGCTTTGGGCTTGCTCTCCTTTGTGGACTGATCTACTTCGGGCATGGCACTTCCCTATACGTGAGTGCCAGCTCTCGTTCACACTATCACTCCCAGGGGGGATTTGTTGCCATATATATAGGCAGTGATGTGTGTGAACACACTTAGGACCGCCGAGGCACTTTTTTCCTCTTTAGGAGGTTTTTTTCCCTGGCTTGTATATACGCCCATTCTTCTAGGGCTAACTCATCTTTTGTACATTGACACAATCTAATATATTGTGTGTTGTGTGCATTCTTGCTTCTTCTTCTCCAAGCTTTGTGTGCTTTCCTGCAACCCTAATTCCAACAGGGGTCGCAGCCTCTAAGGAGCATAGACATTAATTGAACAGCCCTGGCACAGGCTTTCAAATTAGTGTAAAAAAATATGTAGATTCCATTTCGAATTCCACACGCACGGCACCGCGACCAACCAGCTGTTCGGATGCCGGGCCCTGCCCCACTTTTCGACTACCTCCGCGCGCTTTTCGGCGAGCCCCATGCCCGGGTTTATAGAAAACGTAAACCTAGGCCACTTGTCACGTGGATGCCCGCGATCCCTCCTTTTTTCGTGTCCAGTTTTCGCATCATCAATCCCTTCATTGGGTGCATTAAAGGCTGCGTGGAGATAGTGCTGAGGAAGGTACTCATTATAATACTTGTTGATCTACACAAATTAAGCTTTTGTACACTAGCGAGGAGACCGAGCGTCTCGTGCTATCTTTTGTACACTTCGTAGCGCGCCTTATGTGACCAATGCTCGAAAAAAACTATTTTCTTAAAATTTGGAAAACCTTAGTATATAAAATTAAGAAATTATCAATGAAGAGTTTTTTTTATTTTGACTATATTTCTACTATATTCCCTCAAATTTTGCAAGTCGGTACCTTCAAGCTATGAATTTGTAGGTATTTTTTAAAATTGGAAGGTGATATTACACTAAACCCGGTTTTTTTTTCGAGCACTGCTTATAACACTTCAGAGCGCACCCAATACATGAAGGCACGCTAGATCTCATATCTTTTGGAGGATGGAGCTGCTTCATCAAACAGGTAAGATTTTGCATCTGTGTTCCCTCTTCCACATACGATGCTAGAATCTTTGCTTGCTAGCCTTGTGATGGGTTGATTGTTGGCTTGGATTCCCCATGTGCAGGGCTGGCCACATGTAGGCACGGTGAGGCCAACTTTGGCCAATCACAAAGAACTCTAGTGCCCAACTTCAAATGTTTCACTGAGAAGGATGTCAGGTTATCATCTTAAACTACTTGATTCTGGATCATTTGATTAAGATATACATTTTCCAAGCTGCTGTCTAACCACGCCTTGTGATGAACATGGTTTTAGAAAGCTATGCAAGGGGGGGCAACTTGGTGCAGCTATTAATGCAGTGGCCAACCTTATAGACCGTCGAGGATCACGTGCTTCTACGGAAATTTTGTATTGCCTTTTGCAGGGTTGTATTGACAGGAAAAGCTTGGTGTCAGGCAGGCAGGTGCATCGGCTCATCATGAGAAGCGGCTACATTTTCAATACTTTTCTTGGAAGCCACCTCATTCGCATGTTTGCCGAATGTGGTAGTATGCTAGAGGCTAACCAAGTGTTTGATGAACTATCTGACACCACTGTCTACACATGGAGTGCCATCATTTCAGCACATGCTAAGCATGGACAAGGTGAGCAGGCCATCAAATTGTTCTCACAAATGCTGCGGCAGTCAAGCATAGAACCCAATGTGTACACTTTTGTTGGTGTGCTAAAAGCTTGTGCTGGCATAGCAGCCCTTTCACAGGGAAGGTTGGTGCATTCGCTTGCAATTGAATGCAGTCTTGAGTCTGATGTGTACTTATGCAATACCTTAGTTGACATGTATGCAAAGTGTGGCAACCTTGACAGCGCACGTGTGATATTTGACAGACTGGCCCAACGGAGCATTGTTACATGGAATGTAATGATTACTGGATATGTGCAGCATGGGCATGGCGAGGAGGCACTTTATCTTTTCAAGCAAATGCAAGATGAGAGCTTGATGCCAGATAATGTGACTTGCGTGGGTGTTTTGAAAGCTTGCTGTAGCAGAGAGACTCCATCTCAGGGCAGGTTAGTTCATGTCTTTGTAATTGAAATGGGATATGATGGGGATGAATTTGTGGGGAGTACACTCATTGACATGTATACTAAATGTGGGGACCTTGCAGATGCAAGAAACCTGTTTGACAAGTTGCCACCAGGGCAAAATGTGGTGATGTGGAATGCGATGATTACAGGGTATGTTCAGCAAGGGCTAGCCGAAGAGGGGCTGCAAGTATTTGGGCATATGCAGCAGGTGAGTACATTGCCAGATAAAGTCACATTCATGAGCATATTAAAAGCGTGTGCCAGCCTAGCTGCTGTGAACGAAGGCAGACTCATTCATGCCCATCTTGTTGATAGCAGCCTTGAATCAGATATGCTAATGGGAAACAACCTACTTGACATGTATGCCAAGTGTGGGAGGGTCCAAGATGCTTGCGGGCTGTTCAAAATGCTGCCAAAGCGTGATGTTGTTACATGGACTGCCATGATTGGAGCACATGTTGATTGTGGGAATGGTAAGGAGGCAGTTCAACTTTTTCAGCAAATGGAGCAGGAGGGTGTGGATCCTAATGAGGTCACCTTTGCAAGCCTTTTAAAGGCCTGTTCCAGCATAGCAGCTGCAGAGCAGGGAAAGCTCATACATGCTCAAATAATTCTAAGTGGTATGGAATCAGCTGTTTTGATGGGAAGCACCTTGATTGATATGTATGCAAAGTGTGGAAGTGTTAAGGATGCATTTGGAGTTTTTGATAAGTTATCTGAGCGAAGTGTGGTGACGTGGAGTGCGATGATTGCAGGGTATGCTATGCATGGGCAATATGAACTGGCCTTGAAATGCTTTGAAGATATGCAACTCGAAGGCTTGAAACCAGATGGTATCACAATGCTATGTCTACTCTCAGCATGCAGTCAAATGGGCTTGGTGGATGAAGGTTACAATCAGTATAGATCAATCTTCAAAGGACATGCTTCAGTTCCATTGAAGGACCATTACACATGCATGATTGACCTTCTTGTTCATGCCGGATGCCCATGTGAGGCTAAGAGCTTGTATGAAACTATGCCATCGCAGTCTGACATCGTAGGGTGGATGTCTTTCCTGAGTACCTGCAGAAAATATGGTAACGTGGAGCTTGGCCAAGGATGCTTCGATCGTGTCGTGACACAAGATAGTGGATACACTGCGGCTTATGTGCTTATGTCAAACCTTTACATCGATGCTGGCATGCATTTATATGTGCACAATATGCATGAGCTGAGAAGATCTGCAAACATTTGGAAGAAGGCAGGGAAGGCTTCTATTGAGCTCAAAAACGAGGTACATAACTTCACTGTGGGAGAGATCGGCTACTCACAAACGAATGACATCCAGGCTAAGTTGCATAGAATCGGCATGAACATGAAGAGGGAAGGATATGTCCCACATTTCAACTTAGTGGCGCTGCCTTAGCCATTGGAAGGGCAAGGTTGCTTCAACTTAGATTTCGGCCCTTTGATTGCATGCCACAAGAGTTTGGCCACAAGAGTTTGAATGTAAGGAGTCTTATGCTCACGGCTACCGATGCAAAGTCTCCAGGTTTACATCTCACATATTCAAAAACGATCCAAGATATGTAGTCTATGCACCACCCAAACAAGGGTGAGTGCATGTAGAGAACCAGTCAGCTGACATTGTATGTTATATGCCTCTCTTTATGTCAAGCTGCATGTTGTGCGCTCCAGGTCAACAGGCCAATGAGGGGTGTTAAGACATTAGAGGCACAGAGAAGGAAGAGAAGAGCTGTCCAATTGATTCCCACCAGGGTGTCAAAAATGCCAGGTTATGCCATGCTGATTCATTTCTTTGCTGGGGGGTTGAAGCCACCTCAGGCATGTAACCATGCTTCAGGAAAGCTCTTTGTAGGTTCTCTTGCAATGCTCAGTTTCCACCATTGAATGGATGAGAAAACTTGGAACATACAACCTCCAGCACCAGTAGGCTGTTTCCCAAGCTTGGGATCTTTGCTATTGCCAGAAAACACAGAACTTATAACCTCAAGCACCACTAAGCTGTTCCCCAAGCATAAGCTTGGAATCTTTCTATTGACATCATCTGCCTATGTTGTCTACAACATCACCGAGTAATCTTCCAGTGGGTCTGTTTGTGATTGAAGAGCCTACAATTACAGGTACCTCCCTCCCTCTCTTAGACATTTCTCTCTCTCTCCCTCCCTACACCACTCTTGAGTATGGAGACCAGAGACTTGTGGGTTGCTTTTTGCATGACATTTGTGGGAAGACAATGTGAGGGCAAAAGGACGGAAGGACCACATATACGAGATCAAAGCAAAACCACACAGCATGAAATATGTGAGTGAATATATATAAAAGGGTGAGTGCAGATATGTACAAGAGCCCTCATATGAGAGGTGACTCTGAGCAGAAAGAAGACTAGTGCTGAAGTAGAGGAGACATCGGAGCTGAAGCACGGTCGTTGACGAAGGCTTGCGTCGATGTGAGGCAAAGCACTCCGAGGTGATAGTGGCACTGGAAAAAGGTAACGTCGATGACGAAGATGGTGGTGCAGTCTTTGATGACACAGGTGCTGCATACGTGAAGCAGAGAGGGCTGCCGTCCTGAGTGGTGCAAGCTCTGGTGACAACAGGGTGTTGAGTACATGTAGCAGAGAGGGCTACCGTCCCGAAGTAGCAGAGAGGGTTGCCGTCCCGAAAGTAGCAGAGAGGGCTGCTGTCCCGATGTGTAGCAGAGAGGGCTGCCATCCTGAGTGCAGCAGAGAGGGTTGTTGTTCCGATGTGTAGCAAAGAGGGCTGCTGTCCTGGAACATGCAGCGGAAGTATTCATAATTAAGGATCCTGTCACACAAATTCTCACTCCGCCTTCTGTATTTTGAGTTTCGCGAGTTTAGCAATCCACTTTTATGACTTTAAACTTTAAGAGATTGAGAGAGAGAGAGATAGAAACTGTACACCGTATGGGGTCCCGAATTACCCCATTGAAGGGTCCCCTATCCCATCACCGGAATAGTATTTGCTTTATTACTTGAAGAGATTGATTGTGGACTGGCGATAAGCTAAACACATCTCTGAGGACCAAGAGTCGGGCTGAACTGTACGGCTGTAGAAGCACCAATAATGACCAATCTCGAGCCTATGCACTCTTCCCAATGGAATGAGGGAAGGCTGTAAATGTGAGGTTGAGGTAAGGGCTGATTGGGACTGTTTCAAGGCTATGTATGAAGGCTGAGTTTTGCCGTCACCAAAGTGCTGTAGCAAAACGCTGAAAATAAGGATGTTGAAAACTGTATGTATGCTGAAAACGCAAGGTGTCCTGAAGGGCTGAATGCTGTAGATGCTGCGTTTTGATGAATGAAGGCTGAATTCTCATGCGTTGATGCTCCTACGTGTTGATGGATGAAACGCTGAGGGCCAATATGCTGAATGCTCCAATCGCTTATGCTCCTTGGGCTGAAGGCTCCAAGCGTTGATGGCTTGTTGGCTAAATAATGATATGAATGATTGAATGGTGCAAAAGCAACCTATTTATATGCTTCTAAGTGGTTGGTCGGTTGGCTAAAGGGCTGGCCGACTGGACACTAAATGCTCTACACGACTTGTTCATGATAAATAAATGGTATTAAATGCTGGAAATTATAGAAAAAATGCCCGATAAATACTAATAAATACTAGATGTTATTTGAAGGCTTCTGCAATGGTCTATATGCAATGGATAAATGATATGCAATATGCAGAGTGCTTTCTAATGCAAACCCTAAGGTTTCTATTGACTCTACATGCATGAATGCATCTCTTCAAGTGGGTTAAGGGACTTGACTGATTGACTGACTGACTCGCTATGGTTGAGGAATGACCTATGTAGTATGTTTTTGACTTATCTTGGATTGAGGATTACAATGGGGTCACGGTGTACGACAAATATAATCCTAAATGGTACTAATACTGTACAATGTTACATTGATGATGAGGATGAGCCATCTTGTCACCATGCACTACAGTGCAGAGTGCATGTGACATTCCCTCATGCTTAGCTTGGCGGCAGGTTCATGGCTTCCAAGGAGTACGCCAACAACTAGGGGTACTCTTGAAAGAACTCCTCGTCTAGCTAAACAGCTTCGTGGGTACCTCGATCTCGGAACTTTGTATAGAATTGACGTATCCGTCGATCGGAACCATGCTTCCAACGATGAAGAAGGATTTGCTTAGGCTCAATGACTTCTGCTTCGTTTACCACATCTGGTTGTTGTTCATCTGAAACATCAAACACTTTTGGTCCAACATATGGTTTTAGCCAAGAAACATGGAAAACATCATACATTGTCCAATTGATAGGCAACTTCAACTTCATGGAGACATCACTAATCTTTTTAACTATTGGAAAAAGTCCAAAACTACGGAAAGAAAGCTTGGGACAACGTTGTTCCACTCCTTTCAATCTCTGTTTCATAATATGCGCATAGACCCGATTCCCGTCCTTGAAGTGGACATCTCATCTATACTTATTTGTCTGTCGGTGAACTGAATACTGGCTAAGCTCAAAATTGAGGGCCAACTGGATTGAGTACCAAACGCTGTGGAATCGACATGTGGATTGGTCATGCTATCCAAGTCTATTCCAGAGATTGTGAGAATGGGGCGGCGAGTTCAGCTTGATGCTCGTCTTCTTCAATCCTGTGTTGGGCTTCCTCATAGTCCTGTCTATCTACGTTTTCTTATTGCTTTCTTGCTTCAGCTTCTGCTTTTTCTTCTCTCCGTCGAACCTCGTCTTCTCTTCTTTGTTGTTCCATCTGAAAGAAGAGGGAGATGTGGTCGGGGGTTGCTGGAGGAGGAGGAGAACGTGCTCCTGTTGCCTCCAAGAGTTGGAGATGCTCCATGAGCAGTTGGTTCTCAGCTCTGAGTAGAGCTATGGTGTCTACGGTAGTCGAAAGAGCAAGGTCTCCTTCGGGGGAGACTTCTTCCAGCTGATGGGTACTCTTCTCTGTAGATATGATGCTGAAGTCGGTGGTCGTGCCGGAACGCAATTTGACCATCCAAGGATGCCCTCACGCTAGGATGCGGTATGTGTGGACAAGTTGAATCCGATACCAATATAACATGCAGCGGAAGTATTCGTAATTAAGGATCTTATCACACAAATTCTCACACCGCCTTCTGTATCCTGAGTTTCGTGAGTTTAGCAATCCACTTTTATGACTTCAAACTTTAAGAGATTGAGAGAGAGAGAGAGAGAGAGAAACCATACACCGTATGGGGTCCCGAATTACCCACTGAAGGGACCCCTATCGTGTTATCGGAATAGTATTTGCTTTATTACTTTGAAGAGACTGATTGTGGACTGATAAGCCAAACGCAAGATCTCTAAGGACCAAGAGTCGGGCTGAACTGTACACGGCTGTAGAAGCACCAATGATGACCAATCTCGAGCCTATGCACTCTTCCTCCCAATGGAATGAGGGAAGGCTGTAAATCTGAGGCTGAGGTATGGGCTGATTGGGATTGTTTCTAGCCTATGTATGAATGCCGAGTTTTACCTTCACCAAAGTGCTGTAGCAAAACGCTGAAAATAAGGATGTTGAAAACTGTATGTATGCTGAAAACGCAAGGTGTCCTGAAGGGCTGAATGCTGTAGATGCTGCGTTTTGATGAATGAAGGCTGAATTCTCATGTGTTGATGCTCCTACGTGCTGATGGATGAAACGCTGAGGGCCAATATGCTGAATGCTCCAATCGCTTATGCTCCTTGGGCTGAAGGCTCCAAGCGTTGATGGCTTGTTGGCTAAATAATGATATGAATGATTGAATGGTGCAAAAGCAACGTATTTATATGCTTCTAAGTGGCTGGTCGGTTGGCTAAAGGGCTGGCCGACTGGACACTAAATGCTCTACACGACTTGTTCATGATAAATAAATGGTATTAAATGCTAGAAATTATGGAAAAAATGCCCGATAAATACTAATAAATACTAGATGTTATTTGAAGGCTTCTGCAATGGTCTATATGCAATGGATGAATGATATGCAATATGCAGAGTGCTTTCTAATGCAAACCCTAAGGTTTCTACTGACTCTACATGCATGAATGCATCTCTTCAAGTGGGTTAAGGGACTTGATTGACTGACTGACTGACTGACTCGCTATGGCTGAGGAATGACCTACGTAGCATGTTTTTGACTTATCCTGGATTGAGGATTACAATGGGGTCTCAGCGTACGACAAATACCATCCTAAAGGGTGCTAATAGTATACAGTGTTTCACTGAAGATGATGAGCCATCTTGTCACCGTGCACTACAGTGCAGAGTGCATGTGACATGTCCCAAGGGCTATGGCAAAACACACAAGATATGCTAAAGGTAAGCACGGATATGAGCCTTGATGTAAGGTTGAGATAAACGCTGATATAAGCCCTGAAATAAGCCTGATGTAAGCGTAGATGTGGGCTGATGTATAGCGCTGATGTATGCTGCAGCAAAACGCAAATGACTGCTGAAGCAAAGCGTAGATGTCTGCTGAACCAAAACGCAGATGTAAGCTGTTGTATAAACTCTGATGTATGCTCTGATGTAGGCACTGAAATATGCAGAAGTAAAACGCGGATATGGTGCAGAAGTAAGCCTGATGTAAGTGCCAAAGACAGCCTGATGTAAGGCTGATATATACTGCTGATGTATGCTGAAGCAAAGCACAAATGTCTGCTGAACCAAAACACAGATGTAAGCTTATGTATAAACGCTGATGTATGCTCTGATGTAGGCGCTGACATATGCAGAAGTAAAACACAGATATGGTGCAGAAGTTAGCTTGATGTAAGCTCCAAAAACAGCCTGATGTAAGGCTGATGTGAGCCTTGTAGAAGGCGGCTTGCACCAATAGAGGAAAACGCTGATGTGAGCCCCTCTATAGGCGGCCAGATGGTACCAGATATGGCGATGAAGTGGTACGTGGATTATGAGGTATAGACAATGCTATATATAGTGAAGGGGGGGTTGCTGGTCGGTCACCATAAACATTGGTGTTACTTGGTGGCAACATTGGTCTAGTCTACATGTAGACGTGTAACTATTTGGCCCTCCTAGCTCTATTTCACATGATGGAACATATGCCTGAACACATGGACATGTTGATGAAAGCATGGGAACATGGATCATGAAGTTGGCTTAGGAAAAAGCACCAGTTTTGGACAAAAAGAAGGAAAAAGCAAAAAGTCAAATTGAGTTGACCATGAGCCAAAGATCTTTAATCTCAGCAAGAAAAACATTCATGTCATCATCTTTCTGCGTAATCTTCGATTCTAGCTCTTTACGCAGGTAAGAGATTTTTGCCTCGTTATTACGACCTGCATACAAACCAACTAGAATATCCCAAGCCTGTTTTGCTGTTTTAGTTGAACGAATATGTGGAGTGATGTTACATTTGACAGAAAGTGCAATCAAGGCATGAGCCTGCGCATCTTTACCATCCCAACGAGCTTGTTCAACGGTGGGTAAAATAGCAGCAACAGTAGAGCTGCGAACTTGTAACATCCTCAACTGATCATGTATGCCCAAAGTGGGTAGTTGCTGTCTCCATCCAATTTGTCATCATCAGCAGAAATACATCATTGCTGTTATCAGCCATGGCCACTGATTGAAACTGATGCAAAAGCTACCTGTAATGAAGCAAAGACTGAACAGAAAACAACTCGTGCTATGTAGCATGGTCCACAATAGAATACGTATGCCTGTTTTGCAGAAAACTGCACTGTCGAAATTTCTGCACAAAATGACGAAAACACCTGTGCAGAACTTGTAATGCAAAAACGGAGCCCGAAACGACCTCAGATGCAATTTCTAAGAACGCCAAGCCCAAAGGGCTTGTCTGCAGAGTATAGGGACCTGCAAGCGCTCGTGAAAGCTCACCTCAATCGGAGAACGTGAGTCGGAGGGTGCTAGCGGTGTAGCCTTGGGAGCCGATGCTGCCTGCTCTGATACCAATTGTTGGAATTAGGGTTGCAAGAAAGCACACAAAACTTGGAGAAGAAGAAGCAAGAATGCACACAACACACAATATATTAGATTGTGTCAATGTACAAAAGATGAGTTAGCCTTAGAAGAATGGGCGTATATACAAGCCGGGGGAAAAAAACCTCCTAAAGAGGGAAAAAGTGCCCCGGCGGTCCTAAGTGTGTTCACACACATCACTGCCTATATATATGGCAACAACCCCAAACCAGAATTGCACTTTTGCCTAGCGGGTAGGTGCCGCAAACGTAAACTTGAGCATGTACAGGTATTTCCATCGCAATCAAGGGCTAGCATCTGCGCAAGGATTCGCGCATCAAAACAGGGTCGCATGGTAGGTTTCAATGATTGGGATTTGAATGAGACTCCGTGTGAAGAAGCCATAGACGACAATCTGTTATTGGGAAGTATTGGGGATTCAATAGATGTTGATTTCCACCTCCTTAATCAACATCTCCTTAATGATTGAATGAGACTCCATGTGAAGAAGCCATAGACGACAATCTGTTATTGGGAAGTATTGGGGATTCAATAGATGTTGATTTCCACCTCCTTAAGCAACACGCCATAGGTGATAGTAGCTTTTTCTGCTTGCACGACTCCTTCAGTGAGTCTGGTGAGGACAAAGATGTGTCCAAATTTTTTGTAACCACTAGATTGACCTTGAAGTGGACCTTTTTGATCCTCATTAAGACATTTTTTATAATTCCCTTTGGCACCACTATTCTATTATCAGCCATTCTTATGTTGAACTAAATGGGCTCCCACTTGAAGCGTAAACCTAATGCGTTTTCTTCTGTGGCCACATTCACTCCAGATCCTCCATCTGGTACTGCATCATTAAACCTAATGCGTTTTCTTATGTGGCCACATTCACTCCAGATCCTCCATCTGGTACTGCATCATTAATAAGAACATTGCTGAGTTGAATTGTGACTTTAGCCACTTCGTCATCTCTGGATGTGCTGGTGGTTCTTCTGCTTGCATATTGCTACATTCTAGGGTCTCTTCCTCCATCATGTGCTTTAATTCTTTGCTAAGCCCTTCAATGCATGCTAATAAGATTTTGGCCTTGAACCTTGGGCATAAATCTAGTACTTGTTTCAGTCAAACCTGTCTGTCCAACAGCACATTTTATTACAACCAGTCAGCATCTTTGTGGTTCTCTTCTAGTCCAACAGCAATGACATCACATTTTATTACAACCAGTCAGCATCTTTGTGGTTCTAGTCATTCCTTGTTGAAGTGCTCTGTAGGCTTTCTTCCACTTGCTTTCGAAATATCTGTAAGGATTTCTCTTGAGTCAACATCCTTTTTCTTGCCTTGCCTTCTTTCTATTTCCTTTGCAGTTTGGATTCTCACCTTTTCCTCCTGTTCCCAATCCATAGCTGCCTTTTTGTGGCATTTGGGTGAGTCTTGACCACCAATCGGGGTTATCACTACCTTAGATTCGCTTGCCTTAGGTGAGCCTTAGCCCTTGTTACTACTAAGATGTTATGCACCTCCATTTGCGTGTCTTTTTCCTGCATCATGTTGGCACTGGGCAAATTCTCCGCATCAATTTAGCTTGCCTTTCTTCAGCATGCGTTCTTCATGTCACATTCCGCTTTGGTATGTCCGAGATGTTGGCAATAATAGCATGTTAAGTTAGTGGTTCCTCCGGAACGTCCTTGGCCTCTTCTTGCAGAAAAATTTCCGCGACCTCTATTCCCAAACCTTCCCAATCCAGGTCTTCTTTTCACTCCCTCTATGTTGTTCACCATAGGAGCTCTATTTTTCATGTTATACCTACAGTTCCATTTACTGTGGTTGTACATGTTACAAATTTAACAAGTTGGAGGTACAGTGCATTCCTCTTTGAGGTGGCCTTCTTGTTTGCATTGTGCCTCTAAGACCCATATCGTCAGAGCCTCTGGTGGGTACCCTACATCCTAGCTGCCGAGGGAGGGTGTTTGGAGGTCATGGCTTAGTGTTACACCTAGCGGGGCAATGGCAGCAGAAGAGTAAGTGGTGGCAGTTCACGGAGCAGTTAGCCCACAACGCACGATGTGAGCACCACCTCGGTGTCACACGTGTAAAGGCAACATACTATAACCACCATGGAGCCGTTGCCAAGATCAAGAAGGCACAACTTAAAAGAGAAATCAACTACTGTAGATATGAGAGATGGATAAGGAGAGAGTGATGGTGTGTGTATGTGAAAACTTGTAGTCTGTGTATTGCGATGGTCTTGTAAGGTCTCCATGTTAATTAACTCGCATGTCATGGAGCTTGTTAATATGTTAAAGTCTAGAAAATGGTAATTGTATTGGATGTCTCGTCTATGTCACTTTGTAATGCTTCTAGAATGGAACAAAAGGCACACTTGTTGTTACACTTCCCTTCTGTGTCATTTGTTACTCTATAGTGAATGAACATTTGTGTTCCTGCTCATGTGTACGTTCTAAGTGAGAAGTGAGTGAGGTGGATCCACTGTGCTTAAGCTTGCCCACAAGAGAGAAGTCCAGAACTTTTCCCACCATGACCACTTGAGAGTTGGTGTTTGAACCTAGAACCTTGGGCAGAAGTCTTGACGTATCCCACGGCATTGCCTAACTAGTCTGTCACACCAGGCTGTTATCTTACCATTCCGTTGATAGGCGAATTAGCGAGAAACACCTAGTGATCCTACTGGGGAATTACCGGAGAGTCTAGGGAGTACAACAAATCTCTCTAGGTAGCAATCCACACCAATAGGAAAGGGTAAGAGGGCACCCATTTGGATCAGACACACGATAAAACTGCAGTATGGAAGGAATTTTTTGGAAAACTAAGAGTTTGAGGAATTGGTGGAATTAGCCCCAAGGACTTGGCTTCTTGCGCCAAAGCACATAATGTATAGCCCTGGCATAACAATCACATCCATGCTTAACAACTCTCATCTACCACACTGGCTCCAAGGCCTTCACGAAGCGCATAAACTGGAGGTAGTCATGTGCAATATTTACACTATCAAAAAAATCAAGATAAGCAAACCAAGCCAGAAGTTAGCAATCATCTCTCCATCATGTTACTACCTCATACTCCTGAGGTTTTTCCAAGCCTCTCTTTTGCCTCCATCCATTGAAAACCTTTGAATCAAAGGATTAGATAATAGCTTCCAGCTATTATCTAATACTCCTGAGGTTTTTCCAAGCCTCTCTTTTGCCTCCATCCATTGAAAACCTTTGAATCAAAGGATTAGATAATAGCTTCCAGCTATCCTTCACATGATCTCGCAAAGTAGAATACCAAAGAGCCGTAGGCCTTGTAAACCTCAGTGTAAGGAACATCCTTTGAGCCTTATCATATGTAATCCCTGCATGTCTGCACTCCCTCCTAACATGGTGAACAAATGCATAAACATATTTAGACCCATGCTTGGAAAAACTCATGGCTCCTCCATCAATACAAGCATGCCTAGTGTGAGAAAAACGCAAACTGAACGGTGCTTCAGATAGGGGAACCAAAACAATGATGAGACTAGGAAGCCTGCCTCTACAGCTCATGTATTGGTTGTCAACACTGTTACTACCCACTCCTCTGAGGGCACCACAACCAATCAAAAAAAAAAAAACCCTTCTCAAACTCACCTCTCCTAGACTCCAAGATCTAACCCCAGACAATCCACCTCCAAACCACTCCTCTATTTTGGGCGCTGCTATTGGCACCCTTGGTCAATTCCAAATCACATGTCCTCTCAAGGGAGACTAGTGGGCAGCAAGAAGTGACAGATCTCCAAAACCATCAACCAGCTGTGCACATCAGTCTATTGAAGAAGGTAGTATACCCTGTACCAAAACAGTCTATATACACAACTTTAAGATATGTACCAGCCATGATCCTCCTCTCCAAACCCCTCGTCTTCTATAGTAGCAAGAGAACAATGTTCTAAAAAGGTATGAAACCTCTCTTGTCAAAAAAACTTTTTAACTATCAACAACAGCACCAATGAAGATGGCCATTACACCATGTGTCAAGCAGCCCCAAACCAGTCCAAAATAACCCTCAGCACTTGGTTTCCAACTAGCTGGAACCCCAACGCTTTCCAAGACTCTGTATTCTAGTGAGCTGGAACCCCAACACTTTCCAAGACTTTGTGCGAGAAAGATCAAAGAGTCCTTAGAAGGTTAGAACCGTCTCTTTCCCAAAACACCTTTCAACTGTGGACAGTAGCCCCTAAGGAACATGACTCCACATAGTCTAGATACAGTCCAAAACAGCTTTATAGGCCCCTTTTCAACCAATTTCCAGACATATTTAACTCAACAAACTTATATAGATAGTAGGTACACATGATGGCCTTGAAACATGTTCAAGGGGCAATATCCAGCTCTTTCAAAAGAGGTGTAGTAGCCTTGTAGAGGATTGATGCTTGAACAACCAAAAAACAGAGTAAATCCACTCGTAAGACCTCCGATTGATGACCACTAACATAGCATGGAACCAACCCAAACTCCTCAAAAAACATAGATGATCTTAGGGGAAGCAGTAAATTGAGAGAGAACCACTCTGCAGTGGATCTATAACCTACTGGAAACAAGGGCAGTAGGTTGTATCCTTCACAAAGATGAAGAGAAATTCACAAGAGAAACATAATCAGAAAGAACAATGATTGCAAGACTTATATAGCTCAATTCTCACACAGGAATTAGAACATGATACCACTGAAGCTACAAACTAAGAAACATAGAAACATGGGAGAGAGAGAGAAAGAAAAGACCAAACAAAATAGTCCTCTTCCACACAAAACACTTCTCTAACAAGCCTTCTTAGAGATTCTTCAAGATTTGGCTCTTCTGACCTCTCTCTCTCAGCCTGCAAGATGCCCACGCATGCAAAAGCTCCTCCTTTTCTAAAAATTACGATGATCAGCTCAGCTCCTAGCCTCTCCTTTTCTTAGTAAAATTGGCCAAAGTTATCTATACTAGAAGGTGGCCATTCAAAAGCTCCTTATTTCCTATACTAGAAGGTGGCCATTCAAAAGCTCCTTATTTCCTATAGTTCTAGTCATGTCTAATGGGCTTATTCTCATTTCTAAGGGTTGGATAGGCACATGTCTTGGGCACTAGGGCCTGGACACTAAAAACCCATCATCGGGTTTACACTATGGACCTTGCATGATATACCAATAGTGCTTTACAGGCTCTATGACAACCACTTTGGTTACTAGAGTTATGGCATAGTTATTATAGTTCTAGCTCATATAGTTGTCTACTCTTGTGTGTGTTGAAGAAGTTTGCTTGGAAGGAGCTCAAGATCAGCCACTCCCCCGCATACTTCTTATAATTCTTCTCATGGTATTAGAGTACACGCCCCTATAACAAGCTAAAGAAACAAGAAAAGGAAGCAGTAGATGGATAAGGGTAACTCTATCTCTTTACTTTTGATTCAAAAGAAAATCTTTCCACAAGTAGTTGCTAGTTAAGAAGGACAACAACAATAAGCACACCAAGAAGGGATAGTGTCGTATCTTGGGGATCCCTCCTTTTAGTGAAACAAAAATGTAGTCCCTATAAGATTCAACAAGTGAGGTTTAACCCTCATGGATGTTTAACAAGATAAACCTATGCAATTTTGAGATCTGCACATGTATGGTGATGTGATTGGTTCACATAAAGTGGTTGCATTAACAGGTTTATAGTATAGCACCAATGGCAATTGTGTATATATTAGTTAGGTAGATTATTGGAGATTGCAAGATAGCTATAAGTGTAGAAGTTATTGCAAGTTTTTTTTGGCTTGTAGAATACCATATTTTTTGTAGGTGAAAGTTACTACAAGTAACAATGTCCGATAGATCAAAAGTGAAAGATCCTTGCCCCCTCCGCGCAACGGATTCGGGGGTGCTAGCAGTGGAAGTAGCACTTCTTGCGCGGGGCAGGATCCCTCACTCAGGGCCTCGCCCACGGATATCCGGACAAGAGACTAATCCCTTGGTTCTTCAAAAACCGAACCCGAAAAAACTTTCCCCTATTGGAAAGTACGGTCGATTCCTCCAAGATATTTGTATTCTAACGTAGTCAGGGTCATTACTGACCAAACTGATCCGACCGAACCTGTGAGTCACTCGGTCAGATCAAGGAAGAAACTTGCACTTGGATCATAGAAACTAGCGCTTTTTTCCCCATCGAGAGACACAGCCGTTAATTCTTTTTCCATAGAACAATTACTATCCGGGATTTACTTCATCTATCGTACTATAATAGAATTGAGTCTCATTTTATGGATCCATCAGTCCAGCCTAACCCCATCCAGTCCCACCAACCGCCCAACCACTGTAGTGATGGGATCCAATTAGTAATTTGGTAAGTTTTTGTCCTGGGTACTAGGGAAAAGAGTTCCCAGGCTCCCTAGCTGGATATTCATGCAAATTTAATGCCAGTCACACCACTTACACACCCATATGAAATTGCCTTTTTCACAGATTCAACTATCTTTAAAATAATCATTTAATGAAACCATAGTGCCATTGATCATAATCCTCAAAATCTCCAGTTGAATCCTTATTTCTAATCATTCCTTCATCGGTGTATCTATGGCATCATTGGCAACCAGAACGCTCACCACTTGTCCACTCAGGGGCCTTTTCGATAGCTCCTAGCTCGTAGTAACTGGCAATATATTCACATATCAAAAATAGAATCTCTGTTGAAGATCAGCAAGATCAACCAATGGATCCATATAAAAGAGCCATGGACTCTTCCGTTGAGGACCAGCAAGGTCAATCAACCAGATCCATGCCCGAATTCAGAAAACAACTCTTACTCCTTGTTCCATCAGAAAACAACTCTTACTCCTTGTTCCAATATCTTCCACGATGCACGTGTGGGTATCTTCGACAGTGACCCAGAGCCCAAGCACCGTATGGTCAGCACCCTCTAGGATCCTTCGCAGGTGACCTAGCGCTTCACTCATAGGCCGCTTCCTTGGTCCCTCATCCACCGTACTGGAAGCTCACCATTTAAATCGAACCGAGGCTGGTCAAGACCTCGACCGACCTTGCTACGCGGGACGTCCTCCGTTGACTCTCTGTCAGCTGTTGCAACTTTATCAGTTAGGTCTGCAACTTTATCAGTTACGTCTCCACGACCTCATTCTCACAAGACGGTCAAAATGCTTTCCCAACATTATTGACATAAAACAGTCATTTAAAAACAGGTAATGAACTCTCGTCTTTCACATTGTTCCACATCTGTCCACATTACTTAATCCATATCTAATTCATATGTATTCCTATTCTCATCCAATCACATCATTTTTCATCTCATCACATCTTTCCTTATTTATCCTCATCACATGTCATCCCTTCACATCCCATATCATTCATTTACATCCGATTCATAATATGACATCACATCTCATTCACTCACATCGACATCACCTCCTTTCAAATACACATCCACATTCATTCTTTCACATACACATCCATATCCATTCTTCCATATACACATCCATATCCATTCTTCCACATACACATACACATCCACGTCCACATCCATACATACACATCCACATCCATTCTTCCATATACACATCCACATTCATTCTTCCATATACACATCCACATTCATACTTCCACATACACATCCATATCCATTCTTCCACATACACATTCACATCCATACATACACATCCACATCCATTCTTCCACATACACATCCACATTCCTTTCTTTCACATACACATCCACATCCATACATACACATCCACATCCATTCTTCCACATACACATCCACATTCATACTTCCACATACACATCCATATCCATATATACACATCCACATCCATTCTTCCACATACACATCCACATTCCTTTCTTCCATATACACATCCACATTCCTTTCTTCCACATACACATCCACATCCATACACACATCCATTCTTCCACATACACATCTACATTCATACTTCCACATACACATCCATATCCATTCTTCCATATACACATACACATCCACATCCATACATACACATCCACATCCATTCTTCCACATACACATCCTTATTCATACTTCCACATACACATCCATATCCATTCTTCCACATACACATCCACATCCATACATACACATCCACATCCATTCTCATTACATCACATCTTATCATAACCTATTTTCATCTTATCACATCCTATCACATGCTATTCCCATTTAATAGCTTTTTCTAGGTTGATCCCGATAATGGAACTTTTTCTAAATTTTTGCCAATTGCTTGGCCTAATTAAAGGTTCTTTTTCTTGACGATTAGTTCCATATTCATTCTCAATTTCTCAATTGAATTATATTCAATATTCCTCTTTTGGAATAGAAGAATTCATGGGATTTACAGAAATCAATTCTACTCATATTTTCAATTTTGATAAGTAATCATAAATTGAATTATACTAAAATTTCCTCTTCTTCCCATTTAATTTCTTGGATCTCAAATACCATGGGAATTCCTCTTTTTACATTTAATTAATTGCATTCCAATGTCATGGGTATTCCTCTTTTATTCATAAAGTAATTTTATCAAAAATAAAATACCCATAAATTCAATATGCTAGGAATTTCTCTTTTCCTATCTAAATGATGGAATTCCAAATGTCATAGGAATTTCTCTTTTAACATTTAAATATTTCTCATAGATAAAATAAATTTATCTAAATTTTATCTTTGAATTTAATTAAAATATTCATTAATTCCAATATGCTAGGAATTTCTCTTTTCCCATCTCAATGATGGAATTCCAAATGTCATAGGAATTCCTCTTTTAACATTTAAATATTTCTCATAGGTAAAATAAATTTATCTAAATTTTATCTTTGAATTTAATTAAAATATTCATTAATTCCAATATGCTAGGAGTTTCTCTTTTCCCATCTCAATGATGGAATTCCAAATGTCATAGGAATTCCTCTTTTTAACATTTAAAATGAATTACTAGAAATTCATCTTTTGCTAATTACTATTTATGCATAAACATAAAAATCAAAATTTTCATGATTATAATGAGAATCATTCAATTAATCTAGGATGATTAATCCTAGAATATGGTAGGAAGTTCTCTTTTCATATTATGAATGAAAATGATTTATGTGTTGATTTTTCAAAAATTTTACCATAGCTCCGCTGCTAATACTGATAATTCTCAATAAATTGGAAAGAATAAAGTTTAGTATTATTCATGTGATTAGAATAACCACTAATTGGATCATTATCCAATTATAGATTGATTCTTAATTTTACCATAAATTAAATAGCATAAAAGTATTAAAAAGCTATTATTTTGGCCTCCAATTAGACAAGCATAGAAATTACTTTTAGATTAGAGAAATGCTTCATGAGAAGCTTCATTTGAATTGAGAATAGGTCATAGGAATGACCATTCTTTGGGGGAGAGAGAGAAATGCTAAAAAAATCATTATAAATTAAGCATAAATAGAAATTTATGTATTTCTTCATTACAATACATTAAAGAACTTCAATAGTATTCAAAAGCCATTCAAATTAATGCTTCTCAAGCTTGAGAGGGGTTGAGAAGAGAAACATTTGGAGATTTAAGAAAAAGAAGATAATAATCCATACTTTACCTCCTAAATTACTTGATTCTTTGATCACAGTAGAGGCCCCCAACCAATCAATTAGTTTGGTATGTTGTTGGAGTCTCCAAGGAATACTGGCATGGTATAGATCTCATATCTTTTTACAAAGGGCTAAGGATCTATTTATAGGTGAGGGAGGCCTCTAAACAAATCCAACCAGTTTCTAGAATTTTCCAGGTTCAGTTTGGCTGAATTTGGACAAGATTTGTACCTAGTTTGGCTCCCTTTTGATTTGGTTTGATCTAGGAGAGAGGAGAGATAAAAATATCACAATATTTTTGAGTTTAAAACTCCACCACACAAGTGAAATAGGCGCCTCCTTGAAGAGCTCCCTTCTCAATACCAAGGTGTCAAAATTGAATCATTATATCCAAAATATCTCTTTTTTTATAATAATACTCATAGTTTTTTACTAATAAACCTTGTCCTTAGTCAACTCTTCATCTTATGTGAGCATTTACTCATTTTTGGGGGTTTTTCTTTTATAAATTGGATTTATCTCCTCCCCACACTTGGATTGATCCTATTGGCCCATAGGAACCTTAATTGGACCATAATCTAAAAATTTCTGAAAATCTAGACCCTTAGGCTAAGGTCCTTCATACTTCATGTCAATTAATTCCAAATGCACATTGGAAAGTTCTTTTTGAATTTTTGTTTCAGGGAAAACCATTTTAGACACTAGAAGGATTTTTATATCAAAAAATATCTCAATTTTGGATTATCTCTCTCTAGATATTTTCTCTCTCTAGATTAAAATAGGATAAAATAAAATATTTCTTTTATTTCAAAGAGGGGAATAATTACAAGATCAGAAGGGGAGGTTCTTACACCTATACACCTCAAAAGCTGGAGGGAGGAATCTTACAAAAAGCTGGACAAGAATAACTTCCAAGCATGGAAGTTTAGGATGACAAACTTCCTCATGGCAAAAGGATATTGGGATTTTATTATAGGAGACAAGAAGAAGCCCAAGCTTTCAAAAGAATGATTTTACATACATCACACCCTATTACACAAGTTGGGAAAGTCCCTTTTTCTATGTAAAATGTTAAAATAATAACAGCTCTTGCTGATGAGCTTCATGTACTCTAACATAACAAATGAGTTAGTTTTTATTAGGAAATGATTGAGCAAGGTCAACAAGTGAGGTTTAACCTTCATGGATATTTATGTGGAATATTTTAATAACTAGTGTCGTTTAGTTATACAAGGAAAACGAATTGGTAGAATGCTTACATTGTGGATGTAAGCATCTTGAAGTGAAGGTTGCAATGATTGCACATGGTACATGTGTGGTTACAAACATTGACATTTGGCATAAACACATTAGATTTAAGCATCCTAAAGTGAAGGCTACAATGTGTGCACATGGTACATGTGTGGTTCAAACATTGACATTTGGCATAAACACATTGGACGTGTCATTCAGTTTGGCTAAAGGATATGTAGGCGCAAAGTATTGTTACAAGTTTTCCAAAGTTCAAAGTGGATGGAATGCACATAATATGTAAAGCATGCTGATGCCAAGCATGTATTTCCACATAATAATCATATAAGCCGACATTAGGTGAAATTTAGTCTTAAAAGGACTCTTATAAGAAAGTATTAAAAAAAGAATGATCTAGCCAATGAGAGAGTAACTATTTAAGATCCATGTAACATGGATCTTTTTGAATATTTTTCCATGAAAAGCTACAATTGGACTAGAACCAAGATAGGAACCCCTTGTACTAGTTATAGTTTCAGTAGTGCATGCAAGGGGAGCCTCTTGTCTTCCTACTTGTGCATGTATAAGTGAAGGTGAAGATAATAATATTCGCATTTAAACATTGAGAGATGAAAGACAACAAAGCTTGCACAAGATTGAGACCAAATATAGTTTTCACTACATCTCAGATTGGGGCAACAAAAAGTAATTTGTTACAGTTTGTTCGTCTATCCCTTTGTGGTTAACTGGGGATTTCTAATTACCACTATGTTTGTAGCATGGCACTTGGATGATTCCGAACATTCCATGTGTAGGACATATGAATTTAGGCATGATTGGAACTAAGTGTTAGATTTAATGCTTATATGTTGTTGTGTAATTTTACCATGTGTTGCTAATGTGTAATGTGTTTAAAATGGACAACTTATAGATTGGTGAGATTGACAAGTTTTGTGCTCATAAATCGGTATGGCTGGGACATGATGGCAGTGATTTGGCATGAGAAATTATTGGGAAGGTTTTCCTTTTAGTATTTTGGCATGGAGAGATAGCCAATGATTTTGGTATTTTGGCCATGGTATTTACTATGAGATATTTTTGTATTTTGTTAGCCACCCACTTTTGTTATACATGGGTGTAGACCTATTGATTTGGTTGCACGTGACTAGCCCTTAGGGGTTTATATATATATTTTCCTTAGTGATTTGGATAGGAAGGATTTATTGATGCTTTTGGTAACAATACCCATGAAGTGGAAGGATTTATTGATGCTTTTGGTAACAATACCCATGAAGTGGAAGGATGTGATTTGGATATGAAGGATTTATTTAAGCTTTTGGTATAAGCAAATCCTATTTTTTGTAAAGGGCAAGCCCATGTAAGAGCGTGCAACTATTTTTGATATGTGGGCTATTTTTTAATAAAGACATAAATTCCCAAGAAGTGGGAGGATGTAGACACTTCTTGGAGGGGGATAGATTGCACCCATTACTCTCTCGTGTGATTATTTTTATATTTTATTTTATGCTAACTTGCTCAAGGTAATTGTTGAAGTCTATGTAACTTGATCGGTTTAATAGTTTGAGTAGTGATGTGTCTCCCTAAGATCCCATTTCCTGTGTCAGTGGTATCAGAGCATGGTTGGGGGGAGTGAAGGTGATAAATGTTTATTACAAGAAGAGAATAAATTTAAAAAAATTCATGGCTTCAAAAGGAGATGTTGTGACCAAAAGGAAGCTGGAAAATAATGGGCACATAAAGCGGCAAAAATCACACCACAAATCCCTCCTAGCAGTCCTTTCCTTGCATCCTCATTGCAATGGGTTTTTGTCTGACAGAAGATCAAAATGCAAGGTCTTGCAGCAAGCTTCCATCCCATGGTCATGAGTGGATGACTTTGTGCAAGGCGAGGCCAACGTGCTTGACTTTCCAACATCATTCAAGACGTACAGTCACCATCGACGACAACATGGCCAATTGAAAAGGCCACAAAAAGATGCATGGATTGAGAGAATAGCGTAAGTGCCCTCTCGTTCATATTTCATATCTAAGATTCATATTCAATATTTAACGGGGTGTAAATTATGCTCTCTCTTTTATGAATTCTTAGATTTTGGTGTGGCTTTGGGCCGAAAGATGCATGCAATCAAGACAAAATGGATGAAGAGATGGTTTATGGGAAGGAAGTATCACCCTCCATGGAAGGTGTAAGAAAAAGGCGCCCACCTACTACAAGTCAGCAACACATGCGAGGATGTCAATGTCATCATCATAAGTGGAGTAACAGCTAGCATTTGAGCATAAAACAATAACTAAGACCAATACCATTATTATAAGGAACACCATACAAGCCTTTGAGTAGGCTCTTAGTAACTTTAACTTTGCACCCCACAACCATCTATTTGGCAACTAGAGGGATTTGTGAAAATAACACACTATGTACCAGACCTCTTCTTTAAAGAACAAGTTACTAAACACACTATGTGGTATGGTTTTTTGTATGGTAGCAAGCAAACACCCATAACCTCCTAGAAAACACCCATAACACACAATAAGGTATGGGTATTTGCATGGTAATAAGAAAGCACCCATAACCTCCTTGTCTTCCAAAGTAAGCCCACATGCAACATATGTTTCTAGAATTATAATGGTTGTAAGTTGTGTCACTATATTTGCAAGTGCCTTTGGTGGGGATGGGTAAATTCTCATTATATTGATACACGCACAATGTTATTGAATACACTATGTGGTGTGGGTGTTTTCTTTGTAAAAGTACACACCCATAACCTCCTAGCAAGCACCCATAACACACTATAAGGTATGGGTGTTTGCATGGTAATAAGAAAAATTCCATAACCTCCTTATCTTCCAAAGTAATCCCACATGCAACATATGATTGTGTAATTATAATGGTTGTAGGTTGTGTCACTAGATTCATAGGTGCCTTTAGTGGTGGTGGGTAAATGCTCACTATGTTTTGTGTCTTTAGTCAATCCACCATATTATCTTGACAAATTCATATGGTCTCTAAAGGTTGGCAACAATGGTAGAAGTTTTATCAAGCTCTAAATGTGAGTGTGTTACTAAATGATTACAAAATTATTGATTACGGAAGAAACATTTAGACATTATTTAGAGTAAAGTTATATTCACCTCTAGAGCAAAAAGACTACTCTTACTACACTCTAGCGCCTCAGATATTGAGACATTGAGGAGATGCAGTAAGGTAGAGGTAGTAAATGTGATTTTTGCCTCTAGTTGGATTTGGAGCTCTTCATTTGTCATGCCCTCTGCTACAAGTTCTTACAATTTTATGCACATTATGATCTGTTCCAGAAGGGGCTCCATACAAGATACATCCTCTATGCATTTTTTGCATCTTTTCTTAGTCCAAGTACATTGAAACTTCTTCAAGCTCTGTGGGGTCTGGTCTTTTGAATCTTTGCTTCCAGAACCATTACAATATCCATGTACATAGTTAGATGAGTTTAAGCAACTGTATATGAAGACAATAGACTATGGTGTGGTGACATGTCATAGGAAAGATCCTGTCTAACCACTTAGACAAAGAATCATCTACGAAGGGCTTGTAGTCCTCTCATGTTACATGGAAGCATGATGTTGCTTAAACCTCTCCATATTCTATGGAAATTGATTGTAATCACATTCTTAGCAAATAAAGCCCATGCAACTTTATATTTGGATAGATCACGAGTGGTTTACCATATGCACAGCTTGGTAATTCTCCTATGCAAACCCTCACATGGATGAGAAGGCCATGATGGCTATGTCAACATGTAGAGGACTGAATTCATGTTTTCATTGTACACATGCATGAGAAATGAAGATCATGGGGAGAGAGAGAGAGAGAGAGAGAGAGAGAGAGAGAGAGAGAGAGAGAGAGAGAGAGAGAGAGAGAGATGTTTCCTATAATACAAAGTTATTGTCATCTCTAGGGTGTGCTAGTGACAGACACTTGAGTGAGAGAGAGAGAGAGAGAGAGAGAGAGAGAGGAAGGATATTGTTGTTTGTGAGACTAGTAGCCCACCGGGTCTTTTTTTGAAATCTTTACTCGTTACTAAAAGAAGGATTTTTTGGATTTAAAAAGGTCAAATCAATTTGTACTTCTATGTGCTATTTAACATGCATACTCATAACTTATAAAGATTTTCTTTTTAGAACTCTTAGTTTATCACTGCCTATAATACAAAGTTATTGTCATCTCTAGGGCATGCTAGTGACAAAGACACTTGAGAGAGAGAGAGAGAGAGAGAGAGAGAGAGAGAGAGAGAGAGAGAGGAAGGAGACTACTGTTTGTCAGACTTGTGAATGTTCATATCCCACCATGTATTTTTTTAAAATCTTTACTCATGACTAAAAGAAGGCTTTTTTGGAGGTCAAATCAATTCGTACTTCTACATGCATGTTTATAGCTTATAAAGACTTGCTTTTTAGCACTATTGGTTTATCACTTAGCATGCCATATTGGGACACAGAAATAATGACTGCCCCATATTTCAGCACCATTAGTAAGAACTACAAGAAACAAGGCAACAAGGGAGGTAAACACTACAGGAAATGATGCGGCTATGAACATGGTAAAAATAGACCATGGGGCAGAAAAGGAAAAGCCACCAGAAGCGATGGCAGTGACAAGATCACAAGAACTTTTCGACTTTCCAAAAAGAAGGAATGCCAAAAAGGAACATAAACAGAAGCCAAAGCACTGGGAAACTCAACAGACAGTCTGTGATTAGATAACCAAACTAGTATAAAGTGCACAAGGAATGGTGAAGACCATACAAGAAGGCCTATGCCTGGGAAATTCGGTGGGAAATCTAAAAAGGACAAACCTAAACAAAAAGGGAGAAGAAATTATAGTAGTGTGACACGAAGTTGGGGTTTGGACTTCGGTCACTTCTTAGAATCAAAACACACTTGTATGAAACCTCATAGCCTCCTCACCTCCCTTTCTCTCCCTAGGTTAAGATAAAGATATACACATCAAAGGTGAGATCATAATTCATGGAAGGGAAGATGAAAGGCTCCGGAGAAGCAAGAATTTCTGCCAGTCTTGCAGCTCCAAACAAGAGGGCGATTCTTTGTTGGAAGAAAATCTTCCGACTCAGGATTATGTGAACGGAAACATACGGGGAATATTGGTAAGGTTCATCCGTTCGAATTGGGCGATTTGGTTAGAACATATTAAAGCAAATGAATATAGCAATCACTTACAAGAGGATAAGACACATGGGATTGGCTTTCTGATAAGAGATTAAGAGGAATTAATCATTATTAAGAAGAAAGAATGGCCAAAAGTCTAAAAAAACAGAGATACACAGAGAATTGCAGTTTTACATCCATATAGGCTGTGCAAAAGAGGATTACATAGGTGCATAGAGCTTGAAGAGAGCTTTGTGCCCATATAAAAACTTTAAAAAATGGACAACCGAGCAAAAAGTTATGAGCATTTTACTACAAGACTATAAAACTGCCAAAATTCGCCTAAAAGTTAGCAACTTTGAGAGAAATTCTGATCATCAATGAAGTAAGGGATTAAGAAATTAGTTACATGAGTGGAAAGAGCATATAAAGAGCTTCCTAGCCATATGATCAATTTAAGAAACCAACACCCGAGTGATGAGTAATTACCGGTTGAAAATTGGGTATTGGACCACAAAAACTGCACTTCCCTCTTTTTGCATGAAACCTCAATTTTCACATAGCCTCTTGTCTTTCATCTCCTTCATGATTCAAGCTAGAGGGTAAGGGTTAAAATTGCTCAATCGTAAAGATTTACCTATGGTCCCCAAAGTCTTTTTGCATGCTCATTACCGCTAAAACCATTGGTACATCCAAAGGAGGGCGACAATAAGGCAAGGGCTACCTTGAGAAGTCATAGGCCCACCAAGATATAATAGCCAAGTCTAAGTGGCATGTAGGTGGAGATCCCACTTACACATGGCGGAATTCTCCTCTTCCATGTAGGCATTCTAGAAGAATCTTTCCCAATTATGCACCTACACACACTCCTCCACATGCCTTCCACACTCCCCAACTTGTAGCCTTATGGTGAATACCATATTAATAATACAATAAAAATCCATGTGAGCATGAAGGCCCACTTTTATTTTCCACATCACTAGCCTATCTACCATACCAAAGTATTTATCAAGCATACTTGTGGCATTTACAATGTGTGCACCCTAAATCAAGTAAAACCATTATATTTGATGAAGATAGAATGTTGTTATCAAGGTAGCCGCCAAGCTGCCGCATCACCATGCCGTTATTCCATTGTGGGTGCCGCAATCTTCTTGGACAAGCTTCCATCTTATTACCATTGAGAAACCATCAAAATATGCACAAAATTGAAAATGAAAGATATCAATTTTTCATGTCACATCTTTCCCCCCCAGCAGATCCTCCATGCTTGCCTTGGGGATCTGCTGGCCATGGTCCTCGAGGGTAAAATATCTTTAGCCGCCACCGGTACTCATTGGCACGTCCGGGAACCTCCTGGCCACTTGCATCCTCTAGAAGATAGGTGTTATTTTTAAAATTTTGCTTTATCCTGAAGGGGCCTTCCAGCGTTGAAGAAGCTTCTTATCCAGCCGTTTCTCCACACGGCCATCATACCTCTTTTCCTCCTGGATCAAATAAAACTATCCCCCCAGCCTCACATTGCCTGGAAGGGCTAAAGGCTCCATCAAAATGCATAGTGAAAGCAGTTGGTGGTGTCTCCAAATCTTCATATACTTCTTTCTTTGCTCCTGTTCCTTCTTCCTCTTCCTTCCTTGTAAGCAAATCTGCAAGAGAGGCCCTAGTGGTGTTTTCTGTAATAAAAGTGAAAGAGAATTCTTGAAGCTCACAAATCCACTTTGCAAACTTCCCTCTTGCAAGATTGGGTTTGCGGACCAAGAATTGTAAAGAAGGTTGAGATGTGAGGAAGAAAAAAGGGCGAGGTAACAAGTATGACCTGAACTTCTTTACTACAAAAACAAGAGACAAACCACCTTTCTCCATTTCACCATATCTCTCCTCGGCATCAGTGAGTTGTCGGCTTGCATAGTACACTGGTTGTATACTCCCTTGCTCTCCCTTTTGCAAGAGTATAGCACCCACTGAATGTGATGAAACACTTGGGTTCACATAAAAGTCCTCCCCCCACCTAGGAGACTGCACAATTGGACTTTGACTCATGCATTCCTTGAGCAAACAAAAAGATTGAATTTGATCGGGCCCCCATTGGAAAGAAACATTCTTCTTTGTCAACAGATTTATAGGATACATCTTCTCAGAGAACATGTCAACAAAGCGTTGGTAATACTTTGTTTTACCCAAAATTCTCCTTACCTCCCTCACATTGGTGGGCGGTGGGAGGGCCACAATTGCCTGCACCTTCTCAGGATCCATCTCTATGCCTTCTTCTGAGATAACATGTCCCAAGAGAACCACCTTCCTTCGTGCCAAGCGGCATTTTCTAGGATTAAGACACCCTTTTGCATCATCAATACTTTGCAAGGCCAACCTCAACTTTTCCAAGTGATCCATGCGGCTTGAATAAATGCAAAAATCATCCAGAAAGACCCTTATAAACTTTCCCAAGTAAGGTGCAAATACCTGACTCATGAAGCGTTGAAAAGTTGCTGGTGCACCAAATGGCATCACCCTATAGGCATACACTCCCCAAGGGGTGATAAATGAGGTTTTCCTTTGATCTTCTTCACAAATCCGGATTTGAAAGTATCCAGAGTATCCATCACACACTGAATACAACTCATGACCTGCAACTTGATCCAAAATCTCATCCTGAAAGAGTAGAGGATAATAATCCCTCTTTGTGCATGCATTCAAAGGGCGAAAGTCCACACACACACACGCCATTTTCCACCCTTTTTGGGAGTGACTACAACTGGGGAAATCCACTCTGAATTCTCTACTGGAAAAATAAATCTAGCTTCAAGCAAATTAGTTACCTCCTTCTTAAGCACCTCTTCTTGCACTACTCCCAAACGCCTTAGCCACTGTACCACTGGCTTACTTTGGGGCTTGAGATCAATCTTGTGCTCTACTAGGGTAACTTGGCATACTTGTGAGTAGCTGTTTGCAAAAAGGTTAGGAAATCCATCCATCATTTTTAAGTAATTCTCCCTTTCAGTACCTGCGATGGACTCATAAAGAAGAAGTTCATTCTGTTGGTGAAGACTAGTGAGGTCCACATCTCCTTTCTTGCACATGGTTAAAGAAGCTTCCCCTTCCAAGGCTCCATTGTCTTCAGCAGCCCTTCGATCCCTTCCCAGGGAAAGACCAAATGCAACTCCCTCCACCTCCCCTTCTGAGATGGAATCCTTGGAGCTACCACTTGTCTCTTCTTCATCGGATGACTCTGACTCTGAACTTTCGGAAGTTGAAGGTTCACCTCTTACCACTTTCTTGCGACGACTCTTGATGTTGTAGTGGACCTTCTTATTCTCACCTTGTAGAATAAGATCACCTGTCTCCCACTTTTGAATTGCCTTCACTTGGTGAAGCCATGGCGTACCCAATATCAATGGGTAAGCCCTAGCATCAGGCTTTGTAGGAATGACCTGAAAAGTTGTAGGCACAAAAATACCACATACATCCACTCCCAAATTCCTGACAATTCCTAAGGTTTTCACCCTAGTATTATTAGCAAGTTTGATGCGATAGGGAGAGTTAGTAGAAGATAACTTTAAATCAGCATCTTTCATTGTTTTTTCACTCATGACATTGATTGATGCACCTCCATCAATGTATGCATTAGAAATTGTTTGCCCCTCAATGATTGACATCAATCACAGGCACATCATCTTCTACATCAATATCCACCTTTTGAACCATAGGAGTCCCATTATGCCTCTTCTTCTTTTTCTTAGATTCCTTTGTGCTAGCCATCTTACCCCATTCCTTTATGAGCTTTGGAGAGAGTGCCAAAAGCTGCCCAAATGTGATTTGTGCTGTTTTCTCCCTAAGATCTGTTAAGAGGTCATAACTAAGAGATCCTTGTCCAAGAGGAAAGTTAGATTGTCCAATTTTTCTTCTAGATGACTTCTTCTTCTTCTTATTTTTCTCCTCTTCTTCAGATTTATCTTCTTGTTCTTCTTCTTCCTGACTCGACCCCTTTTTGCCATTAATGGCATCAATGTTTCCTCTTCTTCTTCTGAGCATGTTTCCTCTAAAAGTGCTAAACTTTTATTCTCTCTTTTCCTCAATTTTGGACACTCTGTGCGGTAGTGCCCCTTCTCTTGACATTCATAGCATGTGACACTACTTCTATCCCTAGGTTTATCCTCAGCTCGTGGAACCCTAGGTGGCCTTGCATTGACTAAGTGTAACTTCAAATCAGCAAATTCTGCCATAAGTTGTGTAATGTTATGATCCAAGGATGGAGCTTGTACCTTAGATGTTGAGGCTATCTCTACTCGTGGTGGGGCTGGCGCATTCGGAGAAGATTAGAATGTGGACTCAATATGAAGAGTGGCCTCCTTCTTCAAAGCAATACGAAGAGCCTCTTTAAAATTAGTGGGATCTTTGCTAAGAACTTTTCCATGCAAGCGGGGATCCAAAGCCCTGATAAACTTGCTCATCTTAAGGTGCTCCATTACTAAAGAACTCTTTGAATCTTCCATAGAAGGTGAAGAAGAAGAAGCAACAACATGTAAAGCAGCTTGTTGATATTTGATGAATAAGGCTTCATACCTCACTGAAAAGGCAGAAACTGACTCTCCTTCCTTTTGGAAAATTTGATCCAATTGCAATAGTAAAGCATTTGGTGACTCCACTGTCCCAAATCTCTCCTTCATTGCTTTGGTCAACCTTTCCCAATCATTCTTGGACTCCTTTGGCAAAGCCTCATGCCAAGTTAAGGCCACACCCTCCAAGAAATCTGGAAGCATTTCTACCCTCTCCTTCATAGACCAACCCGTCAAGCGGCATGCTCAGTTAAACTCTCGGAGATAACTCCTCGGGTCTTCTCCTTCTGATCCTTGGAACACCGGAATGTTGAACATCTTGCACCAAAAGATGAGTAGCAACAAGGGAAATTTGCTTATTTCAAAATAACTTTCCTTTATTCATGCGGGACCTTGAGGTTAAAATAGAATAATTCTAAGTAAAACCTGCCCGCCGTCTCCACCAAAAGATGTGACACGAAGTTGGGGTTTGGACTTCGGTCACTTCTTAGAATGAAAACACACTTGTATGAAACCTCACAGCCTCCTCACCTCCCTTGTTGAAAGATCGGTAGAGGGGGAGGAGACACACACACAGGAGCAAACCCTAATGTATATTGCAAACCCTAACCATAGAGGGAAGCCATGTCCACTCTCACACAAAGCATAATGCACTAATCCATAATCCACACAACACACAATGAGTTGTGTCCACAATCTACTAACCCTAGCTAATGTCCACACACTATGACCAGCTAGACACGCGGTCATTTATGTCTCACACATTTTCCTACCTAATCTGCCAGCACATAGCATAGCTGGCTCACACTGACATCGAGCTTGAATCTCAACAGCCCCTCTCAAGCTCATGATGTACTGCCGATGAAGATGTAGATGAGCTTGGGATATCAAGGCTCTCAACACTCCCCCTCAAGCTCATCCCATGTACTCCCAACATAGTCCGGAAGTACTCAAACTTCTCCCTGCTAAGTGGCTTCGTGAAGATATCAGCCACCTGCTCATCAGTCTTCACATAGTGAAGATCAACTGTACCATCCAGCACCTTTTCTCTGACAAAATGATAATGGACCTCTATGTGTTTGGTCCTCGCATGAAATACTGGATTCTTTGCCAACTGCATACTGCTCATGTTGTCACAATGTATGACAACTTTGCCATCAAGAGGCTCACATAAATCTGCCAAGAGACTCTTTAACCATATAGCCTCGCAAGTAGCAATGGCTGCTCCTCTGTACTCAGCCTCTGTACTGGACAAAGCAACTGTAGGTTGCTTTTTGCTACTCCAACTCACCACGGCACTTCCAAGTGTAAAAGCATATCCACTAGTAGACCTCCTGTCATATGCGCTACCTGCCCAATCAGCATCTGTGTAGCCATGTATGTCCAAGCTTTTACCACTCTCATAGAATAAACCATAATGTGCTGTGGTCTTCACATATCTCATGATGCGTCTCACTGCATCCAAATGTGGTTTCCTGGGGCTCTGCATAAACTGGCTGACTAGCCCCACTGCATAACTCAAATCTGGGTGTGTGATAGTCATGTATATGAGACTACCAACCATCTTCCTGTACATAGAAGGATCATCCAATTCCTCGCCATAATCAGCCCGCAACTTTACATTTTGTTCCAATGGTGTACTCATAGGTTTACACCCTGTCATGCCATACTTTGCCAACATATCCAAGGCATATTGGCGCTGTACTAACCAAGTACCTGCATGATCTTTCACCACTTCAATTCCAAGGAAGTATCTCAACTCACCAAGATCTTTCATGTCAAATTGCCCACTCAAAGCTTTCTTGACATGCATCACATCTGCACCATGATCACCTGTGATAATCAAGTCATCCACATAGATGACTAGTAAAACAATCCCATGCTGTGTCTTCTTCACATACAGTGAAGAATCTGCTGTAGAAGTCTGAAAACCAAGTGAGATAAGATATCTGCTCATCTTATCACTCCAAGCACGAGGTGCTTGCTTTAGACCATACAATGCCTTTTTCAACCTGCATACGTGAGTGGGATATCTAGGGTGTACATACCCTTCTGGCTGTGCCATGTATACTTCCTCTTGTAGATCTCCATTCAGAAATGCATTCTTAACATTCATCTGATGCATTTCCCAGCCATTAGCTGCAGCCATAGCAATGACTGCTCTCATTGTGCCCATCTTAGCCACTGGGCTAAACGTCTCATCATAATCCAATCCTTGGGTCTGTGCATAACCCTTTGCTACCAATCTAGCTTTATGTCTCTCAATAGAACCATCAGATTTGCACTTTACTTTGTAAACCCATTTACATCCAATAACATTCTTATCCTTTAGTAGTGCAACCAAGTCCTATGTATCATTATGGACCAATGCATCCATCTCCACATCCATTGCTTTTTCCCATACATGCTCTCCAATAGCCTCTGTATAGCATGTAGGTTCCACATGCTTTACCATAGATGTCATGTATGCATAGTGCATAGCAAAATCTCTGTATGTCAACCTGTCAACAGGATATCTGACCCTCTGGGATCTCCGCAATGCCTGCGGGTCACTCTGTACACCTGTGACTCTAGCATGTGGTGGCACATATCTATCCTGCCTAGCACCAGGTGTGCGTAAAACAGGTATGCCAAGCTCCTCATCCAAACTCTCGGAACTAGATGACTCATATCCTGTGATTCCAATTCCTTCGACTTTCTTTTTGCCTTTATCCATAGCACTACTCCCAGTGCTTACACTTTCATGCCTCAAACGTCCTGACCATGGACGTACACTGCTACTCTCAGCTTCTGCTCTGCTGGCCCAGACATAGTAGTAGAACTAGAACTTGCTTGTGGTGGCAAGTTCACATGCACATCAGCCTCAAGTGACTCAATAACACCCTCATCTTTTGCTTTATACCAACTAGCAAGCTCATCAAACACCACATCACGTGAGATGACCACTTGTCTAGTTTGTGGATTATAACACTTGTAGGCCTTTCGATCCTGTGCATATCCCACAAATACACATTTCTCTGCCTTAGGATCCAACTTCCTTCTTCTTTCATCAGGCACATGCACATAAGCTATGCATCCAAAAACTTTAAGATGTCCAATGTCTGGCCTGTAACCTGTGAGCCGCATCTCTGGCGTGCTTCCATGAATGGCTGCTGTAGGTGTTTTGTTCAATATGTATACTGCAGTAGCACATGCTTCTGCCCAATAGTAATCTGGCATGCTCTTTTCATTAAGCATTGCCCTTGCCACTTCACATATAACTCTATTCTTCCTCTCAGCCACACCATTCTGCTGAGGTGTATACCTGCAAGTCAATTGTCTCCTTATTCCATGCTTCCTCAAGAAATGCTCAAAAGCTTTTGAGGTGTATTCACCACCTCCATCTGTCCTCAGACATTTAATCCAATAGCCATACTGCTTTTCTGCAAAAGCTTTGAAATCCATGAATTTTTCCAACACTTCACTCTTCTCTTTGAGAAAGTATATCCATGTCATCCTGCTAAAATCATCTATGAATGTAACATAGTATAAACTGCCTTTGATAGATGGGTTTTGTGCAGGACCCCATACATCACTATGTACGATCTCAAGTGGCCTGTTACTCATATTTCCTTCTCTAGGAAATCTCAACCTCGCCTGCTTCCCAAACTGACAGGCTTCACAAACATGCATATGTCCATCATATTTGAACCTAGGCAATCCATTGACAATGCCTCTTGTTTGCATGTTCTTTAATCTCTGTATATTTACATGGCCAATCCTCTTGTGCCACATATCAATATCCTGTACCACATTCCTACTCTTTGAGAACATGGCTGATTTTAGCTCAGGAATTCTAGCATCCAGCTTAAACAGTCTTCCTTCTTTCTTGCCTTTAGCAATCACTCTACATCCATGTTTGAAGTCTTCAACGAAGCATCCATGCTCATTGAAGCGAACCTGTAATCCCTGTTCTACCATTTGACCAACTGAGGCCAAGCTTTTAGTGATCAAAGGCACATACAGCACATCTGACATAGACTTTGTCTGACCATTATGCATGACCAATGGTACACTTCCAACATGTGTAATGACATGCTGAGTATCATCACCTGTTTCCACATAGCCTTTTACATCCATAGGCTTCATGTGCTCAAACCATTCACCATGGCATGTCATATGATTTGATGCTCCTGAGTCCATATACCATGTATCATCATTCTCAGCATTTGTTGTCATAGAACCCACAACATGCTTCATGGCAAACAAATGATTTGCAGTTCCATCATTGCTACTTGATGCATAGTTACCACCATGTTGTGCATAGTTTCCACCATAATGACCACCACGTTGTGCTCTTCCCCCTCTCAAATCATTCTGTTTGCGAAAGCAATCTCTCGCCATATGACCATATTTGCCACAATAATGGCATTCCACATCTTGCATAGAATTTTGTTGGCCTTGCCAACGTCCTCGACCACGGGGGTTACCTCTGCCTCGCTGAGGTGCATAACCACGACCACCTCGAGCACCATAAGAAGGCTGAAAATTCTGTTGTGGAGGTCTATCCTGCCATCCACGACCATTACCACCACATCGACGTGATGCGAATCTCCCCCTGCCTCTAAAACCTCTCTGCGAGTAAAATGCCTGATTTCTGCCATCATCATGGCTAGTAGATGCATCCAGAAATGAATCACTGAGCTTGATTTCCTCAACCAATAAGAGTGAAACCAACTCATCGAAGTCGGGTAAACCTGTACTCCTCACTGAGATAGATGTATCAAAAGATTTGTATTCCTTGCCAAGACCACGCAAGGTAATATCCACCAAATCGTCATCAGGCATGGGGGCATTTATTGTGGCCAATGCATCTGCAAACTTCTTGATTTCTTGCACATAATCATGTATGCTCCTTTTATTCCTTTTCACATTGTGTATCTGCTGTCGCAATTGAGACTTGCGAGCACTCGTATCTGTATCAAACATCTTGACCAAAGTATCCCATGCATCTTTGGGATTCTCAGCATCCTGAATGTGTATGAGCATAGCATCAGATATACATATAGACAAATAATGCAGCACTTTGAATGCTCTCTCAGACCACTGCTTATGAGCAATAAGCTGCTGCTGTGTAGGTTGCCGAGGTAGCTCAGGCTCTGGCTCAGCACCTGTAATGAGATTCCAAAAACCTTTTCCTTTCAAGAAACTCTTTATCCTGTACTTCCATGCCTGGAAGTTCTTCCTGTCCAGCTTTTCACCAACAATCTGAACTGGATTGTCCGACATGTTGCTCAATGCATACACCTTCCGCACACTTCAAATCTGTAAATGAGCCTTCCTCAGCTCAACCACACTCCAATGAATGTTCCAGATACTCCAAGATAGCCAACAAACTCCAAATTTGATGTAGAAAATCAACCTGTAATCATCCAAGATGAACTGACTCACTCAGTGCGGGATACCCTGTATTGACACGCCTTCCAAGGCTCCAGATCGCAATGTAATGGTGAAATCAAGTATAGGCAACTTGCATTGACACCTAATGAACCTCAATGTTGAGTATCAACTCCATTTGACATGTGTAATTATCAATTTTTGAAAACCCCTTTCTCTGTTTTTGGAAAAACCAGAAAAACCAAAAAAACCAGTAATGATTTGGCTCTAATTTCTTCAATATTTCACCAAATTGAGCAACCAGGCATTCATTGGCTTAGCAATAGTGTCCATCAACTCCATGTAAGAGGAATTTGTCCAATTGTAAAACACCAAAGATTAATTGTTCAATTAAAATGCTCTGTTTCTCTGCAACCAGTGGACACCCTGTTTTAATCAGCTCATTCCCAGCTCAATTAAGCATCATTGACCAAAAAAATCACATAGCCCTCTTCTCCAAGATGTAAAGCATCCAATTGCTAAGAAATTTGTGGAAGATATCAAGCAACCACTGAGAAATCGATCTCCTCATGTCAGAACGGACAGTTTTCAGCTCTGTTTTCCCCTGTCTGGCTGCGCCGCCTGCATTCAGGGTGTTTGGGAGTGATTGAAGTGACAATTGATGTTGTATTTAGGTGCCCAACACACTTGGGTATGTGTGCAATCCACCAATGCTTTGATTTTCACCAAAAATAGGCTCCAAATGCATCAATTTTTGACTGTCTTCTCTCTGTTTTGTGAGAGTTCAAAAAACCAGTAATTTCACTCAATCAAATGCATGTAAATTGCTCCAAAATCACAGTAGGGCTTGCATAGAAGTTGCCAATACATCTCTCATTGTCAGATACATGTTTGCTTTGCCAGAATCACACATATTTCCACCATACATCAATGTTCCCAAGCTTTAATGGAAAGCTTCAAAAACCAGAATTTTGCTTTGCTTTGATTTGCTCTAAAATGCTTTGCTTTTGCCTGTTTCACCTGCAATCCGCTCAAGGATGTTTAGAAGACCTTACCCGGTAGGCCTAGCTTTCAGATCTGATAGTATTTGGTGTGCTCCAAGCTTCACAGCTCCAATGGCAGCTTCACAGCTTCTTTTCACAGCTTCTTCTTCTCCCTCTTCACTCACTCACTCATAAACCCTAATAAACAGCACAAGGCTCTGATACCATGTTGAAAGATCGGTAGAGGGGGAGGAGACACACACACAGGAGCAAACCCTAATGTATATTGCAAACCCTAACCATAGAGGGAAGCCATGTCCACTCTCACACAAAGCATAATGCACTAATCCATAATCCACACAACACACAATGAGTTGTGTCCACACTCTACTAACCCTAGCTAATGTCCACACACTATGACCAGCTGGACACGCGGTCATTTATGTCTCACACATGTTCCTACCTAATCTGCCAGCACATAGCATAGCTGGCTCATACTGACATCGAGCTTGAATCTCAACATCCCTTTCTCTCCCTGGTTGAGATAAAGATATACACATCAAAGGTGAGATCATAATTCATGGAAGGGAAGATGAAAGGCTCCGGAGAAGCAAGAATTTCTGCTAGTCTTGCAACTCCAAAAAAGAGGGCGATTCTTTGTTGGAAGAAAATCTTCCGACTCAGGATTATGTGAACGGAAACATACGGGGAATATTGGTAAGGTTCATCCGTTCGAATTGGGCGATTTGGTCGGAACATATTAAAGAAAATGAATATAGCAATCACTTACAAGAGGATAAGACACATGGGATTGGCTTTTTGATAAGAGATTAAGAGGAATTAATCATTATTAAGAAGAAAGAATGGCCAAAAGTCTAAAAAAATAGAGATACACAGAGAATTTCAGTTTTAAATCCATATAGGAAGTGCAAAAGAAGATTACATAGGTGCGTAGAGCTTGAAGAGAGCTTCGCGCCCATATAAAAACTTTCAAAAACGGACAATCGAGCGAAAAGTTATGAGCATTTTACTACAAGACTATAAAACCGCCAAAATTCGCCTAAAAGTTAGCAACTTTGAGAGAAATTCTGATCATCAATGAAGTAAGGGATTAAGAAATTAGTTACATGAGTGGAAAGAGCATATAAAGAGCTTCCTAGCCATATGATCAATTTAAGAAACCAACACCCGAGTAATGAGTAATTACCGGTTTGAAAATTGGGTATTGGACCACAAAAATTGCACTTCCCTCTCTTTGCATGATGAAACCTCAATTTTCACATAGCCTCTTGCCTTTCATCTCCTTCATGATTCAAGCTAGAGGGTAAGGGTTAAAATTGCTCAGCGAACAATCGTAAAGATTTACCTATGGTCCCCAAAGTCTTTCCGCATGCTCATTACCGCTAAAACCATTGGTACCTCCAAAGGAGGGCGGCAATAAGGCAAGGGCTACCTTGAGAAGTCACAGGCCCACCAAGATAATAACTCCTTATCCCACTTATCATGAATCATCAAAGAGGTCCAAAATTGGGTTAAGCATGAGGAGCTAATGCTAAATGAGACATTCACATGTAAAGAGAGTGTTTGAATAGGGGTTTGAAAGATAAGAGAATGGAAATGACACAAAATGCTCAATTGAGGAGGCTCATTCCTTTGATTTGAAAGGGAGAGGAGGGCTCCTTTTACAAATTACAACATAAAAATCTTCAACCCTTCAGTGACATAAGGGTAGATGTCACCATCCATTGTCCTCTTAGGCTAAGTCTTCTATTGATTATTAAATTGAAGACTTTTTGACTTTGAAAGTGTGACGAGATAATAGCCAAGTCTAAGTGGCATGTAGGTGGAGATCCCACTTACAGATGGCGGAATTATCCTCTTCCATGTAGGCATTCTACAAGAATCTTTCCCAATTATGCACCTACACACACTCCTCCACATGCCTTCCACACTCCCCAACTTGTAGCCTTATGGTGAATACCATATTAATAATACAATAAAAATCCATGTGAGCATGAAGGCCCACTTTTATTTTCCACATCACTAGCCTATCTACCATACCAAAGTATTTATCAAGTATACTTGTGGCATTTACAATGTGTGCACCCTAAATCAAGTAAAACCATTATATTTGATGAAGATAGAATGTTGTTATCAAGGTAGCCGCCAAGCCGCCGCATCACCACGCCGTTATTCCATTGTGGGCGCCTCAATCTTCTTGGACAAGCTTCCACCTTATTATGAAAGATATCAATTTTTCATGTCATAGTAGGAAAGAAGCCGGTTTGCAAAGAAAGGGCAACTGGAGGACATGCACTGAAGTGCCAATCAGGACCAAGTGTAGCCCAGAGCAACAGAAGCATTTGGACAGAAGAAAGAGAAGGACATCCGAATAGGAGTACTAACAAAAGGAATCCAGGAACAAGAAGGAGAAGAAAAATAAAGAGAGAGAAGGATGCATGGAAGACAAGGCACACCAGGGCTAATGATGAGAAAAACAGCAAAGAATATAACATGTGGGGGGATCTCAACAGGATGAAATTAAATATCACTCTAGATAAAATGCTGAATCTGGTTCCCAACTACAAATAAAAGATGCTATATAGGCCATAGTACCAAGTGAGAAACTGGCACAGATGATCAGGAACCAAAAACAGTCAGGATTACTACTGCATTGAATCAGGAATTCAGAGGGAGGCTCTTGGAACTACTATGACATGAAAGGGATTGACCCCAGTTTCTACCTGCACAAAATTAACTTGGAGGAGGATGCAACTCCTATAAGACAGAGCATATATAGAATGAACTCAAACTGTGCCAATCATGTAATGGAAGAAATTGACAAATTACTGAAAGTAGGGTTCATTTATCATGTGGATTGGGTAGAATGGCTATCACCGATAGTCATTGCTCCAAAAAAAAAGGGAAGCTTAGGGTGTGCATTGACTACCGTAAGCTAAATGCTTCCACTATATCCGATCCATTTCCACTGCCTTTCATGCTGGATGCAGTAGTAAGACATGAAACATATTTGTTTTTGGACAGATTTAGTGGGACGAATAGCCCATGAGGATAAGGAAAAGACATCATGTGTAATTGAATGGGGGGCATTTGCTTCCAATGTTATGACATTCGGATTGAAAAATGCCCCTGCCACATTCCAGAGAATGGTTCATGAAATATTCTATGAATACCTGACCACGTTCATGAGGGTGTTTGTAGATGATTTCAGCATCATGGAAAGAAGGAAGAACACATTACACACCTCACAATGTGTCTGGAAAAGTGCAAGAGGGACACAATGTGAGCTTAAACCCAGCAAAATGTGTCTTTGTGGTAACCAGTGGATCTCTTTTGGGCCACACAGTGTCTGCAGAAGGACTGGCGGTGGATCCAGTCAAGGTTACGGTCGTGAAGTTGCAACCTCCCAAGAATGCCAAAGAGCTTGTAAGATTTCTGGGACTAATCAAGTGGCACAACAGGTTCATGAGGTTCCTAGCTAATGTTGCAGTGCCCTTGTATAGTCTGACCATGAAGGATGCAAAATATGTTTGGTCTAGATCCTATCAAGAGGCATTCCAGAATCTGAAGAGGATACTGTCAGCGTGCCCATCTTACAGCAGTAGCCCCAACTATTACTTGGTGTTCCATGTGTTAATCGATGCCTTAGATGTGGCCATTGGAAGCACCCTGATGTAGGAAGCACATGAGGGATGGTACAGACTAGTGTACTACGCAAGCAGGAGATTTTCTAGACCAAAAAATCTCCTGCTTGCATATGAAGGATGGTACAGACTAGTGTACTATGCAAGCAGGAGATTTTCCAAACTAGAAAAGAATTACTCCACCACTGGGAATGGAGAAAGAGTTACTAGGAATGATCTACTCCATCAAGAAGTTTAGGCACTACTTGCTGGGTAAGATGTTTGAGTTTCATGTAGATCATAAAGCTCTCCTGTACTTAATAAACAAACTAGACCTTGCAAGAAAGTTGGCCAGAGGGATTCTCTTGTTATAGGAATTTAAGTTTAACATAAGGCACACCCTTGGGAACAAACATGCTGTGGGCAGACTTCTTATCATGACTGGAAATAGGAGAAGAATCGGACGGGGTGGAAGACGATTTCCCAAATGCACACCTTTTCCGCATGGAAGAAGAAAGGCCCAGCTAACATGATGAAATGCTACAATTCCTATCTAATCTATCATGTCTAGAATACATGTCCAGAGATCAGAGGAAGAAGCTAACTCTCTGGAGTAAGTCATTCATGGTAGTGGCTGGGTAGCTATTCAAAATGGGCATCGACCAGATTCTTAGGAGGTGTGTCCCCGAGCACGAGCAGCAGGCCGTATATTAGCAGAAGCACATCAAGGTGTGTAAGCGGTGGGAATTTTTTTGGAGAAGACACATGACAAAATATTTTAGGTGGGTTTGTGGGGCCAACAACATTAAAAGATGTGCATAATTTCTCAAAAGAGTGTGACATGTGCCAAAGAATGGGGAAACCAAGTGATGCAGACATAATGCCTCATAATCCAGTCCTGTCGCTTAAGCCATTCAAAAAATGGGGTCTGGACTTCGTGGGCCCATTCAAACCAGCTTCTCATAGGACAAGAAACAAATACATTTTGGTGGCCCACTGATTATTGCACTAAATGGGTAGAGGCCAAGGCCCTTAGAGACTACAAGGCGTCAATTGTGGCAAAATTTCTTTATGAAACCATAATGACAAGATTCGGATGCCCTATAGAGATAGTCAGTGTGATCAAGGAACCCATTTTATCAATGAAGTGATTAGGAAATCGACGAAACAACACATGCTAATACACAAGAAGCCAACAATCTACTATCCACCATAAGCCAATGGCCAAGCAAAGTCCACCAACAAAATCCTCAAGGGAATCCTGATCAAGAGAGTGAATGAGAATCGGAACGATTGGGACACAAAACTACTCTCGGCATTATGGGCATTTTGGATGGCTTATAAGAATGCAACAGGACTTACACCATTCAGTATGGTGTATGGACTAGAAGAAATGATAAAATGCAGTGGAAAAATTGAATTTAATGCCTAGATTATCAAACAATCACTCCAAAACTTAGAATCTCGATCAGCAACAATCAATTGTGGTAAGCTATAATGTGTGAAAATATGTTTAAAAAACAAGTGTGCAGCTTGATGTGCAATGAGAGTCTTTTTACAAGGAGCATGTTTGCTGAATCTATCAACAAAAGTCCAAATCATATCATTATGGCTTGTAGGTAGTCACATGGGAAAACTAGTGATAAAATCCATAGAAATCTGTTCCCAAGGAGCGTTAGGAACTGGAAGAGGCATAAGCAAACTGAATTTCTTACCCTTGTAACTTTTCACTTTCTGACAAACATCACATTCAAAAACAAATCTAGCTACATCAGGTTTCATTTTAGGCTTATAGAATTTACTAGATATGGTATGAAATGTAGATGAATACCTCAATGCCCCGCATAAGGTGGCTTATGTAACTCCTCTAAAATAGAACGTCTAAAGAGTCGAGTAATGTATAACCTTTTCTCTGGAAGAAAAAATATCCATCATTGTAGGAATACTTAGCAAAAGGGTTCCAATTATTTTCTCTCAATCTAGAACAAATGTCACTGAAGTTAGGGTCTTGGTCATAAGTCTCACGTATAGAGTCAAAAGATGTATTCTCAATCATAGAAATATTTTAAACAGTAGGTCTCCAAAATGTCACCAACTACTTTTTCTTGACCAAGTTGGTATTAAACCCCCTCTCCCTTATCTCTTCTCTCCCCCACCATCACTCACCCCCTCTTGCTCTCTCACCTCACCAGACCACACACCCATGACCGACCCCCCTTCTCTCCCTCTCTCACCTTGCCGACAATACCCCACCCCTCTCTCACGCAGACCATGCCCCCCCCTCACTGACAACTCCCCACCCTCTCCCTCTCACTTGCACTCACAGATCATGGCCCTACTCACCAACCACTCCCCACCCTCTCCTGGTTAGGTCTTGTCATACAACTTGCTACTAAGTAATGGGACCCTTGTTTATGCAACAACAACAAAATCTGGCAGAAGCAGCCTCGGATTTGGGAGCACGCCTTTGCATGGTGAGGCCTAAGGTGGGTCAATTGAATGTGTAAAAGAGCTTCTAGCATGGGGTGCAGATAAGTTGCAGAGAAACTCTCAAGGGCACACTCCTTTCTTCATTGCTATGAAGTACCATAACACAACATGTGCAGCTCTTCTCAACCCTTTAGCTATAGAGCCCTTAGTATGGCCATCTCCATGGAAGTTTATGAGCTGACACTAAAGCACAAGTTCTATTGGAGGCTGCCTTGGCATATGTTAATGATGCTTGGGAGAAGCAGATCTTTTCTGTTAATGATGAGAAGCGGACCTTTTCTGTACTAGCCATGGCCACGTTTCATTTTTGTGTCTTTGTATGCCTAGACTTCATGCCAGAGTTTTGCTAGAACGAAGTGGCCAGTGATTATTGTTTAGTTTGTTTGTGCTTCTATTTATGTAAGAGTACAACCTTCATGCCGGATGCTTTGCCTGGGCGACAGTTGTAATACAAGTAGAGATAGCTTGTTAAATGCAGGCAACTGTAGTGGTAATACAGACAGGTACTACATATAGAGATGGCTTGCTGAATGAAGTTTCCCAAGAGCTCAGTTCAATTATTTTTTTGATAGCTAGCTTGCTAGATGAATTTTCCCAGGAGCCCACGTCAATCATTTTTATTATTTGTGTATCACTCTAGAAGGTTTTCCTGGAAAGATAATTGTATAAGGTATGCCTGGGAGCTCGCCTACCAGATGTTTTTCCCAGGGTCTAGCTTGCCAGAGAACCACCTATATTTTCTATGGAATTCTCTAGGACGGTGAATTGAGTAATAGTGGGTGACCTATGGATAGGAAGCCAGGTCCTCCACACTTCACCAAGAGCAACTCCTCCCACTATCACCTCTGACCACCGTGGGCCGCTGGTGCCCTCCGACATCTCCAACTGCCTCCAACCACTATCATCGTCGCCAACGCCCTCCAACATCTCCGAGCCTCCGATCGCCATCACCACCGATGCCCTTCGACATCTCCGACCCTCCGATCGCCATCACCGCTGGTCTCTTCGACATCTCCGACACATCGAGTCCTCCAACTACTAGTGGAATTTACGACGTGCATGGCCGGTTACTCATGGAGGCAACACCCCTCTCCCTTTCCCAAAGGCAGGTTGAGATCCTCTTTAATCACCATCTCCCTTTTCTCGACGGAAGATCTTCCCTCTACAAAACCTCATGAGGGGTTGGGAGTTCGAGGAGAACTGTGAGGTCCCCGCCCGCCCGCCGCTCCGGGGCTCCTGCCCCGACGGTGGAAGCGGCATCGGCACGGGGCGGGGCTCCTGCACACTCGGGGCCTCACCCGCGGATGTCCGGGATGAGAGGCTAGCCTGGGTCCCTCTGAGACGGGCCCGAAAGACTCCCCTCGCTTGGAAGGCACGGGCGATTCCGCCAGGAAGGTGAAAAATCTTTTTACTAGGAGATTACTCTAACGAGTCAAGTCATGACTAAATTAAACTAATCTGACCAAGCCTGAAGTCACATGGTCAGATCAAGAAGAGACTTAAACTTGGTCCATGGAATCACCGCTTTTTTTCTCATTTTCGAGGCGCAGCCACCCTTCCCACAAAACAAGGTCTTCTCACGATCTAAACTGATTAACGTTACTAATTGTATCTAATTGTTTTTGAGGAATCCTCCGATCCAGCATGGGTTAGCCAACCACCTGACCACTGAATTGGTGGGATTCCTTTATAAAGATTTGATTGGGTTTTTGCCCAAGTACCGAGGAAAAGAGTTCCCAAACCCCCTATATTCATTATTCAGACTGAGGAGTGTTGAAAAAATAGGTAGAGAGAGAGGAGACACACACACAGGAGCAAACCCTAATGTATATTGCAAACCCTAACCATAGAGGGAAGCCATCTCCCTTCTCACACAATGCATAAAGCCATAATCCATAATACACACAACACACACTGAGTTGTGTCCACATACATCTAACCCTAGCTAATCTCCACACACTATGACCAGCTAGACACGCGGTCATTTATGTCTCACACATGTTCCTACCTAACATGCTAGCACATAGCATAGCTGGCTCACACTGACATCGAGCTTGAATCTCAATAGCCCCTCTCAAGCTCATGATGTACTACCGATGATGATGTAGATGAGCTTGGGATATCAAGGCTCTCAACACTCCCCCTCAAGCTCATCCCATGCACTCCCAACATAGTACGGAAGCACTCAAACTTCTCCCTGCTTAGTGGCTTTGTAAAGATGTCTGCCACCTGCTTGTCAATCTTCACATACTGTAGATCAACTGTACCATCCAGCACCTTCTCTCTGACAAAATGATAATGGACCTCTATGTGTTCGATCCTTGCATGAAATACTGGATTCTTGGCCAACTGTATACTGCTCATGTTGTCACAATGAATGACATTTTTGCCATCAATAGGCTCACCCAAATCTGTCAAGAGACTCTTTAACCATACTGCCTCACAAGTAGCAATGGCTGCACCCCTGTATTCAGCCTCTGTACTAGATAAAGCAACTGTAGGTTGCTTCTTGCTACTCCAACTCACCACGGCACTTCCAAGTGTAAAAGCATAACCACTAGTAGACCTCATGTCATATGAGCTACCTGCCCAATCAGCATCTGTGTAGCCATGTATATCCAAGCCTTTACCACTCTCATAAAGTAGACCATAATGTGCAGTGGTCTTTACATATCGCATGATGCGTCTCACTGCATCCAAATGAGGTTTTCTGGGGCTCTGCATAAACTGACTTACTAGCCCCATAGCATAACTCAAATCCGGGCGTGTGATAGTCATGTAGATGAGACTACCAACCATCTTTCTGTACATCGATGGATCATCCAACTCCTCACCATAATCAGCCCGCAACTTCACATTTTGCTCCAAAGGTATACTCATAGGCTTACACCCTGTCATGCCATATTTTGCCAACATATCCAATGCATATTGGCGTTGCACTAGCCATGTACCTACATGGTCTTTGATCACTTCAATTCCAAGAAAGTATCTCAACTCACCAAGGTCTTTCATGTCAAATTGCCCACTCAATGCTTTCTTGACATGCATCACATCTGCACCATGATCACCTGTGATAATCAAATCATCCACATAGATGACGAGTAAAAAAATCCCATGATCTGTCTTCTTCACATAGAGTAAAGAATCTGCTGTAGAAATTTGAAATCCAAGAGAGATAAGATGTCTGCTCATCTTATCACTCCAAGCACGAGGTGCTTGCTTCAAACCATATAATGCCTTTTTCAATCTGCATACATGAGTGGGATATCTTGGGTGTACATACCCTTCTGGCTGTGCCATATATACTTCTTCTTGTAGATGCATTTTTGACATCCATTTGGTGCATTTCCCAACCATTAGCTGCAGCCATAGCAATGACTACTCTCACTGTTCCCATCTTTGCCACTGGACTAAATGTTTCATCATAGTCCAAACCTTGGGTTTGTGCATAACCCTTAGCTACCAATCTTGCTTTATGTCTTTCAATGGAACCATCAGACTTGCACTTTACTTTGCAAACCCATTTACAACCAATGACATTTTTATCCTGTGGTAATGCAACCAAATCCCATGTGTCATTATGAACCAATGCGTCCATCTCAACATCCATTGCTTTCTCCCATACATGCTTTCCAATAGCTTCTGTAGCATGTAGGTTCCACATGCTTCACCACCATAGATGTCATATATGCATAGTGCATAGCAAAATCTCGATATGTCAATCTGCCAACTGGATATCTGACTCTTTGGGATCTCCGCAATGCATGCGGATCACTCTGAACACCTATCACTCTAGCATGTGGTGGCACATATCTATCCTGCCTAGCACCAGGTGTGCGTAAAACAGGTATGCCAAGCTCCTCATCCAAACTCTCTGAACTTGATGACTCATAACCCGTAATTCCAATTCCTTCAACCTTCTTCTTTTCTTTATCCACAGCATTACTCCCAGTGCTTACACTCTCATGTCTCAAACATCCTGACCATGGACGTACAGTACTACTCTCGGCCTCTACTGCTGCTGGCCCAGACATAGTAGTAGAACTAAAACTTGCTTGTGGCAAGTTCACATGCACATCAGCTTCAAGTGACTCAATTACGCCCTCATCCTTTGCTTTGTACCAACTAGCAAGCTCATCAAACACCACATCTCGTGAGATGACCACTTGTCTAGTTTGTGGATTGTAACATTTGTATGCCTTACGATCCTGTGCATATCCAATAAATACACATTTTTCTGCCTTAGGATCCAACTTCCTCCTTCTTTCATCAGGCACATGTACATAAGCGATGCATCCAAAAACTTTGAAGTGTCCAATGTCTGGCCTATAACCTATAAGTCGCATCTCTGGCGTACTTCCATGAATGGCTGCTGTAGGTGTTTTGTTCAGTATATACACTGCAGTAGCACAAGCTTCTGCCCAATAATAATCTGGCATGCTCTTTTCATTGAGCATTGCCCTGGCCACTTCACAAATGACTCTAATCTTTCTCTCAGCCACACCATTTTGCTGAGGTGTATACCTGCAAGTCAATTGTCTTATACCATGCTTCCTCAAGAAATGCTCAAAAGCATTTGAGGTGCATTCACCACCTCCATCTGTCCTCAAACATTTAATCCAACAGCCATATTGCTTTTTTGCAAAAGCTTTGAAATCCATAAACTTTTCCAATACTTCACTCTTCTCTCTGAGAAAGTATATCCATGTCATCCTGCTAAAATTATCTATGAATGTCGGGTGGTTGCAAGATCAGGGTGCCTAGTTTTGTCCACTCAGGCACCCTGTAAACAGAAAAAAAACAAGCATTTGTTTACCTTTAGTGGCTAATCTCTCCTAGTAAATGAAGGAATTTCGTTTCAAGTTCTTTTGTTGGAACATCATATTCAAAGTTGGAAATATAGTTGCATAATTTGATTAAGCATTAGATAGTCAAAAGTCCTCATTTTCTTAGGTACAAAGTCAATGTATACACCCTGTCCCAAATTTGAACTGATTTCATAAAATGCTAATATCTTTTACATATAAACTCATATGAGATTCCCACTTTGTACCTTAGATCTTCACATAATATGGAGCTTAACTTGATTTTTTGAGAAAATTTTAAGATATTTGTCTATTTTCTTTAAATATTTCAAGGTCTTTAAAGTGTTATAATATATGCCACTTTTTGTACCCACAATAGCTACCACTTAAAATCCTCAATCTTGTAGATCAAAAGAGTGGGTAGATACTGAGACATTAGTAGAATGTGGTGGTTAGTAAAAATTGCAAATCCAATGGTTGGATTTTTAATGATCTCTTTTTCAAAATTCTTCCAGACTATCAGAAGGCTTGCAAATATTAATAATCTAATTAGTAAAATTACATTTTTGATGTGAATCATCTAAAACCTATAGGGACTAGTGTACTTGTAATGGTGCATCTATGGAAAAATAAATTAGATCACTCTAAGTATGGAAAGATCATTTGTTTATCATTTCATCATATTTTTGATTAATTTTGATTAATTAGACTAATTTATATTGATTTAAGTTATATTGGGTTAATTTAAGGACAAGCGTATTTTCTATTATTTGATTTATCTCATTTTAAGTACCTTACCCCCCAAAATTTACTCTCTAAGCATTGTCCTAGTCTAGCATAAACTGGATAAAACTGGACACCCTGATCTTGCAATAACCCTGTCACATAGTATAAACTGCCTTTGATAGATGGGTTTTGTGCAGGACCCCGTACATCACTGCGTACTATCTCAAGTGGCCTGCTACTCATATTTCCTTCTCTAGGAAACCGCAACCTTGCCTGCTTTCCAAACTAATAGGCTTCACAAACATGCATATTCCCATCGTATTTAAATCTAGGCAGCCCACTGATAATGCCTCTTGTCTGCATGTTCTTTAACCTTTGTATATTGACATGTCCAATCCTCCTATGCCACATATCAATGTCCTGTACCACATTTCTGCTTTTAGAGAACATGGCTGATTTTAACTCAGGAATTCCAGCATCTAGCTTAAACAATCTGCCTTCTTTCTTTCCTTTAGCAATGACTCTACATCCATGTTTGAAATCCTCAACGAAGCAACCATGCTCGTTTTGAAATGAACCTGTAATCCCTGTTCCACCACCATTTGACCAACTGAGGCCAAGCTTTTTGTAATTGAAGGCACATACAACACATCTGTCATAGACTTTGTTTGACCATTGTGCATAACCAATGGTACACTTCCAACATGTGTAATGGCATGCTGAGTATCATCTCCTATTTCCACATAGCCTTTCACATCCATAGGCTTCATATGCTCAAACCATTCACCATGACAAGTCATATGGTTTGATGCTCCAGAGTCCATATACCAAGTGTCATCATTCTCAGCATTTGTCATCATAGATCCCACAACATATTTCATGGCAAACAAGTGATTTGCTGTGCCATCATTACTGCTTGATGCATCATTTCCACCACCATGTTGTGCATAATTTCCACCATAATGTCCACCACGTTGTGCTCTACCCCCTCTCAAATCATTCTGTTTGCGGAAACAATCTCTTGCCATATGACCAAATTTCCCACAATAATGGCATTCCACATCTTGCATAGATGTTTGTTGGCCTTGCCAACGTCCTCTACCACGAGGATTACCTTTGCCTCTCTGAGGTGTATATCCACGACCACCTCTAGCACCATATGAAGGCTGAAAATTCTGTTGTGATGACCTGTCCTGCCATCCACGACCATTACCACCACGGCCACGTGATGCGAATCTCCCCCTGCCTCTAAAACCTCTTTGCGAGTAGAAAGCCTGATTTCTGCCATTATCATCATGGCTAGTAGATGCATCCTGAAATGAATCACTGAGTTTGATTTCCTCAACAAGCAAGAGTGAAACCAACTCATCAAAGTCTGGTAAACCTGTACTTCGAACTGAGATTGATGTATCAAAAGATTTATATTCCTTGCCAAGACCATGCAAGGTAATATCCACCAAATCATCATCAGGCATGGGGGCATTTATTGTTGCCAATGCATCTGCAAACTTCTTTATTTCTTGCACATAATCATGTATGCTCCTTCTATTCCGCTTCACATTATGTATCTGTTGTCGCAACTGAGACTTGCGACGAGCACTCGTGTCTGTATCAAACATCTTTACCAAAGTATCCCATGCATCCTTGGGATTCTCAGCATCATGTATGTGTATGAGCATAGCATCCGAAATACATATAGACAGATAATGCAACACTTTGAATGCTCTTTCTAACCATTGCTTGTGAGCTATAACCTGCTGCTGTGTAGGTTGTCGGGGTAGTTCAGGCTCTGGCTCAGCACCTGTAATGAGATTCGAAAAACCTTTTCCCTTCAAGAAACTTTTGATCCTATACTTCCATGCCTGGAAGTTCTTCCTATCCAGCTTTTCACCAACAATTTGTACTGGATTATCCGACATATTTGCTCAATGCGTACACCTTTCGCACACTTCAAATCTGTAAACGAGCCTTCCTCAGCTCAACCACACTCCAATGAGTGTTCCAGATACTCCAAAGTAGCCAACAATCTTCAAATTTGATGTAGAAAATCAACCTGTATGTATCCAAGATGAACTGGCTCACGCAGTCCGAGATACCCTATTTTGATGTGCTTTCCAAGGCTCCAAATCACAATGTAGTGGCAATCAAGTATGGGTAACTTGCATTGACACCTAAACAACCTCAATGTTGAGTATCAACACCATCTGACATGTGTACAGATCAATTTTGTAAAACCCCTTTCTCTGTTTTGGGAAAAACCAAAAAAAACCAGTAGCAAATTTGCTCTAATTTCTTCCATATTTGTCAAAATTGAGCAACCAGCCATTCATTAGCTTAGCAATGATGTCCACTAACTCCATGTAAGAGGAATTTATCCAATTGTTTAAGACCAATGAGTAATTGTTCGATTAAAATCACTCTGTTTCTTTGCAACAGTGGACAGGCTTTTTAATCAGCTCATTCCCAGCTCAATTGATGATAATTGATCAATCCAATCATGTAGCATTCTTCTCTACTGTGTGTAGCAACCAATTGCTAGATCAATTTTGAAATATATCAAGCACCGGAGTTGATTTTGATCCTCCACTTTGCAAAATAGTAAAAAACTGCCCTGTTTCTGCTGTCCAGAATGCGCCGCCTGCTCCTGAGGGTTTTGGGACTGCTTGAGTTGCTAATTGATGAGTTAAATAAGTGCCCAACACACTTAGGTATGTGTGCAACCAATCAATGCCTTGATTTTTGCCAAAAACATGCTCCAAATGCATCAAATTTTGAGTTGCTTTTCTCTGTTTTGTGAGAGCTCAAAAACCAGAATTTTTCACTCATTCAAATGCATGTAAATTGCTCCAAAATCACAGTAGGGCTTGCATATGAGTTGCCAATACATTCCTCTTTGTCAGATACATGTGTCTTTGCCAGATTTACATGTATTTCCACCATACATCAGTGCTTCCAAGCTTTAATGGAAAGCTTCCAAAAAACCAAAAATTTTCTTTGCTTTGAGTTGCCCTAGTTTGCTTTGTTTTTGCCTGAATCACCTGCAATCCGCTCAAGGATGTTTAGAAGACCTTACCCGGTAGGCCAAGCTCTTAGATCTGATAGAAACCGGTGTGCTCTAAGCTTCACAGCTTGAATGGCAAGCTTCACAGCTTTTCTTCACAGCTTCTTCTCCCTCTTCTCTCACTCACTCATAAACCCTAATAGACAACACAAGGCTCTGATACCATGTTGAAAAAATAGGTAGAGAGAGAGGAGACACACACACAAGAGCAAACCCTAATGTATATTACAAACCCTAACCATAGAGGGAAGCCATCTCCCTTCTCACACAATGCATAAGGCCATAATCCATAATACACACAACACACTATGAGTTGTGTCCACACACATCTAACCCTAGTCCACACACTATGACCAGCTGGACACGCGGTCATTTATGTCTCACACATGTTCCTACCTAACATGCCAGCACATAGCATAGCTGGCTCACACTAACATCGAGCTTGAATCTCAACAAGGAGGAATCTTACATCAAGCTTGTAGCTTATATGCGGCATGGTCTGATCTCTCTACAACAAGTGTTGTAAATTTTCCAAACTCCATTGACATAGACTGGGTGCAAGGAGCTCTTAACTACCTCCAACGATGCATGAAAGATGGATTGAAGGAGATAACCAAGCTATAGGCTATAATAAATGAAAAGGATGTGGCCATCCAGATGCAAAGAAACCAGCATGAACCCCTATAAGAAGAGATGCGAAGAAACCAGCATGCGAAGAAACCAGCATGAACCCCTATAAGAAGAGATGCGCAAGAGGAGGATGGAAGCAAACCACCTAGAAGAAATGCAGAGCCAAATCCAGGATCTCCAAAAGGCCAACATAAAGATTAGAGTGGAAATGGAGAAGATGAAGAAAGAAATGGTCGGGAAAGAACAAAAAAATGTGCAACTATAGATAGACTTGGATAGGGCGGCCAGGGAAAGCCAAACTATAACAGAGCGCCACATTGCCTTAATCAAAGAGGAGAACGTCAAAGACCAGTGCCTATAGAGACCAGATTGAGTTGGTCAAGGAAAAATCCAGTAGGTTAGCGGTCTTGGGATGCCAAAGAGTTTCCATAAGTCTACGAGCTAGAGGCAGAAAAGGTGGAGCAATGGGAAGGGCATGCAATTGAGCATTTAAAGGAGGTGTGGCCAACCCAACTAATAGGCCCTAAATCGACAAGAGTAGTGGAAGCAGCTCCACCCAACCAAGTGGGCAAGGAGATCGGCACCACTGGGGGAGGTGTCAAGAAGGAAAAAGAGATATAAAAGGAAAATGAGCAGCTGAAGAATGAAGTGGAAGTCTGGAAAAGGAGGTTCACCCTCCTGAAGAGAGACGATAAGAAGCCAGCCGCGCCAGACAGATGACTTGTTATATGCAAAGGGTCATCAATGGACCTAATCCCTGATGAGGAGGTAAAGGAACATGCATACTCAGGGGGTAAAGGAACATGCATACTCAGGGGGTTCACCTAGAAATATTTAAGTATTGCATGTGAGTTCAAATGAAGGAGTTTTTAATTCAAAATTTAATAAATTTACAAAAGGTGTTTTTTAAATTGATTTTGGAAAAAAACCTATAAGTCTATAAAAAAAGGGGTAATTTTATTCATGAAAAATTCACAAGTAAGGGGTTTTCATGAATGCACATGATACATTGGGTTTCTTAGCAGTGCACCCCCCGAGCATGCATGGGCACCTACAAAGAAACCCGTCATTTTATCCATTTATCCAACTAGATTCTTGGTGAGATTGGTTAGGGAAAAACTAGATTAGTTCCGGTAGTCTATTCTTTGGATTTAGTAACTGGAATTGGTCACGAAGTTTTTGCCTGATTTAGTTCGAGAGAAGGCAATTAGGTTTAATGTTCGACCTTACGTAGTCTAACTAAATTCATTCAGTTTAGTTCTATCAGGATTCCTTTCAACTAAACATCTAGTTTTTGGGTAAATATCCATTTAGTGATTTTACCAATTCAATTATCCCTGATTTTCTTTTTCCCACATAAATTCTCAACCTTAATTCATTACGTAGAGTTATGATGGAAATTCATCTTTTGATATTAGAATTTAATTCAAATCCATCTTTTCTCAATTATCATGGAAATTCATCTTTAAACTAAAATATCAATACCTATTTTTTTGAATAAACTTGAAATCCTTCTTTTTCTCATTTCAATGTGAGTGCAATCCAATTATCATGGAAATTCCTCTTTTCTCTAAATTAAATCTATTAAAATTCTTCTTAAAAATTACATAAAAATAACCATTAATTCCTTTAAGCTAAAAAATCCACTTTTCTCATCTAAACATTTGAATTCCATTATAGTAGGAATTCCCCTTTTATTGTTTAAACTAATCTATGCAAAAAGATAAATTTAATCAATTTTTTCTCTTAAAATTTAAATAAAAATCTCCATTAATTACTTTGCACTAGGAATTACACTTTCTTCATTTGATTAATTGGATTCCAATATGGTGGGAATTCCTCTTTCATCATAAAAATTTATTTATATAAAAAGATAAATTTAACTATATTTTCTCTTAAAAATTAAAGAAAAATTTTCATTAATTCCTTTGCACTAGGAATTATACTTTCCTTATTTAAATATTTGAATTTCAATATGGTGGGAATTCCTCTTTCATCATAAAATTTTATCTATACAAAATGATAAATTTAACTAAAATCTTTCATAAATTATACATTATTTTAGCATTCCAATTTTATTCTCTAAATCATTGGAATACATGGATTTCCAATGCTTGGGAATTACTATTTTAACATAAAAATAAATTACCAAAAATTTCTCTTTTTTCTAATTTACTAATTATGAATAATCATAAAAATAAATTTCTTCATGATTACAATGAGAATCATTCAACTAATCTAGGATGATAATTCCTAGAATATGGTAGGAAGTCCTCTTTTCATATTATGGATAAAAATGTTTTATGTGTTTATTTTACAAAAATTTTACCATAGTTCCGCTGTGCTATTACTGATAATTCTCAATTTAATTGAGAGAATGAAGTTTAATATTATTAGTATGATTAAAATGACCACTAATTGGATCATTATCCAATTATGGATTGATTCATAATTTCTCTATGAAATAAATATCATAAAAGCATTAAAAAGCTATTATTTTGGCCTCCAATTAAACAAGCATAAAAATCACTTTTGGATTAGAGAAATGCTTCATGAGAAGCTTCATTTGGATTGAGAATAGGTCATAGGAATGACCTTTATTTGGAGGGGAGAGAGATAAATGCTTAAAAACCATTAAAATTAAGCATAAATGAAAAATTTATGTGTTTCTTTATTACAATACATTAAAACATTTCAATAATATTCAAAAGCCATTCAAATTAAAGCTTCTCAAGCTTGAGAGGGGTTGAGAAGAAAGAAACATTTAGAAATTATAGAAAAAAGAGAAAAAAGGCCATAATCCACTCTTTACCTCCTAAAAGGCTTGATTCTTTAGTCATTGTAGAGGCCCCCAACCAATCAATTGGTTTGCTATGTCATAGGAGTCATCAAGGAAGATTGAAGAAAGAGAGAAGCTCCAATCTCTTCAATTTTGTAGAGATTTTTAGAGGACAATGGAAATTAAGCTTAGTTTAGAGTAATACCGGCATAGTTTAGTTCACAGATAATAATACAAAGGAATGAGGGTTTATTTATAGGAGAGGGAGGCCACTAACTAAGTCCAACTAAGTTCTAGAATTTTCCAGCTTCAGTTTGGCTGAATTTGGACAAGTTTTGGACCAATTTGGCTCCCTTTTTGATTTGGTTTGATTTAGGAGAGAGGAGAGATAAAAATATCCTATTATTTTTGAGTTTTAAACTCATCCAAGCATGTGAAATAGGCTCCTCTTTGAAGGTCTCCCTTTCCCTTACACATGTGTCAAAAATGAATGATTACTCCAAAATATCTCATTTTTTTAATTAATAAACCATAATTTTTAACTAATAGACCTAGTACTTGGTCAACTCTTCATCTTATGTGAGCATTTACTCATTTTTGGGTATTTTCTTTTATTGTTTGGATTTATCTTGTCCCAACACTTGGATTAATCTTATTGGTCCATAGGAACCTTAGTTGGTGGACCATAATAATTTTTTTTTCAAAAATCTGGACCCTTAGGCTAAGGTCTTCTGAATCAATTTTAATTCCAATTGCACCTTGGAAAATCCATTTTGATTTTCTATTTCAGGGAAACATTTTTTTGATATTTGAAGAATTTATTTATCCAAAAATATCCCAATTTTGATTTACCACTCTCTAGAATTTTTTTATCTCACTAGGCAAAACAAGGGAAAATGATATTTTCTTGTATTCAGAATCATAGAATGATTACAAGGGATTGAAGTAGAGGCTTATTTGATATTGAGGCTGAGGAGGAATGATTACAAGGGATTGAAGTAGAGGCTTATTTGATATTGAGGCTGAGGAGGAATCTTACATCCTCTCCCACTTGAAAAACGTGAGATGTCCTCATCTCACAAAGTGAGGGTAATCCTTCGCCAACTCTTCTTCTTTCTCCTAGGTGGCGTCTTCTAGAGGGAAGAACTTCCACTTTACTAAGAATTCTCTGAGAACTCTGCTCCTGAGAATCTTCTCTCGAACGTCAAGGATTTCCTCAGGTTGGAGTACCATCTGGCCTTGAGTCGTCGGAGAGATCAATTGCTCATTATCAAGCACGTGATTTGGGCTAGATATATACTTTTTAAACAAACTGACATGGAATACATCATGTACCTTGAGATGGGGAGGCAAAAGAAGTTTGTAGGCTAGATTGCCCACTTTCTTTATGACAGCATACGGCCCACAGTATCTGGGAGAGAGCTTCTTGTACTTCCCTAAGGATAAGGAACTTCTTTTTGGTCGTACTCGAATGAAGAGCATATCTGATTCTTCAAACTCTTGGATCTCTTTTTATTTGCATACTGCTTTTGCCTGTCTTGGGCTGCCTTTATATCTTTACGGATTGATTGCATCTGCTGGTCCATGTCATCAAGCATTTATCTGGACATTTCGACTCTGATCAATGGGTCAGACCAAGTCAACGGTGTAAGGCAATCTTGTCTATACAAAGCTTTGAACTCATCCCAATGCTCCGACAATCAATGGGTCAGCAGACCAAGTCAATGGTGTAAGGTAATCTTGTCCATATAAAGCTTTGAAAGGACTCATCCCAATGCTCCGATGATAAGAAGCATTGTAAGCAAATTCGACCAGATGCAAATGACAACCTCTTCTTGGGTTCCCTACTGTAGCGTGACCGAAGGATATCTTCAATTACTTGATTCACCCTTTCCGTTTGGTCAAAGTGAGGGTAATCCTTCGCCAACTCTCTCCTAGGTGGCGTCTTCTAGAGGGAAGAACTTCCACTTTACTAAGAATTCTCTGAGGACTCTGCTCCTGAGAATCTTCTCCTGAACGTTAAGGATTTCCTTAGGTTGGAGTACCATCTGGCCTTGAGTTGTCGGAGAGATCAATTGCTCATTATCAAGCACATGATTTGGGCTAGATATATACTTTTTAAGCAAACTGACATGGAATACATCATGTACCTTGAGATGGGGAGGCAAAAGAAGTTTGTAGGCTAGATCGCCCACTTTCTTTATGACAGCATACGGCCCACAGTATCTGGGAGAGAGCTTCTTGTACTTCCCTAAGGATAAGGAACTTCTTTTTTGGTCGTACTCGAATGAAGAGCATATCTGATTCTTCAAACTCTCTCTCGGATCTCTTTTTATCTACATACTGCTTTTGCCTGTCTTGGGCTGCCTTTATATCTTTACGGATTGATTGCATCTACTGGTCCATGTCATCAAGCACTTGTCTGGATATTTCAACTCTGATCAATGGGTCAGACCAAGTCAACGGTGTAAGGCAATCTTGTCCATACAAAGCTTTGAAAGGACTCATCCCAATGCCCCCCGATGATAAGAAGCATTGTAAGCAAATTCGACCAGATGCAAATGACTTAACCACTTCTTGGGTTCCCTGCTACAGTATGACCGAAGGATATCTTCAATTACTTGATTCACCCTTTCCGTCTGGTCATCTATTTCGGGGTGGTAGGCTGTGTTGAGATCCAAGAAAGTTCCTACGGCTTCAAAGAATGGAGTCCATAATTTTGATGTGAATTTGGGATCTCAATCACTTACTATCCTCCTGGGTAAACCATGTAATCTAAAGTTCTCCTTAAGGAAAACTCTGGCAACATCCACTGCAGAGTATGTTTCTTTCACTGGAATCAGATGGGCAACTTTGGTTAGCCTGTCAACTACCACAAAAATGGAGTTGTAACCTGATTGCACTGAAGGTAATCGAGTGACAAAGCCCATACTGATGCATTCCCACTTCATATGTGGAATGTCTAGAGACTGCATTTTCCCTCACATCTTGACTCTCTCTGCCTTGATTCTTTGGCACATTAAGCATTTCCTTACATGATCAAGTACATCCTTTTTGAGTCCTGGCCAGAAGAAGCTTTTCTTGTAAGATTCCTCCCCCACCCCCTTTTTGATGTCTAGTATCTTTCCCTGTAATCAATCCCTCTTCAGAAATATAAAGACCTTGTTTCTATCTGTTTTAGCCTAGAGAGAGAAAAATATTCTAGAGAGAGAATATTCAGATTTTGAATATTTTTGGATAGAAAAATATCTCTTCTAATTCAGATGAGTTTCCCTGAAACAAAAATTCAAAAAGAATTTTCCAATGTGCAATTGGAATTAATTGAAAATAGGTATAAAGAACCTTAGCCTAAGGGTCTAGATTTTCAGAAATCTTTAGACTATGGTCCAATTAAGGGTCCTATGGACCAATAGCATCAATCCATGTGTAGGGAGGAGATAAATCCAACTTGTAAAAAGAAAATACCCAAAAATGAGTAAATGCTCACATGAGGTGAAGAGTTGAAAATGTACAAGGTTTATTAGTAAAAAACTATGTGCAATATTAAAAATATGAGATATTTTGGGTATAATGATTTTACTATGACACATATGTAAGGAAGGGGAGTCCCTTAAATGCTCACATAAGATGAAGAGTTGAAAATGTACAAGGTTTATTAATAAAAAACTATGAGCAATATTAAAATGATTCCATTATGACACATATGTAAGGAAGGGGAGTTCTTTAAAGGAGGTGCATATTTCACATAAGATGAAGAGTTGAAAATGTACAAGGTTTATTAGTAAAAAAAAACTATGAGCAATATTAAAATGATTCCATTATGACACATATGTAAGGAAGGGGAGTTCTTTAAAGGAGGTGCATATTTCACATGCTTGAATGAGTTTTAAACTCATAAAAATTGAGATATTTCATCTCTCCTCTCTCCTCATTCAAGTCTAGTTCCAAAAAGTTAGCTTAACTGACCTAAAAATGGTCAAAAATTGACCAAACTGATTTGGAAAATTCTAGAATCAGTTTGTTTGGTTAGGAGCTCAATTTTTCCTATAAATAGAAGCCTCCCCCTTGTTGAAAAATATATAGTGTTTATGCATCGTTACTCTACTCCACCTAAGCCAAGAACTGTGAATTCATTTAATAATTCACTAGTTTTTGGAGCTTCCCTCTTTCTTCAATCCCCATTAGTGGCTCCATCAACATACTTAACCAATTGATTGGTTGGGGGCCTCTACCGTGAACAAAGAATCAAGCAAATTGTAAGGTAATTAGTGAATATTGATCTTTCTATAATTTCTCAATGTTTCTCTCTTCTCAACCCCTCTCAAGCTTGAGAAGCTTAATTGGTATGATTTTTTTAAATGCTATTAAAGTTAATTGGTGAATAGTAGTGAAGAGTTACATAATTTAATAAATGCTATTGAAGTTAATTTTTATTTATGTTTAAATTCTAATGGTTTTTATGTAATTTCTCTCTCTCACTCAAGAAATGGTCATACTCATGACCCATTCTCAATCCACATGAAGCTTTTCATAAAGCTTTTCCTTAATCCAAGATTAAGCTATGCTTGAGGCCAAATTAATGGCTTTTTCCTATGCTTTTAGTTTATGCATATTGATGATTCAATCCATTATAGATTAATGATCTAATTAGAGATCATTTTAATTATTTTCTTAATGATAAGCTTTATCCCTTAGAAAAAATTGAGATTTATCAGTCATAGCAGCGGAGCTATGGCAAAATTTTTATAAAAATTATGCATAAAATAATTTCATTCAAAGCATAAAAAGAGGACTTCCTACCATATTCTAGGAATTATCATCCTAGATTAATTGAAAGAATTTCATTATAATCATGGAGAAATTGAATTTTAATATCATGCATAAAGGATAAATTTTTTATATTAAAAGTGTTACTTTTATCATTTTTAATTTTCATACATAGAAGTATGCATAAAGGAAAATTTTTTATATCAAAAGTGTTACTTTTATCATTTTTAATTTTCATGCATAGAAGTATACATAAAGGATAATTTTTTTATATTAAAAGTGTTACTTTTATCATTTTTAATTTTCATGCATAGAAGTATGCATAAAGGAAAATTTTTATATCAAAAGTGTTACTTTTATCATTTTAATTTTCATGCATAGAAGTATGCATAAAGGATAATTTTTTTAATATCAAAAGTGTTACTTTTATCATATTGGATTTCATGCATAGAGGTATGCATAAAAGTTGAATATTTTATTATAAAAGTGTTACTTTTAGCATAATTGAATTTCATGCATAGAGGTATGCATAAAAGATATGGGAAGTGATAAGATATGATAAGATGCATGTGGATATGGATATGGATGTGTATGTATGAATGTGGATATGGGATGTGGATGTATAAATGAGGATGTGAAAATGGAGATAAGCATGTAGATGTGGATGTATGGATGTGACTGTGGATGTGGATGTGGATGTATGAATGTGGATGTATGGATGTATGAATGTGGATGTATGGGTGTGAATGAGGATGTAGGTGTGGATGCATGGATGTAAATGTGGATGTGGATGTATGGATGTATGCATGTAGATGTGGATGCATGAATGTGGATGTATGGATGTGAATGAGCATATAGATGTGGATGTATGGATGTGAATGTGCATGTAGATATGGATGTATATATGTGAATGGGAATGTGGATGTGGATGTATGTATGCATGTGGATGTGGATATGGATGTGTATGTATGAATGTGGATATGGGATGTGGATGTATAAATGAGGATGTGAAAATGGAGATAAGCATGTAGATGTGGATGCATGAATGTGGATGTATGGATGTGAATGTGCATGTAGATGTGGATGTATGGATGTGAATGTGAATGAGGATATAGATGTGGATGTATGGATGTGAATGTGCATGTAGATATGGATGTATATATGTGAATGGGAATGTGGATGTGGATGTATGTATGCATGTGGATGTGGATATGGATGTGTATGTATGAATGTGGATATGGGATGTGGATGTATAAATGAGGATGTGAAAATGGAGATAAGCATGTAGATGTGGATGTATGGATGTGAATGTGGATGTGGATGAGGATGTATGAATGTGGATGTATGGATGTGAATGAGGATGTGGATGTGGATGCATGGATGTAAATGTGGATGTGTATGTATGGATGTATGCATGTAGATGTAGATACATGAATGTGGATGTATGGATGTGAATGAGGATATAGATGTGGATGTATGGATGTGAATGTGCATGTAGATATGGATGTATAGATGTGAATGGGAATGTGGATGTGGATGTATGTATGTATGTGGATGTGGATGTATGAATGAGGACGTGATAATGAATGTATGCATGTGGATGTGGATATGGATGTGTATGTATGAATGCGGATATGGATGTGGATATGGATGTGTATGTATGAATGTGGATATGGGATGTGGATGTATAAATGAGGATGTGAAAATGGAGATAAGCATGTAGATGTGGATGTATGGATGTGAATGTGGATGTGGATGTGGATGTATGGATGTGGATATGGATGTGAATATATGATATGTGACGTGAAGGAATCTGAAGTGAAGAGATGGAAAATGATGTGATTGGATGAGTACACATATAAATGAAATGTGGAATAAGTAATGTGGATTGTATGAGGGATAATGTGGAAAAATGAGAGTTAACATAGAAATTGTATTTGTAAACTGTTTATAAATGCTGTTTGTAAATGGCTGTTTTATGTCAAGAATGCTGGGAAAGCATTTTGACCGTCTTGTGATTAAGGTCGTGGAGACCTAACTGATAAAGTTGCAACTGCTGACGGAGAGTCAATGGAGGACGTCTCACGTAGCAAGGTCGGTCGAGGTCTTGACCAGCCTCGGTTCGATTAAAATGGTGAGCTTCCGGTACGGTGGATGAGGGACCAAGGAAGCGGCCTATGAGTGAAGCGCTAGGTCACCTGCGAAGGATCCTAGAGGGTGCTGACCATACGGTGCTCGGGCTCTGGGTCGCCTAGGATACCCATGCGTGCGTCGAGGAAGATATTGGAACAAGGAGTAAGAGTTGTTTTCTGGAACCGGGCATGGATCTGGTTGACTGACCTTGCTGGTCCTCAACGGATGAGTCCATGGCTCTTTTATATGGATCTGTTGGTTGATCTTGCTGATCTTCAACGAGAGTCCATCTTGATAAGTGATTATATTGTTGAGTATTATGGGCTAGGAACTATTGAAACGGCCCCTGTGTGGACAGGTGGTGAGCGTTCTAGTTGCCAATGATGCCATAGATACTCTGATGAAGGAATGATGGGAAATTATGAATCAACTGGATAAATTGGGAGATTGTGATCAGTGGTACTATGGTTTCATTAAAGGATTGTTTTAAAGTTAGCTGATGCTAAGAAAAAGGTAATTTTCATATTGGGTGTGTAAGTGGTGTGGCTAGTTTTATGTTTGCATGAAATTCCGGCTAGGGGGCCTTGGAACTCTTTTCCTTGGTACCCGGGACAAAACCTAACCAAATTCCAAATTGGATCCCATCACTACAGTGGTTGGGCGGTTGGCTAACCCATGGGATCGGATGGGGTTAGGCTGGACTGATCGATCCGTAAATCGAGATTTAATTTCTATTATTACGATAGATGAAGTAAATCCCGGATAGAAATTGTTCTATGGATAGGAATCAACGGCTGTGCCTCTTGATGGGGAAAAAAGCGTAGATCCCAATGATCCAAGTGCAAGTTTCTTCCTTGATTTGACCAAGTACCGTTAAAGGTGCAGTCAGATCAGTTGATCCGTAATGATCTTGACTACGTTAGAGTAATGAGTTATCCTGGTGGAATCGCCCATGCTTTCCGGGTAAAGGAAGTTTTTCCGGTTTCGGTTTTGGACAAACCGACGGATTAGTCTCTTGTCCGGATATCCGTGGGCGAGGCCCCGAGTGTGAGACCCCTACCCACGCATGATGTGCTACTTCCGCTGCTAGTAACCGAATCCGTTGATCGGTGGGGAACAGGGATCTCACATTTCTTCACAGACATATAGGTTTTTATAAACCTTGGATGTCCAGCTATCAGGCTATCATGGGCTTCTCTCAGAATTCTTTCCTTTATTTCTGCATCATTGGGGATACATAGCCGATTATTATAATACATGCATCTTTCATCCAGTTTGTATCCAAGAACTCGACTCATTTCCTGAGGAGTCTTGCTTTCCTGCATCAGAAGGGTAGCAATAGGGGCAAAGAATTTATCCTGCATGATTTTCTCCTTTGCTTCATTGATCAATGGATTTGACACCACTGTAATTGCAAGCAAGGAGGCTTTTCTGATGAGCGCATCTGCAACCACATTTTCTTTCCCCGACCGACACTTTATTTCAAAATCAAATTCCTACAGGGTCAGCATCCATCTCCTTTGACGCATGTTGAGATCCCTTTGGGTGAAGATCCACTTCAAACTTTGATGATCTGTCGTCAAGGTGAATCTTTGTCCCAAAAGATAATGTCAACTTCAGAGCATACACTACTGAGAGTAACTCCAAGTCATGGTGGATGGCATAATTCCTCTCATGTGTTCTGAGTTTTCTAGATTCATAGGCAACTGCATGACCTTCCTGCATTAGAGCACTGCCTAAGGCAAATTCACTGGCATCAGTAACTACCTCAAAGGGTTTGGTGAAATCTGGTAATTTAAGGACAGGGTTGGTTACTAAGGCTATCTTCAGCTTGTCAAAGGCACTCTGACACATTGGAGTCCACTGAAAAAGTGTACTTTTCTTGAGAAGGTTAGTTAAAGGGGATGCTATTTGAGCATACCTAGGTATAAAGATCCTATACCATCCGGTTAACCCTAGGAATCCTCTGACTTTCTTTACTGACTTGGGTTCTGGCCATTCAACTAACTGCTTGGATCTTTGCGGGGTCAGGAGAAATCCCGTCCTTTGACACTATGAATCCCAAGTATTCCACGTGGTCAATAGAGAAGGAACACTTGCTCTTCTTTGCAAAGAGTTGGTGTTTCCTTAGGATTTCTAGGACTTTGCGCACATGATCTTCATGGTCTGCAATATTCTTCGAGTATACTAAGACATCATCAAAGAAGACAAGAACAAAATCATCCAAGTATTCTCTGAGAATATCGTGCATAAGACGATTGAATGTTGCTAGGGCATTAGTTAATCCAAACGGCATGACTGTAAACTCATAATGTCCATAGCGAGTATTGAATGCTGTCTTTGGGATGTCTTGCTCCTTGATTCTGATCTGGTAGTACCCAGATTTGAGATCTATCTTTGTAAACATTTGGATACCACTTAACCGATCCAGAAGCTCATCAATGAATTTAATTCTATTGAAAATCATTCTTTTATAAAAATTAATCAATATGCATCTTTCTATGTATGAATGAAAATGACACTTTTAGAATACTTTCACGATGGGGATTACTCTTTTTGATTAATAAAAGATAAAATTTATTTCACAAATTTTCAAAAATTTTTGCCATAACCTCCTTTGTATGGCTGACCATTTTTTAATTTTTAACTCATTGAAATTAATTAGAAGTTCTCCAAGAGTATTTAAATCATTCTAGTGTAAACATTTTCTACTTATTTAAGGAAACATTATGAAAAACTTGATTTTATCCAATAATCAATCATCTAGGATAAAGAATGGTTGGATTTACTAAAGAAGAGAGGGGAATGCCTTTTTTCAATGAGGCATAACATCCATTCAATTTAGAGAAGACAAAAATCATTAAAAAACCATTAAAGAAATAGAAAAGAGAAGAATCTCCAACTTACATGGATAATTTGAGAGCTTTTCTTTGGCTTGATGGTTTGAGGGTTCTACTCTTGTTTGAAACAAGAGTGGCCACACCAATCTTTCAGAAGAGAGAAGGTCAAAAACTAATGAATAATGAGTAAAATTCACAGTTTTTGGCACTTGGGAGAGGCAGGGTTTCAACAAAGGGGAAGGCTTCTATTTATAGGAAAAAGTGAGCTTCTAACCAAGCCAACTGATTCTAGAATTTTCCAAATCAGTTTGGTCAATTTTTGACCATTTTTGTGTCAGTTTAGTCCACTTTTTGGATCTAGTTGAAACAAGAGAGAGGAGAGATAAAAATATCTCATTATTTGGGAGTTTAAAACTCATTCAAGCATGTGAAATAGGCGCCTCCTTCATGAGGGGAATTCCCCCATACTGAGGTATCAAAAATGCATCATTTCACCTAAATATCTCTCTTTTTTAACTATTAACCTTGTTCTTAGTCAACTCTTCATCTTATGTGAGTATTTACTCATTTTTGGGGATTTTACTTTTATTCTTCTATTTATCTCCTTCCTACATTTGGATGAATCTTATTGGTCCATAAGAACCTTAATTTAAAATTTCGAAAAAATCTTGACCCCCAGGATAATGCCTCTTGAACAGATTATACTTAATTTCTAATGCACCTTCTGAAAATCTTTTTGAACTTCTGTTTCAGGGGAACTTATTTTAATAAGATGAGATATTTTTCTATCCAAAAATATTTAAAAACTAAATTACCACTCTCTAGAAGATTTTTTCTCTCTAGGCCAAAACTGGTAGAAACAAGATCTTTTATATTTCTGAAGAGGGATTTGATTACAGGGGAAGATGCTGGACATCTTAAGAGGCTGGGGAGGAATCTTACATTCTCTCCCACTTGAAAAACGCGAGATGCCCTCATCTCGCAAACTGGGGGTAATCTCGCAACAAATCGACTTCATTCTCCCAGGTGACATCTTCAAAAGGATAGAACTTCCATTTTACCAATAATTCTCTGAGAATTCTGTTCTTGAGAATCTTTTCTCAAACATCAAGAATTTCTTCAGGTTGGAGTTCCATCTGCCCTTGGGTTGAAGAGGTTAGGATTTCATCATCATGCACATGATTTGGGCTTGGCACATATTTCTTTAGAAGGCTTACATGAAATACATTATGAACTTTGAGATGAGGAGGCAAAAGAAGCTCATAGGCTAAGTCACCTTCTTTCTTTGTAGTCAAATATGGCCCACAATATCTGGGGGATAACTTCTTGTACTTCCCAAGAGATAAAGAACTTCTTTTGGGCCGTACTCGAATGAAGACCATATCTGCTTCTTTGAATTCTCTGTCTGTCCTCTTCTTATCTGCATATTGCTTCTGTCTATCTTGGGTAGTTTTTATATCTTTATGAATTGATTGCATCTGCTGCTCCATGTCATCAAGTATCTGTCTGGACATCTCGACCCTAATCAATGGGTCAGACCAAGTTAATGGAGTTAAGCAATCTTGTCCATACAGAGCTTTAAAAGGGCTCATCTCGATACTTCGGTGATAAGAAGCATTGTAGGCGAACTCGACTAGGTGCAGATAGCTTAGCCACTTCTTGGGTTCCCTGCCACAACATGACCGAAGTATATCTTCGATTACTTGGTTTACCCTTTCAGTTTGACCATCGATCTCAGGGTGATAAGATGTGCTGAGATCCAAGAAAGTTCCCACTCCTTCAAAAAATGCAGTCCAGAACCTTGAAGTAAACTTGGGATCTCGATCACTTACTATTCTCCTGGGTAGGCCATGTAATCTGAAGATTTCTTTGAGGAACACTCTGGCCACATCTACTGTAGTGTAGGTTTCTTTTATTGGAATCAGATGGGAAACTTTGGTTAGTTTGTCAACTACCACGAAAATGGAGTTGATTGCACTGAAGTTAATCCAGTAATAAAGTCCATACTGATACATTCCCACTTCATCTGGGGGATGTCCAATGGATGTAACTTCCCAAGCATTTTTACTCTTTCAGCTTTGACTTTCTGGCATGTCAGACATTGACGTACATGATTCAGTACATCCTTTTTCAGACCAGGCCAAAAGAAGCTTTTCTTTACAGACATGTAGGTTTTGATGAAACCTAGATATCTTGCTATAATGCTGTCATGGGTTTCATTCAAAATTTGACCCTTGGTTCCCTCATCATTGGGAATGCATAACCTGCGATTATAATACATAATGCCATCATCCAAGCTCTGTATCCTTGAACTCTGTTCAACTCCTGAGGAGTTTTGCTTTCCTGCATAACTAGGGTAGCAATAGGGCCAAAGAATCTATCCTGCATGATCTTCTCTCTTGCTTCAATAAATAAAGGATTTGATACTACAGTAATTGCAAGCAAGGAGGCTTTTTTGCTAAGGGCATCTGCTACCACATTTTCTTTGCCTGGGCAGTACTTGATTTCAAAATCAAATTCCTGCAGGGTCTTCATCCACCTTCTTTGGTGCATGTTGAGGTCCTTCTGAGTAAAGATCCACTTTAAGCTCTGATGATCTGTCACATCAAAGTGAATCTTTTTCCCAATAGGTAATGTCTCCACAACTTTAAGGCATAGACTACTGAAAGTAATTCTAGGTCGTGGACAACATAATTCCTCTCATGCGTTCGGAGCTTTCGGGATTCATAGGCCACTGCATGACCTTCCTGCATGAGTGCACCTCCCAAGGCAAAACCACTTGCATTCGTTAATACCTCAAAGGGTAGAGAGAAATCTGGTAGCTTCAGAATGGAATTGGTTACCAAGGCGATCTTCAGCTTATCAAAAGCACTCTGGCACCTGGCAGACCATTGAAACGGGATATTCTTCTTGAGAAGATTAGTCAGGGGAGAAGCTATAAGAGCATACTTTGGTATAAAAATTCTGTACCAACCAGTCAATCCCAAGAATCCTCTGACTTCTTTCACTATCTTTGGTTCAGGCCAATCTATGACTGCTTGGACTTTTGCAGAATCTGGAGAAATTCCATCTTTTGATACCAGAAATCCCAAGTATTCAACATGGTCGGCAGAGAAAGTACATTTACTCTTTTTTGCAAAGAGTTGGTGCTTCCTTAGAATCTCAAGAACTTTTCAGACATGAGTTTCATGGTCAGCTGCATTCTTTGAGTAAATCAAAATATCATCAAAGAAAACAAGAACAAAATCATCTAAGTATTCTCTGAGAATGTCTTGCATTAAGCGATTGAATGTAGCTGGGGCATTAGTTAATCGGAACGGCATGACAGTAAATTCATAATGCCCATAGCGAGTATTGATGGCTGTTTTTGGTATATCTTGATCATTGATCCTGATCTGGTAATACCCAGATTTGAGATCTATCTTTGTGAAGATCTGGGCTCCATTTAGCCTGTCCAAAAGCTCATCAATTCTTGGGATAGGATACTTATTCTTAACTGTCCGGCTGATTTAGGCCTCTGTAGTCCACACAAAGTCTATGTTGAGATATCGAGCTCGTCTAGTGAGGCGGTGGACACACTGATGACCCGCCTGGGGGATAGGCCCCACACTTACACCACTGGCATGGTTGGTGAGATCTTGGGTGATATGCGGCCAGTGGGATGACAGGTTGTGTGACAGCCATTCTAGAGACTGGCATAGTTATAGCGCCAGCTCATTTAGTTGGGTTCACACTATAGAGAACCCTTGTATGTATTGGTTGAGTACCTTTCATATTATGTGTACTCTTATCTTTGTATATGGTGTGTTGAGTGTTGAGTAGTAAAGAAGAAGATTTTCAGCCTCTCACCTTGTGTGTTCTCTATTAGGGTTTTGTGAGTGTGTGTGTGCTTGCAAGAGCTCAAGCTCTCTTTCCCCCTGTATCTTTTCATGGTATCAGAGCCTGGGTCGTGCTAAGGGCTGAGCTGCAAGCAAGAGAACCATAGGAAATCGTACGAGGGTAAGAGCTTCAACTACTCTTCCCTATTTGTGTTGGTGAGACTACACCCTTGTCGGGAGCTCTACGGGAGGCACCGACAAACGATCTCTGATTAAGGAGCTTTCTTCGCGGGAGTCAAGCTATAGGGAAACTATATTGTCCTATCAGACCCAGTTTTCTCGACCGAAATCGCGTTCTGGGCGCGCTTGGACCTCCATTTTTCAGAAAGCAGGCAATTTTGAGCACTGCGGATAAGTCATTGATTCTCTGCAGAACTCTGTTTTAAGAATTGCAGGAAGACAGATTGACTGTGCAGACACTCTGGGTGCTGCAAAGAGGTCAACAGTTGCCATTGGGTGTATGTATGCACATTGAAGTCACTGGTTGTGACATTTGAGAGTACTACAGTACCGCTGCAGAAAATACAGCAGTTTGTGGTGCAGGACAAACCAGAGTGCTATTTCTGGTAAAATTGTGTGTCTGGCAAGATGTCAAATGATGGCATAACCCAGATTGTGGCTGAGAAGCTTGATAAGAATAACTTCCATGCTTGGAGGTTCAGGTTGATGAATTTCCTGATGGGAAAGGGCTATTGGGACTACATAGAAGGTGAGCATGAAGAGGCACCCGAGATACCAGACATAAATCCAACTGCTCTGCAGATGTGAAAGAGTTTAAAGATTGGAACCAAGGAGCCAGGAAAGTTATGTATTGGCTCTCCATTAGTATACATGACACCATGATTGGGCACATTCAGGATGCGAAGTCCCCCAAGGAGGCGTGGGACACCTTGGTAAAGCTCTATGAAACAAATACCAAGGCACGTAAGATACAGTTGAAGAATGAACTTCATACTGTGGAGAAAAAGAGCATGTCTGTGAATGACTATGCGTTGAAGATAAAGGGTATTGTGGAATCCCTTGCATCTATTGGTGTGTCAGTAGATGATGATGATAAGGTGCAGGTCTATCTACGTGGTCTCGGGCCACAATACAAGGCATTCAAGACGTCTATTCAGACTCGGGAAAACATTCCCAACTTTATAGATTTGGTGTCTATGCTGATTATAGAAGAGAAGAGCTTGGGTGAAGACCAACAGTCTTCACAAAACAAAACAAAAACAGTTCAGACCAACAGTCTTCACAAAACAAAAACAGTTCAGAGCAACAGGCCTTCTACACAAGTTCAGGAAGAGGACGAGGTAGAGGAGGCCGTGGACGCGGTCAAGGAGGTGGCCGAATAGGTAATCAGAATTATGGCCAGTAGAGCAGCAACAACAATAGTCCCAGAATTCACAACAACAATAACAACACGCAGGTGGAAGAGGCAAATTCAGAGGCAGGGGGAGTCAAAGAGGACGTGGAAATTGGCAAAGGCAATATAATGATGCACGTGAATGCTTTTATTGTGGTAAGCCTGGACATGTGCAGGCAGAATGTTATTAGAAGCAGGCTGACATGCAAAATGGGAAAGTGCAGCAAAACAACTATGCATTCTCAAGCAGAAATAATGAGGATAATGAAAGGTTGTTTGTTATGCAGCATGTCGTGAATGCCATGTCTGAAAATGTTGAAGCAACACAAAAAGATGATGTATGGTATGTGGATCAAATGCTTCGAACCACATGACAAGTCATGGGGAGTGGTTCAAGGAGATGAAAAACCCGGAAAGACCAGGTTTTATGGAAACAGGGGATGACATTGCTCATCCAATTGCCCATGTTGGAGATGTGCCATTGTCTATGAAGGATGGCAAAGTGAAGTACCTTGCAGATGTACTTCACGTTCCGAACATAACAAAGAATCTGGTTTCAGTTGGCCAGATGATTGAGCAAGGTTTGCAGGTTCGGTTTAACCCTGATGGTTGTTATGTTGAAGACTTTAAAGACAAGTGCAGGTTGGTTGCAAAAGGCAACAGAGTGGACAAAATGTTTATGTTGAATGTAGACATGCCTGAAATGAGTGCTGCGATGTTTGCAAATGGTTCAGGAATTGTTGTAGACACAGACATTTGGCATAAAAGAATTGGACATGTGAATGTGCAGAGAATGAAGTCTATGCAGACTAAAGGAATTGTGACAGGGCTGCCAAAGTTTAAAGTGGAAGGTATGCAGAGAATATGTGAAGCATGCCAATTTGGAAAGCAAACAAAGCATGTATTTCCACGAAACAGATATGTGACCAGAAATGCACTAGATGTTGTGCATTCAGATGTATGGGGTCCTACGAAGACCATGTCTATGGGAGGCTGCAGATATTATGTGACATTTATTGATGACCACACAAGGAAAGTGTGGGTATATTTCATGAAGGAGAGAGTGAGGTGTTCACTCACTTTCAGAATTTCAGGTTTTTGGTTGAAAAGCAAACAGGGAAATATGTAAAGTGCCTAAGGTCAGATGGAGGGGGAGAGTACTTCTCCAATGAGTTCTCTGGAGTGGTTCAAGGAGATGAAAAACCTTGAAAGACCATGTTTTGTGGAAAGAGGGGATGACACTGCTCATTTGATTGCCCATGTTGGAAATGTCTCATTGTCTATGCAGGATGGCAAAGTGAAGTACCTTGCAGATGTACTTCATGTTCCGAACATAACAAAGAATCTCGTTTCAGTTGGCCAGATGATTGAGCAGGGTCTGCAGGTTCGATTTAACCTTGATGGTTGTTATGTTGAAGACTTTAAAGACAAGTGCAGGTTGGTTGGTTGCAAAAGGCAACAAAGTTGGCAGAATGTTTACATTGAATGTAAACATGCCTGAAGTGAGTGCTGCGATGTTTGCAAATGGTTCAGGAATTGTTGCAATAGACACAGACATTTGGCATAAAAGAATTGGACATGTGAATGTACAAAGAATTAAGTCTATGTAGACTAAAGGAATTGTGACAGGGCTACCAAAGTTTAAAGTTGAAGGTATGCAGAAAATATGTGAAGCATGCCAATTTGGAAATGTGAGATCCCTATCCCCACCATGCGACGGATTCGATGTACTAACAGCGGAAGTAGCACTTCATGCACGGGGCAGGGATCCACACTCGGGGCCTCGTCCATGGATATCCGGACAAGAGACTAATCCGTCGGTTTTTCCAAAACCGAACCCGGAAAAACTTCCCTTACCCGGAAAGCACGAGCGATTCCACCAGGATAACTTTTTACTCTAACGTAGTCAAGATCATTACTGATCACGCTGATTCGACTGCACCTATAAAGATACTCAATCGGATCAAGGAAGAAACTTGCACTTGGATCACTGGGATCAACGCTTTTTTCCCCATCAAGAGGCACAGCCGTTGATTCCTATCCATAGAACAATTACTATCCGAGATTTACTTTATCTATCGTAATAACAGAAATTGAGTCTCGATTTACGAATCCATCAGTCCAGCCTAACCCCATCCAATCCCATGGGTTAGCCAACCGCCCAACCACTGTAGTGATGGGATCCAATTAAGAATTTGGTTAGGTTTTGTCCCGGGTACCAAGGAAAAGAGTTCCAAGGCCAAAGTTCATGCAAACATAAAACTAGTCACACCACTTACACACCCAATATGAAATTGCCTTTTTCTTAGCATCAGCTAACTTTAAAACAATCCTTTAATGAAACCATTATGTCACTGATGACAATCCTCAAAGTCTTTGGTTTTGGATCCTTATTTCCAATCATTCATTCATCGGTATACTTATGGCATCATTGGCAACCAGAACGCTCACCACCTGTTCACTCAGGGGCCTTTTCCATAGTTCCTAGCTCATAGTAACCGGCAATATATTCATATAATAGAATGGAATCTCTGTGGAAGATCAACCCACAGATCCATATAAAAGAGCCATGGACTCATCCGTTGAGGACCAGCAAGGTCAATCAACCAGATCCATACCCAGTTTCAGAAAACAACTCTTACTCCTTGTTCCAATATCTTCCACGACGCACGTGTGGGTATCTTCGACGACCCAGAGCCCGAGCACCGTATGGTCAGCACCCTCTAGGATCCTTCGCAGGTGACCTAGCGCTTCACTCATGGGCGGCTTCCTTGGTCCCTCATCCACCGTACCGGAAGCTCACCATTTAAATCGAACCGAGGCTGGTCAAGACCTCGGTCGACCTTGGTACGCGAGACGTCCTCCATTGACTCTCCGTCATCACAGCAGTTGCAACTTTAACAGTTAGGTCTTCATGACCTTAATCCACAAGACGGTCAAAATGCTTCCCCAGCATTCTTGACATAAAACAGTCATTTACAAACAGTTACAAAATACAGTTTCTAAATCGAACTCTCGTCTTTCCACATTATCCCTCCTTAGTCCACATTACTTATTCCACATTTCATTGAGTGCGTACTCATTCTCATCCATTTCCTCATATCGACGACACATTAATTCACATACACATTCACATTCACATCCATATATCCACATCTACCTGCATACATCCATTTTCACATCCTCATTTATAGACCCACATCCCATATCCACATTCATACATACACATCCACATCCACATCCACATCCACATCCACATCCACATTCATACATCCACATCCACATTCCCATTCACATCTATACATCCACATCTACATCCACATACATACATACATCCACATCCGTATCTACATCCATACATCCACATTCACATCCACATCCACATACATACATCCATTTTCACATTTCCATTCATATAACCCCATATGCTTTCACATCTAATCTTTTACATCACATCCATTCTTGCCCTATCACAACCCATATACATCTTATCCTATCACATACACTTCTTACCTCATCTCATACACATCTTATCACATCTTAATTCATCTTATCCCTGTTAACTTATTTCATAAGCATCTTATCACCTCTTATCACATCTTATACACCTCTTATCACATCCTATCACATCTCATATCTATTTATAGAATACAAGAGAATTCGTATATTTGATATAAGATTTCTTTACACATTTATTTATGCATAAATTCCATTTAAGGAGATTAATACTTTCGAAGTAAAATCAATCTTTTATGCATCTTCTTATGCATAAATTTATTTTAAATAAAAATGACACTTTTGAATTAAAATTCAATCTTTTATGCATCTTCCTATGCATAAATTCAATTTAGATGAGAATGACAATTTTGAATCAATCTTTTATGCATCTTCCTATGCATAAATTCAATTTGGTAGGAGTTACACTTTTAGAATAAAAGAATTTCTCTTATGCATCTAAGTTATGCATAAAATCCATTTATGATGAAAATCACAATTTTAGTATAAAAAGAATATCTTTTTTTTTTTGGCATACTTCTATGCATGAAATCCAATTATGATAAAAGTAACACTTTTATAATAAAATAATCAACTCTTATGCATACTTCTATGCATGAAATTCAATTGTGATAAAAGTTACACTTTTATAATAAAATAATCAACTTTTATGCATACCTCTATGCATGAAATCCAAATATGATAAAAGTAACACTTTTATAATAAAATAATCAACTCTTATGCATACTTCTATGCATGAAATTCAATTGTGATAAAAGTAACACTTTTATAATAAAATAATCAACTTTTATGCATACCTCTATGCATGAAATCCAAATATGATAAAAGTAACACTTTTATAATAAAATAATCAACTCTTATGCATACTTCTATGCATGAAATTCAATTGTGATAAAAGTAACACTTTTATAATAAAATAATCAACTTTTATGCATACCTCTATGCATGAAATCCAAATATGATAAAAGTAACACTTTTATAATAAAATAATCAACTCTTATGCATACTTCTATGCATGAAATTCAATTGTGATAAAAGTAACACTTTTATAATAAAATAATCAACTTTTATGCATACCTCTATGCATGAAATCCAAATATGATAAAAATAACACTTTTATAATAAAATAATCATCTTTTATGCATACATCTATACATGAAATTCAATTATGCTAAAAGTAACACTTTTACATTAAAATAATAATCTTTTATGCATACCTCTATGCATGAAATCTAATTATGATAAAAGTAACACTTTTATGTTAAAATAATAATCTATTATGCATTCCTCTATGCATGAAAATCAATTATGCATAATATAAAAATCAATTTCTCTATGATTACAATGAATATCTTCAATTAATCTAGGATGATAATTCCTAGAATATGGTAGGAAGTCCTCTTTTCATGCTTTGAATGAAATTATTTTATGCGTAATTTTTATAAAAATTTTGCCATAGCTCCGCTGCTATGACTGATAAATCTCAATTTTTCTAAGGGATAAAGCTTATCATTAAGAAGTAATTAGAATGATCCCTAATTGGATCAATAATCCATAATGGATTGAATCATCAATATTCATGAAATACATAAACTAAAAGCATAGAAAAAAGTCATTAATTTGGCCTCAAGTATAGATTAATCTTGGATTAAGGAAAAACTTTATGAAAAGCTTCATTTGGATTGAGAATGGGTCATGAGTATGACCATTTCTTGAGTGAGAGAGAGAAATTACATTAAAACCATTTGAATTAAGCATAAATGGAAATTTATGTAATTCTTAACTATCATTAATCAATTAACTTCAATAGCATTCATCAAATTATGCAACTCTTCACTACCATTCATCAATTAACTTCAATAGCATTCATCAAATTATGCAACTCTTCACTACCATTCATCAATTAACTTCAATAGCATTCAAAAACCATTCCAATTAAGCTTCTCAAGCTTGAGAGGGGTTGAGAAGAGAGAAACATTGAGAAATTATAGAAAAGATCAAAATTCACCATGTACCTTACAAATTGCTTGATTCTTTCTTCACGGTAGAGGCCCCCAACCAATCAATTGGTTAAGTATGTTGATGGAGCCACCAATGGGGATTGAAGAAAGAGGGAAGCTCCAATTTCTTCAATTTGGAGAGAATTTTAGAGAATAGTAGAAATTAGCATTATTTCAGCATAACTCTAGTATAGTAAAATTCTTCTATTTTTTTCAAAGGACTCATGTTCTATTTATAGGAGAGGGAAGCTCTAACCAAAGCTAACTGAATTCTAGAATTTTCCAGATTCAATTTGGTTGAATTTGGATTAGATTTGGATCTAGTTTGGTTCCTTTTTGATTCGGTTTGGTTCAAGAGAGAGGAGAGATAAAAATATCACATTATTTTTGAGTTTAAAACTCATTCAAGCATGTGAAATATGCACCTCCTTTAATGGATTCCCCTTCCTTACATATGTGTCAAAATGGAATCATTATACCCAAAATATCTCATATTTTTAATATTGCTCATAGTTTTTTACTAATAAACCTTGTACATTTTCAACTCTTTATCTTATGTGAGCATTTACTCATTTTTGGATACCCAAAATATCTCATATTTTTAATATTGCTCATAGTTTTTTACTAATAAACCTTGTGCATTTTCAACTCTTCATCTTATGTGAGCATTTACTCATTTTTGGATATCCAAAATATCTCATATTTTTGATATTACTTATAGTTTCTTACTAATAAACCTTGTACATAGTCAACTCTTCATCTTATGTGAGCATTTACTCATTTTTGGGTATCTTCTTTTACAAATTGGATTTATCTCCTCCCTACACATGGATTGATGCTATTGGCCCATAGGAACCTTAATTGGACCATAATCAAAAAATTTCTGAAAATCTAGACCCTTAGGCTAAGGTCCTTTATACCCATTTCCAATAAGTTCCAATTGCACATTGGAAAGTTCTTTTTGAATTTCTGTTTCAGGGGAATTCATTTTAATAATATGAGAAATTTTTCTATCTAAAAATATTCAAAATTTGAATATTCTCTCTCTAGAATATTCTCTCTCTCTAAGTCAAAACAGATAGAGACGAGATCTCTTATATTTCTAAAGAGGGAATTGATTACAGGGGAATATGCTGGACATTTTGAGAGGCTGGGGAGGAATTGATTACAGGGGAATATGCTGGACATTTTGAGAGGCTGGGGAGGAATCTTACATTCTCTCCCACTTGAAAAACGCGAGATGTCCTCATCTCACAAACTTGGGATAATTTCGCAAGATGCACGAACATGAGACTTAGAGAAAGATTTAAATAAGATTAATCACCAAATAAAAAAGTATCAAAGAGAGTAAGGGTCAAAAGAAGAACAAGATTCAAACTTTATTCATTCTTGGAACATATAAGGATAGAAGAACTCTTTACACTTCCATAAGCCCGTCCATCATATGATCACAAAAGCAGCACTCACAAGCTGCGCACGTATAAGGTAACTCATCTATAGGAATAATTTTGTTGGTTATTGCCGCACCTATCTCAGTGGTATGAGGTGATCTAACAAAAGGACCTCTGAGAGGCAAGCCAAAAATGGGGTAAAGGCATATCTTCTGATGAGGAAGAAATACTTGCTCAGAAAACCCAAGATGTCTTAATCTCATGACGCAGTAGTATCAGGGACCCAAACCCAAGGCTTTAATAACCATGGCCAAGCGGACATTGTTACAAAGTGCTGCTGACTCCAGGGTGTTACCCTAGTTATGTCTTGATAGGTCCACCATTTGGTCTGAGCTACAGAAGTTCCCAACAAGTGAGGAAAAAGTGAGCGCTCATACTGTTCTATAAAATCCTTCTTCACAGACTCGCTTGCGTCTTGAAGGTGAGAAATCATCATGGATAAAACTAATTCGTGTTGCCAAGCCATGAAGGAGATTAAGAAGAAGGGAGATCGATGGAAGTAAGATTACTGTGAGCGACAAGTAAAAGTTACGACTTATATGAAGGAAGGAGCTAGCGTAACTTAGAAGCCAACGGTATCTTGCCACTAAAGTTTTACCGTCTTTCCATGATTTGGGTTTGGCACATTTTTCTATAGAAGGCATTAAGAACTTTGAGATGAAGAGATAAAAGAAGTTCGTAGGCTAAGTCACCTACTTTCTTTGGTCCACAATATCTGGGGGATAACTACTTATACTCCCCTAGAGATAAAGAAATTCTTTTGGTCCGTATTCAAATGAAGACTATAACTGCTTCTTTGAATTCTCTGATTGTCCTCTTCTTATCTGTATATTGTCTCTGTCGATCCTGGGCAGCGTTTATATCTTTATGGATTGCCTGCATCTGTTGGTCTAAGTCGCCAAGTATTTCACTGGTCATCTCGACCCTAATCAATGGGTCGGACCTAGTTAATGGAGTTAAGCAATCTTGTCCGAGAGACGGACCCTGATTAGATTGGTATGAAGGAATTGGTCTCTGAATTTGGGTTCTAGACTTCCCTGTGCCCTTTTCATGGTAGGAGTCGGGCAGTCTTTTAACTGATGGTCAAAACCTTGGCATCCAAAACACCAGTTCTCACTTCTGAATTCATCGTTCTGAATCTTTAGAACAGGTGGGCTCCTGAGAAGGTATTCTGGGTAAAGTGTCTTCCCTTTTTAAATAGAATCTTTCTTTTATTTAGAGAGGGAATAATTATAAGATCAGAAAAGGAGATTCTTACTCCTGTATACCTCAAAGGCTGGGGGAGAAATCTTACATTCTACCCCACTTAAAAAGTGCGAGATGTCCTTATCTCGCAAAGTAGAGGACAACTCTTTTTCTTAAGATCCAATTTATTCTGGGGTTCCTTATATTCTGGTCAACCCAATAGAATACGGGGATAATTATCCCTTAAATAGAACTCATCATTACATAACAATTTCATTCAATTCATATCATTCATATCTTTAACACGATAATGGTCCATTAGACCGAAAAAATTTCCTTCTGAACATTCCTCCACGGGAATTTTAGTTAAGCAAGTTCTCAATTTGTCACCCCTTAACTTGATCTATCGTCTCAAGTATTAACAGTAGCAATTTGACAGTACAATCCACTAATCTCATAGTGATTTACTGAAATCATTATCATCATTTATCATTATAGGGACTCATCCCAATCATCCACATTGTGGTTTCGCTCAGCTTATGACATTTCAATAAATTTTCAGGGATCATCATTTTTCAATCAGAATCCAAATCAATTCATCAGTTCCCAAACAGAATTAAAAATCATATCAACCACATTCGAATTCATCAACTGGATAGCATTAATGCTTATAATTTCAAGTCTTAGATTTACTCGTATATACTGCCGGTGGTAGAGCTGTAGTTATACCCTCGGTATATACGGATAGTCATGATACTCGAACAATAAGGTAAATACCATCATGTCTAGGTAGGCCTCAAGCAAGTCAGAGTTCCATACAATTGTGGTACTTCCAATTGAAGACCCAATTACTAATTTACGAATTTCAATTTGAATAACAATTTGTATGAATTATATCACACAATTACAACCTTTTTGTGCGTCTTGATAAACTTTTGACATAATTGGCTCCTCAGTTGATCTTATTGGAGATCTATGACATATGTCTGATAAACAGATTTTTCTTTATCCGATCGTCCGTAAACAATCACTTAAATAAAAAAAATATTTGTATATTTATATACAAGTTGCAATAAGTACATAGAGTGGCTCGGCTCCAAAATTCAAAATCTCCTCGAGAGACGCACAAGACGACGGTACTGGGCCATAGTCACTGGGCCATAGTCATGCCCTGTTACATAATTTCTCTAATTGCGAAGGGAGCTATTATTTTCTCCATTAGGGATGAATCGACTAAAGAGTCTATAAACTCGGGCAAGCAAGTCTAAAATTTTGAGGCGTTGAATGATATAGAATGACACCACGCGTCATTTTCAGCTTTATCAAAATCATGGCCAATGAGAGGTTCTGCCTCAGCATTGCATGTCGGTTGCAAGAGGCGTGGATATATAGCCCTGCAAACCACTTATGCTGTTGTCTCTCCACTAGGTTAGGAAAATATAATTCCTCAAAATGGCGTGCGAGTCTTGCTCGGCTTGTTCGAGTTGAAGCGGAAGAGATGAGATGCTCGAAGGCAAATGCAATCATATCTTGAGACTGGGTGAGGTCAGGAATACCAGATAAATGGGGAACTTCCATCTATAAAAATAATTTCTTTGATTAAAATTTCTTCATTAAAGAAGCTTACGGAATGAAAATACATTATGAAAATGCTATTTCTGAATTCTTATTACCAATTTCAGATAAGAATTTAATTATCCTTATTAACTTTCAAATTGGCTTTGATACCAACTGTGAGATCCCTATCCCCACCATGCGACGGATTCGGGGTACTACCAGCGGAAGTAGCACTTCATGTGCGGGGCAAGGACCCAAACTTGTTGGGGCCTCGTCCACGGATATCCGGACAAGAGACTAATCCGTCGGTTTTTCCAAAACCGAACTCGAAAAAACTTCCCTTACCCGGAAAGCACGGGCGATTCCACCAGGATAACTTTTTACTCTAACGTAGTCAAGATCATTACTGATCACGCTGATCCAACTGCACCTATAAAGATACTCGGTTGGATCAAGAAAGAAACTTGTACTTGGATCATTGGGATCAACGCTTTTTTCCCCATCAAGAGGCACAGCCGTTGATTTCTATCCATAGAACAATTACTATTCGGGATTTACTTTATCTATCGTAATAACAAAAATTGAGTCTCGATTTACGGATCCATCAGTCCAGCCTAACCCCATCCAGTCCCATGGGTTAGCCAACCGCCCAACCACTGTAGTGATGGGATCCAATTAAGAATTTGGTTAGGTTTTGTCCCGGGTACCAAGGAAAAGAGTTCCAAGGCCCCCTAGCCGGAAGTTCATGCAAACATAAAACTAGTCACACCACTTACACACCCAATATGAAATTGCCTTTTTCTTAGCATCAGCTAACTTTAAAACAATCCTTTAATGAAACCATTATGTCACTGATGACAATCCTCAAAGTCTCTGGTTTTGGATCCTTATTTCCAGTCATTCATTCATCGGTATACTTATGGCATCATTGGCAACCAGAACGCTCACCACCTGTTCACTCAGGGGCCTTTTCCATAGTTCCTAGCTCATAGTAACCGGCAATATATTCATATAATAGAATGGAATCTCCGTGGAAGATCAGCAAGATCAACCTACAGATCCATATAAAAGAGCCATGGACTCATCCGTTGAGGACCAGCAAGGTCAATCAACCAGATCCATACCCGGTTTCAGAAAACAACTCTTACTCCTTGTTCCAATATCTTCCACGACGCACGTGTGGGTATCTTTGGCGACCCAGAGCCCGAGCACCGTATGGTTAGCACCCTCTAGGATCCTTCGCAGGTGACCTAGCGCTTCACTCATAGGCCGCTTCCTTGGTCCCTCATCCACCGTACCGGAAGCTCACCATTTAAATCGAACCGAGGTTGGTCAAGACCTCGGTCGACCTTGGTACGCGAGACGTCCTCCATTGACTCTCCGTCACAGCAGTTGCAACTTTAACAGTTAGGTCTTCATGACCTTAATCCACAAGACGGTCAAAATGCTTCCCCAGCATTCTTGACATAAAACAGTCATTTACAAACAGTCACAAAATACAGTTTCTAAATTGAACTCTCGTCTTTCCACATTATCCCTCCTTAGTCCACATTACTTATTCCACATTCCACTCATTCTCATCCATTTCCTCATATCGACGACACATTAATTCACATACACATTCACATTCACATCCATATATCCACATCTACATGCACACATCCATATATCCACATCTACATGCATACATCCATTTTCACATCCTCATTTATAGACCCACATCCCATATCCACATTCATACATACACATCCATACATCCACATCCACATCCACATCCACATCCACATCCACATTCATACATCCACATCCACATTCCCATTCACATCTATACATCCACATCTACATCCACATACATACATACATCCACATTCGTATCTACATCCATACATCCACATTCACATCCACATCCACATACATACATCCATTTTCACATTCCCATTCATATAACCCCATATGCTTTCACATCTAATCTTTTACATCACATCCTATCACATACACTTCTTACCTCATCTCATACACATCTTATCACATCTTAATTTATCTTATCCCTGCTAACTTATTTCATAAGGATCTTATCACCTCTTATCACATCTTATACACCTCTTATCACATCTTATACACCTCTTATCACATCCTATCACATCTCATATCTATTTATAGAATACAAGAGAATTCTTATATTTGATATAAGATTTCTTTACACATTTATTTATGCATAAATTCCATTTAAGGAGATTAATACTTTCGAAGTAAAATCAATCTTTTATGCATCTTCTTATGCATAAATTTATTTTAAATGAAAATGACACTTTTGAATTAAAATTCAATCTTTTATGCATCTTCCTATGCATAAATTCAATTTAGATGAGAATGACACTTTTGAATCAATCTTTTATGCATCTTCCTATGCATAAATTCAATTTGGTAGGAATTACACTTTTAGAATAAAAGAATTTCTCTTATACATCTAAGTTATGCATAAAATCCATTTATGATGAAAATCACACTTTTAGTATAAAAAGAATATCTTTTTTTTTGGGCATACTTCTATGCATGAAATCCAAATATGATAAAAGTAACACTTTTATAATAAAATAATCAACTCTTATGCATACTTCTATGCATGAAATTCAATTGTGATAAAAGTAACACTTTTATAATAAAATAATCAACTTTTATGCATACCTCTATGCATGAAATCTAAATATGATAAAAGTAACACTTTTATAATAAAATAATCAACTCTTATGCATACTTCTATGCATGAAATTCAATTGTGATAAAAGTAACACTTTTATAATAAAATAATCAACTTTTATGCATACCTCTATGCGAAATCCAAATATGATAAAAGTAACACTTTTATAATAAAATAATCAACTCTTATGCATACTTCTATGCATGAAATTCAATTGTGATAAAAGTAACACTTTTATAATAAAATAATCAACTTTTATGCATACCTCTATGCATGAAATCCAAATATGATAAAAGTAACACTTTTATTATAAAATAATCAGCTTTTATGCATACCTCTATGCATGAAATCCAAATATGATAAAAATAACACTTTTATAATAAAATAATCATCTTTTAAGCATACATCTATGCATGAAATTCAATTATGCTAAAAGTAACACTTTTACAGTAAAATAATAATATTTTATGCATACCTCTATGTATGAAATCTAATTATGATAAAAGTAACACTTTTATGTTAAAATAATAATCTATTATGCATTCCTCTATGCATGAAAATGAATTATGCATAATATAAAAATTAATTTCTCTATGATTACAATGAATATCTTCAATTAATCTAGGATGATAATTCCTAGCGATTAAGGAAAAACTTTATGAAAAGCTTCATTTGGATTGAGAATGGGTCATGAGTATGACCATTTCTTGAGTGAGAGAGAGAAATTACCTAAAAACCATTTGAATTAAGCATAAATGGAAATTTATGTAATTCTTAACTATCATTAATCAATTAACTTCAATAGCATTCATCAAATTATGCAACTCTTCACTACCATTCATCAATTAACTTCAATAGTATTCAAAAACCATTCCAATTAAGCTTCTCAAGCTTGAGAGGGGTTGAGAAGAGAGAAACATTGAGAAATTATAGAAAAGATCAAAATTCACCATTTACCTTACAAATTGCTTGATTCTTTGTTCACGGTAGAGGCCCCCAACCAATCAATTGGTTAAGTATGTTGATGGAGCCACCAATGGGGATTGAAGAAAGAGGGAAGCTCCAATTTCTTCAATTTGGAGAGAATTTTAGAGAATAGTAGAAATTAGCATTATTTCAGCATAACTCTAGTATAGTAAAATTCTTCTATTTTTTTTCAAAGGACTCATGTTCTATTTATAGGAGAGGGAAGCTCTAACCAAAGCTAACTGAATTCTAGAATTTTCCAGATTCAATTTGGTTGAATTTGGATTAGATTTGGATCTAGTTTGGTTCCTTTTTGATTCGGTTTGGTTCCATTTTGATTTGGTTTGATTCAAGAGAGAGGAGAGATAAAAATATCACATTTTTTTTGAGTTTAAAACTCATTCAAGCATGTGAAATATGCACCTCCTTTAATGGATTCCCCTTCCTTACATATGTGTCAAAATAGAATCATTATACCCAAAATATCTCATATTTTTAATATTGCTCATAGTTTTTTACTAATAAACCTTGTACATTTTCAACTCTTCATCTTATGTGAGCATTTACTCATTTTTGGATACCCAAAATATCTCATATTTTTAATATTGCTCATAGTTTTTTACTAATAAACCTTGTACATTTTCAACTCTTCATCTTATGTGAGCATTTACTCATTTTTGGATACCCAAAATATCTCATATTTTTGATATTACTCATAGTTTCTTACTAATAAACCTTGTACATAGTCAACTCTTCATCTTATGTGAGCATTTACTCATTTTTGGGTATCTTCTTTTACAAATTGGATTTATCTCCTCCCTACACATGGATTGATGCTATTGGCCCATAGGAACCTTAATTGGACCATAATCCAAAAATTTCTGAAAATCTAGACCCTTAGGCTAAGGTCCTTTATACCCATTTCCAATAAGTTCCAATTGCACATTGGAAAGTTCTTTTTGAATTTCTATTTCAGGAGAATTCATTTTAATAATATGAGAAATTTTTCTATCTAAAAATATTCAAAATCTAAATATTCTCTCTCTAGAATATTCTCTCTCTCTAAGTCAAAACAGGCAAAGACGAGATCTCTTATATTTCTGAAGAGGGAATTGATTACAGGGGAATATGCTGGACATTTTGAGAGGCTGGGGAGGAATCTTACCGGAAAGCAAACAAAGCATGTATTTCCATGTGACAGAAATGTGAGCAAAAATGCACTAGATGTTGTGCATTCAGATGTATGGGGTCCTACAAAGACCATGTCTATGGGAGGCTGCAGGTATTATGTGACATTTATTTTGATGACCACACAAGGAAATTGTGGATATACTTCATGAAGGAGAAGGGTGAGGTGTTCACTCATTTTTAGAATTTCAGAGTTATGGTTGAAAAGCAAACAGGGACTCCAATGAGTTCTCTGAATTTTTTTAAGAAGAATGATATTCGGAGATAGTTTACATGCAGATACACTCCGCAGCAAAATGGAGTTGCTGAGAGCGAAAAAACAGTCACATTGCTGAGATTACACGAGCATTGATGGGAGAGAAGAATATGCCGCATAGCTATTGGGCTGAGGATGTTTCTATAGCAGTTTACATCATGAACAGGACTCCAACTGCAACCATACATGATGTAACTCTAGAGGAGAGGTTTATCGACAAAAAACCTAATTTGTCTCATCTGAAAGTCTTTGGATGCATTGCATATGTGCATGTGCCAGATGATCTGAGAACTAATCTGGATCCAAAAGCTGAAAAATGTGTGTTTATTGGGTATTCCCTTGAGCAAAAGGGATACAGGTGTTATAACCCTGCTACACGTGAGTTGAGGGTAAGTAGGGATGTTGTTTTTGATGAGATGAGCAACTGGTATGTTGTTGAAAAAGAAGCTGTTGGGGCTGATGTGAGTGGAAATGTGGTTGCACAGAATGTAAGTCAGCAATCACAGTCTTTGAGTTGACCAGGAGAGTCCTCATCTAGTGGTTCAGTTTTTGATAGACCATGGAGTGGCAGGCTGCATCATAATACTAGTCCTTCAAATGTGATTAGTACATCACATAAAGGCAAAGAGAAAGTGGTTGAGCCCCTTAGTATGCCTGACACTTCTGCAGGGCATTCTCATGTTGATGGAGAGTCTAGTGGCTCAGAGATGAGCCTTGATAAGGATCTTGGGATACCAGCTATGAGAACACCTGGTGTAAAGAAGGCTATGGAAGCCATGAATGCAAAGCTGCAAAGATCTGGGAGAGTGAAGAATCCTGTGTAGAGGTTTACCTATGATGGTTATGTGGCACATCACTATGCATACATGGCAAAAGTTGTGCAGGTTGAAGAGCCCACATGCATTGATGAGGTTGTTGGAAATGTGTGTTGGGGGAGAAAGCTATGGATGAGGAGATGGATGCACTATATGGAAATGAGACTCGAAATTTAGTGCAATTGCCTGAATGGAAGCCATTGGATGCAAGTGGATGTACAAAGTCATTGGATGCAAGTGGGTGTACAAAGCCATTGGATGCAAGTGGCCCACATGCATTGATGAGGCTGTTGGAAATGTGTGTTGGGAGAAAGCTATGGATGAGGAGATGGATGCACTATATGGAAATGAGACTTGGGATTTAGTGCAATTGCTTGAATGGAAGCCATTGGTGGATGCAAGTGGGTGTACAAAGTAAAACATAAGAGTGATGGAAGCATAAGCAGGTACAAGGCTAGATTGGTAGCCAAAGGATATGTGCAGGCATATGGCATTGATTATGAGGAAACTTTCAGCCCAGTTTTGCCAAGATGGCAACAGTGAGAGTTGTGATAGCAGTGGCTGCGTCAAAGCAATGGTCTTTATATCAGATGGATGTAAAGAATGCATTCTTGCATGGGGATTTGCAAGAAAAGGTGTAAATGTTGCAGCCACCTGGTTATGAGGATATGAATCACCCCCCTGAGCATGTTTGCAGGTTGAAGAAAGCCTTGTATGGCTTAAAACAAGCACCAAGAGCATGGTCTAACAAGATTTTTGAATATCTTGTCACTATTGGCTTTCATGTAGCCAATGCAGATTTCTTGGTGTATGTGAGACACAGTGATAGAGGGGTTGTGCTTGTTGTCATCTATGTAGATGACGTGATCATTACAGGGGACCATGATGCAGAGATCTTGCTTAGACATAAGTTTGAGATGAAGGATCTGGGGGAGCTCAGATATTTCTTAGGCATTGAGGTGATTAGGTCATCACATGGTATTGGATTCCTGTAGAGATAGTATGGCTTGGACATGTTGTCCAAGTATGGTATTGTGACATGAAAAATTGATATCTTTCAATTTCAATTTTGTGCATATTTTGATGGTTTCTCAATGGTAATAAGGTGGAAGCTTGTCCAAGAAGATTGCGGCGCCCACAATGGAATAACGGCGTGGTGATGCGGCGGCTTGGCGGCTACCTTGATAACAACATTCTATCTTCATCAAATATAATGGTTTTACTTGATTTAGGGTGCACACATTGTAAATGCCATAAGTATGCTTGATAAATACTTTGGTATGGTAGATAGGCTAGTGATGTGGAAAATACCGCCATGTGTAAGTGGGATCTCCACCTACATGCCACTTAGACTTGGCTATTATCTCATCACACTTTCAAAGTCAAAAAGTCTTCAATTTAATAATCAATAGAAGACTTAGCCTAAGAGGACAATTGATGGTGACATCTACCCTTATGTCACTGAAGGGTTGAAGATTTTTATGTTGTAATTTGTAACAATGGAAGAGAGGGTGATTCTCCACCTATAAAAGGAGCCCTCCTCTCCCTTTCAAATCAAAGGAATGAGCCTCCTCAATTGAACATTTTGTGTCATTGCCATTCTTTATCTTTCAAACCCCTATTCAAACACTCTCTTTACATGTGAATGTCTCATTTAGCATTAGCTCCTCATGCTTAACCCAATTTTGGACCTCTTTGATGATTCATGATAAGTGGGATAAGGAGTTATTATCTTGGTGGGCCTGTGACTTCTCAAGGTAGCCCTTGCCTTATTGCCGCCCTCCTTTGGAGGTACCAATGGTTTTAGCGGTAATGAGCATGTAGAAAGGCTTTGGGGACCATAGGTAAATCTTTACGATTGTCCGCTGAGCAATGTTAACCCTTACCCTCCAGCTTGAATCATGAAGGAGATGAAAGGCAAGAGGCTATGTGAAAATTGAGGTTTCATGCAAAGAGAGGGAAGTGCAGTTTTTGTGGTCCAATACCCAATTTTCAACCGGTAATTACTCATCACTCGGGTGTTGGTTTCTTAAATTGATCATATGGCTAGGAAGATCTTTATATGCTCTTTGCACTCATGTAACTAATTTCTTAATCCCTTACTTCATTGATGATCAGAATTTCTCTCAAAGTTGCTAACTTTTAGGCGAATTTTGGCAGTTTTATAGTCTTGTAGTAAAATGTTCATAACTTTTCGCTCAGTTGTCTGTTTTTGAAAGTTTTTATATGGGCACGAAGCTCTCTTCAAGCGCTACGCACCTATATAATCCTATTTTGCACAGCCTATATGGATTTAAAACTACAATTCTCTGTGTATCTCTATTTTTTTAGACTTTTGACCATTCTTTCTTCTTAATAATGATTAATTCCTCTTAATCTCTTATCAAAAAACCAATCCCATGTGTCTTATCCTCTTGTAAGTGATTGCTATATTTATTTGCTTTAATATGTTCCGACCAAAATGCCCAATTTGAACGGATGAACCTTACCAATATTCCCCGTATGTTTTCGTTCACATAATCCTGAGTCGGAAGATTTTCTTCCAACAAAGAATCGCCCTCTTGTTTGGAGCTGCAAGATTGGCAGAAATTCTTGCTTCTCCGGAGCCTTTCATCTTCCCTTCCATGAATTATGATCTCACCTTTGATGTGTATATCTTTATCTTAACCTAGGGAGAGAAAGGGAGGTGAGGAGGCTGTGAGGTTTCATATACAAGTGTGTTTTGATTCTAAGAAGTGACCGAAGTCCAAACCCCAACTTCGTGTCACATCTTTTGGTGGAGGCGGCGAGCAGGTTTTACTTAGAATTATTCTATTTTAACCTCAAGGTCCCGCATGAATAAAGGAAAGTTATTTTGAAATAAGCAAATTTTCCTTGTTGCTACTCATCTTTTGGTGCAAGATGTTCAACATTCCGGTGTTCCAAGGATCAGAAGGAGAAGACCCGAGGAGTTATCTCTGAGAGTTTAACCGAGCATGCCGCTTGACGGGTTGGTCTATGAAGGAGAGGGCAAAAATACTTCCAGATTTCTTGGAGGGTGTGGCCTTAACTTGGCATGAGGCTTTGCCAGAGGAGTCCAAGAATGATTGGGAAAGGTTGACCAAAGCAATGAAGGAGAGATTTGGGACAGTGGAGTCACCAAATGCTTTACTATTGCAATTGGATCAAATTTTCCAAAAGGAAGGAGAGTCAGTTTGTGCCTTTTCAGTGAGGTATGAAGCCTTATTCATCAAATATCAACAAGCTGCTTTACATGTTGTTGCTTCTTCTTCTTCACCTTCTATGGAAGATTCAAAGAGTTCTTTAGCAATGGAGCACCTTAAGATGAGCAAGTTTATCAGGGCTTTGGATCCCACTTGCATGGAAAAGTTCTTAGCAAAGATCCCACTAATTTTAAAGAGGCTATTCGTATTGCTTTGAAGAAGGAGGCCACTCTTCATATTGAGTCCACATTTCAATCTTCTCCGAATGTGCCAATCCCACCACGAGTAGAGATAGCCTCAACATCTCACGTACAAGCTTCATCCTTGGATTATAACATTGCACAACTTATGGCAGAATTTGCTGATTTGAAGTTACACTTAGTCAATGCAAGGCTACCTAGGGTTCCACGAGCTGAGGATAAACCTAGGGATAGAAGTAGTGTCACATGCTATTAATGTCAAGAGAAGGGGCACTACCGCACAGAGTGTCCAAAAGTGAGGAAAAGAGAGGATAAAAGTTTAGTACTTTTAGAGGAAACATGCTCAGAAGAAGAAGAGGAAACATTGATGCCATTAATGGCAAAAAGGGGTCGTGAAACTAGGAGTCAAGAAGAAGAAGAACAAGAAGATAAATCTGAAGAAGAGGAGAAAAATAAGAAGAAGAAGAAGTCATCTAGGAGAAAAATTGGACAATCTGACTTTCCTCTTGGACAAGGATCTCTTAGTTATGACCTCTTAACAGATCTTAGGGAGAAAACAGCACAAATCACATTTGGGCAGCTTTTGGCACTCTCTCCAAAGCTCAGAAAGGAATGGGGTAAGCTGGCTAGCACAAGGGAATCTAAGAAAAAGAAGAAGAGGGATAATGGGACTCCTATGGTTCAGAAGGTGGATATTGATGTAGGAGATGATGTGCCTGTGATTGATGTCATCATTGAGGGGTAAACAATTTCTAATGCATACATTGATGGAGGTGCGTCAATCAATGTCATGAGTGAAAAAACAATGAAAGATGCTGATTTAAAGTTGTCTTCTACTAACTCTCCCTATCGCATCAAACTTGCTGAGGATAATACTAGGGTGAAAACCTTAGGAATTGTGAGGAATTTGGGAGTGGATGTATGTGGTATTTCTGTGCTTACAACTTTTCAGGTCATTCCTACAAAGCTTGATGCTAGGGCTTACCCATTGATATTGGGTAGGCCATGGCTTCGCCAAGTGAAGGTAATTCAAAAGTGGGAGACAGGTGATCTTATTCTACAAGGTGAGAATAAGAAGGTCCACTACAACATCAAGAGTCGTCACAAGAAAGTGGTAAGAGGTGAACCTTCAACTTCTGAAAGTTCAGAGTCAGAGTCATCCGATGAAGAAGAGACAAGTGGTAGCTCCGAGGATTCCATCTCAGAAGGAGAGGTGGAGGGAGTTGCATTTGGTCTTTCCCTGGGAAGGGATCGAGGGGATGCTAAAGACAATGGAGCCTTGGAAGGGGAAGCTTCTTCAACCATGTGCAAGAAAGGAGATGTGGACCTCACTAGTCTTCACCAACAGAATGAACTTCTTCTTGATGAGTCCATAGCAGGTACTGAAAGGGAGAATTATTTAAAAATTTTGGATGGATTTCCTAACCTTTTTGCAAACACCTACTCACAAGTACGCCAAGTTACCCTAGTAGAGCACAAGATTGATCTCAAGCCCCAAAGTAAGCCAGTGGTGCAGCGGCTAAGGCGTTTGGGAGTAGTGCAAGCAGAGGTGCTTAAGAAGGAGGTAACTAATTTGCTTGAAGCTGGATTTATTTTTCCAGTAGAGAATTCAGAGTGGATGTTCCCAGTTGTAGTCACTCCCAAAAAGGGTGGAAAATGGCGTGTGTGTGTGGACTTTCACCCTTTGAATGCATGCACAAAGAGGGATTATTATCCTCTACCCTTTCAGGATGAGATTTTGGATCAAGTTGCAAGTCATGAGTTGTATTCAGTGTGTGATGGATACTCTAGATACTTTCAAATCCGGATTTGTGAAGAAGATCAAAGGAAAACCTTATTTATCACCCCTTGGGGAGTGTATGCATATAGGGTGATGCCATTTGGCTTGACCAATGCACCAGCAACTTTTTAATGCTTCATGAGTAAGGTATTTGCATCTTACTTGGGAAAGTTTATAAGGGTCTTTCTGGATGATTTTTGCATTTATTCAAGCCGCATGGATCACTTGGAAAAGTTGAGGTTGGCCTTGCAAAGTATTGATGAGGCAAAAGGGTGTCTTAATCCTAGAAAATGCCGCTTGGCACGAAGGAAGGTGGTTCTCTTGGGACATGTTATCTCAGAAGAAGACATAGAGATGGATCCTGAGAAGGTGCAAGCAATTGTGGCCCTCCCACCACCTACCAATGTAGGGGAGGTAAGGAGGATTTTGGGTAAAACAAAGTATTACCAACGCTTTGTTGACATGTTCTCTGATATGTACATGTATATGTACATATACATATATATATACACATATATATGCATGTATGTATGTATATATATATATATATATATATATATATATATATACATATATATGCATATATATGTATATATATATATATATATATACATACATATATATATATATATACATATATATGCATATATATGTATGATATATATATATATATATGTATATATATGTATGATATATATATATATATATATATATATATATATATATATATATATATATATGCATATACATACATATATATATATGTGTGTATATATATATGTATACATAGGCGGCTACCTTGATAACAACATTCTATCTTCATCAAATATAATGGTTTTACAAGATTTAGGGTGCACACATTGTAAATGCCACAAGTATGCTTGATAAATACTTTGGTATGGTAGATAGGCTAGTGATGTGGAAAATAAAAGTGGGCCTTCATGCTCACATGGATTTTTATTGTATTATTAATATGGTATTCACCATAAGGCTACAAGTTGGGGAGTGTGGAAGGCATGTGGAGGAGTGTGTGTAGGTGCATAATTGCGAAAGATTCTTCTAGAATGCCTACATGAAAGAGGAAAATTCTGCCATGTGTAAGTGGGATCTCCACCTACATGCCACTTAGACTTGGCTATTATCTCATCACACTTTCAAAGTCAAAAAGTCTTCAATTTAATAATCAATAGAAGACAGCCTAAGAGGACAATTGATGGTGACATCTACCCTTATGTCACTGAAGGGTTGAAGATTTTTATGTTGTAATTTGTAACAATGGAAGAGAGAGTGATTATCCACCTATAAAAGGAGCCCTCCTCTCCCTTTCAAATCAAAGGAATGAGCCTCCTCAATTGAGCATTTTGTGTCATTGCCATTCTCTTATCTTTCAAATCCCTATTCAAACATTCTCTTTACATGTGAATGTCTCATTTAGCATTAGCTCCTCATGCTTAACCCAATTTTGGACCTCTTTGATGATTCATGATAAGTGGGATAAGGAGTTATTATCTTGGTGGGCCTGTGACTTCTCAAGGTAGCCATTGCCTTATTGTCGCCCTCCTTTGGAGGTACCAATGGTTTTAGCGGTAATGAGCATGCGGAAAGACTTTGGGGACCATAGGTAAATCTTTACGATTGTCCGCTGAGCAATGTTAACCCTTACCCTCTAGCTTGAATCATGAAGGAGATGAAAGGCAAGAGGCTATGTGAAAATTGAGGTTTCATGCAAAGAGAGGGAAGTGCAGTTTTTGTGGTCCAATACCCAATTTTCAACCGGTAATTACTCATCACTCGGGTGTTGGTTTCTTAAATTGATCATATGGCTAGGAAGCTCTTTATATGCTCTTTCCACTCATATAACTAATTTCTTAATCCCTTACTTCATTGATGATCAGAATTTCTCTCAAAGTTGCTAACTTTTAGGCGAATTTTGGCAGTTTTATAATCTTGTAGTAAAATGCTCATAACGTTTCGCTCGCTTGTCCGTTTTTAAAAGTTTTTATATGGGCGCGAAGCTCTCTTCAAGCTCTACGCATGTATGTAATCCTCTTTTGCACAGCCTATATGGATTTAAAATTGCAATTCTCTGTGTATCTCTATTTTTTTAAGACTTTTGGCCATTCTTTCTTCTTAATAATGATTAATTCCTCTTAATCTCTTATCAAAAAGCCAATCCCATGTGTCTTATCCTCTTGTAAGTGATTGCTATATTCATTTGCTTTAATATATTCTGACCAAATCGCCCAATTTGAACGGATGAACCTTACCAATATTCCCCGTTCACATAATCCTGAGTCGGAAGATTTTCTTTCAACAAAGAATCGCCCTCTTGTTTGGAGCTGCAAGACTGGCAGAAATTCTTGCTTCTTCGGAGCCTTTCATCTTCCCTTCCATGAATTATGATCTCACCTTTTGATGTGTATATCTTTATCTTAACCTAGGGAGAGAAAGGGAGGTGAGGAGGCTGTGAGGTTTCATACAAGTGTGTTTTGATTCTAAGAAGTGACCGACATCCAAACCCCAACTTCGTGTCACAGTATGACAGGATGTAAGCCTATCTCAGTGCCATTGGATCAGAATGGCAAGTTGAGTGCAGATTCAGGAGAGATTTTCGAGGATCCTACTATGTATAGGCGCATAGTAGGAAGCTTGATCTACATGACGATCACCACGCCAGATTTGAGCTATGTTGTTGGGTTGGTGAGTCAATTTATGTAGGTCCTTGGAAGCCGCATTTGGATGCATTGAGATGCATACTGAGGTATGTGAGGTCTACTTTGCATTGTGGACTATTTTATGAAACTGGGACAGAGATATGTGTACATGGGTACACAGATGCTTTTTGGACTGGTAGTATCTCAAATAGAAGATCTACTAGTGGCTTCATGTTTTCTTTGGGGAGTGCTGCTGTGACTTGGAGTAGCAAGAAGCAGCCTACGGTTGCTCTATCCAGTACAGAGGCCAAGTACAGAGGTGCTACTATGGCAGCATGTGAGGTAGCTTGGTTGAGAAAGCTACTTGCAAATTTGGGTCTATTAGTGTGGATAGACAAGTTGTCATTTTTTGTGACAACATTAGCAGTATATAGTTGACCAGGAACCCAGTTTTTCATGCTCGCATGAAGCATAGAGAGGTCCACTATCATTTTGTCAGAGAGAAGGTTTTGGCAGGAGACGTTAACCTTGTTTATGTCAGCACACAGGATCAGGTCGCTGACATCTTCACCAAAGCATTGGGTACAGAGAAGCTCCGCAGATTCAGGCTTCGCTTGGTGTACATGAGATGGAGTTGAGCTCGAGGGGGGGGAGTGTTGAGATATCGAGCTCATCTAGTGAGGCGGTGGACACTGATGACCCACCTGGAGGATAGGCCCCACACTTACACCACTGGCATGGTTGGTGAGATCATGGGTGATATGCGGCCCCAGTGGGATGACAGGCTGTGTGACAGCCATTCTAGAGATTGGCATAGTTTTAGCGCCAGCTCATTTAGTTGGGTTCATACTATAGAGAACCCTAGTATGTATTTGGTTGAGTACCTTTCATATTGTGTGTACTCTTATCTTTGTATACGGTGTGTTGAGTGTTGTGTGAAGAAGAAGAAGATTTTTAGCCTTTCACCTTGTGTGTTATCTTTTAGGATTTTGTGAGTGTGTGTGTGCTTGAAAGAGCTCAAGCTCTCTTCTCCCCTGCATCTTTTCATTCCCCACACTGAGGTGTCAAAAATACATCATTTCCTCTAAATATCTATTCTTTTTTAACTAATAACCTTGTCCTTAGTTAACTCTTCATCTTATGTGAGTATTTACTTATTTTTGGAAAATTTTCTTTTATTTTTCAATTTATCTCGTCCCTACATTTGGATTAATCTTATTGGTCCAAAGGAACCTTAATCTAAAATTTTCAGAAAATCTGGACCCTTAGGCTAAGGCCTTTTGAACAAATTATAATTTATTTCTAATGCACCTTCTAAAATTCTTTTTGAACTTCTGTTTCGAGGAAATTTATTTTAATAAGAAGAGATATTTTTCCATCTAGAAATATCTAAAAATTGAATAACCTCTCTCTAGAATATTTTCTCTCTCTAAGCCAAAATAGATAGAAACAAGATCTTTTATTATTCTGAAGAGGGGATTGATTACAGAGGAAGATATTGGACATCTTGAGGGGATGGGGGAGGAGTCTTACATCCTACCCCACTTAAAAAAACACGAGATGTCCTCATCTCATAGTAGGTGGAGTATGATCTCTTTCATCTTCTTCTTCTTCTTCAATCACTTCCAGCGTTACTGCCTTGGAAGTGGACGGCCGATTTGGGAACAACTCTCTTTGACTTTCTCTATTCTTAGGCAGAGGTCTTGCATTACTTTGGATTGAATTTGCAGGTTGGTTAGAGGGTCTACCTCTGGGATTTCCCTGATTTTGGTGGGATAGAAACATGACTACTCTAGAAGGAAGGAGCTGGAGTCTGGAATCTTGATCCCTGATTTCGCTACCCTGAAAACCTTGATCCAAAAGGAGTTGGACAATCCATACTGCGATGTCCAAATCCTTGATAGTTATAGCATTTCACTCCCTTGTTCAAGGGTGGAACTTCTGAAGTTGAATTCCAGGGGATTGAGTTTCGGGAAAAGGACATTTCTTCCATTCTAGAACTTCCCATATCCTGGGCTTGACCTTGATATCTCTTAGGCGGTGGAAGGTTGGAATCACCTTCTGGAACTAAAAACCTTTTAAAAGGTGATGGTGCTGGCTTTGGTGGGACCTTGACATCAAAGGCCGCCTTGGAAAATTCTTCGCCATCCGCACTGCTTCGGCCATGGAGACTGGCTTGGCGTTCTTCACCAAAATATTTAAAGGTTTGTTCAATCCCCGAATGAACCTGGCCATCACCTGTTCTTCATTCAGTAGTGGTGAGTATTGGAGGAGGAGAGCGAGTGCTTGGTGATATACTTCAATAGTTCTGCTCCCCTGGGAATTTTGTTCATCTTTATTTCCAAAAAGACAGGAGGACACAACCTCGTCCTTAGGTAAATTTTGAGTTCATTCTATGTTTGAGTATTCTGATCTAGATGGTTTGTCTCACAGTGGTTTCTCCATGCCACTCTGGCTGTTTCTACTATATTCAGCCTTGCAAGAGCCATTTTGCTCTTCTCATTGTACTAGGTGACATCAAAGTACTCTTCTATTGCTTCGATCAACTTCTCCACAGCCTCACCCAAGTTTTCCCCTTCACCCTTGAAAGGTCCAGGCTGCGAACTATGAAGAGTTTTACGAACATCCAAGTCGAGCTCTTCCTCATCGAGTTGGGGGTTATCATTTCTACCATGACGATGATGACACAGAAGCGGTATAGCTATATATGCCTTTATAGAGTGTCACACTTCCACACACTGATACAAACACACCCAGAACACCAGACCCAAGAGTATGAACAAAACTTTATTTCAATACAAGTCTTCGTCCTTACAGAGTTGAACATCCATTACATCCTCAGAACATCCATTACATCCAATTCAAGTCTTCGTCCTTACAGAGTTGAACATCCATTACATCCTCAGAACCATCTTCATCTAACACCCATTCAGAATCAGCCCACTCCCCTTCAGTGATATGAACTATGACTAACCAGTACCCTGCATCACTATCAGAATAAACAATCTCAAACATAGAAGCATATTCAAAGTACAGTTCCTCAATATCCGGACCAAACTCCAAGACAAGGTACATATCTGAGGTGGGCTACCCTCAAAGCTTTACTTCAAGTTTACAAGACTGTATTTTCAGAACAGCAAACTATTACAAACATGTATACAAGAGCTCAGTTCCGGCTTTGACTTACACAAACCTCACACCTATCCAGTATGCTCTCACACAGGGATTCAAGTGCTAGTGTTTGATCGATCAACCAAGAACACGTGGATATATTACTGTCATCATCATAATCATCATCATGGCCATAGGATGCATCAAAGTTCACAACCCACAAGGCAGTAATACAGTCCTAGACAATGGCCCTATGGTAGCCAACCCTTGCATTCCACAGTGGTGGCTACTTCACAACACATCACTTGTATCCATACTCCAAGCTTCAGAGAAAACAAATACAGATGTTCTCTTCGAAACCCCACTTGAGGCATTCCTTCATTTTATGCGCTTTTTGGCTTGTAGCCAAAAAACCACACGCTCAACATGCTGAAACACGTCATCCGCCAACTCTGTGTAGCCACCTACCATGCAAAGGCTTCGAGTCCCTTCCACATACACCACCTCATGTAATAGACCTCCCCTTCAGTCTCCCTAGTTGCCTTGCAAGTATCTTCAATAAAAAATGAGAAATCATATTCTTGTAGCTCCACCAACAATTGCATCATACCTTTTGAGAGCGAAGTACCATTCACCAGCTGAGGGAGAAGAGTATAGTTTGTCAGAACCACAAATGGTCTCATTAGGAGGACCTGAACTTCCTGCAGGCATATACCAGACTTGACAAAACCAATTCAGCCTCTGTATATTTCCTTTCTGCTTCCGTCTTCACTCTACTTGCATAATATACAGGTTTCATGTATCTGCATAATATACAGGTTTCATGTATCTGGACTCATCTCCTTTCTGCATTAAAATTGCTCCAACCACATCCGGACCAAAAGATGGATTCACATAAAAGACCTGGGAGAAATCTGGGGCTTTTACACTAGAAATACCTCCCAATACCTCCTTTACTTTCTCAACAAACACTTCCTCACACTCTTCATTCCATTGCAATGGTTCTTTCTTCATGGCCTGTTGAAGAGGATAAAGCAATTGAGATACTAAATGAATAAATCTCGCCATATACTTTACCTTCTGGACAAAAGTCTGTATAGCTGCCTGGATGTTGATGGTGCAGATAATAAGATAAGAGATTTTATTTTCTCTGGATCAGGTTCAATTCCATTTTGAGATATCATATGACCCAACAGCTTCACTTTTGAACATCCTAAATGACATTTTTTAGGATTCAACTGTCCACCTGCATCATCCATTTTAGAAAATACTTGCTCCAATTTATCACCATGCTCCTTTTGAGAACTATATACACATATATCATCCAAAAAAGCTCTCACAAAATCATCCGTAAGTACTCTATCAGTATTCCTCTGATCCCATGAGGGCGCATTTTTCAAACCAAATGGTACTACTTGATAACAATAGCAACCCCACCACGGTGTAATAATAGCTTGGTCTTTCTCAGCAATTGAAATCTGAAAATACCCAGAAAAGCCATCGCATACACTATATCTTGGTCTTTCTCAGCAATTGAAATCTGAAAATACCCAGAAAAGCCATCGCATACACTATATCTCTCATACCCAGCCACACCTTGTCTAAAATGTCATCAATGAATGGCAGAGGATAGTGATTGCTTCTTGTTGTTTGCAGCATTTAGAGGCTTGTAATCAATATAGACTCTCCACCCACCTGTATGCTTTGGAGTAATGACCACTGGATTTGCCCAATCTGAGTGATCTACTGGATAAATTAATCCTGCCCTTAATAACTTACTCAACTCCTCTCTCAACACGGGCAATAGCTCTCTATTTATTCTTCTCAGCTTATGAAACACTGGCTTCACACCCTCTTTCAATACTAAAGGCATTGGTTCACATTTGAATCCTCGGATCTCTTCATATGAGGTAATGAACAAATGTGGAAATTTATGTATTACCTTCATATATTCTTCTTTTTCCACTGGCTTCACACCCTCTTTCAATACTAAAGGCATTGGTTCACATTTGAGTCCTCGGATCTCTTCATATGAGGTAATGAACAAATGTGGAAATTTATGTATTACCTTCATATATTCTTCTTTTTCCACTGACTGCAAACTGGGGTTCAACATACCTTGTAACAGCTTCTCTTTCTCTGCACTGGGTGATGGAGGCTGCATCAGACTGTCCATATCTTCAAGTCTACTCTCTTCTTCCTCCTTTGACATCTCTTCAGCTTGCATTATATACTCATCTTCTTCTTTCACTAAAAATGATACCTGACCTTCATCATCAGAAGTAGAATTTTCTTCCTCAGTTTCACTATCTGTATATTTATCAACACTTGTTTCTTCAGGCTCACTCTTCATTTCCAGCTTGCTACTCATATTGAACTTCTTGTCTCTTCCTCTCTTATTATGTACAGTTATAGTACCCCTCCTCCAATTTTGGATGGCACCCACCTGTCTGAGCCAAGGCCTACCTAAAATTAGCGGATAAGCTCCCAAACCAGCCGGCATAATATGGCAGTTTATGCTGCAAATCACACCTAAAGCAGTCACACTGGCACTCGCATACATATACCCAGACACTTCACTTTTGCATGATTCGCCAATCGAAGTCTAAAATTTGAATTAGCATTCAGCTTTAACCCCAATCTCTCCATGCAGGACTGAGTCATTACGCTGATTTGTGCACCGCCATCTACATATGCCTCTCCAACACTCACACCTCCACACCAAGCATCAACCGATGGACAGATATCAGGAAGGTCCTCCACAGACATCAACTCCATTTCACCTTGCGTGGGCTCCTGCTCATTTGCTTTCCTCGGATTTGCGAACCTCTTCCACTCTCTCTTGAGCTTCGGACACAATCCAAGCAATTGGGCAAAAGTTATATTGGCTGCCCTTCCTTTTAAATCACCCATCAGGGTGTATTCTTCCTGACCTTGACCGATATGCAAATCTGAAGTTTTATAGCGTCTTCTTGGCTTTCTTTTCTTCTTCTCTGGTTGAGGGCTGATGTCAAATTGGACATGTTTTCCTCTTAGAAGACGGTTCAGCTTCTGCCATTGTACTTCTTGTCCTCTTGGCCACAGGCATGATCTCCGGAATGGTCTCCACTCCTATCAAACTAAGAGCCGGTCCCTTTCCTTTATCTTCCCGTTTAACTCCACTAGTAGAGGGCTGATTTGGATCTTTCACCTCAATACTGTGATCTCCTGATCTATCATTAGTTCTTTGCATCACGGGATACATTACACCACCTACCCTGAGTGGTTTATCACATTGAGGGCTGATATGTCCCCGCTCCCCGCAATTGCTTAAATAATAGTCCCCTTCTCTCCCTGATCCCCCCATATTTCCTTCACCTGTTGGCATAATATCTCTCCTATTATTTGGAGCACCCCGGCTTCTTTCCCTTCCACCTGCTTCCATCCAATTCAAACTTAAAGACTTCATGAGTTCCACTGCATCATGAATGTCTCTCTTCAAAGTATCCTTCTGTTTAGGAACAACATCAGCTTCTCTTTCAGGATGCATACTCTCAGTCTCTGGCATCTTCACAAACTTCTTTGGCTCTTCCTGTATTCCCAACTGCCTCTCAGACGCTTCACCTTCCACTCCTTCTCTCGAGCAACTCTGACAGCTTCCTCAAAGCTATCCAGATTCTTCAGCTCCACCTTCAGACACGGAGGGTACCAGCCACAAACCAGTCTCTCTTTATCATCTGCGGAGGTACTTCAGGAAGTAAGAAATTAGCTTACATGGAGCTTGTAAGCTCTCCTTTGGCTTGAGGGATTGAGGGTTCTACTCTTGTTTGAAGCAAGAGTGGCCACCAATTCACTTTAAAACAATTGAATTATTAAGAAATTCAGTGTAGATGGCTCTTAGGACAAGAGTAGAGTAACAGTGCATAAATACCATTAAGCTTTTAGAAAGGGGGAGGCTTCTATTTATAGGAAAAAGTGAGCCTCTAACCAAGCAAACTGATTCTAGAATTTTCTAGATCAATTTGGTCAATCTTTGACCATTTTTGGGTCAGTTCAGCTTACTTTTTGGATCTAGTTTTGAAATAGGAGAGAGAAGAGATGAAATATCTCATCTTATTGATTAAATTTTTTTTGTAATGATGAGAAAAAAGGCGCCTACTTCATGAGGGGAGATCCCCACTCTGAGATGTCAAAATTCAGTTTTTTAATTGTTTTCTTTGGTCCTTTGTCCACTCTTCATCTTATGTGAGCATTTACTCATTTTTGGGGGGTTTTTCTTTTATTCTTCAATTTATCTCCTCCCTACATTTGGATTAATCTTATTGGTCCATAAGAACCTTAATCCAAAATTTTCAAAAAATCTGGACCCTTAGGCTAAGGTCTTTTGTGCACATTATAATTTATTTCTAATACACCTTAGGAATTTCTTTTTAAACATCTGTTTCGAGGGAATTTATTTTAATAAGAAGGAATTTTTTCCATCCAAAGATATCTAAAAATTGAATTACCTCTCTCTAGAATATTTTCTCTCTCTAGGTCAAAACAGGTAGAAACAAGATCTCTTATTATTCTGAAAAGCGGATTGATTACAACGGAAGAAACTGGACATCTTGAGGGGCTGGGGAGGATTCTTACATCCTCTTCCACTTGAAAAACGCGAGATGTCCTCATATCGTAAACTGGGGGTAATCTCGCATCAGTTTGGCTTCTTTCTCCCAGGTGGCGTCTTCAAAAGGATAGAACTTCCATTTGACTAATAATTCTCTCAGAATTCTGTTCCTGAGAACCTTCTCTCGAACATCAAGGATTTCTTCAGGTTGGAGTTCCATCTGCCCTTGGGTTGAAGAAGTTAAGAGTTCATCATTAAGCATAGGATTCGGGCTCGGTACATACTTCTTAAGTAGGCTCACATGAAATACATTATGTACTTTGAGATGAGGAGGTAGAAGAAGCTCATAGGCTAGCTCACCTACTTTCTTTGTAATCAGATATGGACCACAGTATCTGGGGGATAAATTCTTGTACTTCCCAAGAGATAGAGAACTTCTTTTGGGGGCGCGTACTCGAATGAAGACCATATTTGCTTCTTTGAGTTTTCTGTCTGACCTCTTCTTATATCTGCATACTACTTCTGTCTATCACTTCTGTCTATCCTAGGTAGCTTGCGCATTGTTGACTACATCTGCTGCTCCATGTCGTCAAGCATCTGTCTGGACATATCGACCCTAATCAATAGGCAGTCTTGTCCATACAGAGCTTTGAAAGGGCTCATCCTGATACTTCGGTGATAAGAAGCATTGTAGGCAAATTTGACTAGGTGCAGATAGCTTAGCCACTTCTTGGGTTCCCTGCCATAGCATTGTTAGCATGACGGAAGTATATATTCGATTACTTGGTTCACCCTTTCTGTTTGACCATTGGTCTAGGGGTGGTAAGCTGTGCTGAGATCCAAGAAAGTTCCTACTGCTTCTTCGAAGAATGCAGTCCAAAATCTTGACGTGAACTTGGGATCTTGATCACTTACTATTCTCCAGGTTAGGCCATGCAATATGAAGATTTCCTTGAGGCACACTCTGGCCACATCCACTACAGTGTAGGTTTCTTTTACTGGAATCAGATGGGAAACTTTGGTTTGTTTGTCAACTACCACGAAGATGGAGTTGTAACCTGATTGCACTGAAGGTAGTCCAATAATAAAATCCATACTCATACATTCCCACTTAATCAGGGGAATGTCTAATGGATGTAACTTCCCATGCATTTTTACTCTATTGGCTTTGACTTTCTGACATATTAGGCATTGACGTTGTGAAGGGAGGCGGAGAGACACGGAACACCTCTATAGCAATGCCTTTCCACAGCTCGGAGTACACACCAATATCAAGAAAAAGGGGCACCAGTCAACTGCTTAGTGAGCTGACACAACATTTAACATCTCAAGAATGAGACTTGTCTCTACCCTCATTCAATTTTCCAAGCAACTGGGAAGCCTACATACATTTGATCAAGACATGCAAGGGGAGATGGGCACATCAACATCTGCCACCCTTTACTCAATTGATCCATACGCATATAGGGGTGCACCCTTATTATGAAATAGGCTCACAGTCATAAGCCAAATGGTCACCACAGAAAACAAAATTGGTGAGAGAACCACTTGACATACAAGGTTACATTCCATCAAGTATGAGCTTTATGCAAAACTTCAGCTCCCCACGAAAAGACAACATCAGTAAGGAACTTTAATTCTCCCCACCTGGCAAGCAGTGTGTGACTAGGTGGCACAATCTCAAGACAAAATCTTATCAACACCACACATCCATAATCATTTCAAAGAGCATCATCCCCAACACACTCTCACATCACACATGCACAATGAGATAACCTCACCCGAGATCAAACAAGATGCTCTTCAATGTTTTGATAGGCGTAACAAGATAGCCCAACCTTAAGAACCACCAGCACTTATACTTCTACCTTGAGCTTGATTTTCTCTTGAACCTTCTTTAAGCCCCACCACCTTATATAGCCTAGTGTGAATAGCCTCCAAAGCATGTGAATAGCCCAGGCCTCACAAACCTCCAAAGAATAGTGTCCTCATGTGGAAGCCCCCAGCAGCAAACACCAATAAGGATATAATGGAAGCAAGCTGGTTGCGCTGAACCTCTTCTGCAAAAGATGCTTAACTTTCAAGCAACCATCATCTTTCTCTAGTGCGGGAAAAACTTAGCGTAGGTAGCATTGAATTTCTTCCACCATCACCCCACGATGCTTTTGAGCTTTACCCTCAAATGAACACTACATAAGGACTAACATGCTATGGTCAGCTTGGTTCCCCCCTAAATTGAGCTTGGGTAATTAGAGCAACAACATATCCCCCCTAACCTAGCAATAAGACCAAGAAGGCAACACATGAAACAACACAAGCTATGCTCTCCAACGGCAACAATGCGATTACCTACTCAGTGGGCAGCTATGCTACCAGCCATCAACGCGGCAAAACAAAAAAAAACACAACTCTAAAAAAATATACAAGGCTTATTCCCTCATATTACACACAAGGGCTGCGCACGTGTATTGCGCAGCTCTTGAAAGCATTTAAGCCATTAATTAATCCTCCGTGTATTGCGCAGCTCTTGAAAGTATTGGAGCTGAACCCCCCCACTCATTCCATAAACACTACAGCAACTCCTCTCTCTGAGAAATGCAGAAGCAGCGCAGCTCTTCCACACATGGGCTACGGGGCTCATTGAAAGCATCTAGTCCTACAGTTCCCCTTGTACATTAGCTGCGCAGTTTTCTGAGCTATTAAGGTGCGAGCTCTCCCTACCACTGGAAAGCTACGCTACACCTTCTTCTCTCAACACACCTAGGTTGCGCACAAAGCAATAGAGCTGCGGGTAACCTCTCCTCCTCTTTCAGCTGCGCTCCCCTCCTCTTTATACACCATCGTGTGTTGCCCATTCAACCAAAGATTATTTTAGTATTCACAATACTCCAAGGCCTGTCAGAGAGCTCCCCCACCTCCACACGGCGCCTTTTTGAAAATGAGGCAAATTGAAGAATATTTTAAGGTAGTCCAATGCCACCACCTATTTTTAGCCAGCCTTGTATTTAATTCCATGGTGACTCTTGCATTCAAGGAGGACCTTGCACCTTTTAAATAATATCTTGTGGACCCAAATACCTTGTTTCTCATGAAGTGCCAAGGACCTGTACTGTAGCTGACCTCCTCTAACGGGTCCCTATCCATTTTTTTAAAGAAATAGAGCTTTGCATGCTCACATTATTTGTCAACATCCTTGTCCACATATGATAGTGCTAAAACCTGCCTTGATTCTTATCTCACACTCCTTCCACTTCTTATTTATCAAGGTAAACCAATAACTAACTATACACATTGTATATTTTTGTTAGACCCGTTCACATGTGGCCTTATACTCCCTTTGGCCCTTGGAGATGGACATCCTTTATTTGTAAATGCCATGCATGAGTGTGTACATATGCCAAGAAAATATTACCAAAAAAAACCTAACATAGTTTGCCCATCCCCTAGCCTGCTAGATCATTCATGGTCAGCAGAAAACAATGTTGTGAGACTCAATGTATCTGATATTGCCATGTTCTCAAAGACACTGTTTTTCACTTCTTCAATTTTTTCATCCTTGTCTACCATCATCAGTCGTGCATGATATAACTTGAGACGTAAACCATTCACCCTTGATACATGTGGGGTCCCATCAAGGTCAGCCAATTGGTATGTGCCATTAGCAAAGCAATTCATTACTCTGAAGGGCCCCTCCCATTTCACTTGGAACTTCTTTTGAAAGGTTTTATCCAGCTTACTGTTATAGCGTAGCACCAAATCACCTTCCTCAATACCCTTCTTCTTAATCTTCTCATTTATCTTTGTCAATGCCCTATTTTGCATCTTCTCATAATGTTCCAAGGCACTCATCCTGTCCAGCTGAACCTCTTGTAACTGTAAGAGTCTCTCTTTGAATGTGTTGCTAGATGGCCCTAGCAGCTTTTCTAACATTTTAACTGCAGGTAACTCAACTTACACAGGTAACAAAGCTTCTTTGCCATACACTAAGTGAAAAGGTGTAAAACCTGTGCTTGTCTTCACTGATGTTCGATAAGCCCATAAAGCACTGAACAGCTCCAAATCCCAATTCTTGCCCTGATGTTCTGTCACTTTTGCAAGAATGTGTACAAGTTCACCATTGAATCTTTCATTCAAACCATTGCACTGCGGGTAATAAGGAGTAGTAAAATTATGCTTAATCCGCATTTTGGCACACAAGTATTCTAGCAAGTCAGCTCTAAAACCAGGCCCTTGATCTGAAAGAAGCTCCAAGGGTACTCCAAACTTACAGCAGATGTCTTCATAAACAAACTTTGCAACATCTCTTGCAGTAATTTGCTTCACTGCTCTAGCTTCTGCCCACCTGGAAAGATAATCCACAGCTGTCAAAATATAACTCTTTCCCCTGCTGGTAATGGGTAAGGGCCCTACTGCATCAATTCCCCACTTCTCAAAAATGTCAAAGGCCAAGATTGTCTTGCGCAACTCTGGTTTTAAAATTTGTTTCCCAAATGCCTGGCACCTTTTGCATGAGCTACACCAGTGATGCACATCTCTTTGTATACTTGGCCATATGTAACCCTCCTGTAAGATTTTGTGCAATGTGATTTTAAATGCAAAGTGGCCACCGCATGCTCCTTCATGGTTCTCCTCAAGCACTCTGTACAGCTCTTCCTTCCATGGTACACGCCTTAACACCAAGTCAGCCCCTTGCATGTATAAGGTGTCACCAATGAGCTTGTATTTGCAAGCTCTGCGTACAAACCCGTATTTCTTTGCCTTCTCAATGTCCTGGGGAATGACTCCTGTCAACAAAAACTCTTCTTCCAGTGTCAGGCTTTCACGACCCCGATAAAGTGGCAGTTCTGCTTTTAACACATATAGCTCGCCAATCATCCCCTGTGCTGCTTCATGTGCTTCTGTATTAAGAGAACGCTCCACATGCTGAATGCCCCATGCTTCAAACTCCTTCAACAAGCTCTTGATCTTGAAGCATTTGTTCCTCAATGCAGGGTTTTTGCTCTTCCATACTCCTAGTATTTGCTTTACCACCAGTAGAGAATCACCTCTTATGCATAGTCTCTTTACACCATGCTTAATGCAAATGTTTAGCCCTGCTTCCAATGTAGAATACTCTGCTTCATTGTTAGCATGAGCATCAACTTTGAATCCCTTTTTACAAATCAGCTTACCTTGCTGGTCATAAAGAGCTATACCACCAGAAGCTGCATCATGGCTCTTCCCTTTCTTCCTACTGGGACCTGCTTCATTTCTTCCTTCTTTATCCTCTGTGGTTCTCTTCCCAATAGGCATTACTAATGTATTTCCCAACATTGTTGCCTTCTCCAAGGTGACCACACTTAACACTTTTGTCTTTCCCTTGTCTTCCTTGGTCAATCCACTAGGTCCTGCCTCACCCTTAATCTCTATGCCATAATCATTTGATCGGTTCGGCAACTGTGCAGGCAACGGATACATATCTCCACCCATTCTTGGTGGTTTATCACATTGTGGGCTGATGTGGCCAAGCTCTCCACAGTTATAGCATGTGGGCAATTGCCTCCAACCCCTGCCGTTATTCTGTCCACCAAAACCATTCTTTGGTTGTCCTTCACTTCCTGGCTGATTTGCAAGTCTCACACGACCTCGATTATTTCCCACATTGCTTAACATATTTAAACTAAGATTCTTCATCAAATCAACCACTTGCCTCAAGTCCTGCCTCAGCTCATCATCTTGTGCTGCAGTAGTGACCATTGCTGGCACAACTTGAGTAGTTACTGAAACCGCATCTGCCGGATGCACCTCCTCTGGAACCCGACTTTGCATGGAATCCATTTGCTTCATCTCTGACACCATAGGCAGTGAGCTTACTCCCAATTGAGTTAGTCTATTCAATTTCCACTCTTTGTTCCTTGCCACCTCCAATGCATCCTCATATGTTCTTGGCTTCTTCAATTCTACCCTCCAACGCAGGTTTTCCTTGAGGCCAACCAAGAACCGATCCTTTTTCATCATATCTGGTGGGGGCACTTGTGGCTGCAAGGCTTGACACAAGCTCTCCCATAATATGGAAAACTTCTTGATGTAATCCTCAATGGGCTCCGCTTTTCTTTGTCTCAATTCCTGTATTTCATGCCAAACTTTGTCTGGATCTTTCACCTTCACAAACTGTGCTGTTAAAGCTTGTCGGACATTATCCCAAGTCAATGGCATAGGTGGATCAGCCCTCTGCAACTCCTCCTCATAACCCTTACACCAGCTCCGTGCATCACCCTTCAAACAGATTTGCAAAAGGCGTAACATTTGAGCGGGTATCTGGATATGGTTGCTTATGCACGCAACTTCCATGTTTTCTAAGAATTCTTCCACACTCTCATCATTTTTTCCATGAAACTCTGGATAAGGGAAAGCCATTGTTACCCAAAAAAACCTTTTTGACACAGATGCGAAAGCAAAACCTTCTACTAACTCAATCCTCGGAAGAAAACTTCAAAACATTTCAGGTTTAGAAGAGGATGAACACATGCACATCAAACGAATTTGCATAGTTAATCATTGGAATTACCACCGGCAAAGGAGACTCCAATATTTCCCTCAGTCTTTCTGGCCCAAACATATATGCCACCTGCTGTTGAAAGAAAATTTTTCTGTCCACATGAACATTTATCTGAATTCTTTGGGTAAAATGGAAGGGAGTAAATTGAGGTCCATTGTGATTATCCATTGAGAGTGGCCATCCACCAACTCCCAAGAGGCACGACTGGCTAATTACCCAATTCTACCAGAACTTTAGGCAACAAATCAAATGTGAAACAGCACCAATACCAAGAATTTCAGCCTGCAAACCATACTTCAGTTGACTGTCAAATCAAGGTAATATAGCACAATTTTAGAAGGCATCTGTCACACAATTGTCCTGGCATAGCATTCATTCACTGAGATTAATCACATGCACATGTTTTCAGTCTTGTAAACTGAAGGTTCTTGGAATGCTCCTCAATGGGGGCACCAAAAACTGTGAAGGGAGGCGGAGAGACACGGAACACCTCTATAGCAATGCCTTTCCACAGTTCGGAGTACACACCAATATCAAGAAAAAGGGGCACCAGTCAACTGCTTAGTGAGCTGACACAACATTTAACATCTCAAGAATGAGACTTGTCTCTACCCTCATTCAATTTTCCAAGCAACTGGGAAGCCTACATACATTTGATCAAGACATGCAAGGGGAGATGGGCACATCAACATCTGCCACCCTTTACTCAATTGATCCATACGCATATAGGGGTGCACCCTTATTATGAAATAGGCTCACAGTCATAAGCCAAATGGTCACCACAGAAAACAAAATTGGTGAGAGAACCACTTGACATACAAGGTTACATTCCATCAAGTATGAGCTTTATGCAAAACTTCAGCTCCCCACGAAAAGACAACATCAGTAAGGAACTTTAATTCTCCCCACCTGGCAAGCAGTGTGTGACTAGGTGGCACAATCTCAAGACAAAATCTTATCAACACCACACATCCATAATCATTTCAAAGAGCATCATCCCCAACACACTCTCACATCACACATGCACAATGAGATAACCTCACCCGAGATCAAACAAGATGCTCTTCAATGTTTTGATAGGCGTAACAAGATAGCCCAACCTTAAGAACCACCAGCACTTATACTTCTACCTTGAGCTTGATTTTCTCTTGAACCTTCTTTAAGCCCCACCACCTTATATAGCCTAGTGTGAATAGCCTCCAAAGCATGTGAATAGCCCAGGCCTCACAAACCTCCAAAGAATAGTGTCCTCATGTGGAAGCCCCCAGCAGCAAACACCAATAAGGATATAATGGAAGCAAGCTGGTTGCGCTGAACCTCTTCTGCAAAAGATGCTTAACTTTCAAGCAACCATCATCTTTCTCTAGTGCGGGAAAAACTTAGCGTAGGTAGCATTGAATTTCTTCCACCATCACCCCACGATGCTTTTGAGCTTTACCCTCAAATGAACACTACATAAGGACTAACATGCTATGGTCAGCTTGGTTCCCCCCTAAATTGAGCTTGGGTAATTAGAGCAACAACATATCCCCCCTAACCTAGCAATAAGACCAAGAAGGCAACACATGAAACAACACAAGCTATGCTCTCCAACGGCAACAATGCGATTACCTACTCAGTGGGCAGCTATGCTACCAGCCATCAACGCGGCAAAACAAAAAAAAACACAACTCTAAAAAAATATACAAGGCTTATTCCCTCATATTACACACAAGGGCTGCGCACGTGTATTGCGCAGCTCTTGAAAGCATTTAAGCCATTAATTAATCCTCCGTGTATTGCGCAGCTCTTGAAAGTATTGGAGCTGAACCCCCCCACTCATTCCATAAACACTACAGCAACTCCTCTCTCTGAGAAATGCAGAAGCAGCGCAGCTCTTCCACACATGGGCTACGGGGCTCATTGAAAGCATCTAGTCCTACAGTTCCCCTTGTACATTAGCTGCGCAGTTTTCTGAGCTATTAAGGTGCGAGCTCTCCCTACCACTGGAAAGCTACGCTACACCTTCTTCTCTCAACACACCTAGGTTGCGCACAAAGCAATAGAGCTGCGGGTAACCTCTCCTCCTCTTTCAGCTGCGCTCCCCTCCTCTTTATACACCATCGTGTGTTGCCCATTCAACCAAAGATTATTTTAGTATTCACAATACTCCAAGGCCTGTCAGAGAGCTCCCCCACCTCCACACGGCGCCTTTTTGAAAATGAGGCAAATTGAAGAATATTTTAAGGTAGTCCAATGCCACCACCTATTTTTAGCCAGCCTTGTATTTAATTCCATGGTGACTCTTGCATTCAAGGAGGACCTTGCACCTTTTAAATAATATCTTGTGGACCCAAATACCTTGTTTCTCATGAAGTGCCAAGGACCTGTACTGTAGCTGACCTCCTCTAACGGGTCCCTATCCATTTTTTTAAAGAAATAGAGCTTTGCATGCTCACATTATTTGTCAACATCCTTGTCCACATATGATAGTGCTAAAACCTGCCTTGATTCTTATCTCACACTCCTTCCACTTCTTATTTATCAAGGTAAACCAATAACTAACTATACACATTGTATATTTTTGTTAGACCCGTTCACATGTGGCCTTATACCCCCTTTGGCCCTTGGAGATGGACATCCTTTATTTGTAAATGCCATGCATGAGTGTGTACATATGCCAAGAAAATATTACCAAAAAAAACCTAACATAGTTTGCCCATCCCCTAGCCTGCTAGATCATTCATGGTCAGCAGAAAACAATGTTGTGAGACTCAATGTATCTGATATTGCCATGTTCTCAAAGACACTGTTTTTCACTTCTTCAAATTTTTCATCCTTGTCTACCATCATCAGTCGTGCATGATATAACTTGAGACGTAAACCATTCACCCTTGATACATGTGGGGTCCCATCAAGGTCAGCCAATTGGTATGTGCCATTAGCAAAGCAATTCATTACTCTGAAGGGCCCCTCCCATTTCACTTGGAACTTCTTTTGAAAGGTTTTATCCAGCTTACTGTTATAGCGTAGCACCAAATCACCTTCCTCAATACCCTTCTTCTTAATCTTCTCATTTATCTTTGTCAATGCCCTATTTTGCATCTTCTCATAATGTTCCAAGGCACTCATCCTGTCCAGCTGAACCTCTTGTAACTGTAAGAGTCTCTCTTTGAATGTGTTGCTAGATGGCCCTAGCAGCTTTTCTAACATTTTAACTGCAGGTAACTCAACTTACACAGGTAACAAAGCTTCTTTGCCATACACTAAGTGAAAAGGTGTAAAACCTGTGCTTGTCTTCACTGATGTTCGATAAGCCCATAAAGCACTGAACAGCTCCAAATCCCAATTCTTGCCCTGATGTTCTGTCACTTTTGCAAGAATGTGTACAAGTTCACCATTGAATCTTTCATTCAAACCATTGCACTGCGGGTAATAAGGAGTAGTAAAATTATGCTTAATCCGCATTTTGGCACACAAGTATTCTAGCAAGTCAGCTCTAAAACCAGGCCCTTGATCTGAAAGAAGCTCCAAGGGTACTCCAAACTTACAGCAGATGTCTTCATAAACAAACTTTGCAACATCTCTTGCAGTAATTTGCTTCACTGCTCTAGCTTCTGCCCACCTGGAAAGATAATCCACAGCTGTCAAAATATAACTCTTTCCCCTGCTGGTAATGGGTAAGGGCCCTACTGCATCAATTCCCCACTTCTCAAAAATGTCAAAGGCCAAGATTGTCTTGCGCAACTCTGGTTTTAAAATTTGTTTCCCAAATGCCTGGCACCTTTTGCATGAGCTACACCAGTGATGCACATCTCTTTGTATACTTGGCCATATGTAACCCTCCTGTAAGATTTTGTGCAATGTGATTTTAAATGCAAAGTGGCCACCGCATGCTCCTTCATGGTTCTCCTCAAGCACTCTGTACAGCTCTTCCTTCCATGGTACACGCCTTAACACCAAGTCAGCCCCTTGCATGTATAAGGTGTCACCAATGAGCTTGTATTTGCAAGCTCTGCGTACAAACCCGTATTTCTTTGCCTTCTCAATGTCCTGGGGAATGACTCCTGTCAACAAAAACTCTTCTTCCAGTGTCAGGCTTTCACGACCCCGATAAAGTGGCAGTTCTGCTTTTAACACATATAGCTCGCCAATCATCCCCTGTGCTGCTTCATGTGCTTCTGTATTAAGAGAACGCTCCACATGCTGAATGCCCCATGCTTCAAACTCCTTCAACAAGCTCTTGATCTTGAAGCATTTGTTCCTCAATGCAGGGTTTTTGCTCTTCCATACTCCTAGTATTTGCTTTACCACCAGTAGAGAATCACCTCTTATGCATAGTCTCTTTACACCATGCTTAATGCAAATGTTTAGCCCTGCTTCCAATGTAGAATACTCTGCTTCATTGTTAGCATGAGCATCAACTTTGAATCCCTTTTTACAAATCAGCTTACCTTGCTGGTCATAAAGAGCTATACCACCAGAAGCTGCATCATGGCTCTTCCCTTTCTTCCTACTGGGACCTGCTTCATTTCTTCCTTCTTTATCCTCTGTGGTTCTCTTCCCAATAGGCATTACTAATGTATTTCCCAACATTGTTGCCTTCTCCAAGGTGACCACACTTAACACTTTTGTCTTTCCCTTGTCTTCCTTGGTCAATCCACTAGGTCCTGCCTCACCCTTAATCTCTATGCCATAATCATTTGATCGGTTCGGCAACTGTGCAGGCAACGGATACATATCTCCACCCATTCTTGGTGGTTTATCACATTGTGGGCTGATGTGGCCAAGCTCTCCACAGTTATAGCATGTGGGCAATTGCCTCCAACCCCTGCCGTTATTCTGTCCACCAAAACCATTCTTTGGTTGTCCTTCACTTCCTGGCTGATTTGCAAGTCTCACACGACCTCGATTATTTCCCACATTGCTTAACATATTTAAACTAAGATTCTTCATCAAATCAACCACTTGCCTCAAGTCCTGCCTCAGCTCATCATCTTGTGCTGCAGTAGTGACCATTGCTGGCACAACTTGAGTAGTTACTGAAACCGCATCTGCCGGATGCACCTCCTCTGGAACCCGACTTTGCATGGAATCCATTTGCTTCATCTCTGACACCATAGGCAGTGAGCTTACTCCCAATTGAGTTAGTCTATTCAATTTCCACTCTTTGTTCCTTGCCACCTCCAATGCATCCTCATATGTTCTTGGCTTCTTCAATTCTACCCTCCAACGCAGGTTTTCCTTGAGGCCAACCAAGAACCGATCCTTTTTCATCATATCTGGTGGGGGCACTTGTGGCTGCAAGGCTTGACACAAGCTCTCCCATAATATGGAAAACTTCTTGATGTAATCCTCAATGGGCTCCGCTTTTCTTTGTCTCAATTCCTGTATTTCATGCCAAACTTTGTCTGGATCTTTCACCTTCACAAACTGTGCTGTTAAAGCTTGTCGGACATTATCCCAAGTCAATGGCATAGGTGGATCAGCCCTCTGCAACTCCTCCTCATAACCCTTACACCAGCTCCGTGCATCACCCTTCAAACAGATTTGCAAAAGGCGTAACATTTGAGCGGGTATCTGGATATGGTTGCTTATGCACGCAACTTCCATGTTTTCTAAGAATTCTTCCACACTCTCATCATTTTTTCCATGAAACTCTGGATAAGGGAAAGCCATTGTTACCCAAAAAAACCTTTTTGACACAGATGCGAAAGCAAAACCTTCTACTAACTCAATCCTCGGAAGAAAACTTCAAAACATTTCAGGTTTAGAAGAGGATGAACACATGCACATCAAACGAATTTGCATAGTTAATCATTGGAATTACCACCGGCAAAGGAGACTCCAATATTTCCCTCAGTCTTTCTGGCCCAAACATATATGCCACCTGCTGTTGAAAGAAAATTTTTCTGTCCACATGAACATTTATCTGAATTCTTTGGGTAAAATGGAAGGGAGTAAATTGAGGTCCATTGTGATTATCCATTGAGAGTGGCCATCCACCAACTCCCAAGAGGCACGACTGGCTAATTACCCAATTCTACCAGAACTTTAGGCAACAAATCAAATGTGAAACAGCACCAATACCAAGAATTTCAGCCTGCAAACCATACTTCAGTTGACTGTCAAATCAAGGTAATATAGCACAATTTTAGAAGGCATCTGTCACACAATTGTCCTGGCATAGCATTCATTCACTGAGATTAATCACATGCACATGTTTTCAGTCTTGTAAACTGAAGGTTCTTGGAATGCTCCTCAGTGGGGGCACCAAAAACTGTGAAGGGAGGCTGAGAGACACGGAACACCTCTATAGCAATGCCTTTCCACAGTTCGGAGTACACACCAATATCAAGAAAAAGGGGCACCAGTCAACTGCTTAGTGAGCTGACACAACATTTAACATCTCAAGAATGAGACTTGTCTCTACCCTCATTCAATTTTCCAAGCAACTGGGAAGCCTACATACATTTGATCAAGACATGCAAGGGGAGATGGGCACATCAACATCTGCCACCCTTTACTCAATTGATCCATACGCATATAGGGGTGCACCCTTATTATGAAATAGGCTCACAGTCATAAGCCAAATGGTCACCACAGAAAACAAAATTGGTGAGAGAACCACTTGACATACAAGGTTACATTCCATCAAGTATGAGCTTTATGCAAAACTTCAGCTCCCCACGAAAAGACAACATCAGTAAGGAACTTTAATTCTCCCCACCTGGCAAGCAGTGTGTGACTAGGTGGCACAATCTCAAGACAAAATCTTATCAACACCACACATCCATAATCATTTCAAAGAGCATCATCCCCAACACACTCTCACATCACACATGCACAATGAGATAACCTCACCCGAGATCAAACAAGATGCTCTTCAATGTTTTGATAGGCGTAACAAGATAGCCCAACCTTAAGAACCACCAGCACTTATACTTCTACCTTGAGCTTGATTTTCTCTTGAACCTTCTTTAAGCCCCACCACCTTATATAGCCTAGTGTGAATAGCCTCCAAAGCATGTGAATAGCCCAGGCCTCACAAACCTCCAAAGAATAGTGTCCTCATGTGGAAGCCCCCAGCAGCAAACACCAATAAGGATATAATGGAAGCAAGCTGGTTGCGCTGAACCTCTTCTGCAAAAGATGCTTAACTTTCAAGCAACCATCATCTTTCTCTAGTGCGGGAAAAACTTAGCGTAGGTAGCATTGAATTTCTTCCACCATCACCCCACGATGCTTTTGAGCTTTACCCTCAAATGAACACTACATAAGGACTAACATGCTATGGTCAGCTTGGTTCCCCCCTAAATTGAGCTTGGGTAATTAGAGCAACAACATATCCCCCCTAACCTAGCAATAAGCCCAAGAAGGCAACACATGAAACAACACAAGCTATGATCTCCAACGGCAACAATGCGATTACCTACTCAGTGGGCAGCTATGCTACCAGCCATCAACGTGGCAAAACAAAAAAAAACACAACTCTAAAAAAATATACAAGGCTTATTCCCTCATATTACACACAAGGGCTGCGCACGTGTATTGCGCAGCTCTTGAAAGCATTTAAGCCATTAATTAATCCTCCGTGTATTGTGCAGCTCTTGAAAGTATTGGAGCTGAACCCCCCCACTCATTCCATAAACACTACAGCAACTCCTCTCTCTGAGAAATGCAGAAGCAGCGCAGCTCTTCCACACATGGGCTACGGGGCTCATTGAAAGCATCTAGTCCTACAGTTCCCCTTGTACATTAGCTGCACAGTTTTCTGAGCTATTAAGGTGCGAGCTCTCCCTACCACTGGAAAGCTACGCTACACCTTCTTCTCTCAACACACCTAGGTTGCGCACAAAGCAATAGAGCTGCGGGTAACCTCTCCTCCTCTTTCAGCTGCGCTCCCCTCCTCTTTATACACCATCGTGTGTTGCCCATTCAACCAAATATTATTTTAGTATTCACAATACTCCAAGGCCTGTCAGAGAGCTCCCCCACCTCCACACGGCGCCTTTTTGAAAATGAGGCAAATTGAAGAATATTTTAAGGTAGTCCAATGCCACCTTCTATTTTTAGCCAGCCTTGTATTTAATTCCATGGTGACTCTTGCATTCAAGGAGGACCTTGCACCTTTTAAATAATATCTTGTGGACCCAAATACCTTGTTTCTCATGAAGTGCCAAGGACCTGTACTGTAGCTGACCTCCTCTAACGGGTCCCTATCCATTTTTTTAAAGAAATAGAGCTTTGCATGCTCACATTATTTGTCAACATCCTTGTCCACATATGATAGTGCAAAAACCTGCCTTGATTCTTATCTCACACTCCTTCCACTTCTTATTTATCAAGGTAAACCAATAACTAACTGTACATATTGTATATTTTTGTTAGACCCGTTCACATGTGGCCTTATACCCCCTTTGGCCCTTGGAGATGGACATCCTTTATTTGTAAATGCCATGCATGAGTGTGTACATATGCCAAGAAAATATTACCAAAAAAAACTTAACAACGTATATGATTAAGTATATCCTTTTTTAGTCCAGGCCAAAAGAAGCTTTTCTTTACAGACATGTAGGTCTTGATGAGACTTGGATGTCCTGCTATAAGGCTATCATGGGCTTCATTCAAAATTTGACCCATAGTCCCCTCATCATTTTGGGAATGCATAGCCTGCTATTATAATACATTGTACCCTTGAACTCGGTTCAACTCTTGAGGAGTTTTGCTTTCCTGCATAAGTAGGGTAGCAATAGGGCCAAAGAATTTATCTTGCATGATCTTCTCTCTTGATTCATTAATCAATGGATTCGACACCACTGTGATTGCAAATAAGGAGGCTTTTTGAGGACATCTGCTACCACATTTTCTTTGCCTAGGTGGTACTTGATTTCAAAATCAAATTCCTATAGGGTCTGCATCCCCTCTTCTTTGGCACATGTTGAGATCCTTCTGAGTGAGAATCCACTTTAAGCTCTGATGATCTGTCAAAGTGAATCTTTGACCCAGTAGGTAATGTCTCCACCACAACTTCACAGCATAGACTACTGAAAGTAGCTCCAGGTCGTGGTTAGCATAATTTCTCTCATGCATTCTAATTTTTAGGATTCATAGGCCACTGCATGACCTTGCATGAGCGCACCTCCCAGGGCAAAACCACTGGCATTAGTTACTACCTCAAAGGGTAGAGAGAAATTTGGCAACTTCAGAACGGGATTGGTTACCAAGGCGGTCTTCAGCTTAGCAAAAGCACTCAACACCTGGCAAACCATTGAAACAGGGTATTCTTCTTGAGAAGATTCGTAAGGGGGGAAGCTATGAGAGCATACTTAGGTATAAAAATTCTATACCAACCAATTAGTCCAAAGAATCCCCTGACTTCTTTCACTGTCTTTGGTTCAGGCCAATCTATGACTGCTTGGACTTTTGCATAATCTGGAGAAATTTTGTCTTTGGATACCAGAAAGCCCAAGTATTCAACACGATCAACAGAGAAAGTGCATTTGCTCTTTTTTGCAAAGAGTTGGTGCTTCCTTAGAATCTCAATAACTTTAGGGACGTGAGCTTCATGGTCAGTTGCATTCTTTGAGTAAATCAGAATATCATCAAAGAAAACAAGAACAAAATCATCCAAGTATTCTCTGAGAATGTCTTGCATTAGGCAATTGACTGTAGATGGGGAATTTGTCAATCCAAACGGCATGACAGTAAATTCATAGTGCCCATAGCGAGTATTGATGGTGGCTGTCTTTGGGATATCTTGCTCATTAATCCTAATCTGGTAATACCCTGATTTGAGATCTATCTTTGTGAAGATGTAGGATCCATTTAGCATGTCCAGAAGCTCATCAATTTTGGGGATACTTAAGGGTGTGTGTGTGAAGGGACTTAAGGTCCACTAGCTCACCTATTTAAAGGTGGAGCTAGAAGGCTTTTCGATATGGAGCAAGAAAGTCAAGCAAGCACAAAGAGTGGGGTGCACCATCATTAAGGTGTACATCTTCATCGACATCAAATAAAGACTTATTAGCCTCTAAGGCTCTAGGAACATAGTTGTAAGTCCTAGATAACCACACCACCATGACATCCTTGTACGCCTAATGTTATAAAGGCAACCTATGTCCAATACCACCTATTCCAATTTCTTTCATAGTTGGTATTGAGGGGGGGGTATTAAAAGACTAAGGTCATGTAAAAGGGTAGGAGAAGGGTGTGTGTGTGAAGGGACTTAAGGTCCACTAGCTCACCTATTTAAAGGTGGAGCTAGAAGGCTTCTAGATATGGAGCAAGAAGCCTAGTTGTATTTGAGCAACTTAATAAGCAAGATATTTTCTTGTATTTTATGAGTCCCTCTCCTCCACATACTTGATCTAGCATGAGCACCACAAATTTCTAACAGAGAAAGCAAAGGCATCTCAAATTGTAAAAGAAGTCCAACTTCGCTGAAGGAGACCAATAAGGATAAATGGAACCAAAGTAGTGGGCTAAACATGCCATGCTGCATGGCATGTTACAATGGTTATAAATGGTAAATTTTGGGTGAAACAACATTAAATTATAATAGAAATTTATTTTTTGGTTTTATACTAAATTTTAATTTTTAAAAATTTGACCTAATATTCAAGTACCTTTAGTAAGACTCTATTGTAAGATTCCTCCCCAACCTCTCAAGAAGTTCAGTATCTTCCCCTGTAAAATTGACCAAACTGATCTAGAAAATTCTAGAATCAATTTGCTTGGTTAGAAGCTCACTTTTTCCTATAAATAGAAGCCTCCCCCTTTGTAAAGGCTTGATATTGTTTTATGCACTATTACTCTACTCCTCCCCAGAGCTAAAAATAGTGAATTTATTGATAATTCATTAGTTTTTGACCATTTCCTCTTCAAAAGAATTGGTGGCCACTCTTGTTGCAAACAAGAGTACATCCCTCAAACCATCAAGTCAAAGGAAAGCTCACAAAAATTCATGTAAGCTAGAAATCCTACTTTTTCTTTATTCCATATAATGGTTTTCTAATTTTTGTTTTCTTTAAAATGAAAAATGATGTTATGCCTTGTTGGAAAGGCTTTCCCCCTCTCTTCATTCTCGAACTCAACCTTTCTTTATCCTAGATATGTAATCAAATTCTTAGAATTAAACTTTTCATATTGTTTCTCTTTAAAAAGTGGAATTTGATTAGTTTAGAATGCTTTAAACCATTTGGGATAATTTCTAAGTGACTTGAGAATGAAAAAAAATGAAAAATGGTCAGCCATACAAAGGAGGTTATGGCAAAATTTTCTTAAATTTTGTGAAATAAGTTTTATCTTTTATTATTCAAAAAGAGTAATCCCCGTTGTTTGTATATTCTAAAAGTGTTATTTTCATTCTATGCATAGAAAAATGCATATTAGAAATATTTTTATTATAAAAGTGTTATTTCCATTAGAATTAATTTCTATGCATAGAAAGATGCATATTGGAGAATTTTTTTATTCTAAAAGTGTTGCTTTCATCAAAATTAATTTTTATGCATAAATAGATGCAAAAAAGATTTTTTATTATTATAAAAGTGTTACTTTCATCAAAATTGATTTTTATGCATAAAAGAATTTTTTAATTATAAAAGTGTTGCTTTCATCAAAATTGATTTTTATGCATAAATAGATGCATAAAAGATTTTTTTTAATTATAAAAGTGTTACTCTCATCAAAATTGATTTTTATGCATAAATAGATGCATAAAAGATTTTCTTTTATTATAAAAGTGTTACTCTCATCAAAATTGATTTTTATGCATAAATAGATGCATAAAATAATTTTTATTATTATTAGATGAGAATACAAAAGAATGAGGGTCTATTTATAGGTGAGGGAGGCCACTAATTGAGTCCAACCGAGTTCTAGAATTTTTCAGCTTCAGTTTGGTTGAATTTGGACAAGTTTTGGACCAATGTGGCTCCCTTTTTGATTTGGTTTGATTTAGGAGAGAGAAGAGATAAACATATCCTATTATTTTTTAGTTTAAAATTCATCCACACATGTGAAATAGGCGTCTCCTTGAAGGGCCCCCTTCTCTAAATGAATGTGTCAAAAATGAATGATTACACCAAAATATCTTATTTTTTATTAATACTTCATAATTTTTAACTAATAAATCTAGTACTTAGTCAACTCTTTATCTTATGTCAAAATTGATTTTTATGCATAAATAGATGCATAAAAGAATTTTTTTATTATAAAAGTGTTACTCTCATCAAAATTATTTTTTATGCATAAATAGATGCATAAAAGAATTTTTTTAATTATAAAAGTGTTACTCTCATCAAAATTGATTTTTATGCATAAAATAATTTTTTAATTATAAAAGTGTTATTTTCATCAAAATTTATTTTTATGCATAAAAGGATTTTCTTTTATATAAAAGTGTTATTTCCATAGAAGTTGGATTTTATGCATAAATAGATGCATACATAATTTTTATATCAAAATAAGAGTTCTCTTTGATCCTATGTTTAAATCCCATGAATATTGGTAAATGAATAAGTAAATACTCTGTGAGAGAAAATTCTATCGTTTCATATTCTCTAGGATGGTAATGAGAAAACTCAGAAAAACTATCGAAGTCGGAATTTTAGATAAATGATTAATTTATTCCTCATAGGTTTTCGTGATTAGTTTTGAATTCAGTTAAGCAAATACTCAATGAATGAAATTCAGTGAAGTAGTAATTGAAATATTACCCTTCGAGAAAGATAGTTGAGGGAGAACCTTTCCAGACTCAAACCCTAAATCAGACTATGACCAAGACATAACTCCTTCGTCAGTTTTCAAGATAAGACGATGTGACCAGTTCACAAAAATACACTCAAATCACCCATTGAATCTGAAATCAAGTTAAGACCCTTTGATTTGGATCTGAGGACCAAGGTTACCGAATTCATGAAATTCTGTTGGAATTCAAACCTGCGATCTAGAAGTATTGGGATACGGATTTAAGATATACTCATTATATTCAAAAGAAAATCAAAAATGAAAACTTGCATAGAAACCCTGTTTTCTTAAAGGATTGTCTTATGCCAGAATGCTGGAGGGAGCATTTGGTATATGTGTTTTTCTAAGGGAAGTTTGGTTGCAACAGCTGGCGGGGAGTGTTCAAAGGACAGCTCACGCGCGGCAAAAACCTGCCCAGGTCTTGACCAGCCTTGGTATGGTAAAAAATGGTGTGCTTCCAGTACGATAAGCGAGGGCCAACGAAGCGGTCCCTGAGTGAAGTGCCAGGACACCTAAAGAGGATCCTGGAGGGTTCTGACTAGCAAGCGATGCATGCGCTCGCAGTGCTTAGGACACCCATGCGTATGTCGTGGAAGATATATATTATATGATGAACCAATAATTATTATAATTTGTTATTGGATCTTGTTGTTGCTGACCAGCTGGTCTTAACTTAAGAGTCTAGAGTGATACTGTTTTTTTTGTGAGAAACAAGGATTGAATGGAAATTTTGAGTTATGACATCTGTAACCAATAATTGTGTCAATGGATTGTTTTATAAGTTAAAGTTTAAAGAGGAGTGTGTGCGTATCTGTATTCTAAAGCAAAAGATAAGAAAGGCATTCAATTATGGGTGGGTGAGTACTTGTTTGGTTCTACCAATTCCAGTGGTTGGGTGGTGGCTAAAACCCATGGGCCGGATGGGGTTAGGTTGGAATCAGTAGAGTTTTAATAATAAAATTGATTAGGAATACATTTAGAACTCAAGTAGTTAAATAAAAGCCTGAAGACTTCTCTAATGAATAGATCAACGACTGTGCCTGATTCAATTAGGAAAAAAGCGTTGATCCCTTCAAGTTAAGTCTGTAATAATTTCCCTTATATCTGGTTTATTCAGATGAAGGTTAGTTCAGTATCTTGACTTCGTTAGAAAAATTTGTTAAGAAAATAAAAATGGTAGAATCATCCCCGTTTTTTGGGCATAGGAAATTTTCTCGGTTTTTTTTTCTGGAATGACCACCAGCTTAGTCTCATGCCCAGACATTCGAGGGCGAGGCCCCGAGTGGGAAATCCTACCCCGCACATGAGGGAGCTACTTCCACTGCCAGCTCTACCGGGAATCCTGTGTGCGGAGGGGGCAGTGGGATCCCACATCTATGGCCTCATTTCTGTCATTTCACTTTCACTATCATCACTTTCTCACCCATGGCTCAAACTAAGAATACTACACATAGAGTGCCTCCTTGTTCTGCCACCAATGCTACTACTGGTACTAGAAAGCATCCTCGCAATTTGGATAGCACGAAATCGTCAACTAATAGTAGGGAGCATGAGCGGGAGCAGGGTTCTCCACCATGTGAAGGAAAAAATATTCCACCTCCATGAGGGCAACGTGCTGGGAAGACCCTTCCCACCAATATGGATCCCCTTTCAACACGAGAGGAAGCCCAACAAGTTGGCGAAGGAAAACAAGGCTCTACAAGTGCTTGGTATTTTCTATTTACATGCACCTCCACAACAGCAACAAGTAGTAGAACCTTCACCACAACCTCACCGTGGCCACTCCAAGGGACTTGACTGGAAAAATTCTCGTCATCCTCCAAGGCCTTACAACTGGAATGTGCCTCCATGTGCACCAAGGAGGAGGAGGAAATATGGATTCAAGGCACTCCAAGAGATATGTAGATTTTAAAAATATGTGGAACTCCTCGTCCTCCAAGGCCTTAGAACTCAAATGTGCCTCCATGTGCACCAAGGAGGAGGAGGAAATAGGGAGTCAAGGCACTCTAAGAGATACGTAGATTTCAAAAATCTATGGATCTTCTTATTCCCAAGGCACCTTTCACATGTCTTGTAAAAGAGAAATCCCATATAGTTACTCTCAAGACTATCATCTTCTTATTCCCAAGGCACCTTTCACATGTCTTGTAAAAGAGAAATCCCATATAGTTACTCCCATATAGTTACTCTCAAGACTATCATGTGCAAGGCCTTGCCTTGGGAGCTTTACAAGAAGCTGTAGAAGTTTTTTTGGTGACCTTTTTTGAGGATACAAACCTCTATGCTATCCATGCCAAGAGGGTTACTATAATGAAAAAAGATCTTAAATTAGCTAGACTTTTGCTTCGTCAAGACTTATAATCAACAGTGGTGCTACATAAGAATTTATCTTATTGATAGAAATCTCAAGCTTTTTTTGTCTCATTTTAATCTTGTATAGTCACGATTTTTTTGTTTTGGGACACATTTTGAAATATGTAAGTTTTAAATATATTTTATTACCATGTGATAAATTGAACTAGATTGCACCAATTTTCTCACAACAAGTTATAAAACACATAAGTGCAATTTTTGGTAAATTCTTCTAGATATTTACATGTTTTTTTGTTCAATTGAATTGCAAAAGTGAATTCTGAATTTGTAACAAAAGTTTCCAAAAAAATAAGAATTATTTTTTTCAAAGAATCCAAACATTTTTTAAAACTCTCTGCAGGCCTTCCAAGTCCTCCCTTGGGCCTACGTGTTGTGGCCTGGGGCCTTCCCACCACCCCCCCCGGGTCCCCCCTCTGGAGGCCTGTGGAAGGGTTTGCAAGGCCTAGATAGGCTTGAAAAAAATGTCTCAAACTATTTATTTTTTTTGAAATTGATTTCAAAAATAAATGCAAAAATTCAGTAAATTAGTACAAACTCAACTACAAAATTGAGCTCACTCCATTCAATTGAAAATTTATAATCGATTGCATAGTTAAAAAATATACTTCATGTAAAATTCAACTACAAAAATTAAAATTGGCCCTAGCATAGGTTACTTTAAAAAAAGTGTATAAATTTTTATTACCAAAAAAAGGGATTACTTGAAAAGCATTACAATTTACATCCTAGTTTATTTGAGTCTTTTAATTTCTTCTTTTGAGCTCTTGCACCTTCTCTTGTTGAGAGGAAGAGTACACAACATGATGGAATCTATAATACACTCGACATCTCTCTCTCCTACACTTTTGGGGTGATGGCTGTATTGACATTGACCTTAGGACCGTAGCCTCCTTGAAAGGTTGCAAAAATGTATGACTTGATGATTATGATATTTTTCTTTGCATTGTTGGATATTCTAGACAAGGCCTTGAGAGCAAAACGTTAGAATCCTCCCATAGGGCTAAAAGCATTGTGGAGAACCACAATGTCTTTGGTTGGAATACGGCCCATGTAATGGGTCAATGCTGAGTTAGTTCCATGACATGCTACATACAAACCACATTTTAGTAATCAATCATGCCATGAAAAGGATTAAAAAACTAGGGATTATTAACTAACCGAGTGTAGTTCATTAGATGCTATCACATCTGGGTACTCAATGTTAATTGAGGACTTGTGCGTCTGCAATTGTTGAGGAGGCAAATGAACTAAGCTAACTTGGGGAAAGCTAGCTTGTACTTCTTTAAATTCCTCCTTGGGAACTTGCAAGCTCTTGAATTTTTCCTTAAAAAAATGAGACACTCTACCATCAATTGGTACAAGTTGCTCCATCATGTATTGAGAGAATTTGTTTTATCAAGTGGAAAATATAACCCGATTGTGGCAAGGGGAGACAAGCCCTCATCTTGTTTTACTTTAAACATTTTTTCTAAGTCCTCCAAGAAGAGAAACTCCTCTCTATCTGTCACTACGGAGCTAAGAGTACTTAGTGCTAACTCGCGCATATTTGGTGCTTCCCCTATCTCACTGGCCTCATCCCCATGAGTGGATCCACATCCGCCACTTCTCCCTCCACTGATGACCCTTCTCCACTAGCTCGTGAGGTTGTACCTTTAGATTTTTCTACCTCTTCATGTTCTTGAAGAAGAACCAAGGCCAGAGATTTCTCCACCACTTAATCAAGGAGATAGGTCTTTGGATATGCTGGACTATATATAGCTCACCCTAGCTTGACCTACATGTCACCTATATATACCTAAAGATCATGGCCTTCTCTATCGTCGACAGGCATCTTCATCTCACTCTTCACCTTTATGCTTAGTTGGTTATTGTGATGCTGATTGGGCAAGTTATCATTCTTCTACAAGTGAAAATTGACTTTTTGTCAATGGATGCTTGGTTTCTTGGATGAGCAAGAAACAACGTTGTGTTGCAGTTTCAACCACAGAAGTAGAATATGTAGCGATGCCATTGGTAGCTCATGAGTTAATATGGTTACGTCAATTACTTTCAGACATTAGGTATCCTCCACCTTCTAGCACTCCTCTTTGATGTGATAATCAAAGTGCTATCTTACAACAAAGGATTATTTTCAGCATAGCAAAACAAAACACATTGTTGTTCATTATCACTATGTTTGCCATGAAGTGAAGAAGGGATCTATTATGGTTGAATATTTCCCAACTAATCAAATGGTTGCAGACATTCTTTATTATGAAGTGACTTGGTGAAGATAGATTCACTTATCTATGCAATGAACTTGGAGCGATAGTGGCAATTTCTTAGAAACTGATCTATGATCATCATTGTATATATTCATTCAAAATTTTAGACACATGCACCACACAACACATTCATCCATAGTTTATGGACATCGATGTATATATATATTATTCAGAACTTATCACATTTAGGCACATGTGGATTATCACATTTGTATATAAATTTTCATAGATGTATGTGGGAGCTCGGGTTTTTTCATCTGTAGTCAGCTAGAGACCCTAGTTTGAGCAGGGGTGTTGGACTATATATAGCTCACCCTAGCTTGACCTAGATCTCACCTATATATACCTATGAACTATCAATAATATACACTACTTCTCCAATAATCATGAACCATGAAAGACTTATCCATACGTCTCCCAATCTACACAAACACATATGAACAAATATCATCAGAGCATGGATGGTTAAGAAAAATCAACTCAAAAATTAATGAGGAAAAAGCTAATACCTTTTTATGTTCTATCTTGAAGCTTTCATCTTGTACTTTCTCAAATCCCATGATTAGTAGGTGTTCTCAAACATCTGCTAAGCTCCATTATTTGCTAGCATTGACAAGGTCAATGGTGCCATTGGGTAGTTTGATTGGTAGTTCTATGGGTGAATCAACACCCTCACATGACTGTAATGGTATCCACTCCCCCTTTTTCTTCATGCATCACTCATAAAAGAATTGGCTATATAAATTTGAGCGTGCTTTCAAGTATCAAAGTGTGATACTTGAAATCACAACTCTACAAGAATATACATCTCTCTTATGCACCCCTTCGACTGTATCCCATGCATTTTCAAATAAACCATTCATCTATTCAGATTGCAATTTCTTGCAAATGAACATTACTGGAGTGGCTTGTGGCAAGATCTTACAAAACACTTGCACAAAAAGATGAATGGGAGCATACCAACTGATCAAGAGGGCTTTGTAAATTTTAAAGAGGATTGGATATCACTAATCATCTTTTGTTTGAAGGCATCTAGACTCCATTTGTCTAGGATTGGCCACTCAATACTACCTAATGAGGGAAAGCTTTTCAAGTCTTCCATAGTACTTAGGCCTAGAGGGAACTATGTAGTAAGAATGTGTGAAAAATAGTATTCTACTACCAAGAAGTGTCCTCGGGTTCTTTTTGGGAAATAAAACCTCACCTATGTTGGAATGGAAAGCATTGAAGGTCCCTGTTATGATCTTCAATGGTTGTTCCTCTATGTAACTTGATGGGAATATGTTTGCATACATAAAACCACTAAAAAAAAGAAGTGAACAACAAGGCTATAACAAAATGATTTGAATAGAACCACATTAGTGACAAAATACTTAAAATTACAAGGAAACTTGGTTTTTGCCATTTGAGGAGGAAGATGAATGTCTGAAGCCATGTAGACATGTTGAAACACTTCCATCATGCCTTAATTTTGAGTTTTCTTGAAAGTTAGCAATCTTACCTTCCAATGATATTCCAAAACACCACAAACTTTGACTCTGTGTGGTGGCCCTCTTCATCTTGGCTAAAAGTAAACCCAATGATTAAACTTGAATCTCTCTCCAACCCACATACCTTGCTCATTCCTAAAGTTGTTAAGAACATACTTAGAGATGGAATCACTAGGTCTCCTATTTGATGTTTCTATGGCTAAAAAACTTTCTTACAATAGGATAAAGTGACTTAAGTGGGATTAGAGGGGTGAAAGCATGATAAGGTGGACTAAAAACCTATGTCTTGGAAAATCGTTTTACAAGTGGTTGTGAAACACTTTTATGCAGATATAGAGAATTAAAACATGGTTGTTTAATTTTGTTCCACATTTATTATGTCTAAAAGACACTAGATAAATTGCTAAATTTATCTTATGATGATATGAAATCCGCTAATATTGGTTTTATTCAAGTGTGGTGGCAACAAATGTAACTGCTAGAAAGTGTAACACCTTATCATGCTTTGACCCAAAGTAGTTAAAAGGCTGCTAGAGGATTAGACAAGGGCTTAGAGAGCCATTAAATCTTGCAACAATATTTACAAGTGGCTAGAGAGGGATTAAAGAGGTTATAGCAAGATTAGTAGAGATATAAAAGCTTGCAAGAGGGTTCAAAACTTGCTACAAGATTAAGAAGAGATTAAAGACACACAAGAGGATTGGAGAGAGATTACAAGCTTATAGTAAAGATTAGAAGGCTGTAGGCAAGATTTGAGAGGGATTAGAGAGGTTATATCAAGATTAGTAGAGATATGGAAGCTTGCAAGAGGGTTAGAAACTTGTTACAAGATTAAGGAGAGATTAAAGACACACAAAAGGATTGCAGAGCATAGAAAGGGGCTAGGAAGCTTGGAGAATCCTTTTTTCAATATAGAATAATATGGAAGCACTTTTTTGGGGATAAAATCACATTTTTGGAGGAAAATAAAAAGTTTCAATTTTTAGGGTTACTTTTTGGCCGAGTAGATCTGGTGGGGCCCAAGGGAGGCAAAGTGACATTAGTGGGGTTACTAGATACAAAAAGGTGATGTGATTGGGGTTACTAGGGGGACAAGCTTAAAGTATATCAATAAATACCCCTACTTTAGGTCCTAAAGCTAGTGGTGGATAGAATGTGCATATCCCCCCTCTCCCATTGGTCCAAACTTGATTAAAATGTGATTAAAATTAATCCTAAAGGATTCTTTTTGTAGTCCATATTTCCCCTGATGTCTTGATCTCTACCTATAGGGACATAAAAAAGACTTTAACTTAGGTACTAGTATAGATAACAAACCTTGATAGAAGAGCATATATGACTATCTCTACCTTTTGTTTTAGCATCTACTCTTTGTAATGGCTTGGCTTGTATTCATCTTGGAATTCATTATCACCCTCATCCAAATATGTTTGTTGCTCATTTGAAATTTTATCATAATCTTATAGTGCATCTATGCCTGCAATGTTAGGAGCCTCTATTCTCTCCTGAATTTTCCTAACTTTTTCACACCACTCAATCAGAGATGCATCTTCCTCCATCAGATTGGAGCATGTGACCTCTAATGATCCTACCTCAGCATCATCCATAGTCATGGAAATACATTTTATTTTGTTAAGGAGGCATTCCACAAGTGCAACTCCTCCAGTCAATACATCAATGACATATTTGTGCTCTGTGCAAAAACCCATGATGAGAGATCTAATGAACTCACGTTTTTTAATATGAGAACTAAATTTGACCTTCTTTTCCTCTTCCTAGATTAAAGATAAACTCTAGGAAATGTGAATCTTTTGGGATTGGTTTCAAACCTTATCAATGGTCTCAAACATGTCCACCTTGCTTATGAAAAGAACTACAACTCCAACTCTGAGGGTGCTACTTGTCCAACTTTTCAAGTCACCCTATGTCATAGCTTCCTATATCATAATGGAACTTTAAGATTACATTTGCCAGCTTCTAGAAGTGTTCCAATATTTGTAAATAAAATCTATAGACACAACAAGAATATATTCGAGTTCTGTATTGAGGTCATTCAAACCTTCAATGAGAACTTTAAAAGAGTCCATAGTCCACAAAGTTGGTCCCTTGCTTCGAATGTGGGCATCCAATACTCCTAAACAAAAAGCAACATGATGGATTTTTCTATTCAGCTCTTTGATATTCTTGATGTCCATGCCAATTTTTTAATTGTCCATGGAATTTTTTCTCTTTAGAAACCTGGCCAGTTGCTTTTTTGAACAAGTAAAGCAAGTAAGATATTATTGTCTTTGCAGGGATGGGGTGACTTTTGTACACGATAGAGTTATCTTTTACCCAATCCATATACAAAGAGCATAATTTATCACTCTCCTTATCCCCTATCTTATATGTGTTACAAATTTCATCCCAACCTTGTTGTAAAGTCGTGGTAGAATGTTGTGATTGCCTCCCATAGGACACGATCTATTTTTATTTTCTTTGCAACCTCCTCCATGTATTTTAAGTCACCCATATTTTTTTATTTTCTTTGCAACCTCCTCCATGTATTTTAAGTCACCCATATTTTTTCCTTTTTTTAGTAGAACTTTTCCTTTCATTATATCAACCTAAAGTGACATGGTCTGATATGGAAAAAGGCCTGCAATATATCTAAATAAGGTTGTTCCTAGTGTCATAGTGCTTGGAGCTTGCTTAAGTTGGCCACCCTTAAGACTACTCTCTCTCTTTACTTTATCAATAGAGATAGTAGCCCTAAGTTCTTCCTTTGAGTTTGGGAGATTCCCATGTGTATATTCATCCAAAATAAATTTCTAATGTTTTAAAATATCATCCTCACAAAAAAAGGTCACTATTTGTCTTCTAGAAGCCATTTTTTAGTGTGTGCTTGGTTGTCTCCACAAAGTTCTGCATCAATAATATGAAAATGTGGTTAGCAAGATAATTTTGAGATTAAAAAATATTGAGAGACTAGAAAATTTTTGGAATATTGTGAGAAATACTTACAATCACTATAACACGTCAAGGCATAACAAGGTTTATTCTATCGAGATGTGAGGGATTTCAGTCGTCGCTGTCCCATAGAGAAATATCGATGCTAAGTAGCATCTATAGCAATGAAAGTTTGCTACTAGGAAACGAATAGTAAAGAAGTTTGAGCAGCGAAAATAGTAGAGAAATTTCTCTCCTATTCTCGTTTTGCAGAGAGTTGTTTGATGCTGAGTTTAAGTTATAAATGTCACATACACATAGAAAATGATTATAGTTTTTAAAAAACATCCATTAGAAACCTTGGACCCATGTTTGGAAAGAAAAAAAAGATAGTTGAAAACTTTTGAGAAGGGACACAATGTCAAGATCATGAATCTATCCCATCTTGTAATAAATCCATATGTGTTACTTCATTAATGTCTATATCTAATGGAAGGTCAATGAAAAGATGGGGTTCCATATCAATATCACCATCATTATCCAATGAAGCATTATTATGATTGATAGGTGACTCATCATCTTCTTTGGATTGATGTTCCTCATGCTCTTCATCAGCCTCCTCCAAAATGTTTTCTTTAGCGTCTTCTTTCAATGAGCCAACTTGAGGTAGTGCTTGCACCTCATCTAGAGATTTGACCTCCACATCTTGATCTTAAAAGATATGTTTTGAACAAGGGGAAACTTGTATAACATACCACCACTTTGGATCAATTGATTGGCATGAAACACAACCTAATATCACAAAGCAAAGGGGTTACACTTTTATTATACTACATCAAGATTTATTTTGGGATTTGTTGGGTTACTAAACTATTGACAGTGTTGAGATAGTACGAAAGTATCTTTCTCATAATTTCAAAACTTGGTGGAATTAATTTGAAAGAAACCACTTGGATATTTCTTCACGGTTCTTTAGAACCTCTATATATCACCTTAAACCATTTGACATTAAAGATGAATAGAATAAATTCTCTAAATCCAACCTTAAGAATATCTTGAATAGTTCCACAATGCTCAAGATTGTCCTCTATGACATTGGAATTTCTTGCTTAAAAGTTGCCATCACACCACAATCAAATGTGCTTCTTTTAGAATCCACACGCTCCATGCGAAAGTACCTTCCCTTTGACCATATTACATTATATAGTTTGTACTAACATTTAAAAAAATCATGACATTGAGGATAGTGCATTAAACAAGGTATATAATGATTAAAGCATGAGACAGAGATGAAGAATGTACTTACTTGAGGGTCACATCCTCTTGCACACTCATGCTCTTCTCTTGTAATCATCTCTCCATTTTGTGAGGCCATCGATATTGCCATATGAAGCCATTCTATATTGATCACATTTGGTAGAGGTTCCAAGCCGGCGGGTGGGAATAACAAGGGTCTATTTGCTCTTCTAAAATCTCTTCTCTCATTCTTTTGTCTATTGATTGCATCCTTGTATCTCCTAGTCCACTTCTCCATGATGGGACTATTTAGAATGCATAATGTATTCACCTTGTGGCGTAATGCTTCATCCAGTCTTCCTTGCCTTCCTTTTCCTTGTGGCACATTAGTGATTAGTCGGTCATCCTCATTTCTCCACAATCGTAGCATGGAAGGATCTATGCGAGATAGATGTTTTGAGATATACATAAGAGACTCTTACATCAACCATCCCTCTCCCATTCTTGCTTTTGGTTTTTCTCTTTATCTCACATAGTATTTTAAGGTTTTCGTAAACCTTTCAAGGAAAAACATCCATCAAACATGAACAACACTTCATCAACCAAATGCACCACAAGATGCAATTGGCTAGTGAGAATTGTTCTAAGGAGAGTTATACTCGATCATACACACTGCCTCAATAGCATTAAGATGAGTCATCTAAATGGATGTAGGATCTATCTCCTTTAATGATATGTATCTACATACATAGCAATCATGTATACTATTTACCAATACATAACTAGTCTTGTGAGCACATGAGAGTACCAAATATGCAATATAACTTAGCTAGTGAATTCAAGAGAAGATTCATACCTCACCAAGCTTCCCATTTTGTAAATAGCCTCTCTCACCTTCTTGTCTCCACCACAACCAACTATAGCAATCGGAGAATAAACTATGCATAGAAAAAAATGGACGTTAGTATATGAGCCTACAAATTATGTACCATAAAGGGAAAATGAATAAGTGAACATTTATATACCTATAATATCTTGCACCAATAATCTATCTTTAGGGCATAAAATTGTACCTCTCCTTTCTTTTTGGTCTGTGAAGGCACCCTTCCATGAATTCATTACTCTTGTTGGGTGTATGAAAAGAGACAATCACACTTTTAACCTTATTGTGCTCCTTCTTGGTTAATACCCATGGTACCTTTGGTAGGACCATGTTACCCCTCTCATTTTCAATTCGCCATGCACTTTAAAGGCATCCAATGTTTTGTAAGTCATCCCTTGCACCCTTTGTATCTCTTTTACCAATTAAATGGTCCCAAATATTTTTTTCCACATTCTTGAAGATATGCATGGGATCTAAGAGATGATTGATCTTTATGTCAAACCAATATGGAAGTCAAAATAAGATTGAGTGACTAGACATCCCATCGGCGGGTGGTGGGGGTGCTTCTTCTTTATGCCTCAAATCAATCTCTACCTCTCATCACAAGTGGTGAGACATCATGTGGCATATACTTGGGATGTGAAGGAGGGAGAAATTAATGATGTTTGTCATACACCACCTTCTTAAGTGTAGAGGGTCTTTTTGAAACAAGTGATGGTCCACAAATCGAACATGCATGATGTTCGGAGGTTGCCAAACCTATTTTAAAATTGAAAGATTCTTGTCCCACCGCGCAACGAATTCAAGGGTGCTAGCAGCAGAAGTAGCACTTCTTGCATGGGGCAAGGTCCCTCACTCGGGGCCTCGCCCACGGATATCAAAAAAAAAGACTAATCCCTCGGTTCTTCCAAAACCGAACCCGGAAAAACTTCCCTCACCCGGAAAGATCGGGCAATTCCTCCAAGATAAATTTACTCTAACATAGTCAAGAGTCTTAACTAGCTGAACTGATTTGACCGAACCCATAAGTATCATAGTTAGATCAAGGAAAAGACTTGCACTTGATCATAGAGACCAATGCTTTTTTCCTCATTGAGAGGCACAACCGTTGATTCTTTTCCATAGAAATTTTTTTATCTGGGATTTACTTCATCTATCGTACTATAACAGAATTGAGTCTCATTTTAGGGATCCATCAATCCAGCCTAACCCCATCCAGTCCCATGGGTGAGCCAACCGCCCAACCATTGTAGTGATGGGATCCATTTAAGAATTTGGTTAGGTTTTGTCCCAGGTACCAGAAAAAGAGTTCCCAGGCCCCCTAGCTGGATATTCATGCAAACTTAAAACTTGTCACACCACTTACACACCCAATATGAAATTGCCTTTTTCACAGATTCAGCTGCTGTGAAAACTTGTCACACCACTTACACACCCAATATGAAATTGCCTTTTTCACAGATTCAGCTGTCTTTAATACAATCTTTTAATGAAACTATAGTATCACTGATCATAATCCTCTAAAATTATCCGATTGAATCCTCATTTCCAATTTTTCCTTCATCGGTGTACCTATGGCATCATTGGCAACCAGAACGATCACCACCTGTCCACTCAGGGGTCTTTTCGATAGTTCCTAGCTCATAGTACCCGGTAATATATTCACTTATAAAAATAAAAAAGGAATCTCCATTGAAGATCAATAAGATCAACCAACAGTTCCTAGGTATATTTTTTCTTTAATTCTATAATTTATAAGATTTTTTAACTTTTTTAATATTTTATTGGCTATTATCTACTATTTGAAACGAGTTTTTTCATATTTATTGATGATAAAAATAAAAACATTCTCATAAAAAATGTAAAAATATTTCAAAGTTAAGAAAAATAGCTCCCTAAAAGTTGATGTTTTATATCAAAGTTGATGCAAAACATCAACTCTACCACAAAACTTAATATTTTGCATCAAGTTTCAGATGCTCTAGAGAAGAAAGTTGGAGGATCAGAGGTCGATTTTCACAAACGACCTCTGACATCATAGAAATTCTATCAGCAAATTGCTCTATGATGTTAGCATATTGCATCGAAACATAGTCATGTTGATACTCAAAATTTATGGAATAGGTCATTTGAGGCTGACATAAACAGAATCGCTAAAATAGGCCATTTTTAAAAATCGATCTCCGATCCTCCAACTTTCTTCTTCGGAGCATATGTAACTTAATGCAAAACATCAAGTTTTGTGGTAGAGTGGATGTTTTGCATCAACTTTGATGCAAAATATCATTTTGTGTGAAAAAGTTATGTTTTGCATCAACTCAATGCAAAACATCAACTTTTAGCCTAAAAGTTGATGTTTTGCATCGAGTTGATGCAAAACATCAACTTTTCCTCCACACAACTTGATGTTTTTCATCAAAGTTGATGCAAAACATCAAGTTTTGTTGAAAAGTTAATGTTTTACATCGAGTTGTAAAACATCAACTTTTCCACAAAACTTGATGTTTTGCATCAAAGTTATGTGACGCGTCTCCGTCAGTTTCGGCCGTTTTTGGCTAAAAACGGCCAAAACGGCCGTTTACCGTGACGCGTCGAGGGATTTCTATCCAGAGGGACATGGTGCCCGAGGGGTATGCTAGACCACCCCGAATATAATGCATCTATATGGGGAGGAAGTGCTTAGAGGGGCAAAGCATGGACCCATGGTAGGCACCTAGACGCACTCACGCACCGGGTAGGCACGTAGGCCTCCCGCGTTGCGAGTGGGGTTGCTAGGGAGCCGTGTGCCCGGGGGATGCCCTCCCAACCTTGACAGAGTCGGGACCGAATGAGCCGACGGGACCGTGGACGGTGGAAAAACGGCCGCCGACGTGGCCGGCGGGCCGGGCCGTGCCGAAGGGGCCGCGATGGACCCTAGGCCGGTTGGGCATGGATTGAAGGCAAGTCTCGGGTGAGGCCTCCTGGAGCCGAGCCGGGCATGAAGGGCACGTGACGGTGAGACCCTCAAGGAAAACGCGCGCAACGCGCTCGACGGGCCGGCGGAGCCATCATGAGCTTTTAAGGGCCGTGTGCGGCAAAGACGTGGTGTTTCGTGCCGGACGTCCTGATGCAAAACATCAAGTTTTGTGGGAAAGTTGATGACATTATCTTTTGTGGGAAAGTTGATGTTTTGCATAACGTTGATACACAACATCAAGTTTTCTAAAAAAGTTGATCGTTTGCTAGAAAATTGATGTTTTACATATAAAGTTGATGTTCTGCATCATCAACTTGATGGAAAATATCAATTTTTCATAAAAGTTGATGTTTTATCAAGTTGATGTAGAACATCAACTTGATGTTTTATCAAGTTGATGTTTTATCAAGTTGATGGAGAACATCAACTCTTAGATGAGAAGTTCTTACTCTGCATTAAGTTGGTCGCAAATGTTGTAGCTAAAAGATCCTTACCATGTGTAGTAACCAATAGGATTCGAACCCAAGTCCCTACCTAATATTTTACAAAAAAGTATTTTAGAAAGTATAAACTTTTATTTCTTAAAGCAAACTTTTTCATGCTTTCTAAACTCATTTAATAACTAAAATTACCATTTTAACCCCCTTTTGTCACATCAAGGACACATCTTCTTTAAAAATGAGTGTGTAATTATTTTTTAAAATTAGATAACTTTTAAATAGTTTATTCATAATATTTTAAAATTCATCTCTATGTAACTAACTCTTTTAAAAAAACTATATATTATCAATTAAGAAATTGTGATACTCAAGAGCTTCAAAATGGGTTTTAATACTACTCTCATCAATAGCCAAAATAGGCTTTTATAACTAAGATAATAGCTATATCAAGATAATGCTTTTGTAATATATTTATATAAATAGTTTTTTATAGTTGCACTATAGCACATCCTCAATCATGCTAACATTGAAGAGGACCCAAGGAGTCTAAGCTTCAAGTGTACACATATAAGAAAAAAAAATTTTGTGGATAGTGAAGAGGAGGATGTCACGGCTACCTTCCCAAGGAAAGGCACATCAACTAGTGATGGTGTTGGTACAGATAGAAATGATTATGAGGAACCATAACTATGTCATAAGCTATATGTTTAGAAAATAGCTTCTTCTCAAAAAGTAAGCAAAATGAAGTCTTTTTTTTTCATGTCAATTTTTGTTAAAAGAAACGTATAAAGTGCCCAAAATATTATCATTTTTGGGAGTGTTGTACTATGCATGCATAGACCACTTTTCAAAAAGTGGTAAAAACTGAACCTTTCTTATATAATCTTTGAAAGATGCCAAATGTTTCTCGTTTTCAAGAAATATTACCTATTTTGTCCACAACAGTGTTTCATGAGGATCGTATAGCTAATTCAACAGCATGACAACATGTGGAGTATCAATGGCTAGAGTTTAAAAATGAGTCCTGTCACTTAGATTTTGGCTTGGGCATGGTTGATGCTAACCCATTTGGCTTCAAGTCCACATCATGGTCTACTTGGCCTAGTGTATTGGTGAATTACAACCTCCCTCCATGGGTGACGATCAAGAAAGGTTATATCATGCTTGCTCTCCTCGTACCAAGTATAAGGTGGTGAACATGGATGTGTACCTCAAGCCTTTTATTGAGGAGATTGAGACACTATGACGAGGTATCAAAGTGCATGATACTTCAATGATAATAAATAGGCATAAGGCAGAGTTTTGCTTTGGACGATGCATGACTATCCAGGGTTTTTGGAGTGTTCAGGTACATACTTGAACCGGATAACTTTAATCTATAATCTTCAAACTTTAAGTTTATATCTCTACCTCTCAATAACCATAATTTTTGTAAGATTCCTCCCTCCAGCTTTTGAGGTGTGCAGCTGTAAGAACCTACCCTTTTGATCTTATAAATTTTCCCCTCTCTGAAATAAAAGAAAGATCTTGTTTTACCCTGTTTTGACCTGGAGAGAGAAAATGTCTAGAGGGAGTTAATTCAAAATTGAGATATTTTGGATATAAAAATCCTCCTAGTGTCTAAAATGGTTTCCCCTGAAACAAAAATTCAAAAAGAACTTTCCAATGTGCAATTGGAATTAATTGAAAATAGGTATAAAGGACCTTATCCTAAGGGTCTAAATTTTTAGGTATAAAGGACCTTAGCCTAAGGGTCCAAATTTTTAGAAACTTTTAGATTATGGTCCAATTAAGGTTCCTATGGACCAATAAGATTAATCCGAATGTAGGGAGGAGATAAATTGAAGAATAAAAGAAAAACCCCCGCAAAAATGAGTAAATGCCCACATAAGATGAAGAGTGGACTAAGGACCAAAGAAAACAATTAAAAAATTGAATTTTGACACCTCAGAGTGGGGATATCCCCTCATGAAGGATGAACTTTTTTCTCATCATTATCTCCAATTTTTAATCAATAAAATGAGATATTTTATCTCTCCTCTCTCCTATTTCAAAACTAGATCCAAAAAGTAAGATGAACTGACAAAAATTGACCAAACTGATCTCGAAAATTCTAGAATGAGTTTGCTTGGTTAGAGGCTCACTTTTTCCTTTAAATAGAAGCCTCCCCCTTTGTAAAAGCTTAATGGTTTTTATGCACTATTACTCTGCTCCTGTCCTTACATCAAATTTTTAATAATTCAATTGTTTTTGGCCTAATCCTCTCCAAAGAATTGGTGGCCACTCTTGCTTCAAACAAGAGTAGAACAGGTGCTTGAGAGGAAAGAGAGAGGCCTCTTTTATAGAGAAACTCTCACCCTGTTACATTTCTAGCCAGTAAATTCCTTCACCCCTAGTGACATAAAGACATGGGTCACCATCAATTGTCCTTTTGGGCACATTTTTACAAGTTTCCCATCTAAAGATTCTCATGAATCTTTGAAAATTGAAAAATTAAAGAGTCCTCTCACATGGAGCCCATAGGGACCCTCTCTTTTCCACATGTCAACGTCCTCCATATTCCACTTGGGATTTTTAGAAAGATTCCTCTTAATCCCACACTCCTCCTGAATTATAAATGAAATACATCATACCTCTACCTTGATGTCCCATTCCATCAAGAGGTATAACTCCAATCCAATAGCATGTACTTGTAGTGTGAAATGGTAGTAGGTGAGTACTTATGATCCTCTACACGAGAGAGCATAACATAACCTAGCCTCAAGATAACATCAAGAGACCATAGCCTAAGCCTTAAAATAACATAGTCTTGGCCCCCCGAGTCTCCCTTGAGTGTGTCCCATGCCCCTATTATATAGGAGGGTCCTCAAGTGTTTCTTGACTACTCTCCATTTCCCATGTGTGACCCTTGGATGCATGACCCTAACCTTAACCCTTAAGGTTAGTCCTAACCTATGCTCCACTAGAGCTTGTTCCCATGCTCTCATACTCACAAGCCTAATGTGGGTTAGCCTCCTAGTATATGCACACATAATGTGTATATAACATACTTCCCCTCTCTCAAAACATTGCACTCTTGTAATGAAAAGAAGGAGAACTGCACGGAACAATATCAACCGACTCCCAAGTCGAATCCTCTATTTCCCTATCTTTCCACCTAATTTTAACCTCAGGGATTAGTCAACTACAAAGTTTCCTTTCCCTGAATTCAAGTACCTTATCAGGTTCATGTGGAACATAGGATAATTCTTCGACTTCAACGATTTCTTGAGGAGTAACTATGTTATCCTCACCTCCCAGTTTCCCTTTCAATCTATTGATATGAAAGACTGGATGAACTCTAACATGTGGAGGTAGTTTAAGTTTATACGCAACCGTGCCAATTCGATGTATAACTCGAAATGGACCACAATATCTAGGAGAAAAATTCAAGCATTTTTCTTTTGACAAAGTCTGAAAATCTTTAGGAACTTTTAAATAAACAAACGCTCTTGGTTCAAAAGACCAAATTGAGCGTCCTCTATTAGCATAGAACCGTGCCCTATCCTGAGTACTCCTGGTGATAGAATCCGGAGCTTCGGTCAGCATTTCCTTCATATCATGCAAGAAATCCCTCGATGCATCAAGCTTGATGTCCTTAGACCAACATCAATAGGTGCCTTGGGTTGATACCCATACATAAGCATGAACGGACTAAAACCAATAGCCATATGTTTAAAAGTGCTATAGGCAAATTCCATCATTGGAAGATATTTTTCCCAATTTGATCCTTTTCCCTAGAGATATATGCACGAAGTATATCCTCTACAATCTGATTCATACGCTTTGTTTTTCCCATCAAAGTGCGGATGATCAGAGGAATTCATACTCAAAGTAGTTTCCTCGGAATAAAGTAGGAAAACATGGCATTATAATAGCAGGAACTAGGTATCCATTGGCGGCCCAATGTACCCCACATCTGCTCATAGAATTATCGACGTCCCGAGTTACCCATATCAACATAGAGAGTCATCAACATCTCGATGAGTCACATATGTCCATCCATAAACCATAAGGTTCACTGTATAAATCACCTAAAGTATGGAACTAGAGAAAGAAATTAGTAACAAAGGAAAAATTCGAATTTCCTTAATCCAAACACAACAAGATAAACTCGTTGAACTCTAAAGAAAGAGATTTCAACAAGTGAAAATGTCGATGAGATTACACTCATCAATACATGCAAGCTATAGATAAAAGAAGTTTATCTAGAGAATGCCCACACAATAACTTTAAATGAATTCAGAAAATGAGATTGTCTTTGAATGTTGAGGTCAACATGCTAAGTGATGTAAGCAAAGCAACAATCTTGAGCCCAAATTAACCCATAAGATAATATATGTGAGGGATCACTAGCATCCCATACCACCATGATACCCCCCATACATACCTTACCAATTTGAAACTCCCTAGTATGTCATCTAGGAAATATGAATAAAATCCTGTATAAAAGGAATAAGATGGCCTTATCCTAGACTTTCATGTACTAAAACCTGTCTCTATATTCCTAAGACCACATCAAGGAATAACTCTTTCCGAGTACATCATTAAAAAAGAATTTGAATTATTGGCGCCTTTCTAATGAGAACTACCCAAAACACAATAAAGTTAGGGTAGAAAAATAACTCACCTAGATACATAAGCAACTAGGTATCTGAGTTGGAATATGTACAAGAGTACAAGGAACATAGTCTAAAATTAAGTGCAAAAAACGAAGGCAAATGCTTCCTTCAAAGCACATGATATTATCCAAAAAATCAAAATATCCTTATAAAACCATGGATAAAAGCATAGAAGCTCCTCATATCCATGAAAACCATAGGTGATCCATAAAAAACAATGCATGCCATCTAATGGTCATTAATCATGTCAAAAGAAGCATTAAAATTGGTGGTCAACTCATCAATCTGGAGTATATGAATGTGTTGTTGTTCAAGAAAAACTCCAAAGTAAGCAAGTGAAACACGTGTGTAACACTCAATAAAAAACCCCTAGACACAAGTGATCTAGGCAGAACCTGATGAGTTCAAATAAAACTTGGAAAACATCTAATAAAATCCACCAAAACAAACCGATCAACTAACCCATGATAGAATTTATCCTAGGTTTTAAAAATTAAGCATAGACCACACTTAAACAAGTGCAAAATAAATTATCATGGATGTGTCAAAGGTGAAACACACTTTGAACGTAGATTCTAGCCATCATTGAAGAAATTAAGGAACATGTCCAAAAAGAATGGCTAAACAATGGTAAAAAATCATGAAACCATCATTTAGAATTAATCCAAACAAAAATAGCTACTAATACGAGGTACAATTGTATTAATAATATACAAATAGCCTGCATATATCTAATGTCAACACGAGAAAACGTACTTCAACATTTAATAACCCTCAAAAATATTAAATTCTCGAGAAAAAGAATTAACATGATTTTTTCTAAATTTTCCCTAATTTTATATGGTCTCAAAATACGATAACTTTGAATTCCACAAAACCTATCTTATGGCATTCCAAACCTATATTTTTCTAGGAAATTTTTAGCAAATAATTTTGCCAAAATACCATTGATATTTTAAAAATACCAATTTTAAAGATTTTTAAAAATAATTTCTAGAAATTTCCTAATTTTTCCTAAGAATCCCATCGTTCACGAAATTTTCAATTTCGCCCGACAATTCTTAAATCCAATGAAAATTTACATTTTTAATGGATTTTTTAATTTTTAAGGTCAAAAATATATTTTTAAAGGAATTTGAATGGTCATGAGCACCCGATTGGAAACACCACATGCCAAACACGAACCCCACATTTTTCCGAAATTTAAAATAACCTTTGTCTAATTTTTCACTAATTTTCATGAATTTTTAAAAATTTTTAATTTACCGTGAACACATTTAGAATACGAACGGTCAAAAAATTTTAGAATTCCAATGGTTTTACTGGAATACGGAAAGCCAACAATTTCAGGAAAATGAAAAGACAAAAAAAAAATCGGAATGTGAAAGGTCAAAAGTTTTCGGAATCCGAAAGGTCAAAAGATTTTTCGGAATTCGGAAAGCCAAAAGGTTTCGGGAAAGCGGAAAGACAAAAGGTTTCCCGAAAGATGAAAAGCCAAAAGGTTTTTTAAAAGAGAAAAAATTTGAGAAATTTCTAGAGATTTTTTTTCTCAAATGTCAAATTTCCTCTATTTTAAAGGCTTTTTTCCAAGCTTTTTTTGAAAATTTTCTAAAGCTTTTTTTAAAATAAAAACTCATTAAAAAATTTAAAAAAACCAAAACTTTAATAAGCTTTTTATAAAGCTTATAAAATAATTTTTTAGGAGGGGTGGCCATTTTTTCCGCCGCCAGCCCCCCTGCGTGCGCAAAAAATAATGAAATACATCATACCTCTACCTTGATGTCCCATACCATCAAGAGGTATAACTCCAATCCAATAGCATGTAGCTATAGTGTGAAATGGTAGGTGAGTAGTTATGATCCTCTACACAAGAGAGCATAACATAACCTAGCCTCAAGATAACATCAAGAGACCATAGCCTAAGCCGCAAGATAACATAGTCTTGGCCCCCAAGCCTCCCTTGAGTGTGCCCCATGCCCCTATTATATAGGAGGGCCCTCAAGTGACTCTTGACTCTCCATTTCCCATGTGTGATCCTTGGATGCCTGACCCTAACCTTAACCCTTAAGGTTAGTCCTAACCCATGCTCCACTAGAGCTTGTTCCCATGCTCCCATGCTCACAAGCCTAATGTGGGTTAGCCTCCTAGTATATGCACACATAATGTGCATATAGCAATCACACACTGAATACAATTCATGGCCTCCAACTTGGTCCAAGATCTCATCTTCTTGAAAGGGTAGAGGAAGATAATCCCTCTTTGTACATGCATTTAAAGGACAGAAATCCACACAAACACACTGGAGAAATCCACTATGGATTTTTTATTGAAAAAATAAAACCAGCTTGAAATAAGCTAGTTACGTCCTTTTTGAGCACCTCTAAGTTGCACCACTCCCACCTGCCTCACTCGTTGCACCACTGGCTTGCTTTGGGATTTGAGATCAATTTTGTGCTCTACTAAGGTAACTTGGCGTACTTGTGAGTAGTTGTTTGCAAAAAGATTAGGAAAACCATCCAACATTTTCAAGTAATTCTCCCTCTTAGTACCTGTTATATGGACTCATCACGAAGAAGCTCATTTTTTTGGCGAAGATTGGCGAGTTTCTCTTTCTCGGGCATGATTGAAGAAGCTTTTTCCACCAAGGTTCCCTCTCCTTCAGTGTCCCCCCGCCGATTGAAGTCTAGGCAAAGGCCAAACACAACTCCTTCCATCTCTCCTTCTATGATGGATGCCTCGAAACTGCCACTTGTCTTCTCATCATCGAATGAATCTGATTTTGAACTCTCAGAAGTTGAAGATTCATCTCTTACCAATTTCTTGTGGTGACTCTTGATGTTGTAGCGGACCTTTCTATTCTCTCCTTGAAGAATGAGATCACTTGTCTCCCACTTCTAAACTGCCCTCACATTTTGAAGGCATGGCCTTCCCAATATCAATGGGTAAGCCCTAGCATCTGTCTTTGTAGGAGTAACCTGAAAAGTTGTAGGCACACAGATATTCACCCTATTATTATCATCAAGTTTGATGTGATAGCGAGAGTTAATAAAAGACAACTTCAAATCAGCATCTTTCATTGTTTTTTCACTCATGACATTTATTGATGCACCTCCATCAATGTATGCATTAGAAATTGTTTGCCCATCAATGATGACATCAATCACAGGAATATCATCCCCCATATCTATGTCTACCTTTTGAGCCATAGGGATCCCATTATCCTTCTTCTTATTTTTCTTGGACTCTCTTGTGCTAGCTAACTTACCCCATTCCTTCTTGAGTTTTGGAGAGAGTGTCAAAAGTTTCCCAAATGTGATTTGTGTGGTTTTCTCCCGAAGGTCTGTTAAAAGGTCATAACTAAGAGATCCTTGTCCAAGAGGAAACTCCGATTGTCCAATTTTCCTCCTAGATGACTTTTTCTTCTTCGCTTGTTTCTCCTCTTTCTCTTCTTCTTCTTCTTCAACACTCCTAGTTCTACGAATCCTTCTTGCCATCAATGGCATCAAGGTTTCTTCTTCTTCTTAACATATTTCTTCCAGAAGTGCTACACTTTCATCCTCTCTTTTCCTCAATTTTGTATATTGAGGACAATAGTGTTCCTTTTCTTGACATTCTAGCACGTAACATTTCTTTTATCCCTAGGCTTATCCTCAATACTTGGAGCCTTAGGCAGCCTTGCATTGACTAAGTGCAACTTCAAATCAGCAAATTTTGCCATAAGTTGTGTAATATTGTGATCTAGTGACGGAGCTGGTACCTGAGATGTTGAGGCTACCTCTACCCAAGGTAGTGGAGTTGGCACACTTATAGAAGGTTGGAACGCAGCCTCAATTTGAAGGGCAGCCTCCTTTTTCAAAGCAATGCAAAGCACCTCTTTGAAATTACAAGGATTTTTGCTAAGAACTTTTCCATGCAAGCCAAGATCTAAAGCCATGACAAACTTGCTCATCTTAAGGTGCTCCATTTCCAAAGAATTTTTAGAGTGCCATGTAGAAGGTGATGAAGAAGAAGCAACAACACGTAAAGCAGCCTGTTGATACTTACTGAACAAGGCCTCATACCTCACTGAGAAGGTAGCAACTGACTCTCCTTCCTTTTGGGAAATCTGATCCAGCATGCAATAGTAAAACATTTGGTGACTCCAATGTCCCAAATCTGTCCTTCATTGCCCCAAACAAGTTGTCCCAATCACTCTTGGTATCTTCTGGCAAAGCCTCATACCAAGGTAAGGCCACATCCTCCAAGAAGTCTGGAAGAATTTCAGTTCGCTCCTTCGTAGACCACCCGTTAAGCAGCATGCTTGGTTGAACTCCCGGAGATAACTCCTGTAGATTTTTTAGAGTGCCCTGTAGAAGGTGATGAAGAAGAAGCAACAACACGTAAAGCAGCCTGTTGATACTTAATGAACAAGGCCTCATATCTCACTAAGAAGGTAGAAACTAACTCTTCTTCCTTTTGGGAAATCTAATCTAGCGTAGTAAAACATTTGGTGACTCCAATGTCCCAAATCTGTCCTTCATTGTCCCAAACAAGTTGTCCCAATCACTTTTGCTATCTTTCGGTAAAGCCTCATACCAAGTTAAGGCCACATCCTCCAAGAAGTCTAGAAGAATTTTAGTCCGCTCCTTCGTAGACCAACCCGTTAAGTGGCATGCTTGGTTGAACTCCCGGAGATAACTCCTCAGGTCTTCTCCTTCCAATCCATGTAACACTAGAATGTTGAACATCTTGTACCAAAAGATGAGTAAAAGCCATAAAACTTTTCTTTCAAAAATGATCTTCCCTTCTTTTAATCAAGCGAGATCGTGAGGTTATGATAGAAGGATTCTAAGCAAAACCTGCTCGCTGTCTCCACCAAAAAGATGTGACACAAAGTTGGGGGTTTAACTTTGGTCACGTCTCAAACCCAAAGGTTGAAGAAGGGGAGGCGGTCACAGTGCCAAAGAAAGTAACGGGAACAAACTCGCACCCTCTATCTCCCTAGATCAAAACAAATACATAGACTCTAGGGAAGCATTAATTTGCGCCAAGTGAGATGAGATCCAAAAGTGAGGGCAAGTCTTTGCTGGAAGAAAATATTTCAGCTCAATAAGATGTGAATTTAAGTGAAAAGGGTATATTGATACGGCTCATTTGGATGGATCGGATGGTTGAGCCACATCATTCATAATTTTGAAAAAAGAAAGGAACCATTAGAACTTCCCAAAGTAAAAACTCTGCTCTGATCAGATAGCTATAACTTTTTGTGTGCTACTCAAAACAAAGTATCAAAAACATCAATGGATAGATCTTGAAAGAAACAAAGATTTTGATATAAGTTTCATAAATTTTGGAGAAGCGAGGACAAAGTTATGACTATTTTAGTGAGAAGTGTCAAAATTGTCCCAAATACATAGTCTGCTCTGATCAGACAGCCATAACTTTTTTTGTGCTACTCAAAACAAAGTATTGAAAAGATCAATGGATAGATCTTGGAAAAACAAAGATTTTGATATAAGTTTCATAAAAACAAAGAAGGGAGCACAAAGTTATGACTATTTTAGTGAATAGTACTAAAACTGTCTATACTCGCACAACTGTGAAAAGAGGAGATGATTTCCCTCACTATAGAAGTAACTTCCAAGATGAATGGTGGGTTGCGGTCTCCCAAGGGAGTAGAGTATCCTCTTATAACAGATCTGGAAGCAGGCTACTCATGTGGACACACTAAGCTTTGAAGCGGCGAAGAGGGAAAAGATAGAGAAAGGAAGCAAAAGCTTGATTCATAAAGTAAAAAAAAGACTTCCAATTGGAGAGGACTACAAGATTAGAAGAGCATAATCTTAATGGAGATAGAAAAGCATAGAAGGCTCTCGATACAAGACTATGGCAAGCTACAAGGAGAAAAAATGAGGTGCTTCAGAGGGAGGAGAGAGGCCTCTTTTATAGAGAAACCCTCACCCTGTTACATTTCCAGCGAGCGAGTAAATTCCTTCACCCCTAGTGACATAAGGACATGGGTCACCATCAATTGTCCTTTTGGGCACATTTTTCTAAGTGTCTCATCTAAATATGCTCATGGATCTTTTCAAATTGAAAAAGTAAAGAGTCCTCTCACATCGAGCCCATAGGAAACCTCTTTTTTCCACATGTCAACATCCTCCATATTCCACTTAGGATTTTAGAAGGATTCCTCTTGATCCCACACTTCTCCACATGCCCGTCATGTTCTTGGCATGTGGTCTCCATATTATTTAATTATTTTATTAAGTCCATGTAGACATTTGGCCCACCCTAAATACATGACTCATTTCTATCTTCCCAATACAATCCAATAATATTTTACTCTCAAACCACTCTATTCCCATACCAAGGTATTTATAATTCATACACATGCTATTTACAAATGATTCACTCCACTCATAATCACATCCATAATCATTCTACTAATTAATCTAATTAGTATCAAGACCATATTTGTTATTACATAAGATAAAATAGTCATCATTAAATGATTAACAAGCTGCAAACGAGATTAGCCACCAACAAAAGCCATCTCCTCCCGCCAGCTTGTCCATCACGCTTCTCAGTTTCCATGTCTCCATGGCTAGATTCTCCATCACACTGTGGGCCCTGCAAGATTCTCCCACAAGTTTCCACCTTATTGTTATTCTAAAAAAAAGACTTCGATTTTTGTTGTCACATCTTTCCCTCCCTAGTAGATCTTCAAGCTTGTCTTTGGGGTCTGCTGGCCATGGTATTCGAGGGTAAAACATCTTTAGCCAGCATTCATTGGCATGTCTAGGAAGCTCTTGATCATTTGCATCTTCCAAAAGATAGGTGTTGTTTTTTATTTTTTTCTTTATCCTAAAGGGGCTCTCCCAGCGTCGAAGAAGCTTCTTATCTAGCCGCTTCTCTACACGACCATCAAATCTCATGACCAAGCTTCCTTCCTTGAGTTTTGGCTTCTTCTTCTTCTTTATAAAAGCGTCATGCCTTGACTTGCGCTGTTATTATGTTGCCTCGAAATGTTGAAGTGCTTGAAGCCGCTTCTTATCCAAGGCATTGGGGCATGAGTTTCTTCTTCATTACTTGATCATGCAAAAGATGTACGAAGGCTTGTGATTTCCAATTCTATTGGCAAAATGGCCTCCACTCCATACACTAGCTAAAAAGGTGTGAAACCAAGAGAGGGCTTATGAGTGCTTCTATAAGCCCATAGGACCTCTGATACATGCACATCCCACTTCCTTTTCATGGCATCCACTAGCTTAGACAAGGATCCACAAAGCAAACCATTAGTCTTTTCAACTAAACCATTGCACTGAGGATAATAGGGGGTTGACATGACATGATTTATTTTTAATTTGTGGACCAAATATTCAATCAAGTCATTCCTAAAAGATCTCCCTCCATCTGTAAGGATTTCCTTTGTCCTAGTTCCTTCTTTTTCTTCTTCCTCCCTACCTGAGCAAATCTACAAGAGAGGCTCTAGTGGTACTTTCTGTAATAAAAGTGAAAGAGAATTCTTTAAGCTCACAAGGCCACTTTGCAAACTTTCATGCAAGATTAGGTTTACGAATGACGAATCGTAAAGAAGGTTGAGATGTAAGGAAGAAAAAAGGCCGAGGCAACAAGTATGACCTGAACTTCTTCACTACAAAGACCAAAGATAAACCTCCTTTCTCTATTTCACCATATCTCTCCTCAGCATCATCAGTGAGTTGTCAACTTGCATAATATACTGGTTTCATGCGTCCTTGATCACCCTTTTGCAGGAGTATAGCACCATTTGAATGTGATGACACACTTGGATTCACAAAAAAGTCATCCCTCCACATAAGAGGCTGCATAATCGGACCTTGACTCATGCATTCCTTAAGCAAACAAAAGGCTTGATTTTGCTCTAGTCCCCATTGGAAGGAAACATTCTTCCTTGTCAACAAATTTATAGGATACATCTTCTTAGAAAACATGTCAACAAAGCGTTGATAATACTTTGTTTTACCCAAAATCCTCCTTACCTCCCTTACATTGGAAGGTGCTGGAAGGTCCATAATTGCTTGTACCTTCTCAGGGTCCACCATCTCTATGCCTTCCTCTGAGATAACATGTCCCAAAGGAACCACCTTCTTCCGTGCCAAAGTGGCATTTTCCAGGATTGAGACAACCCTTTTCATCATCAACACTTTGTAAAGCCATCCTCAACTTGTCCAAGTGATCCACACAATCTCGGTGTCAAAGAAAGCATTAGGAAAAAACTCTCACCCTCTATCTCCCTAGATAAAAACAAATAGATAGACATCGAAGGTGAGATTGTATTATAGAAGAGGAAATAGGAAAGGCTCTGGGGAAGCATTACTTTGAGCCAAGCGATTAGCTCTAAAAGTGAGGGCAAGTCTTTGCTCTGGAAGAAAATATTTTAGCTCAACACGATGTGAATTGAAGTGAAAGGGGTAATTGATACGGCTCATTTGGACGGATTGGATGGTTGGGTCGCATCATTAAAAAAGAAGAAGAAGAAAGAAACCAATAGAATTTCCCAAAGAGAAACCTCTACTATGATCAAACAGCTATAACTTTTTCTGTGCTACTGAAAACAAAGTCTCAAAAAAATCAAAGGATAGAGCTTGAAAAACAAAGATTTTGATATAAGTTTCATGAAAATCAGAGAAGCGAGCACAAAGTTATGACTGTTTTAGTGAGAAGTGTCAAAACTATCCCAATTACACAATCTGCTCTGATCAGACAGCCATAACTTTTTCTATTCTACTCAAAACAAAGCATTGAAAACATCAATGGATAGAGCTTGAAAAAACAAAGATTTTGATATAAGTTTCATCATCATGGTGGTCTATCTTCATAACATTTACACTAGGTTTAGGCTACATGCTAACCATTGGCCCCTTGCTTAAGTGAGTTGATCTAGGAATGGCTCCTTTTGCATGGACTTGGCAGCAATAGAAATGTTGGCGTCCTTGGAGATTAAAGTTGTTATTTTTGGGGGGCAATTAACTGTGATGTTTGCCTTTCTATGCTAAAACTTCTACTTCACAACCTCTAGCTTTTGATTGTCTGACTTTTGCAATTCCTTTGCTGCACTAATTGAATGTTGACCTTAGATGACTCAGTAACAAGCATTATAGACATCTTTGAGAGGCTTAAATCTTCTAGTTTCTTGTTTGTATTTAGATTGTATGGCATCAAAATGGCCAAGACTTTCTCATGCTTTGGGTGAGTGGCCATATCATGCCTTATTAATTTTATCCAATCCTTATTGAGCTTCCTATAAACATATTGAAGGGGCGTAGGTTTACACTTCAATACATCAATATTGAACACTTTTTCCATGCCAAACTTGTAATATTGGTTTTGGTTTTCCAAATTGAGCATTGCTTGTTCAGATTGTCGATGAGCAAGTGATGAAGGGATCAAATCCTCTCCATATAGATCTATAACCTCCTTGTCTATTTCCATTGGCTCTTCCATATTGACAAACACTAAATTATCATTTGTAGGGGTAGAGGGTGACACATTTCTAATCACTTTGTTAGTGTGTTTCTTTGATTGTTGAGCATTTGTTTTGGAGGACCTTCTTGATTTTGCTGGTTGTGAGCTTCTTTCTTCTTCTTGAAGTAGTCTCTTCTTTTGAGAGAGAATTGGAACTTTCTCTTTGAGTGTCTTTTTAGAATCCTTTGTAGTGGTCTCTTGAAGTGATCTCTTCCTTCATTGTTTTGGAACCTTCTATATAGTAGTATCTTGAATTTATTTTAAATATTGTGTGCCTTTCTTGGTAGGTTGATGTGATGTAGTGGATGCATCTGATCCTTATGAGTATTTCCCATTCCGCTCTTGGTAGTGGCTTACCGATGGAGTGAAGTAAGCCTTTGCCTTCATGAAGCCTTTCACAAGCTAGGTTGTGATGACTCAAGATCCTCATAGTAACTGATTTTGAGGCCAACCTTCCCAATACTATTCTCCAATCCATATTTTCTACCTTTCATATTAGAAAGATGCAAGCCATTGAATGGAAGCAAGATCTCATTAGCTATCTTCTCTATAGCATTTGGAATCATAGTGAAGGTGATACAAGGGACACCTTCATCACTAGCATCTTCCACTACATTTGTAACAATCCCCATGTCTCTATATTCTTCATGTTTTTTGTCAAATATAGATGAATGCCACCTTTGTATATTGCCTCATAATTGTATGTGTCAAAGAACCACTTGAGACCTTCTTGATTTTCCACCATGTCATACCTCTTCGCTATCTTCAAGTTTGGAGGATTGTGTTATTAAGAGACTAAGGTTTAGTAAAAAGGGAGGAGAAGGGTGTGTGTGTGAATGGACTTATGGTCCACTAGCTCACCTATTTAAAGGTGGAGCTAGAAGGCATTTTTGTATAGAGCAAGAAGCCTAGTTGTATTTTGAGCAACTTAATAAGCAAGATATTTTCTTGTATTTTGTGAGTCTCTCTCCTCCACATAATGATCTAGCATGAGCACCACGAAATTCTAACATGGTATCTAGAGCTTGGCAAGACTAGGTCACTTTTGTGGTATAGAATAGGTCAACTTTATCATCTTTCTCTTTGTGAAGCTGAACCTCCTGCCAGTGGAGGCCTTCCAGCAACTCGTGGAGGCAAAAACTCGGGGAGCTTTTAATAGGGAAAGTGTAGAGGACCTCCGAGCGCTAAGTTTCGTACAGCTCATCAAACGTGCTGCGGCATTGCCCTCTGAGCAAGTCGACGGCACTGTTACTGCTGTGTAGCCACTGTCGTACAGCAATACACCGTGTGTAGGCGATTGCAGGCTATGTGGGCTTAGGGCTTTTGAAGCCCATATCCTCAACTATCTACAATCAAGATTTCAGCCCGAATGGCGGCCCGAATGGCTCGCAATCAGAGAAAAACCAGGCTGCTCTCCTTGAAAGCCATTGAAGCTTCCATTAAAGCTTCAAAATCAGGCTTCTTTTTGCTGTAATCCTCTCCTCTTAGCTCTAATCACTTAAGTGCTCTTGTGAGGGTTTGTTTTGCTGATCCTAATTTGATTTTGAAGTGGTGGGCATACACCATGAGGTATTCATGAGCCTCATTCTCATCAAGCTCCATCAACAACATCTTCAAGTGCACAAAGCTTTTCAAAGTGTGCTTATAAGCACTAATAGTGTTGATTAACACTAATGAGGCTTCTAATCCAATAAAGGGGAGTCATTCCAAACTGCTTTTAAACACTAAGAGTGTTCTTAAACACTAATGGTGAATCTAATCACCAATGCAAGTGTCATTAGATGCTAGAAATATGCTCTTAAGCACTAATCATGTTTTTAAACACTAATGGTGATCTTAATCACCAAACAAAATGTTCATTGGCACTAATGAAGCTAATCTCCATCAGAATTAGTGGTTGGGCACAAACCCTAAGTGCTAAACCATAATCTTCACCATCTTAATCTCCTTTTTATGCAACATCCTTGGCTTGATTAAGGGTTGTTGCACTCTCATAAGCCTCTCTTTCTACTTAAGCCAAAATATCAAAATTTCTAGTTTCTTCTTCTTCATAAATCAGCCCATTACTCTCTAGTAATCTCCTTCAATACCCAATGTCAAAGGACAACACCCAAATTAAGAAGTTCTCAGGAGAGGGCTTCCACACTTGGCAAGTCCTTGTCAAGTACAAGATGATGTCCAAAGGTTTTTGGCCATTCATCTCCGGCACTAAGGTTATTGATCAAACTAAGGCTGAAGATATTGAAGATGATGAGAGGGCACAAGCCATCATCATGCTTCATCTGGATGAGGCTCTCATTCACCATGTGGACCAACTTCCGACTACAAAGGAGAAATGGGATGAGCTTGATAAGCTCTATGGAGTTCGTGGTAAGAATTCCAAGATCTCACTTAAAATTGAATTTTTCAGCTTGGAACTCAAAGAGGGAGACGGCATTGGAGCTTTCATCTCTCACTTAAAGGGCCTTATGGCTCAACTTCCATCAGTGAATGCAAGAATGGATTAAGATGATGCAGTCGCTGTTTTGCTAAAAGCAGTCAGGAAGGTGTACCCCACCTTAGTCACCACCCTGAAGAACATACCCAATCTCACCCTTGAAGGAGTCATTCAATCTTGTCTTGATGAAGAAAACAGGCCAAAGGGAGGAGCTAAATCTTCAAATGCAACAACTTCATCGAATATCGAACAAGCTTTGTCACATCAAGTGATCAAAGTAAGATGTGTTCATTGCAAAAAGGTGGGTCATTTGGCAAATAATTGTTGGATCAAATATCCCAACAAAATGAAATGTAACAAGTGTAAACAAACGGGACATATCACTTCTAAATGTTCTAACAAAGAGTCAGAGGCTAACTTTGTATCAGCCTCTAACTCCACTGAGAAATTGTTTTAAATCTCAATGTAACCACATCTATATTCCTAACCTTGTACGCCTAATGTTATAAAGGCAACCTATGTCCAATACCACCTATTCCAATTTTCTTTCATAGGTTGTATTGAGGGGGGTATTAAGAGACTAAGGTTTAGTAAAAGGGGAGGAGAAGGGTGTGTGTGTGTGTGTGTAATGGACTTATGGTCCACTAGCTCACCTATTTAAAGGTGGAGCTAGAAGGCATTTTTGTATAGAGCAAGAAGCCTAGTTGTATTTTGAGCAACTTAATAAGCAAGATATTTTCTTGTATTTTGTGAGTCTCTCTCCTCCACATAATGATCTAGCATGAGCACCACGAAATTCTAACATGTGTTTAGGCTTGTTTACAAGTGGAGTACTCTCTAAGAAGAAGAAGGTCTTCTTTGGTGGCTCCAAGCATACACAATAATTTTGAAAATCAAATAAAACAAGGATGTAAAGACCATGAATAGTGAATTTTTAATTGCAAAGAAAAAACCTTATGAAAATAGAACATGTATAAACTTGAACTTTATGTGTAGTTGTCACCAATTACAAGAATTGTGATAGACCCAAGTCTAAGAAAAGAATCATGACTACGTATGGAAGTGTAGGCTATGAGTTTCAAAGAAAAGATTACCATGGAGGCTCAAACTTGATTTTAAGTGTATGTAGGGCTATTTGAGTTGTAGGTGGTTATGGTTGAAATGGAGGAGAAGTGACAGGCTATTTGAGTTGTAGGTGGTTATGGTTGAAATGGAGGAGAAGTGACATGGGGCTCAAACTCAAGTTTGAGCCTACATGAATGTGTATGGAAGTGTAGGCTATGTGACTTGAAAAAAAGAAGGAATTTGGAGCTTTATTGGCCGATATGTGTGTGGATAAAACGGCTATGGAGGCTCTAAGTTGGGTTTGACCCTCTCTAAGGCTATCTTATATGTTTTTTCTCATGGTTGGGATAAATGTAAAGTGGCATGGGGCTCTTAGTTTGAGCATGTATGGAAGTGTAGGCTATGTGTCTTGAAGGACAACAAAAAATTGGAGACTCTGATTAGTCTATATGTGTGTGGATGAAATGACTATGACTTCTAGCCTCTTTAGGGCTATTTGAGTTATTTCTGCCCATGGTTGGGATAAAGGGAAAGTGGCATGGGGCTCAAACTTCCTTTTGAGCCTGCATGAGTGTGTATGGAAGTGCAGTCTATGTGTCTTGAAGGAAAAAACAAATTGGAGACTTCATTAGTCTATATGTATGTGTGGATGAAATGATCATGACTTCTAGCCTCCTAGGGCTATTTCAGTTATTTCTTCTATGTTTTTCTTCTTCAAGGATCCTTAAGAAAGGTTCAGTGGATCATTTTCTCCAATGATCCTACAGAGCTTTGTAGCACCATTGAAATTGGTGATTCATGTGTTTCAATACATGTTATTGAAAGCTTTAAGGATCTATACACTATTCCATTTCCAACACTGGATGCTACTACAATAGTTGAGTCCGTTGTACATATTATTAGATATGGCCAATTACCATGATAGTTCAAGATGCACAAACATATGAAATAGAGTGCAGACAATGTAATACCAACAATGGAATGGTTCAGGATGCACACACATCTGAAATGGAATGCACACAATGTAACACCAACAATGAAGAAGACATGCCTCACCAAATTGAGCCAAAATTAGTAAGAAATTCTTGGAGACAAAAAGGGTCCTTCTATGGAATGAGGGTCATAATAAAAATGTTGGAGAGGGAGTCATTCTATTGGTTCATCCTTATGAGCCATTAACTTTAGGGAATTAGGAGAAACAAAACTAGGCATCATTATTGAAAAGCCTTTGTATGCATCCAAAACAACCTTAACATAGGGAATTAGGAGAAACAAAACTAGGCATCATTATTGAAAAGCCTTTACAAGTATGCATCAACCTTAACATCTGCATCAGACTTACCAAGTCTAAGTTTGATTAGGTGGCCAATAAAGAAACTCACTTTTGAGAATGGCCAGTAGCTTAAACTGGTCGAAACTCAGGCAAAAAAGAAAGACTACCATGAATGAAACTTTCTTGAAAAGTTGTAATCGAGAAGATGTATGTAATGTTGCAAGGGTTGATTGCTATGAAGAAAATGGTGTCAAATGGCTAATAGAAACAAAATTTTACAATCAAGATTGAAATTTTGGGATCAAAACTACTCAAATAGGTCAACCTACATATATGATAGTATAAACATGGCATTCAATAAGCAAGAAGATAAAGAGTCTTTTAATTTCATGTATGATGGAAGGAAAGTTTGCAACACAACATGGTACACTATACATGGAATTACAAAAACTACTTTTTACAGGTATAGAAGAAGCTATATGTAGGGATCAAGGAGTGCAACTCATGGAAACACTTTCATCATGTAAAAGGGTTTAACACATGTGGAAATGGGCAAAACAATTATATAAGATTTCATTGATAACAATGTAGAGAAAATGTCTCATACATCTAGGACTTCTATGCATGGGTCTCATGAGACACAAGACGTTCTTCTAGCGATGTGTAAACAGGTAGATATACTACGTGAAGTTAATGAGACACTCTGCTCTTTGGGATATGAACATATTTCATAGCCCATTTTCTGCCTAATGTGGAATACAACATTAAAGACGGTTTCTCTCTCCAAAACTAGCACATTTTCCAAGTGTGATATATGTACATCCATTAAGTTGAAATTAGAGTCAACAAAGAACCAAATTGAGTGTGCTAAGTACTTCTTTCAGAGAAGGAGACATATGTTGCAGCAAATGAGTTGCAGACATCCCATTTGGTGGTGGATTGTGAGGGCTTCTCCATGCCTCAATCCAATCTCTACCTTTAATCACAAGTGGTGAGACATCATGTGGCACATACTTGGGATGTGAAGGAGGGAGAAATCTATGATGTTTGACATACACCACCTTCTTAAGTCTTTCTGAAACATGTGATGGTCTGCAAATTGAACATGCATGATGTCAGAAGGTTTCCAAACCTATTTTAAAATTCAGATGATTCAGATAGAGATATAAACTTAAATGTTAAAGGCTAAAATCTTATGCCTATAAGGTTCAAGTAGGTACCTGAGCACTTTGAGATCCTGGGATAGTCATGCATCATCCAAAGCAAAACTCCTTTCACCTCCGCCTCACGCCTATTTTATTGGCCTTGAAATGTTATGTACTTTGATACCTCGCCATAGTGTCTCAAGCTCCTCCATCAAAGGCTCGAGGTACCCATCCATGTTTTCCACCTTATACATGCCTAGTATAGGAGAATAAGCATGATATGACATTTCTTGATTGCCACCTATGGAGGGAGGTTGTAATTCACCAATACAATTCACCAATACAATAGGCCAAGTAGACCATGATGTGGACTTGAAGTCAAATGGGTTAACACCATCCATTCAGATGTGGACTTGAAGCCAAATGGGTTAACACCATCCATGCCCAAGCCAAGACGTAAGTGACGAGGCTCATCTTTAAACTTTGGACATTGATGCTCCACATGTTGCCATGTTGGTGAATCAGCTATGATCCTCATGATGCCATCGGTCGAGCAATGAGTAGCATGCCACGTCATAAGTTTTGCAATCCCTTTACATTTAAACATGTGTTGGATGCGAGGAATGATAGGGAAGTGTCTCAAAATCTTTCGGGAAACTTTATCTCCTTGCAAATCATCCCTATAGAGGCTCTCCCCACATTGTAGACATTGTGTTGCATCTTTATTAACCCCTCTAAATAGCATGTAATCATTGGGACATGCATGTATTTTTGTGTAATCCATACCTAGCGTAGAGAGAATTTTACGACACCCATCTCGTGAGTTTGGTAATAGATTTTGAGGGGGAAGAATCTTCTTGAGAAGCCTACAACATAGGGTAAGAAATCATATGTCAAAATATTAGCAAGGAGAGTATATAGGACATGAAATATTTTCAATACAATGAGGCGGTCTTATCGAAGAAGACTTGTGACACTTGCATCACTCTATCCATAAGTTGTTCGCAAGTTCAATAGCTCCAAGTTTGCTCGTAGTGTGGAGTATGAACATCCCTCATGCAAAGGTGTGCTTGTCTCTCTATGCAAGGTTTCCTCCTCTTGTGACATTGGAGCTTTCTCACTATCATCTATGACCTCCCGTCCAAAGAAGTCATTCACCATGTCATCCATGATGAGATTCTCTTCCTCCTTATGTGGCAATGGTGGAGGCACCTCATTCATTGGTTGGGAAAGATGAGTCTCAGCCATGCTTTCCATATGAAGCCTTGCCACCTTTTGCACTCTACCTGATGTCGCTGAATGGTGTGGCATGTTACCTAGAACTCTCCTATGGTTCTCCTCCATGTCATCATTCGCACTTGGTCGTGCCACTGCCTCATGTGAAGACCATATGTTCGGACATGCTCAATTGTTATACGACATTGTCATATATACTGGCCCTTGCATCGATCACACACACACATTGAATTTTTTCTTTCAACCATGTCTCAGATCCAACTTCTGGCCCTTGATGATCACTGTTAGACATTTTTAACCTGGCCAAAATTGATTTAGGGTTCATATAAAACACACAACAACATCCAGTATGGCAAACAAAAAATTACCCAGGTTTTCACTGCTAGACACAACGACCACCACAATAGCATTTTTTTGCTCCGCAACAGCGAAAATCCACTACCCAGCGAAATTTCACTACTCATTCACCAGTGACCTACGAAATTGTGACTCCCACCTAAATCATCGCCTATGGGTGTCAATACCTACCTACTTACCCTATCTTGCACATGCACAGCCTACGCCTCGAGTTTTCCTCCCACCTCAACTCATCCCTTAACGGTGCTGGATCAATCAAGTCTCCCTCTCCAAGGTAAGCACTTTCTTGCTTTCTTCACGGTTTCATGGTTTCTTCCAAGCTTTCATGGAAAGCTTGGACACAGTTTTATGTGAGCTTCTCTCCCTTCCCCTCTCTCTTTTTCTCCCTTCTCCTCTCTGTCCTCTCCCTTTCCCTAACCCTAGCCTAATGCATAGAGCTCTAATAGAGAGCTTTGATGGAGAGATCTCCATCAAAGCTCTCTATTAAGCTTTCTATGCATTATGCTAGGGTTTAGGCTTAACATAAACTAGTTTTTCCATTCACTTATACATTAAGAGTAGGGTTTAGGGTCCTTACCTCTTTTTTCTCTTGTTCTTCTTGATTACGAATGTGTTAATGATGACTAACTTTTTTATTTATTATGTTTCTTTTTTGTAGGATTATTCAAGTGAGCAAGGTTTTGGGCATAGCCTCTCATATAGTAAGCCCTCTTTCTTCATTTGTGCTTCTTGTCTTTGTGTTTTTGCACCCTTGGGTGTGCTGGGATTAGGGTTAGGTCAATAGGCAATAGGCTTCTTTATGCATAGCCCTATTTATGCATAGTGCTCTTATGCATAGCCCTTGTATGCGTAGCCCTCTTTATGGATAGCACTCTTATGCATAGCCCTCGTATGCATAGGGCTTATGCATAGTCTTATGCAATAGGGCTTATGCATACCCTTATGCATAGGGCTTATGCATAGCCTTATGCATAGGGTATGCATAAGCCCTATGCATAGCCCTCTTATGCAATAGGGATTATGCATAGGCCTTATGCAATAGGGCTTATGCGCAACCTTATGCATAGGGCTTATGCATAACCTTATGCATAGGGTATGCATAAGCCCTTTTATGCAATAGGCCTCATGCATAGGACTTACGCAATAGGGCGTATGCATATCCTTATGCATTGGGCTTATGGATAGCCTTATGCATAGGATATGCATAGGGTATGCAAAAACCCTATGCATAGCCCTCTTAGGTAATAGAGCTAGGCTATGCATGGGGCTTATGCATAGCCCTCTTATGCAATAGGGCTTATGCATAGGCCATATGCATAGGCCTTATGCATAGGGCTTATGCATACCCTTATGCATAGGCCCTATGCATAGCCCTCTTATGCAATAGGTCTTGTTAGGAGTGGTTATTCACAGAGTAGGTGGTTATAGTGGAGTGGGATCCCTAGATCTTCTCACTATCCTTCTCTTGCAAAAGAGGACTTGCCTTTGGCTTTAATAGTGGGGAGCGTGTGGAAAGTCCTCTTGCAAAAGAGGACTTGCCTTTGGCTTTAATAATGGAGAGCGTGTGGAAAGTCCTCAGAAGCTATCTTCCAAAAGGGGCACTGTCAATCCTGCTTGTCTAAGCAGTATTGTAGGAGGTCGTAACAGTCCTAATATCACAGGTTGTATTTTTTCTCTAAGCTTGTGTTGTTGTTTTCTCTTGGTTGGCTTGATATTGTCGAGGTAAGTGGCCTTATTCATTCAACCTCATGTTTATTGCACCCTTGGGTGCCAGGTTTAGGAAATGGACTTATGCACAGGGATATGGGGCATTGTTACATGCCATCTAGAATGTTTCTTATGTTAAGTTAGGAGTGGTTATTTGTGAGTAGGTGGTTATAGTGGATGGAGAGCCCTTGCTCTTCTCACTTTCCTTATCTTACAAAAGAGGAGATTTCTTTGGCTTTAATAGTGGGAAGCGTGTGAAAATTCCTCAGAAGCTATCATTTGAAAGGGGCATTGTCCACCAATCTTGTCTAAGTAGTATTGTAAGAGGTCTTAACAATGTTCAAATATCACATTTTGTATTCTTTGTCTAAGCTTTAAGTATGGCTTGGGTTAGAGCAATCGTGTTTTGTTGCCTATGCATGTATTTAGCAGCAATGTTGATTGACCCGTCTCACAAGATCTCGATGTGGCCAATCTAGTGTCCATTATAAATGAATGATATGGGCAGCAAGCTTGGTCACAGTTTACACAAACACATGTATGGTTCCATCAAAACTTTTCACATACACAAAGTTAATCTTTTATAAATTTTATTTATCTTATATGCAAGCTCGGGATATTCACCTCAAAAAATGTTAGTGTAACACATGAGTTCAACAGGAGGGGTTTTTTAATTAGATACATTGAGAAAAATTAACACGATTACATTAACAGAAGGGGTTTTTTAATTGAACTTTAGAAAAAAATCATTTAGTTCATAAGTAAAGAGGGGTTGTTTTATTGGACAAAATTTTTTAGTTAAGGGGTTTTTTTAATACCTCTTGAACGCACATGATATCTATGGTTTTCTAGTAGTGCACCCCCTGAGTATGCAGGCGGGATTATAGTTGGCAGTCGACACCATGGGGGCAGATTTCCCCACTTGGCGAGTGGATGTCGTGGGGGAAATCCACCCCACTTTCTGAGCGGGACAGACCATGCCTTTAATAGGCACGGGGTTGAGTGGTGCAGACCCATCAGTATATGGTTGTGATGAGCCTAAACCACCTTCCTCTACTAGACCCACCCTTGCTCCCTCACGTCTGTCTTCACCACCATGAAGACAACATAATAGGGAGTTTGGGTGCTACCGAGGGGGAGCAAGCTGCTTTTGCTTTGGCAAAAGTAGCACTAGGTCTCCCGATGCATCTCCCCAATAGGGAGTCTCTTCATATACACATTATGAGCTAGCCCCCAGGAGACCCATTCCACCATTTGATCCACACTTCCTACCATACACCATGGATGCGGATGGTTCCCTCGTGTGATGGATGCACGAGGAAATTAGCAAGTCATGAATCGTATGCATGTACTTGCGAACCTAGAGTTCGTGAAATCCTTCAAAAAGTGGAAAGCACAAGATGAACTTTCTAAGTAATATGTTATCAATGTACTTAAGTCGGAGTTCCCATGCCACATGCGGGTATTTTCTTCTTTGAGGAGTGGATGAACCATCACATCAAACTTTTTCTCTCTAATTCAAGAGAACAACAAAGAATAATTTGGAGAAGCCTAGCGTGTGTACGGTCGAGGAGTGGAGACATGCACGCAGCTTGACGACGGCAGCGAGTGCTTCCAGACTATGGAAGAGAGGGGCTTTGCTTCAGCTCTGGCGGGAAATCCTCCTTTCTTTCTCGTTTCGTAAGTATCATTTCTTCTCTCCGTTGATTTTGTTTTGTACTATATTATTCTCTTGAAATAATTGTATATTTTTCTAATTGTTTTTTGTAGAGAGAGGTTGTTGGGCGTGACCCAACAAAGGAGGAGTATGACTATGGGTATAGAGCCCCCCGTCCGCAATTGTGGGTGTGGATGCATATGTGAGGTGTACGCTTGGATGAGTCCGTTTTGGGGACTCAAGCTGATGAGGTATTGTGTTACCGAAACCATTCTCTTTTATACGTCTAATTGTATTTTAATGCTCTTGCTTACCTTACGCTTGATGGCATGTATGTAGGATGAAGGAAGGGGAAGAAGAAGAGGAGGATCTAGATTATCAGCATCATGAAGCAAGTGAAGAGGATGAGGAATTGGATGATGAAGATCACTCGGAACCCGATGAGGATTCCGGTAAGACACCTCTTCATACATCTTCATTGTAAAAACTTTATGTATATATGGCCGAAGGTCCAACAATTTGTAAAATATAATAACGTTTTGGGCTCAATTACATTCTCTACAATGTATGTGTTTCTTATATTTGTGTTTATATTACAAATCTGAAACTGTGACTCTGTTTTAATTTTTTTTTTAAAGAGCTGGGGCAGACTGGGGAGTCCTGTGCAGACTCCCCAGTCTGCTCCAACTCTTTTTTTGTTGTGCTTTCATTGCTCAGTAGAGAAATGTCACCTATTGAGCAGCAATTTTTTTGCTGCTGAGCAGCGAATCCGCCGTTGTTGTGCAGCAAAAATAACAGTGTTTCTAGCAGTGAAAATGGCCCGGCACCTAGCTACTCTTTTAGTTATAAAAAACATTGCTATTTTCGCTCTGCTAGACCCTTATTCTGTTCTAGTGCTAGTGTGGCTTTGGGTTGCACTTTCAGATGTTGATATGGAGAAACATTCAATCAACTATATCAGAGTTAAGATTCAATATTGGGCCCCTATCACAAGAAAGAAGAATGCCACTGATGCTGAAGTGTATGAAGATTGTTGGAAAAAGCATTCAAAATGCAATGAAAATGATCCTCAATGTTGGGAACATGTTAGCAGCATTATTTGGATCTGAATGCCAAGGAAGGGACAAAAGATAGATAAGATAAAGATTCCAAAAACAATCATCTCAAAAGTTCAAGCAAGTTTGGAGCTTGGAGATACTACTTGTGCTAATGATAGTGAGGAGGAAGATCATGAGGAATAAGCACTCTTCACATTGTTTTCAATGGCAACTTTACACATGTTGCTCTATATGATCAATAGGTGATGAAGCTATGCATTTTGCTTTGTTTGCAACTTATTGTGGAGTATTTGGTTCCCTACCCAATTTTAGTGTACTATGGGTGATAGTGTAAGGCTAGGTTTTGGATGTTTATAGTTATTTGGGTTATGGATTCAATTAGTTATGGATAATGGGGCTTGAAATTTGTAACCATCATTTTGGTAATGAAAATAGTACTTGCAATAATTATTGTTGTCTATATGATTTTCAAGTTTAGGCCCACATCATGTGGATAATTTATTTTTTTAAACAAATAATTATTTGCTTTATATAAAGTCAGTACGTTCTCTCTCTCTCTCTCTCTCTCTCTCTCTTAATAGAAGATATATTACTAAAATTACTTTACAAATGGCCGCATGGCCGCCATATTGTGATGTATGAGCTTTACCTCACTAATTACTCCGAACCACATATGTAGCTGAAGAGTGGTTCTCTCTACCATGCAATATAGTGCTCATAGAGTACTACCGATCAACAAATGTGTTGAGAAACACAATGTCAATCCGAGGACTCGACCCGATTAGAGCATGAAGGCTTATCCCTTGTTGGAGAGCTCACATACACGAACCACCACTTGACGATTCAACCATTCAACACCTCAATTAATCTCTCAATCCCTTAAACCCACTACACTAATCAAGAGAACAAGCAATGCATGGCAATCTCTTAATCCCATTCAAACATTGATTAAAGCTTAGCTTTCCCTAATGCCAGCAAACTCATGAGCGTGCATCTACTAATCCACAAGCTTAAGCAAGCATAGAATGTAACATTCATAAACCCACAAGCTCATAGAGAGAGTCTATCCATGAATAACTCATTGCCAATGAAGTGGGCAAGAGCTTGCATCAATGGAGACTACACACACACACACTACAAGCATGCATACACAAGAGAAAGAAAGAAGCATTCAACTAATCATAGATCAATCTACTTCAATGATGCTAAAATAGACTAAGAGAAAGAAGTGGAGCTATACTCATTGGAGCTTGATGCTCATTAGAGTACAATAGAGAGAGTTAGAGAGTTGCCATAGCTTGAGAGCTCAAGAGCTTCACTCAATAGCTTATGAGAATGGCCAAAAACGTCCTCTTTCTTTAGCTAACATCTCTTTTATAGAGATGTCACTAACCCTAACCCTAGGCCTCTTTCACACATGGGCGAACAACCCCATAAGTGAGCCTTGCTTAATATACTTAGAACTCTCATTTAGAACCCACATTGGCCTAAAACAATTTACATTGCACTTCGGCACAAAAATATGGAAAAATCATGTGCGTCTTTATGTTCCCATGGCTACAATCCCGCTCTCTCGCATTAATTGCTTCTGGCCTCCTTCCATAATCCGTGTTCCCGTGAGTGTTCCCATGGAACATTCCCCCCTTCCTAAATCGCACACGTCCTCGGGCGCGGTAGAAACAAAAGCTGCAAAAAACAATGGAGACAAGTAAAGCCTTTTATTGAAAAAAAACCAGCAATGACAATCTCACACTTGAGCATGCAAGTGAAAGGCTGATTAGAGTTTTAAATAGTGCTAAAAGAATCGAGTAAAGACTAGTCAAAGTGAGACTAAGTGGTAGATAGTGCTATGTAAAGGCAAGTGTGCTTATACACCGCAGGTTATGACCGCAGTCCCAATGTCCTACAAGTGTTTAAGTTATTCCTAAGTGGCAACCCTACTCCTAAATATAAGCCATGGTGATTGGACCTTTCTTTCTTTCTTTGTTTTTTATTTTTTTTATTTTTTTATGTGTAAAGAGCAGAAGATTAAAGAGAATTATTATTTTTAGCTTGATAAAGAGGAAGGTTCCATCCCAATGAGACCTAAGCAATGGCCAAGAGACCTCCGCCAAGAGAATCTAAAGGCCGCTAAGTATCTCAAGGAGGGCGACAGACCCTTTTCTTTTTTTTTGACATAAGGAGTACCCCATGAAGATGAGGGCATCGGTCTCGAGGGCCCATAATGTACCCAAGAGTCCTACCAGCATCTATCAAGGTGATAGAGTCCTCGTAGGTCTTCTTCTTAATCTTTTAGACGTCAGTGTTCACCCCATGGAAACCAAGGCATCGGCCCCAAGGTGCTAAAACAACCTAAGGTCCTACCAAGCATCTCACATGGCCGTAGACACGTCATGTCTCAAGTCACTTCTATATATTTCTAGGGCATGTGTTTCATAAATTTTTGTTTATCGTAGCACCTAGTCCATACCTAAGAGGTAGCTACCACTAGGGATAACTAATATACTTCTAGAGCATAAAAACTTGGCATACTTCGTTGGTATATGTCTTACACTGTCTTCAAATAGAAATGCCTTCTACTAAGTCCTCTAAGAATCTAGAAATCACTCGCCACATAGTAACAACTAATTTAAAACTTAAACCAGCCAACTGTGTGTGAACATGCAAACAATATATGCAAAAGTGAAAAGCACATAAAGAACAAAAGATTATAATTTGAATACACCTGTTGTAGTGCTCGTTGATGTTGTGCGTTTGTCTGGATGCATTGCTGATGTGCAGATTACTTCTCTTTGCTCTTTGTAGGCATTGCATGTCTCCTCTTTTCCTAATTTGTGTGCACGATAGGTGGACTGTTGGAGCGTGTTTGTATGCTCTTGTTTAGCTCTGAGATTTCTACAAAATGTCTTATTAACAAACAAGAAAAGAAAAGAATAAAATTTGGAGAAAAGTGCCCTGGCTTGTTGATCTTATTGTGGAGTTGATGAGCTTATTCTTGCACTGGTAGTGGATCCGTGTCCACTTCTGCTCAAAAGATTGTATCAATCACTTCAGGATGTAAGGACAACCCTGTACAAAAGCCGGCCTCTAGAGAAGGTGGTAGAGGAAGGAGTGCTTCCTTGCTAAAATATGGCATTGTTTCTATGGGAAGATTAACCAGGCAATGCCGATTTTGGAATTGCTCAATGTAGTTGCTCATAGTGATCCAAAATTGACATGTTGAGGCTGGGGGAAGAAGGCCTTGCAAGATAGGTGGTTGCAAGTCATTTATGCATGTATCCCTCCATTGTTGTGCTTGAACCTCCTTAGGTAATCTACATTGATTTGGTCCTCGGTCTGATACTCTCAGATCAAGAAGGTTATGGCGTTGGGGTGTAATTCCCACAATTTGTTTCATTAAGCCCGTGCCATATCGTCAAAAGTAAGAGTGGCATAGCTAACAAATGTGTGAAGCTTCCCCTAATACGAGTCGTGCACACTCTTGACATTGTGGAAATGGATGATGCTATTGATAGAATAAAGTGACAAAGTGATGCCCACAATAAATTTCACCTAAGGGAGCATAAAAGTACCTAGAATGAGTTTGAAAAGGAGGAGCACTACAACCCCCGCGATGTTCAGGTTGAGTACTATCAGGGTCAATGCGTGGTGGACATGTATCTTGCCAAGTATCCATCAGGAGGTATCTGGGCGTAGAACAATGAAATTTAGAAACTTCAAACTTTATACACTCATATCCATCATTACAATCCCTATAAAAAACAATGTAGATAAGATCATCTAAAAAAGAACACAATCCTATAATGGCAGAATGAACCACATTAGTAAAAGTGAGACTATTCAAACACTGATCTACCAAAGAGCTTCAATTGTAGTGTTAATGCCTTACCTTTGGTTTTGGGTATGTCCTTCTTAAGAGGTGGGAAGGATAGCAATTGTCGAGGAATTTGACCAAGATAAGAGGATTTAGGAAGTGAAGTGCTAGAATCTATGCTCAAAGGAGACTCATGTAAAGTTGGATTTGTCTTAGGTACACAAGTTGATGGTGGAAGTGTGTAACAAGGAGAAGTTGGAACAACTGGTGATTCAATACATGTTTGGGGAAGGTCAACACAAGGAGATTTGTAGGTGCTATCACAACCACCTATCCTATCTTGAAGAGGTTATGTTGATTTCCTTTGCACCCACTGATATGAAAACCCAAGAGTGGCTTTTGGAATCTTATTGATACACTCTTCTGGCTCTAGCAAACCATGGAATTTGGGAAGCCAAAGTGTTGTTGCACCCTGATAATAGCCTTGTGCTTTAAGAACATGCTTTGGGACCCAATGAGTAACAATCTGAGGCTTAGGCTTGGAAAAGATATGCTTTTTAGTAGGTTTAGAAACTAGGCTAGATGGTACAGGTTTGTACGCATCTTTGGGTAGCCAAATTGACAATTCCTTCTTGCCTGGCCTTCTTTGAGCAGTGACTAGAGTAGTTGGAACATGCCAGCCATGGCTCTCACTTGAGGACTCATCGATTATCCACATCATTTGTCTTGGAGCTTGAAGAGTAGATGTTGAAAGTGGGGTGTGTAAGGTAGAACTACCACCCTTTTGACATGAAAAAACTCGTGGAGTAGCAAATCCCAAGATGCAATCAAAATCAATTTGCAATTTGTATTGTCTATTCTTCCAATCTAATGAACAATTGGTAGCACTTAACCATGATCGACCAAGAACAACCTCTAGCACTGCCTTGGACTTACTAGCCACATAAAAGGGAACAGACATCTAGTGATCTTGAATGGACATCATAATGACACATTTTTCCTCTATAGGGTTATCTTCACCACCTGAGAAGCTTCATAAGTCAATAGGAATGTACACAAGTGTTGGTTGTCCCAAGGCTACCCATGTGTCAAATGAGAGAACATTATAATCTGCACCAGAGTCAATTAAGGCAGAGACAAAGTAGGTAGTCTCATGAAGATGAAGACATACGTGAATATTGAAAGGATCAACATATTGTTCATCAGTAGCCAACTGTAAGGTCAACACAGAAGCCTTGCGATGCTCCTTGGCTTTTGCAACTCTAGCTTTAGCTTCTTCTTGAGCCTGACATTTAAGTAGGTCATGTGCTTCTTTCCGTGTGTGGGCAGCATGCATTTGTTGAAGCATGGCTTCAGTTAATGGTTCATTGTATTTCTTGAGACGACTTCCATTAATGAAGTTATGGCATTTGCTCACCTTCTAGTGTCTCTAAACGCACTGCACCACTAGGAGTAAGCTCATTAATCACAAACGGTCCTAGGCCACATTTCTTGAGCTTTCTCTTATGCTTCTTAAGTGTGTACAAGAGCACAAGGTCCCCTTTTTTGAATCGGCCAGTTTGTACATTTCGATCATACCATTGCTTTTGTCTCCTCTTCTCGGCATACATCCCCATTACCGCCAATAAGCGGGTCTCATCAAGCTTTTCCAATTCATCAATGCATTGAGAAAGCTCATGACCAGTCCAGTCCAATTGTTTAGCAACTCGTAGAGTAGGTACAAGAAATTCAATGGGAAGAATTGCATCTAGCCCACAAGCAAGCTTAAATGGGGTTGTGCCCACCACAGATGTTTTATAGGCTATTCTATATGCCTAAAGAACTGAGTGCAACTTTTGCTCCCAATCAGTCCTATGTCCCTCAACAATCTTTGTGAGTGCTCTGTAGAGAATCTTGTTAGTACTCTCAGCTTGACCATTGGTCTGAGAATGATAGGGTGCAGAACGCTTGTGAATTACCATAAATTCTTGAAGTAAAAACTCTATGACCGGCAAACATGTGGCAATATCATTCCATAACTCTGGTCAAAGCTTTATTAAATTCAGCAAAGGTAAGGTACAAGCCACTGGTGCTGACAAAATAGCTTGCACGATATCCATATCCATCTCCTTTGTCAACCTTCTATGCATGGAGGGTATCCTCAAGGTTTGAGAACAGTTCTCATATTCTCCCAAATAAGATGGTAAGGTTTTCATTGTATGCTTACTTCTAGGAGAAACAATTGTTTGAACTTCCTCTTCGATGCCTGGGCATCTAAAGTTGTGTTCTGTGCCCCTGGTAAAATCCACTTCAGAGAATGGAGGTGAAATAATAGAGGACATATTCTCATTAACTTTCTCATGAACTGCTGCCCACATCTCATTTGCCATGTCCTCGTTAGCATCAATAACTTCATCATTGCATGGGAAGGCAAGACTAGGTGGTGGCAGAATGCCTTCTTTCAATGGGGTGTCAATTGGTGCAGACTTCTCGCTACTATGAGCTTGTGAGATCAGCTCACTTTTCATTTCCCAACTTGATGACACTTCTGGTATGGTTTCTAATGTTGGCTTAAGAGAGGTGGGGCCCCGAGGGATAGGTGGAGGTGGGCCCTCAAGTATTGATTGAGCTTCCCTAATGAGTTGCTGATGTACAGCTAGATTGATCTTCTCCTCACCACGAGGGTTTGGGTATTCTTGAAGCTTCTTGGGTAGCTTAGATAAAGCTGCAATGCGACTTCTATGAGCATCAATGATGGCATCTAGAGTCTCGTTCACCTTATCCACAAAAATAAAACCCCCTAAAAGCTATCCTCGATTGTAATAGCCTCATCTTGTTTAGCACTAGGCCCAGGTTGAGGTTGATGCTCCTCATGCACTTCTTGGGATGTAAAAGCTTGATCCTTCATGTTTTGTTTAGAGACTTCTTGAGAACTAGTGGATGCACTCTTAGTTTGCTTGTTGCAATTTTTTTTCCTCCTAGTGGTCCTTTTTCTATTGGAATGTAGGGTCTTGTCCACTAGATTTGCCTTTGCATCGCTAGTTCGAGGTGTCTCATCAGTATGCATTTTGGCATTTCGTGTCTGTGATCTAGTCATGACTCTAAGTGGCATGACATTCTCATTCTCTGATGAAGGTGGCGATGGAACTGCCTCTACAAAGTTGAGTGAGACCTTTGGTTGAGAGGTGCCTTCCTCATGTGGTTTCAGCAAACAATCCTTTGGAAAGTGTTCTACACAACACCCTAGACAATATCTTTCAATTGGTGGAAACTGTGGTACTGTTGTATTGGATCGAGCTGCTTGCCTTTGGTGATGTGGACAATCACGAGCCCAATGGGCTTCTCCGCACTCATAACAGGGGCCCATTAGTTTGGCTTCTACTTTCCTTTGCTGCCATTGACCTGAGGGGCCTGAAGTCCTAGGTTGGTAGCCGCCTAGCAACATCCAAGAATTTTGTTCCCCCGATTGAGGCTCCAGTGCTTGGCTTGGATATGCGGGATTTTCAAAGGGATTTTCCTTGGATGAATATGATGCATATTCCTCCTCCACATAGCTTGAGTTTACTAAGTCTCTACACATATTTGAATTGTCGTAGTCAACAAACCTCACAGGAGCAGTCCCAGGAGCAGCAGGTTGAGCTCCAAGTACAGGTCGTGCTTGCTCTTGTGCCATCGGTGGCTTACGTTCAAAATTAGTATACTGTTGATGCATTTGTGGAGCCACTGCACCCCTTTGCTGCTCATGATCTTGTCTCATTCTTGCAATGCGAGTATATTCCTGTGTGGTGTGGGTATAATTCCAAGCACAGGCCTAGCACCACTTCTTTGTGGGTTGGTTTGTTACTAGAGGAGCAAAGGTATTACATTCTTTGGTTTTATGGTTACCGCCACATGCTCCACAAAGATGAGGACCTGTAGGTAGTACACTCCTCATTCGCTACTGTTGTTGTGGCTGCATGGGTGGGCGATAGGTTTGTCCCAATCTCCTTAGTACTAGGTGAGCTATCTGGTCTGGATTTACTAGTGCGCTAGACCTTGAACTTTGGTCATCACCCCACTGATCTCTAGGTTGCACCTCAGGGCCAGTACCATCTTGGAATTTGAAGTTATCTGTGAAATCCATAGCATCATGGCAACACTCATTGAAATTTGTACGCTTCTTTGCATAGAGGTGTGTGCAGTGTTGAATTTTTGAGTCCTTTTAAGAAGAGAGAAATTAATCGACTCTGGGTGGGATTCTCATCTTTTGGGCAACAATTAATGTACTGCTTCATCCTATTTACACAGTCTCTAACACTCTCAGTCTCGCCTTACTTGAAAGAGTAGATGTTTGCTACTGTGTCATGTTGAATCCCCATCAAGGAAAAAGCAACAATGAATCTCTCTTCCAAAACTCGTAAAGAAGATTTGTCTGAAACCTCTAGTGCCTGAAACCAAGCAAGGGCCTTTCCCTCAAGAGTGAGCCCAAATCCTTCAATTTGCGTATGTCAGTCACTTGCTCAGCTCGAACTCCTTGCCTAAATGCTGCTACATGGTCATATGGATCTCCCGACCCTTCGTACTTCTTTACCAGTTTCTGAAGAGTTGATGGCCTTACTCGTCTTGAATACTCATCATCAGGCCTACGGCCTCTCACTCTCAGTGGTTCCTCTCTTTGGTAAGGTGGTCCATATGCATCCCAAATTGGTGTGGGTCCCCTGTTACCTGCCTCACCAACTCTCTCCAAAGATCTTGTTACCCACATTTTAGGAGGTGCATTTATGGGAGGCCGAGTTGGCTCCCCTACCCTCCGATTGTCATAGTGAGAGAAACGTTGTTGTGGTGTGATTTGTGGTCACACTTTTGGTGTAGGATAATATCTTGGTACTAGAGTTGGGCTACTTGCAGTGGTCCACTTTGATGTTGAGGGTCCCTCTCTAGTGAACTCTCGTAGGGGAGGAGCAACAGTTTCTCCAAGAAAGGCTGTCTCTCCTGGTTTAGCTGTATTAGTTGAGAACACTTCCATGAATAATGGTTGTCCTCTCCATGTGAACTCACGAATCTCCTTCCAATCTAAGGTTCGGTATTCATTGGCCCATTTATCAAACGATGCGGTTCTTGTATCCTACAAGCTTCTCGACTACCACCACAAGTGCTAGAGGAAGATCTAGCTCTGGCAATCTAGTTGTGGCATAATATCCTTCTAAAGAGTCCTTATAGACCTCTTGAAGTGGGTCATCCTGAAAGACCTTTGTCACTGGAATTTGTCGTACAAACTTCCATTGGTTCTCAGTCCCCTGATTCATTTTGCTCTTCCCTTTCCTGTCCCTTTCCAAATTTAGATCTACAAAAAGTAAATCATCTATGGATGGCTTTGAGGACTGGGCATTGGATGGTCCAGGCATGTCCGGCTCAATGAGCCAATCATCTCTAGACTCCCTTGCTCCGAAAGGCTTTGATAAATCTAGGAACTCACTCTTAAAGAGCTCTCATAATTTGTCTACATTATCTGGATGATAGGTGATCTCCACCCATGTACATGTTACCCTGGTCATTGACTAGAGGTGCTCTATCAAGCTCTGAGAAAAAGTCTGCAATCTTAACGAGATACCGTTATTGTGGATCCCTAAAGATCTCAGCTCCTTGAGCATTCGTGTAGACATATTGAAGTCTCACATTGAGTGGTAACCCCATAATGTTGGCTTCAAATGGATTAAAAGATCTTGTGGGTGTCCTATTTGGGGCTAAGGGATGACTATTTGATGGCCCTAGATTGTCCATAGACAATGAGCTAGTTGTCCTGGAAAGGGTATCAGATTGGGATTCAGAAAAGGTTTCAGCAATATCTACCAAAATTCCTACTGATTGGGTCCCACTGTCCTGCGTAGGTACTCTAGAAGGTGCCCTAGACCCTATGGCAGTGTCTATATGACATCCCGACCGCAAGTGCATAAGGTCAAATTTTAAGTTTTTTTTTTGTCAAAAATTTTCAAGTTGGCTCAAACTTTGCCATAACCCATTTTGAACCCCCTCGAACACGTTAGGCCAAAAAAATAGCGTATTTTTCAAAAATCGCCTAAAATTTACCAGTTTTTCATATTGAACTCACTATGGGAAAATGGTTCCGGGACCAAAATTTCGATGATGGGTGTTTTCTAACTCCTCTCGGAAAGTTAGAAAACCTCTCAATTTTTTGCGACAGATAATGAAAAATTTTCTAGACTCTTTTTTTTTTGCACCTCTTTATCCGGTGCGCTGGCAGTCTTTATGGTGCGGTGTGTGGGTCTCTCCGCGCGGTGCGCTGTTCATGCACAGGCACCTTCTTTTATTATTATTTTTTTTCTTTTTTGAAGTGCGTGCTCAATGCGTGTGTAGGGAATTCAATGCGTGTGCAGCTGTGAGATTTGTAGGGAAGTCGAAATGTTCAATCTTCATGTGTGTGTACAGATTTCAGTTTTTGATACAGGTGCAGGTTTAACAGAGAACTAAAATGCACAAAATTAAAGATGCAGAAAACTAAGCTAAGAATAGAAAATAAAACGAACATGCAGAAAATTGAAACTATAAAAATTAACCTCAGACAGCAAAAATTATCCTTAAACAGAATGACAAAAATGCAAATCAGGCCTCTCTCTTTCGCACATAAATTGAAATTGGCAGGTTTAGCGCCTACCTCCAATCCTTCCCGTATGTTGAATCCTTGTCCTGACCTCAAGGGAGAGGCGTAGCTAGCCAATCACACTCAAATTGCAAGACAATAAAGAGAATTTAACAAAAGATTAGTCTTAAATAAATACCAAAATTAGTCCCAAAGCCTGCTCTCCTATCCAACGGTTTTGCAACCGATTGGAGCTTAACAAGGAGTGGTAGTGTGTGTATGCTGCTCAAGTTTCAACTAATGTAGACACTCGCTCCCTGGCAGCGGCGCCATTGAAGAGCGGTTCTCTCTACCGTGCAATATAGTGTTCATAGAGTACTACCGATCAACAAATGTGTTGAGAAACACAATGTCAATCCGAGGACTCGACCCGATTAGTGCATGAAGGCTTGTCCCTTGCAGGAGAGCTCACATACACGAACCACCACTTGACGATTCAACCATTCAACACCTCAATCAATCTCTCAATCCCTTAAACCCACTACACTAATCAAGAGAATAAGCAATGCACGGCAATCTCTTAATCCCATTCAAACATTGATTAAATCTTAGCTTTCCCTAATGCCAGCAAACCCATAAGCGTGCATCTACTAACCCACAAGCTTAAGCAAGCATAGAATGTAACATTCATAAACCCACTCAGTCTATCCATGAATAACTCATTGCCAATGAAGTGGGCAAGAGCTTGCATCAATGGAGACTACACACACACACACTACAAGCATGCATACACAAGAGAAAGAAAGAAGCATTCAACTAATCATAGATTAATCTACTTCAATGATGTTAAAACAGATTAAGAGAAAGAAGTGGAGCTATACTCATTGGAGCTTGATACTCATTAGAGTACAATAGAGAGAGTTAGAGAGTTGCCATAGCTTGAGAGCTCAAGAGCTTCACTCAATAGCTTATGAGAATGGCAAAAAACGTCCTCTTTCTTTAGCTAACATCTCTTTTATAGAGATGTCACTAACCCTAACCCTAGGCCTCTTTCACACATGGGCAGACAACCCCAAAAGTGAGCCTTGCTTAATACACTTAGAACTCTCATTTAGAACCCACATTGGCCTAAAATGATTTACATTGCACTTCACCACAAAAATATGAAAAAATTATGTGCGTCTTTATGTTTCCATGGCTACAATCCCGCTCTCTCGCATTAATTGCTTCCGGCCTCCTTCCATAATCCGTGTTCCCGTGAGTGTTCCCGTGGAACAGTAGCTCGGACCCTCATCCAATATATAGCCATGTCATTCTTCGCCAAATGAGAAGATTGCAGGGAGGAGACTTGCCACAATAGTAGCCCTTTTATACAATCTAATTGAGATATAATACCAACTTGTGCATCAAATATGAAGGCATTCCTAGTTAACCTTATATGCCACAAACCTGTCCACCTGAAAAGATGAAAGGAAACTGAATGTTCTAGGGTATCTAGCCCATTCAAAATCTTGTCAAAAATCCAGTCTTTAACCTTTATGGGCCTATCTATCAACGGAGTCCATATGCAGGAAAGGAAATCCCACACCTTCTTTGCCAAAATATGCGGGCATGTTTCCAAGCATGTAGTACAAAACACACAATTACCCAAAGTAGTCCACAGCTTTCGCTTACTGGTCCCCCAATGGTAGGCCTCCAACTAGCATGCACCATAGGAACACCTTTCCTTGATATGAAATCTTAGACCACCAGCCCTGCAAGATTACTTCCTTCCACTAGGCCCTACTCGTCATGATGTTCCACACCCTATTAGCCTCCTCAATGATCCAGTGCTTATCTTCTACTATCATATGTTACACTTGATTTGTTATATGTTGGACAATGTCCTGAGGCTTTCTGAATTCCAAATCTAACCAAGGTTGCCGATTCTCCAATTGAGGAATATCACCAAACGGTGTAAGTGATGGCGTCACCTTCTCCCATAACTGTAAATATCCATGTGGAACCCAAAAATATTGATGAATTTTATGAAAAGACAATAAGAGGCCTCTACGTGGCAACAAAGCATCCAGAATTCTCACTAGTCCCAATCAAGCCATTCTATTGAATTTTGGTTGCTTAACAAGTTTGTCAAGACACTCCAAAAGTTATGAAGTAGCCATCACCTCACGTGCCATAGAATTTAATTGTAACAGCTTTGATTTAGTGTGTGCCAACACCTCCTTCCATGAGATCACCACTCAAACCTGTTTGGAACCATTCACTACATCCCACCATGTACCATCAATCTTGGTATTACCATGCACAAGTACGACCTCCTCTATGAGGGCCTTAGCCATTACCACCCATGGCTCTTGAGATACACACATATCTTGCAAATAAAGTCCATCTCCTAGCGACCATATGTAATCTGACATCTAATAGGGCTGCCTCTCCCCTCCTCTTCGGAGTAGTAACATGTTCCTAAGAAATCCATGTCTGCCCTAGCTTCTTTCCTGCTCTTTTCCATAGCATAAATCGAATTGGTTGTTGTATCTGATGCAAAGCTTTTCCCATCCATGCCAATAAAGGCAAAGAAAAAGATATCATGCTAATCATAATGGATTGTGCCACTTTGAGCCGAACATGCATAGGCCAACCCTGAGATTTCCAATACACGAACTTATAATTTATCCTTGCATAAATCCATGCCAACAAAGCCTATGAATCAACATCAACTCCAATCAGATAACCCAAGTGGCATGTTATGTATCCCCTTTGTATGACCTGCCCATTCCATCCCAAACCAAGCAAATCGCTCTTGGTACAGCTTATTAGAGTAGATTTTTGCATATTAATGCATAGCCCTGAAACAAGACCAAAAGTATTCCAAACAGCCATAGCCTTCTTAATATTATCTCTTTGAGCCTTAAGGAACATGAAAGAATCATCTTCCAATGCCTGGACGACCATCTGCTCTCTGCTTGGAAGAAGTGTAAGCCCTACAATTTCATCATCCTCCACAAGCTTATCCAGTCGAAGATAAGATTGGATATTGGAAACAAGAGAGGGCTACGTGGGCGTCCCTGCTTGATTGATCTCATCAAAATCATAAGCCTAGCCAATAGTATCAATCAAAGAAGACATTTGGGGGCCAAATCCCATAGCCTGCATAAGCTGTGAAAGAAAAGACCAACTAACATGATCATAAGCCTTTTAACCACCTCTTGCCCTTGAAGCTAGAAAGCCAATCAATGAGAGGTACCACCATCGGCCTCTCTTTCCTTCAAATATTGCACAGGATCCTCAATGCCTTCTCTCTCCATCTGTTCCCATACTCTTCGCAACAAAACATCCACCTATTCCTTCGCACCTAAAGTACGGGCATCACTAGGTGATGTATCATGTCTCAACTTGACATCCAGATACTTCTTGTCCTAGGCTGAGACCATAGCCCATTTTTATCAAATAGAAGAGGAAAGTTTACTTGATTTTCTTTTGTAACTCGAGGTCTTAGATTATACCAAGAGTGTGATACCCTACCTTGGTTATCTTTCTCTCGAGTCCATCTTGTGACACCAAGACGAAATGATGAAGAGGCACCATGACTAGCACCCACATTTTGATTACCACTAGAAGTAGCTGTCTCGCAATCTACCACTTGCTCACTTTGTTTTTCTACTTCTCTCTCTCTCTCTCTCTCTCTCTCTCTCTCTCTCTCTTGGGATTATTCCTACGACGTTAAAAGAGCTTCTTCTTCTCTCTCTCTCCAGAGTCCTCATATGCATTTTAAAATTAGAGGATAGAAAATATTAAGGTTATATCCTCCAATTCTGCTATTTAAAATTTTATTTAAAATAGAAATATTAATCATTTATACAATACTTTAACTTATAAAATAATTTAAATCTTTACCTCTAGTTTACTATAATCTTTCTCTACCTCACCTATATATAATGAGGTTTCATGCAAGTCATTGAAGCAACCATTCTCTTTCTCAAAAAGCTTCCCATTTTAATCGTAAGGAACAACATCTTTCCAAGCCTAGTACCTATGCACCTAGTCTTTCCAATGATAGCTCTGTATTGAATTCTATGCAAAATGTACTCTCTATTCACTTGAGATAAATTCATGGATTTCATTGAGGCTTGGGTCCCTTTTTATACTTGATTTTGATGGTTGGAGAGTCCCACTTCTATGCAAAATGCCCTCTATACTCACTTGAGAAAAATTCATGGATTTCACGGGGTTTGGGACCTTTTTTATACTTGATTTTGATGGTTGGAGAGTGACACTTCACATCTAGACCACTTGACTTCATCCACGCATGCATATTCATGCAACATTCACTTTAGCCTACCATGCGCTAATACTTTCTAAATTAACTAATAGAATGAGCCCAGGAGGTAAGGGGACAAGAATAGTAATTAGGTCCCACTAGCAAACCAAAGCCTAATTAGGGTCAAAGAAGTAAAAAATGTGCACCCAGCCCTCTTCCTATTGGTCCATTCCTAATCAAAAGTTAATCCAAGAAGCCCTCTTTGGGTCCAAAAAATTTCTAATGTACATAGATACATGTACACAAACACATATATATGTGTATGTATGTACACACACATACAAATATACATGCATATGTATGTATGTGTGTATATATGTATACATGTATGTATGTATATGTGAGTGTCTGTATATATATATATATATATATATATATATATATATATATATATATACAGACACTCACATATACATACATACATATATATACATGTATGTATATATACACACACTACATGCATATGTATGTATGTGTGTATGTATATATGTATACATATGTATGTATGTACGCATGTATGTGTATGTATATATATATATATATACATATATATATACGCATGTATGTGTATATATATATATATATATATATATATGGATGACTATATATTTATGTATGTATACATACATATATCTATACACACACATATATGTATACATATATATATGTGTATAAAAAACGGGCACTCCAATTTGTGGGACTCCCTAGGCCTTTCCACTACTTGTTTCAACCTATGGCCATGCAATATATGCTTGCTTCAACCGAAACCCGTCCACATTGAGCGTACAGAGATCTTACCTCCTAGTAATTTCGGATAATTACTTGCATGCACTTTATTCTACTTCAGAGTCCATACATACAGTATGGTGTTGTAAGGTCTACGTCAAAATGTATAATTTGTCTTAAGGTCTACGTCTACGTCGATCTGTATAAATTGTCTTAAGGTCAGAGAATGATCTGCGGATAGAGAACCTACAAAGGTGTTTGTATTGCATTCTGAGCTTCTCCACACTGTGGACGCAATCTTTTAAGTGAAATATTGTTGGACAAATAGATCCTCATATTTACAAGGTTAATCTTGGCCTTTCTTTTTTATTATTATCAATAATTACATATATATATAAACCAGCAGAAAACCTTTATATCAAAATATTTAACCCCCCATCTGTTTATACAAAACATTTACAGTTTCATATCCTAATGGAAGCTTGTATTCAGCTTGGATATTCTTGGCCTTTCTATTTACATTTGAAAATATATAAATATATGCATATGAACCCATACCATGCATCAAATTCTCAAAGCCAGAGCGTCTTTCACATGCCATCTCCCAATAAGCCCAATATTCAAGACCCGTGCATGCTTGAAAGTCTCAAAGCCAGAGCTTCTTTCACATGCCATCTCTGTGCTATCACTATTCAAACAACATAGCAAGATCACCACTTGCTTCACTCTTTTAAAGCTTTGGAAATACACAATTTGCACTTTACCTTATTTAAGTGTTTCCAATGGCTTATTATCGCATATTAATTGCCACCCACAAAGTTTATTACAAAACCTTTAGAATAAAGGCTAGCTCTAATATTTATTTACCTCTTGCTTGGACCATAAGAAACCCATCGTTAACCATATTAAGCCAATGAGCGTGGACGAGGTACTACTTGAGCATGGAAAATATCAGCCAAAAGAATGAGCCTAGACGAGTTACTACTTGAACATAGAGAATATGGGCCGTATGAATGGTTGTCTAGGGATACTTAATCCCAGCAACACAAAAGGCAACCCTATTTATCACCACAAGAGGTACACATCTCTATATTATATAAAGGAAGAGTTTACGAAGCTACCATGTGGTAAGAATTTGGAGGATCGAGAGGCAATTTTGAGGTTTGAGGAGATGTAGGCTCCTATTACTCCACTTGTTTTACAAACATGTGCGTAGTCACTTGTTGTTTAGAGGTTTAGCATAGCACGGGAGGTGTGCATGGCTAGATCGCTCCCTTGCAGCATGGTTAGAAGGTAATGCGTGTTGGGTCTTGCCATGGCCACCTTCATTCCGAAGGGGGGTTTGTTAGCTATTCGGAGCCTAATGTATGTGAACGAACCCCCTTATATGTGTCCCATCATGTGTGTATACCCTTGTTTATGTGTCCTCATGTGTGTATTAGTATGTGAACCCACTCGACTTAGAGTGGTAAGCACAATATGAGACCAAAAACTTCTAAAGTGAATTTTTCACACCCATTAATTAATGCCATAAAGCAATATCTATATATTTTATGTGTTAGGACATAAGCAATAATGTCATAAGCAATATCTATATATTTTATGTGTTAGGACATAAGCAATAATGTCATGAGTTGAATCTTTATACCTTTAAAGGTTTTGTAGGTGATTTAAGAAATAAAAATCACATCATCATATTTTCTTTCTAGTGCTTTGTTCTCCCTCTATCTCTCTCTCTCTTCTCCGTCTCCCTACCATGATGGAGTGTTTTCATCCACCATAGCCTGCCTGCCTGTGATGCTCTCTCTCTCTCTCTCTCTTCTCCGTCTCCCTACGTCCATGATGGAGTGTTTTCATCCACCATAGCCTGCTTGTGATGCTCACACAAACGTCACAAACGTCCAATGTCAGCTATCTATTCATGTTGATGTATGAACATCATTTTTGTATTTTATGCATCTCTATTGCTTCTTGATGGCGGCCACAATGAAAAGTGCAAGTATTGCTGATCATTGGGCAACTTTCATCACTAAATCCCTACTGATTATTGGGAGTTTTTCTCAATGATAGGTAATGCCTAATAATAATAAATGTGATATTATTTATTGTGTTTTTAGGAATGAAGTACAATGCAATGATAGTATTTATGCATCTTCTCTGAAGAATAGGTTTGAAGTGTTTCTAGGTTCAAAGAGTTCTTTTTATGCTATGCTAGTTCTTTTCTTTAATGTGAAGTGTTGATGCTTCACAAGCATCAGCTACTAGGGCTATAAGTTTAGCTTTAGGGAAAGGATAAAAGAGTGATTCTATTCTTCTTTAGAGATTGGTTATGGGAGACCAGTAGGCTCGTTCGAGCTCTGGTGCTATTGATATGGCAAGCTCGAAGGGAGTGGACCTTCAGAGTGCGGATTCTTTTGAGAGATTATGTCTCAACTTTGAGATGTGTTTCCAAAGGAACTACTTTGCTTACCTTTGAGACAGGGTGTAAACCATAGGATTAAGCTAGTACCTGGGGCTCAGCCGCCCTGATGTTTAAGAAGCCTCATAGGTTAAGCTAGACTGAGGAGGATAATTGTGGTGAGGGTACGTGGTATGGGACGTGCATACTTTGTGGGCTTGCTAGGGTTGTGCTAGTATCTAGCTCAGTGGGTGGCTTGGCTTACCACTACGTGTTGTTTGGATCCTATGGTTGGATGGTGAGTGCTAACCAAATCCTTATATATTCCCTTTGTTCTTTTGTCTCTAACACGGTTTAGAGTGTTGCAGTGTAATGGATGAGCTTCTTGGATAATGAACATGAGTGTTAGGTCATACACAAGAAAGTGAAATCTTGTTTAGGTGTGCTTAAATTCATCACTCAAGTTTGAATTCGGAAGAAAGATGGGGTAGGGTAATACTCTACTTTTTTGAAGTTCACTAAGCTTCCTTCTCAAGTCAGACCTGAGACGGTTGTCTCGACTCTTGTCTCTTATGTATGCAAGAATATTTTATATTCTAAGTCGAGCATGTTTTATAAACCCTCCACATTGCACAACGGCCGGTACTGGGTCCGGGACGGTGTAAGAAAATGAAATTTTATCCTGTCTCGTGAGGGAATAAAATACGAACCATGGTCGTCGATGCTACGGAACAGCAAAGGGCCCTGAACGTCACATGTCGTTACGACTCTTGCAAGTCCGTAGCTAGCACAAAGAGCTCACAGTATAGCCAACCCCGGCCTACTTTTAAATAGAGAGGAAAAGTGGCTCTGAAGTGGCCGTTTCCTTGACATTCCAGTGGTAATATAGGGGGCATCTGTGTAGAGGAAGCATAGCTTTGAAATGAACCTGTAGGTAAAGCCATGGCGAAAACTGCTCCTATGCGTTGTACATGGTCCATGGAGAGGATCAAGAGTAGCTCTCAAATATTTCTTTCATTCTTACGCAAGTAGGCTCATAGTGTTGTAGGTAGAGCGGTCGGAAAACTAGTGCTTGTACGACTCTTGTATGTAGAGAAAGCATAGCTTTTAGACAAACTTATAGCTAGACTACGATCAGGTGCAGAGGAAGAAAAGGCTCTCCTAGCTAGCTTAGTCGAGTGTGATTTAGGGCATAAAAGCCAATATGGCCAGTATTAACTTCTGGCCCCTGGCTGATGAGGATAACACTATATCTTGTAATAACGAAGATCTTTGTAGTACCGATTGGACTGAGCTGTTTGAACAATGGGCTGAGCTAGACCAATTAAGCTGTTATAGCATTGGCCACAGTGGTAGCTCCAGTGATACTATGTTTGATGGTGTGAAGAATGCTGGCAACGCTCCCGCATGCAATGTTGGCAGTTCAAATTCTCATGCGTTTCTGGCCTCATTGGGATCCAGCGCTCCACGTGTTCTTAATGCAAGCTTGCTACGTCAGCTGCTCCTGAATCCAAAGCCAAAGCCAGAGCTGAAAAATCACATAGGAAAATGTCCCTGCCTGGTACTCCATCACCTAAGCACGCAACGTAGGAAAACGTCCATGCAATTAGCGCCACCCCAGCCAAGCAGCTCCGCCCGAAAGCCGGCGACATCAAACAGCCTATCTGATAAGCGTAAAACTAACCCTGCCCGGAGCCTTCCACGTGGCCCTGCCACCGTAGATATTGATGATTGTGGTGGAGGGACTAATAGGATAGTGACACGTAAGAGGAGGTTTGCCCATCTTAATGATGGTGGTGCACGTGGAGCTTATCGGATGATGACATTCAAGACGAGCTCTCACACTAGTCTGGATCGAGGTGGTGGACTCTCCGCCAAGGCGGAGAGCGAGGCTGTCCGCCGGCGGAAAATGACTCGCCTCTTCTACAAGCTCCGAGCCATTATCCCCTTTCACGACGTACCCCTGGTGACTTCCTCCTACTGCTCTTACGATTATTAATCTAGTTATCAAATCATTAGTGTATCATTATTTACCAAATCATAAGTTTTACGTCCTATTATTCCTCGTGTTCTTGTCGTAGGCTATTATGCTACCTTTAATTTGGCTTTGTTGTTTAAAACCTTATGGATATGTGCCCCTTGGTGGACTGCAGAATGATCGATGCGTCCTCATAGACGAGACTTGTCGTTACATTGCATTCCTTCAGCGGCAGCAACAGTTACTCAAAGCCAAGGCACACATATTGATGTCCATAATGGAGCAAGAAACGAGTGGATCACAGCTACTACGTCCTAACGACAACAATTCTGAGTTCCAAGCTGCTCCAAAGGTTGCATCAGACAGTAAATCAGAAGTAAGTGAGTTTGCACCTCATGTAAGAGTCTGCGTTTCCAAAGGAGACCGCATTCACATCACCATCAGCTGCTACGAGAGAGCGCCAGGTCTCTTCTCAACCATTCTGGCCAACTTGGAGCAGCGAGGGCTTGATGTAGGCAGTGCCAACCGCTCCCAACATGAATTTGGGGTGATGTACGCCCTGCACGCAACGGTAAGAGAGCTATGCCTATCACTATGGCTATTTGTAGTAGAGCGTGAGTGCGTGCACGTGCGAATGCTTGAGAGAGAGATGGCGCGCGCGCATGTCTTAGCGCGCCATGTTCATGGTACTTCGTTTACTAACGTGATGCATAACATTATTTTGTGTATGACTTGATAAACCAAGGCTGCAAGGCTCATTCTTTGTCAATTTCCAGGTACATAAGTTAAGTCCCTGTTGCATTGACATCGAGGAGCTGAAGGCCGATCTCTTTGCAAAAGCAGTATCAAAGCTCTAGTTTATGCGGCGTTCGCCAGGTCAAAGTAGTGGACATTTTTGATTGCAGAACATTATGATGCTTGGGAGAATTGGGTGAGTCAAAGTTGATTCTGTCCATTGTCTCAAGCATCAAGAGCTAAGATTGGGTGAGCACTGAGGGCTTCAACCTGTCAAGAGTCACTGTCTTTTTTTTGCCAAGAGACACTGTCAGCTTTCAAGAGACGTTCTCTCTTTTTGTCAAGAGACATTGTCCTTTTTGTATTAATATCATTCTCCTTTGAATGTCACTGGCAGCCGACACCATTTTCAATTTAATGATAATTTACAACTTGTTTACTGGTGCATTACATTAATTTTAGCAATTGTCACATATATATCTTTTAGAATTTATTTGTCTTTGAAGATAGGATGTGGGATAAAATATGTAGATGGCTTCAGTTTGTCTATTTTTTAAATCTTCAGATGTATATGGGTAAAGGATGAAAGGATGGTCATGATGTAATAATATATATTTTCAAAAATAATGTATAGCATTCTGTCAAACATAAAGTTTGGAAAAACATTATCTAAAAGTACTTGAGTTCTTTGATTAATCAAGTAACATCCTCTAAAACAAAAAACTTTTTATACTTTTTATACTTTATTGATTAATCAAGTAACATTCTCTAAAACTATAATATTTTTAAATTGGTCGAAAGACTCTACAATAAGATATTAAAAATAGATAGCACTACAAGGAAAAGCGATCGTAGGCGCGTTTATAGACTTAGTTTGACAACGTGGTTTAAAATGTTACGGGCGTGTTTACAAGCGCGTCTAAAATCGCGTCTACTGACACATCTATAATAGAGGCTATAAGCGTGTCTATATGCATGTCCATACTGCATAATAGACGTGCTTATAGACACGCATATGAACGTGCTCTCGAATTAAAAAAAAATTCAGAGAGCTGCTTGTGCACATGTACAGCTGCATTTTCTGCACAGGTAGCTCTCTGGGTTAAGAATTTTCTTACTTGTACATAGACGAATCCAGATCAGCAAAGATATCAACATAAAAACTTAAATTAAAGATAGACATGCACAAAAAGATTTGCGAACATACTTAGAATATTGATTAAAGAATATGAGAAATTATATTTTATATCCAAAAAATTATCCATACATGATCGTAGAGCCACATAAGGCTTGAATAAAAACATAGATACATAAAGAAGATGAAAAATTTCATCTTATATCCAAGAAGTTGTCCATACATGATGGTAGCCCACATGAGGCTTGAAAAAGAAACATAGTTGCATAAACCAAAACTATACATGAAGAAACACTGGTGGGTGACTACTTGGAGGAGTCATCACTCTCCGAGTCATCTTGTCCTCCTTCTTGTCCACCTTGTGCCTACACAAAGTGAAGATATATATAAATAAATAATAGAAAGTATTATAAAGGACGAAACATGTTTTGTAAATAAAAATAAAAAGTATTACCTGCATTGGTGTTCTCCTTGCTCGATTGTATTGTTCATCGGAGATGATCCCTTCATCGTGAAGGTAATCCCATGTATCTCCTCTACTGCGGCGACGATGGTAGTTAGTCTCTACTGGGGTGGGATCTCTACCCACAATGTCATGCTACATCACAAGATAAATATTACAACAATTATAACACAACTCAAATAGAGAGCATAAAAAGAAAAGACATGAAGTTACACTATACAAACAAACTCGGCCTCCCATGATGCACGACCTCCAGATCCGAAGTGCGACGATCCATATCACTCCATTTCTATTCGCCGCGCTTCTCTTTGTTGTTGATTTACTACTCCTTCTTGGATTTCTTCCACTCGTTCTTATGAGCAGTAGATGGCTTACCATGTCCATTTTGACCGGCATCTATTCGGGCTTTCTCCTCCTTTGCATGTCTCCTTACTAGAGACATCATATTCTTAAGTATGTCTTTGATTTTGTGTCACGTCCATCTACTGTTAAACCTTTGGTCGTTAGGATTAGGATACTTCATGTCGACAGCTTTAATGCAATCATCCACCACTAGGCTCTCCCTGTGCTACTTAAAATGTATAAAGCAGTCTTTATGGTGTGCAAAAACTACTTGGTGCAAGTGGTTTACCACCTCCTTCCCACGAGAGTCATCAACTATGTCACCCACATATGTGATATCATAATATGATATATCACCATGATGTGGTGGTGACAGTGAAGAACTATCCCCACCCCCAAAGCAGTGTCCTAGACATCCTCTATCTCCTCTACCTCCACTCTTAGTGCTAGTGTGGCATGAGCTACGACCGCCACTATGTCCACGACTACCCTCCCTATGACGACGGCTGCCACTCTCATGAGAGCCATGATAACTATGAGGTGCCACATCTCCTCTGAAGGTGGAGGTGTAGGAGATGCTGTAGTACTAACTGGGACTGACGGATGAGGGGTGAATGTAAAAGCAGGTGAAGTGCCTGGCAAGGGTGAAGTGCATGGCAAGGGACTCTGTTCAGCTGTGGGTGGACCCCATGGTAAAGGGGTGCCTGCTGTCTGCTGCATAGGCTGCCAACTGCTCGGGAGTGGGAGTATAGCCAAAGATCCCTCTACCTCTCTAGCAAACCGTTGTTGAGACTCGATGAGAGCCTCAACATAAAAAATAATCAGATATTAAGAAAATATTATTAAATGAAGACTTTCCGGCTCTTTAAGTCATTTGACATTGGGAATCATCTCACTCTTAAAAACGAAAAAAAAACAAACCAAGAAAATAAAAAAAATAAAGAACTAGTCTCGGCTCTTTAAGTCCAATGACCCCGAGAATCAATACATAGACAATGAAATAACTACCACCTTAATTAAAATGAGTGTAAAAAGAGGCCTACCTTGGTTATTTGTGATTTTTGAGGTCAAGTATATAAAAATATGTAAAATAGTCAAAAAAAAGTGAGCTATATAAACACTTGATTTTGTATTACAAAAGAAAAATAGGATTCAAGAAGAAAAGCAAGAGCTAGAGCAAGAGTAAGAGCAAGAAGAAAAGGAGCAAGAAGAAGAAGGACAGAAAGAGACTCACCACAACCAAGGTATGTACCTTCAAACTCTTACTCCACAGTCCTTTGTAAAACAGATTTGCAACCCGGTGATGAAGCTTGAGAGGGTGATGCTTGAGAGGGTGAGAGAGGATTAGAAATAAGGCGAGAAGGTTTTTGCAAGAACTGCGTTTTGCCCTTTCTGCATACTTTCAAAATGCTCTCAGGTTTAATTTTTGGTCTTCTTCATCACACACTACGCGTCTATTTTAGCGTCTAAAATCGCGTCTGAAAGGGAGTCTATAAACGCGTCTATTTTGCACTCTCCTCATGAGATGGTGGAGGAAGGGGTTTTAGAAGATATGGTACATGCTCTATTTTTCGATGAGCGTAGTGAAAAAGAAAAAGCCAACAATGTCCTTTTCTTGAGCATAACCTTTTGCAACAAGTCTAGCCTTATAGCGATCAACACTGCTATCTGGCTTTCGTTTCAACTTAAAAACCCACTTACATACAATGACCTTTTTACCAATGGGCAAATCACACAAAGACCATGTACCATTCTTCATTATAGCATCATATTCACTTTGCATTGCAGCCAACCAATTTTTTGGATTTTGTGCCTCATCAAATGAAAGAGATTCTTCATCTTCACACATACTAGACAGAGCCAAAGCATTACAATCTGATGCATAAGAGGCATGCTGAAAACCTGAACGAGTACGACTAGACATAGGTGCATCAATTTTACTACTATCACGCAAGGTTTGCTGCTCCAGCCATTTAGGCATACCTCTAGCCTGCTTATTTTCAGCCCTATCCTCATAAATTACATCCTGTAAATCTGTATCAAAAATAGGCTAATCTATGATGTCATTTGAAATCTGCAATATTTGCCTCATTAGGACTTACATTTGAATTCCCACCTATAAACAAAGGCAACAACGTATCAAATACATCTCGTGAGCTTACACCTATCTCTTTGGTACATGATAACAAAGGTTGCACAGCATCTTCCACAAAAACAACATCTCGACTAATCAAGATACGCTTTGACTGCGGATGATACAATCTGTAACCCTTGCTCTCAGCACTGTAACCAACAAAAATGCATTTGACAGCCTTATCATCCAATTTTCTATGTTGTTGCATAGGCACTAAAGCATAGGCCAAGCAACCAAAGACATGCAGGTAACCAATAGAAGGCTTCCTGCCATGCCAAGCTTCGTATGGAGTAACAGACTGCAAGGCCTTAGTGGGACACCTGTTGAGTACATATGCAGCACACATGACAGCCTCAAGCCAAAACGCATGTGGCAAAGCTTGGCTCTTGACCATACATCGTGCCATCTCCATAAGTGACATGTTTTTCCTCTCAGCAACACCATTTTGCTGAGGGGTATACAGCATTGTACATTGGTGTTTTATCCCACAACTAGCCAGAAATGCAACAAACTCTTTAGACATGTACTCCCCCCCTCGATCAGAACGGAGGGTACCCACAGTACAATTGGATACATTTTCAACCAGTCACGAAGTACAAGTGTTTACCAAATGACGGAGTTTGCATAGGCCCACATACATCACTATGTATACAAGTTGCAATTTGCGAGTGGCTCGCACAAAACCATCCTTTGGAAACGTAGAACGTTGCATTTTGCCCAAAATACAGCCTTCACAAACATGTTTCAATGGTGCCTCAAGAGGGGGCAATGAAGAAACCATATTAAATTTTTGCAAACGTAGCAAACTAGCAAAGTTCAAATGACCAAAACGAGCATGCCATAGTTTTACATCTGAAATTGCCTTTTCATCAAAAACTACATTTGCTGAATCTTCCACACACTTCATAAGAATTGAGCCTATACACACTACAAGACAATGCTGCCTACACGCGTTCCATACACGCGATAAATTACGGGCGCGTGTATGGTCGCGCATGTATTTGAATAGTATCGGGCGTGTGTATATTGGCATTTAAATTTGCGTGTATATTGGCATTTATCAACGCGTGTATAAGCGCATGTATATACACGCATTAATACACGCATCAATACATGCTTTATTAAGAAAAACTAAATTCTTTTACAAAATTAAAAACTATTTTCTTTAAACCATCTCATAGTACATTACAGTATATATCATTACACAATTCCACTACATGCATTTACAACAATGAAATATATTCAAAAATAAATCATGAGATGATAATTAAAAGACAACACATACAATAGAAATGTCATCAATTTAGAATGATACAGTGATGGATTGGTTAGGGTTCGATCTCATCTTCAATAAGATCCATCCTTGCCAAACGATCAACATCAATATCCATTTGATCAATTTGTAAGGCTATGATTAAATTTATTCCACTATCGATATTCTATCCATTGATAATGGTATCGATGTCCTGATCATCCTCATCAACATCACCATCATCCTCAATGGTAGGGTCATTCTCATGATCATGAGAAATGGCACGCTCATCCTCATTATCATGATCATCTCTTATTTCTTGATCATCGATCACAACATCTTCATTGGCATGTTCGACATCATCTTCATTGCGGCTTGTTACATCCTCCATATGCTCCATATCAGTGAATGTATTATACATCACTTTGGAACGTGGTGCAATAGGGACGACGTACCACCATTTACACATACTGCAATAATTAATTAGCATATCAAAAGTCAAGGGGTACGCGAGCTTAGATATATATGTACATGAAACACATTAGTAAAAAAATGTTGTGGCAATACGAGCCTATCTTTCTTTGTTTGCCCCAAAACTTTGTAGAGACAATAGTTACATAGCCACTTGCATGGCGTTTTATGGTTGCGTTAAGCCCTTTTTCCACCACGTTCATTTGCCATTTGACATCCAAAACATACACAAAGAAGCGGCGAAAGTCAAGCCTAAATATGTCTTGGATTGTGCCACAATAATCATCCATTTTTCCATTAGCTCCCTCAAAGCTACTAATGACACCGCAATCTTGTGTATTCCTCTTTTCATCAATTCTTTGTGTTCAAAAATGCTTGCCTTCACACCATATAGCATTGAACATAGTGCACTGGACCAAAATAGAAGCAATATTTGTGTAAGCAATGTGAATAAATATTTGAGTAGTTCAAGTGAAGCATGTAAAATAGAGAATGTGCACCCTTCAAAAACCGGTGTTGATGAAGCCTTGTAAAGATGCTCTTGTTCCATATCATCGTCGTCCATACCTTTGGGATCATCCTTAAAAAGATCCGCACCATCTCACAAGCACTTCCTCTTCCACAACTTCGTGGGGTGCAGGGCTATTGTCATCCCTTTCCCACTCATCTCTGACAATAGATCCCGAAGCTCCAGCATCATCTCGTCGACGCTTTGCATGCTCTCGCCATGCGTAGGGCACCATGTTAGGGTGTGGTACTGCATCCTACTTCAATTAGAGTATATATATTACAACTCCATTAATTTAATTTGGATACCATGAGTCATTTGAATACTATCAATTTACATCTACTCACCTCTAAACCTATTTGATTCCATTCTCCATACATGGAGATGTGATTCAAGGTAATTCGACGTGCTCGTACAATGCATCCTTGACATCGATTACACATACACTTGATCCTTTGTCCCAACCACACATCGCGATTACGATGACGCATTGTCTCATCCTCACCAGAACTGCTTGAGGAGGTTGATGACATCCTATGTACAAACCAGAAAACACAAAATCATAATCAATTTTTAATGAAAGTATAAAAATCACGTGTATTAACGCGGCTACATCCTAAAAATCGCGTGTATTAATGCGGCTACATCCTAAAAATCGCGTATATTAACGCAGCTACATCCTGAAAATCACGTGTATAAACGCGGCTAGATCCTAAAAATCGCGTGTAAAAACACAGCTGATTTATCATAAACGCGAAAATACACGCGTTTCTACACGCGACGACTTGTTCAAACTAAAAATAACCCGCCTTTCCCAAATAAACATTTTCAAAAAATAGATCTGCTCTCCTTCATGGTCGCCTCTTCCAACAGAGCACTAAACCTAAGTGCAAGGAGCAGACAAGGAACACACACGGGTGAAGGAAACCGACCAAAAAGAAGACACACTTTTTCAGAGGTGAGTCAGTTTGTCATTTGCCCTGTCTCTTTCCTCAGATTTGTTTATGCTATTGTCTCTTTCTTTTATGGGTTTGTCTCCGTCCTTCTCCTTCTCTGGATGCCATCTGGTGAACGATTCTGTCAGGGGGGCGACAGTGGGCCTTTTATAAGGACGATTTGTCGGAGGTCGATCGCTTTCAAAAAAAAATTTCGCAGGTCGTGTGTATGTCTGCGTGTATCCTATCTGCACAGACGATTCACGTGCATATACACGCGTTTTTGGATGGGTGTATACATGCGTTTTTGAACGGGTGTATACACTCGTTTCTGGATGGGTGTATACACGCGACTGTGTATCTTGGTCCATTCTATGGTCTTAGAGCTAATAGGTGGCTTGGATGATGATATTTGTGTGAGTCAAGAGACAGCCCATGATGTACATGAGGATGGTGATAGTCATGCATGCAATAATGTGTGTGCAACCTTTGAAGATAACCACACAAGATGGATGTTGTGGTGATAGTGATGTAGTTTTTGAAGAGTTGTAGGAGGATAACTCTATAGTTCTGAGTGTTGTTGAAGATGTGAATTCTCTAGATAGTGATGTCAGTTTGATGGTGGAAAATCATATGTGCGCCTAGCTTGCATTTGTGCTTTCATGCAATCATGTATATACTTTTATTTTTGCAGATTCTTTATGGATATTCCAGGTTCTTCATCCGATCCATTTGCGTACAGCAATTGGCTGATGGAGATGCTAAATCATTTTGGGCGCCATCCTGGTCCAGTTGAGCTTACAGAGTACATGTATGCCCATCCCCCTCCTTCCATGCCTGGTGTCTATACCCCTACCGCGAGTATCCAGGGCACTCCACTGCCGTCTATGCCTACGAGTCCGATGAGATGGCATACAGCTTCTCCTCTTCCACGCCCACCGAGGAGACATACCTCGTCCCAGACACACTCACGCACACCCTCCCAAGCACCGTCACGTCAGGGTCCCAGACACACTCACGCACACCCTCCCAAGCACCGTCACGTCAGGGCTCATAGCCACCATCACGTACTCCCTCAGAGCCACCGTCACGTCAGGGCTCACAGCCACCGTCACGTAGACAATCCCCCAGTCGTGACTCCACCCGCAGCAGTAGGAAGAGTGGGAGTGGAGGATGGAGCGGGTGCTTTGGTGGGGGAGGTAGTAGGGCATGCGGTGAGAGAGGAGATAGAGGGAGAAGAGTTACAGGAGACAGTTTGGAAGAGGAGGAGATGAGAGAGGTGGAGGGAGTGATCTGCTATGATGTGACAGATAGGGGTGGGATAGTGATGGATGCGAGGGGGAAAGAGGTAATGGAGTACATGCGTGGGGTAGTATCAAACTTGTATAGAAATTATTTTATTAAATTTAAAGATCAAAATAACCGATTAGTTGGGGAGGTGATAGAGGTTGTACATAGTCGGTACCCCAATCCCCCACATGCTACATTCTCGGATGTATGGGGAAGGACGCGAATAAGGAAGATCTTAAGTAATAAAAGATCTCACCTTAAAAAACTCGCATACGATGATGGGCTAATGTAGCTGCGGGTGGCTATCCTACCGAGAAACCTGCCACTGCGCAAAAACGCAAGTGGAAGGAGGCAAAGAAACGAGCAGAGGGTGGCGTGAAGAGCAGGCAGCATGTGGAGGCACGACGGATCCAGATGGAGACCATTGGATCTTCGTACTTCGGATCTAGCGGCATCGAGTCATGGGAGGCAGAGTTCGTAAGTATCTTGCCACTTTATTTGATTGTTTACTTAATTCATTGATTCTATGATTGTTTTAATCTTACAAATTGTGTTGATTATGATATAGCGACGGGTTACGGGGAGGAAGCGCACAGCCCATGATATTGCGTATGCTCGTCGGCATAGCAGACGTGACACGTGGGCCATCTTCAGAGCCGAGGGACGTATTACGGACGCGCAGTTTGAGATGGTGGCCATGAGACCATATGGTCGACAGGTACTTGAAAACTCTAAACGAATGATTTTGGTTTATTGAATTACATATATATATATACTTATATACTATATATTACTTGAACAGGCACAAGCTGCTGTGATGATCCACCCGCCGCCACTACAGAGGGTGGACGTGAGCACTACTCATCGGACATTCCGACCGATGTGAGCTCATCTGAGCATGGAGGGAGCACCGAGTCATCATCTAGGTCTGAGTAGTACTCAGACTTATAGTATCACATTCCATATTGAGGATGTGGTTGTATATATATTTTTGTAACTGAAGCCATGGGCTACTTCGACATATGGACTCCCTTGTATATATGTGTACACATAAAATTTTGATAGTAATATTGAATCGTGAATCGATAGTATTGCATTCATGTCTGTCTTGAATCGTGTATTAACAATGTATGCATTCATGTCGTTCTTGTCTTAATCTTCCTCGTGGATGGTCCAATGCACTCAAAAAAATGAATCCAGAGAGTGTTATTGGGTGCTCGAATGCTGGAACAGCATTCAGGTACCAAATAGCACTCTCTGGATTTTTTTTTTTTGCTCTCTGTTCGTGTGTATAAATGTGTCAGATCTGCAAAAGCCGCGTGTATATATGCAGATAATCTGTAAAACACGTGTGTATAGACGCGTCAAATCTGTGAAATACGCATGTATAAGCACAGCTAAACTAACAAAACGCGTATATAGACGCTTCTATCAGCGCGTCTAAGCGCAGCTGAACTGATAGAATGCGTGTATACACCCGTGTATCACCGCGTCTGAACAGTCCTATACACGCGCTTTTACACGCATGTCTCTGGCCACGATTATACACGCGCTGATACACGAGCTCGCTACTTTTTTTCACGTCATTTTTAGCGGCTAGGAGCGCGGGTATGAGCCCGATCCCTTGTAGTGACAGCCCACGAAACAAGGTGCCAGATGTAATAATTATATCACCAGAAGTCAAATCATGAACAGTACATCTGTCATCCACAAATTTGACTACAAGTCCAAGTCTAGCAAGCGCAGAGACAGACAATAGATTCTTCTTTATCCCTGGCACATACAAAAGGGAAAGTGTGAAAGAAGTGTTGACTCGGAGATAAAGAAGAATCTATTGTCAGAGTCAACAGAAACTGCTAAACATGCATCATGTACAGATGGGTCAAACTGGCAATACACGCTAAACGCCCATTCTGTATCCTGCACAACATTTGTAGAATTTGCATTTGTAGAAGCATCTGCTATTGTGGCTGCATTTGACTCTTTCTTCTTTGCCTCTTTAGCCTTTAGCTTAGGGCAATTCTTAATGACATGATCAGTTGCCTTACAATAGTTGCACCTGATCTTTTTCTTGCCTTTATCAAGAGCCTTCTCAGACCTATTGTTGCTACCTATGGAAGGAGAAGAAGTTGCAGACCTACTAATAGGAGAAGAAACAGTGGAAGGGGCTGCCTTACCACTTCTTTTCTACTGTGCAGCAACAAATGCCTGATCAACTGCATGTGTCTAACCTTGTTTTCCCTGGACTAGGCTTCTTGCAAGAGCTTGTTGACTAAAGTATCATACTTGACAACATCAGGACTGTCCTCACTCAGTAACAAGTCTCCACGTGGAAGCAAAAGTCTGATATGACTCAGGTAAAGCATCAAGAACAGTCTGCCATAAAAGCTCACCTCAATCAGAGAACGTGAGTCGGAGGGTGCTAGCGACGTAGCCCTAGGAGCCGATGCTTGCTCTGATACCAATTGTTGGAATTAGGGTTGCAGGAAAGCACACAAAGCTTGGAGAAGAAGAAGCAAGAATGCACACAACACACAATGTATTAGATTGTGTCAATGTACAAAAGATGAGTTAGTCCTAGAATAATGGGCGTATATACAAGCCGGGGAAAAAAACCTCCTAAAGAGGGAAAAAGTGCCCCGACGGTCCTAAGTGTGTTCACACACATCACTGCCTACATATATGGCAACATATATAAGAAGAAATTATTTTTTATATTAACGTATTTGATTATTTTGTCGATAGGCTTTTGTGCTTCCAAAGGAGAATAGATTGCCAACCTCAAGAGACCAAGCAAGGCGCTTTGTGACATCTCGTGGGGAGGCTTGGATTATACTCGCATCCATCCTTGTATCAATGATTGTGTTCTCTTCCGTGGGATACATGCGGTGGCTCAAGAGTGTTCTATTTGTGGCGAGCCAAGATATCGAGAGGACCTTAAAGGTCTACATGTGCCACGTAAGGTGTGACATTTTTCCATCATTCCTCGCATCTAACACATGTTCAAGTGCAAATCTATTGCAGAGCTCATGTCATGGCATTCCTCTTATCGATCCAATGATGGAAAGATGAGAATTCCCGTAGGCACTCCTAAATGGAAGCACATCGAGAAAATGTGGCCAAGCTTCAAGGAAGAGCCTATACATTTGAGACTTGGATTGGGTATGGATGATGTTAATCCTTTTGGAATCAAGAGCACCTCATATAGTATATGACCAGTGGTAGTGGTGAATTACAACATTCCTCCATCCATGGCAATAAAGAAAGGACATGTCATGTTATCCCTTCTCATTCCTAGGAAACATAAGGTAAAGAATATGGATATATATCTTGAGCCCATGATTGATGATCTTGAGGAGAGGTATCCATGTGCATGACATATGTCGACCTCCATCTTCACGAGACTTTCTCTTGAAGGCCATCTTGATGTGGATGACACACGAATTTCTTGGTTATGGGCGAGTGTTCAGGTGAGTCAAATGGGTTTCTATTCATGATGATTCTTTATTATCATTGTACTATTTTTTAACATGCTTAAATGTGTATGTTTTTTAGGTCTCTCCACATCTGGATACCATGCATGTCCTATTTGTGGTCCATCATTGGTGGCATCTAAGCCAGAGAGCTTGAAGAAAGTGATATATGAGAATCATCATCGATTTCTCCCTCATCATCATCCCAAATTTGTTTGTTCTTGGATGGGAGTTCCTCCACATTCACTAAGCATGGGAGATTGGAAGGCATTATGGAATGGAGTGGAAAGTCCTCCTCCCTCCGGCATGAATAGGCAATATATCTTTGACATAGAATTCCAATACAAGCTTTGATTTGAAACGATAATCATCATCTCAAATTTGTTTGTTCTTGGATGGGAGTCCCTCCACATACACTAAGCATGGGAGATTGGAAGGCATTATGGAATGGAGTGGAAAGTCCTCCTCCCTCCGGCATGAATAGGCAATATATCTTTGACATAGAATTCCAATACAAGCTTTGATTTGAAACGATAATCCTCTTAATATTTGTTGTTATTTGATAAGGTACTCTATCTTCTTTTTCCTGCCATATTTTGGACGAACCTCAAAATCAACCATCTTCTTGATCCAATGCACATCTTCAAGAATGTTGCCTTTAAAATTTGGGAGCACTTGAGAGGAACACATGACTGCTTGTAAGAGAGGATCTACAAAGCATAGAGAGGATGCAAAAAGCTTGGCCATCAGAGGGACCAAATGGGAAGACAATTCTACCTCGAGCACCTTGGATATTAACAAAGAAGGAGGAGAAGTTGGTGAAAGATGCCATTACTACATTCCATACTCTAACGGGGTGCATGAGGTGTTTAAAAGGTGCCTTCACAAAGATAAAGAAGATAGGTGTTGAGCAATTATATGGCTTGAAGTCCCACGATTGGCAAAGATGCTTCAAGTAAGTAAAACATTGAAGTTGTACATATTTAACTTGCTCAATCATGATGTATAAATGTTTATAGTTTATTCTTCCTACAAGCATTTCCAATCGTGCATCCCACGAAGTGCAAGAGACGATTTATAAGATGGGGGAGCTTGTGAGGGTTGTATCCCAAACCCTCATAGCCAATTTCCTACACGCATTTTTCTCAAAATGATTTGTTTATTGTTTCGCATTGTAGACATGTGAGCTTAAAGGAAATCGATCCATGTACACTTGACTATGCAAGGGTCATGATGGTGGAGGTGGTTTGTTTGGTGTAGGAGACATTCCCACCACGGTCAATTCTCACAAGCCAACTACATCTATGGTTCATTTAATTGATGATCAAATTGCCATATGTGGCACTGTGCATGCTCGATGGATGTTCTTTCTTGAGTGTTTCATGAAGACCTTGAAAGATTTTATAAGGCAAAATGCAAAGCTAGAAGGTAGTATGGCTGAGAGCTGGTTGGTACAAGAATCACTTGTTTATATCTTATAATACCTTGCCGAAGTGGATCCCTCTCTTTCTCGTCTATGGAGCAATGAAGAAGACTTGAGGATGACCTCTCATGTTTCACGGAAAGGGAAAGACCAAATTCATGGATACAGAGATGCATAGTAAGCTTAATACCTTTTGTGTGCTTAATAGTGATGTGATGAGAAGATGGGTGGCAAAGTATGAGGATGAAAAGGCAAGAAGACAAAGTGAAAAGTCGGCATTCAGTAAGCACCATGGATGTAGTGTGCCATACCCCAAGCACCTACGATCACTTCCCAAGGATCTTGATGTAGATTGGCTATATGAGGAGAGTTTGTATTTTCTATTATCCACAAGATTTCTTATGCTTTCTCAATATGATTTGCTACAAAGGTTGAGCATATATTTTGTTTGAATACAACAACATTTTGGCTAATTTCCTAAGATTACTTGTGCCTACTCGTATGTAATGTAAAAAGGATTACTTGAATGAAACATGGCGTGAGTGTAACAATCATTGACATGTATGTATGTAATATACTCGTATATGTATGTAATGTATGCGTGAGACATGGAATGATTGTAACAACAGTTGACATGTCAACAATAGGAGGCATGTTATAAAAAAAGGATTTACACATGATCATCACAAAGGTAAGTATATAAACATTTACGTGAATTGAAAACATCACATTATCTTACATTTTTAATTAAAAGGATGTAGCTTTTACAATCACATGAGTTAAAATGTACATTAGTTAAAAAGAAAATTAGACAAGGTAGAACAATGTGAAAATTTTTTATTTATATTTCAAAGTAAAAGAACAATTACAAAGCCAAAACGCGAGTGCATAGACACATCTACAGTCTTCCTTCACAACAAGGATGGCTCAATTATCCAGTGTTTTTAGTAACCAACCCTGGTTCTATGCACGTAGTCTCACCACATCGTCATTTGTGAACCAGTCACAAACTAAGCTACAAAGCAAGTGAAGAGTAAGAGTTAGCAACACAAAAAACACTATAGCAATATTTGTAAATCGAAGGCTTACCCAACCACTAGGCATCATCCAAAAGAAGATGTCCTTCACCAAGCGCTTCATTGCCATCATGGTGTAGAAGCCACAGTCAATGGCATTGGGTTGTTGGGTCCGTGAATGGTATGAAACTCAAATCCTATCGATATGGGGATGCCAACAAAGCTGCAAGGGATTGCTTCGAAGATGTCTTAGCCATGCTTTCCATCACCCTATACCATAACAGACATGGGCAATGCCAAATTTTAGCCCGAGCATACACATAAACTTGGCATGAATATGCATAGATGGATGGTGGGGACACTTACCGGTACACCTTGGGAAGGCAGTCTTATGGATTAACAAGGCTAAGGGAGTCAAAGAAGAGAATCCCGGGGTTCGCCCTGGGAAGCCACGGGACCCTCTTATGTGAGTTGTTATATAGTGCAAACAAGCACCAATCCCGCTTGCATAGAAGTGCAAACTTGTGTTGAAAAAGTGACACAAAGTGTACAAAGCGGCTACAAGTTACCAAAAAGTGGCGCTTACCAGATCAAAACTAGAAAGATGACAAACACGTAGGGAACATGAAATCGATTCCCCCACCATGGAGCACAAAGAAGATATGGAGTGAGTGCAAGTCTAGTAATTTCCACATGAGCAAGAAGGAATTATACCACATGAGCTAACAAAGCTAAGATATACCCACCTCATATAAAAGGAGTCACTTTCAAGCAATCAAATCAAGCAAGCTCTCAAGTCTTTCTATGAGTATGTCTCAATCTTGTAACCTAACTGAACGGGAGGTAAAGCTTAATTACTTCATTTTATCATCATTATAAGTGCACGTAGGCATCATCCACCTTAGCCTAGGGTTTTGAATTAACTCCTTCGGTCATAGCTTCCATAGCCATTGTTTGAGTTACTGTCTTTTTCAACAAGCTGCATTATAAAACAAGGTTACCGTGAACCTGTAGTTGCTATTGCCACGAAATGTGATTTTTTTAACTCTCTAGATCCTTTGATTTCTTCGCGGATAGAAATGTGGCCATACCTCCCTATTTCTTGTAGTTTAACTTGAAGGACTTCATATCTCTTTCCTCTTCATGTGAGTTGGAGTAAATTAGTTTGAGTAGTGAAGCTATCTATGAGGACAAGGATAAACAAACATTGGTAGGCAAGTGCATAGAGCATGATATCGAGCTCTATGTACAAGCCTATCAAGGAGTTTTGTTTGCCATCAAAGCTGTGGTTGAGGCTCATTTGGTGTGGGGGGGGTACCCAAGTCATTTTCACTCTCAAACCAATTAGGGAGATTATATAGCTACTCGAATCTAGGCTCCCTTTGAGCATCAAATTGTTTCCTAGTAGTTAATTTCGAAAATTAGAGTTTATAACATCTCTGTGATGCATTCACAACCTATCTAGAACAATACAATTTCGAAGTGCTTTCTTTCACCATAGGGTATCCATATATAAGGGTAAGCCTTAACACAACTTTTAATTAATATACAAATTAGTTTATGGGGATAGAGGATTTATAAAAACTGTGAGGTTTGAACAAGTCCTAGGATTTTTTATTATATATATTTTGTAGTTGAAGTTACGAAGCAAACTGTGGGAGGGGAAAAACACGCTCATTTTCCAACAAGTTCAGGGACTGACTGTATAAGAAAGAAAGGGGCAGGTGAATTAAGCACGGCATTGGCGAAGAAAAAAAGGCATGGTATGTGCAGGGCCGGCGGCCGTAGGAGAGGTTGGTATCACGTCGACAACTGGCAGCAGGCGTCGGCCGGGGCGTGGAGCACGAGAGGGCTATAAGCTAGGCAAATGTTGGAGGTTAATCCCGTTACGAAAGGCTGGTACGCCCCGGACACTGGGACAGGTGGGCCAGTGTTCGCAGAAAACCTTTTTCCCAACAATTCAAAAAAAAAAACCTTCAACGTCAATTTTTCTTAAGGTTTTTTCCTAAATTTTAAAAAGTTTTTTTTTACAAAACTATAACTAAAATCCCCTAAATTTTGTAGGTTTTTGTGAATTGTTATTTTGAAATTTGAAGGTTATTTTTCAAAATTTGCCATTCACCTGACACTAAACCTCGGTTTTTCGTGAACACTGAGGAGGGGACAATTGTCACTATTGCGGGACACCCAAGGAATGTCACCTCGAAAGTGTCGGTATGTGGCCAATGACCATCCCACTGTCCAGGGTTGTGACTCATGAGTCGTGGACTCATGACTTTGATCATCACGACACAGTAACTAAGCTCAAATCACGCTACAAGTACTCGTCCTTGAAGGTGAACTTATGAACCGTTTGGCCTTTTCCATCCTAGATGATATACTGTACTGTTATTGTAGGTATGCAATAAAATTCCCTTTTTTTTGTTGGGACCAATAATAAGTATATATATTACCTCAAACTGATTATACAACTAGATCTTTTACACCAGCCAACCAAGACTACAAACTAAACGCACCCTCTCATTATCACATTTTCACTTCATTCAGCACATTACAGAGAAGATTCCATCTATCATCCTCCAAAAGGAAATTGGATTACCCCCCCAAGAAATCAGATACCCCGATTCGATGCAAGCTTCCATCTTAGCGTCAATGGTGCACCCTCTAGGAGTTTGCTTTTCCAATATGTCTCCCTTTTTTGACCAAATGTTAACTGTAGGTCTAGTCCCCACAAGATTTTCTATAAAAGCCACAAATGTATGATCCACTTACTTCTCCTTGAGGTACCATCTTCTGGTACCTCAAGGAGTTTTAATCAAGTATATTAGGGCTATGGCCAATCCCGTCTTAGTACCAATAGAGCTACCCCCACTATAGCCAATGCTATAATATCTTCATTGCTCTAGCTTAGCAAATTGTTCAAAAAGAGCTTTGTCATTACAAGATAAAGTGTTATCCTATTTAACCAAACAAAGTTTATTATCCAAGGACCAAGCTAGTGCATTGGAAAGCTTTTCCCTTCCTAATAGGTCTTCCTTTTTGTGGCATGAGGAAAAATTTTCAGTTTCTCACCTTTTGGGAGGTACAGACTCGTGAACAATGCCATGTTTCAAGAATCTACATGAGCCTCTCCTTCAGCCTCTCCAAAGTGGGTTGATGGATACTCTCACATCGGCAATTGGCTAGTATTAGTTCGGGCACACTCTTCGAGAAAGAAGTCCATTTTTAGCAAATTTCAAGGTTACTCATGCAAATTACTAGTATTGGAGTTCTCTTGGGATTTTTTTTTAAAATCGCTAATTAGACTATGATTGGTAAATTTTTCAAAGGTTTTCATGATTTCATGTAATTTGATCATACCATTATAGAGGCATGATTAATGCGAGTGTGAGGGTAGGTGCAAGTGAGAGTGAGTGTGTGTGTGTGAGTGCAAGTGAGTGAGGGTGATCGAGCTCTACCATAGAGTATAGTTTAGCCCGCGTAGTGAATGTCCAAGCCCGCCGTGGTTCAAGCCCTCCATGCAGCAGCCCGGCTCAGAGCTTTACTTTGTCGGGATTTGGTTGTGCTTTTCCGGTTATTTGGTTGTTCTTTTGTAGGATCGGCCTAGTTGGGTGGACACGTACGTAAGTGGATTTTTACTTTGTGGCGTTTTATTTGGTATCAAAGCATAATTCATATTTGATTATTACTTTGAATTATGCCCAAATGTTGGTTACATTTAATGGTGCTTAGAGAGAACTTTGGTGTGTGCTTTAGAAGATAGATTGTGAATTGTTTTCTTTGGAAAACCATTGGAAATAGCCATAATGGACATTCCCATATTTGATTATTACTTTGAACTATGCCCAAGTGTTGGTTAAATTTAATGGTGCTTAGAGAGAACTTTGGTGTGTGGCTTAGTAGATAGATTGTGAATTGTTTGCTTTGGAAAACCGTTGGAAATAACCATAATGGAAATTTCATGCTAGGAAAAAGAAATTTGAAAGGTGGTTTAATTTGGTTATAAACCTTAGTTGAAAAGAGGTGTTAATGTGAGAAAATGATTCTTTGCACAATATCCAAGGTACTAGAAAACTTTAAAATTTTGGTTTGAGGATTTGGTGAAATAATTTGGTTGAGGTTGTGGTGAAAATTGTTAAGTTGGTTTGGTTGAACTAATGTGAAATATACACCAAAATGGATTTATGGTTTAAAAATTGTGGTGTACACCACACACTTCTTAATAAACACGAGCATGTAGTTGTGCACACACATTAAATCGACTAATGTAGTCACTTTATATACATATGACCATCTGAAATATAGGAATGAAAATACAAAATGGGCCTTTTGCTATCTTGTATCGAAAAGGATGCATTTGTGTCTGTGGAAGTTACAAAAAGGATACCAGTGTGCCTTTTTTTAACTCTAGATAAGCCTTATGTATCCATTGGATATATGCCAACCTTGGGACATAATTTTTAGAAAACTTGTGGAACAAGAGGTATGGAGTGTACTTGGCAGTGATTCTATGTTAGGGATGTGTGTAATGTTGACGTGTGGCCATATGGGTAGTTCCCATGTGTCCCGTTGTCGTGAGGTGTGCGGAGTAGCCAGGAAAGTACAAAACTTCTAGCTGTGAGAGTGAATGTCAAATCCAACAAGGAATTTCACGTACAAGATTTCCCAAGGAGTATTGAACACCATTATTTTCATTGACAAATACATGTGTCCTCTTCCCTCAATACATCCTTGAATTCCTCCAGCTGAATGCACAGATTTGCATGAAATCCTTTGAACCATTCAATAGTGGGCATAACAAAGATTTCCAATTATTCCAATATACATGTGTCCAGCTATATCCATTACATCCAGTACCCTCAAAACTGTTATTTCGAGATGTACTTTTATCACCTGAAAACCTGCCTTAATGTCCTAACATCTCACAAGCAAAATATAGCATTTGGCATAGCTTGACATACTCATAATTTTCAAAATCCATACGAGAAGAAAGTAAGGTAAATTTCCCCCAGCTTCGATACATTTTTCACCAATCACCAAGCTCCAAATTCCTTAGCCTTTTTCCCATGATCTCTCTATTCTTATCTGTTTTCTTTTTGATGTATCAAATACTCGATTTTCTCCATTCACATAGAGTGAGTTTAAGAGAATAGATAATAAAAGAAAACTCAACTTACAATGTGTACACGTGGATCTTTTAATTTGTTTTTCCAAACATATGCAGCTCGCCGATTATGCGAGGGAAAATCGATTGGAGAAGCATAGCTGCAGACAGTTTTGAAATTGGAATTCCCAATAATTACATCATCATGTAGCTCTAGAATTACTCTCTAATTCTAGCACCTACAAAGCTCATATAGTTTATATTTTCTGAAGATTAAAAGCACTGGTTCAACACGACGCTGTTCGTCCACGCTGCATATCTTTCCTTATCACTCTGCATTCGACGTTTCTTTCCGGTCATTTTCTCCCTTTCCCCGCGGCGATCTCGGCGGCCCCCCCACCACGTTCTGCCAGCTGTACATGCCATAAGAAAATGCTGCGCATTTTCTAGAAATCCCCCAACGTTTTTGTTAACCTTAGCACTAAGGTTATAAAACATAACCTTAGCATTAAGGTATCAAGCCTTAACCACAAGACTCCCAAGGCATTAGCACCTCTATGAAAACATACTTACTAGCTCCATGTTCCTTATCTCCACTCTCCGCATTAGATATACGTAAGATACATATGCTTTTACATGATGATCCATGAAGTCCAAGTGCAGTTTTCTATCCCAACATTTCCCCAACATTCAATGAATTCTAGAATCTCCAATTGCCCATTCAAGTATTTCTTCATGCCTTTATAAATGCATTCCTTTGTGCATTGGTATGCCCTCATGCCATCATATATATCTGGATGCTTCTAACTTGCCCATGAACTCTGAGTAACAGCAAAAACATCATCCTCCATATGCATATACAAAAAACTCCTAAATCTGACTCAGCCTCAGCTTGTCTTATTGAACCTCATATACAATATGAACATATGTACATGGCATCATATAATGACTCGTCATGGCACTTAACCTATGCATCTGGATGTGTATTTGACGGCCTCACATGGACGGTTTCATATCATAGACGTGCCATGGCACGACATCCACCCCCTCTAAACCTGCACATCCTCTGGTATGTGCCAAATCATCATCAAGGTCGACATATAACTGGATGTCATCTTCATCTTCTGCAGTTCCAGGAAGATTATCCTCTTCCTCTTCAATCATATCCATACTCCCACTGTCAAGCCTCTCATCCTGAATCTCTTGTGAATCAAAAGGATCACCATCATGCCTTTTTTTAAATATCTTAACTCTTTTACCAGCCACAAGATTCTTTACTTCTGTTCCATCAAGTTCACACAGAGTATACGTAGCATTCCCATGCACATGCTTAACAATGTAAGGGCCAAACCATCTTTTTGCAAATTTTCTTTGAACAGTGAATTGGTTGTCAAGGCTACTATCATACATTAGAACCCAATCACCTTCTTCAATAGGTTTTGGCCGGAGTCTGTGTCTACTATCAAATCTTTCTTTATTTTTCAACCTTGCATCTTTCAGGCGAGCTTTAGCAAGCTCTACATCTTCAGGCCTCCTCTCTAACTGTCTTATTCTCAATGCAAGGAGGTCTTCTCTGCTCAATCCTTCCACCCAGGGCAAAACATTCCAAGTTAGAATTACTTCTTCAACTGGCATCACTGGCTTCTGACCATACATTAATTCAGCAGGCATGTATCCTGTCACTGAGCTATGAGTTGTACGGTCAGCCCACAAGGCATATGGTAGCAGCTTTGGCCACACTCTCATCCTTTCTCTGCATGCTTTAGCCAAAGCTTTAATGATTGGAGGATGTCCTCGCTCACTTTTCCCATTGCCCTCAGGATTGTAAGCACATGTTAGAGACAGTTTGATACCAATTCTAGAGAAGAATTCCCTTGCTTCTTCAACATCTAGCTCTCCCCTATCAGCTGTTATTTTCCCAACACAACCATATCGGCAGATCACATCTTCCAAGAGAAATTTGCATACTGTTTCCGTACTCTTTGTTCTAAGAGCACGCCCTTCTACCTGATTTGTCAAATCTTCTCTTGCAAGTGCTATGTACCGCATCTGCCAAATTCCCAAAGGCATTGTAACTAGATCCACTACCCATTTGTAGTGCATGGCAGGTGGGTAGGTTGGTTGCAAGCCATCACGATGCCTCACATTTGAGTACATTTGGCATACCATGCATGTTTCCACATATTGGGAAATATCCTTGTACATTCCTCTCCACCAATATTTTTCCTTTATTTTGGTAAAAGTGGCCCACACACTTCTATGCCCAGCCCAGAGACTCTCATGGAATTCTTTCACAAGCTTCCCTTGAGTCTCTTTATCACATATGACTCTCTGTGGCATAGCATTCCTCTGTTTAGGATGTTTCCAGAGATACCCATCCTTTAGAAAGTAACCATATGCTTTTCTGCGGATCCTCTTAAATTCTGAGTCAGACCAATTCTCTTGCCTTGTCAGAGTGCTCAAATATTGACCAATGAGCAACCAATCTCCTTCATATATTTCCTCAATAAAAGACTCAAGTGCATTTGATAAGCAAATATGATCCCCCTTTGCATATGCTGTAGTATAGAACTTTGTACCCACATCATCAATGTCACTAATCATCTCTTTCTCATCTTCATACCTGGCTCTTGATAGCATATCTGCAACTGGATTATCTTTTCCCGCAATATGCTCAAACTCAGGATTTAGTGACTTGATATAAGCAATCCACCTAAGCATAGCAATATCTGGAGTGGTACAACTTGCTATCATCCCAAGAAGTGGCAAGCAATCAGTCTCCACAAGTACAGATGCCCCAATAAGATATTCTTTTTCACATTTTAGAGCAGTGACTATTCCCCATAATTCTCTCTTGATCTGTGGATACTTTCGCTGCCGAAGGCTTAATACCTTTGCTCCAAATCTAATTACATACCTATGATCATCCTCATCATCTTGCCCTACTGCCCATCCAATCCCAGTAGGACTAGTATCAACTGTAACAATCACAGGCCTGCCACACTCATAATCTGCCTTTCTCAAAATGGGTGATGATTGGAGCAAATATTTCAGCTTCCGCATAGCTTTAATATGTACTGCACTCCACAAAAATTTTTGATTTTTCCTCAAAAGCTGATAAAGAGGATCTGCTACATGTGCATAGTGTGGGATCCAAATAACATAAAAGACGCATGCTCCAAGAAATCTCCTCAGCTCTGTAACATTAATGCATATTTCCTTCATTCTTTGTATTGCGTCTATCTTGGCTGGACAAGGATGGCGTCCACTAGTACTACAAAGATGTCCCACTATTAGCACTTCACCAACCCCAAACACTGATTTCTGCCCAGATAAAGTAAGATTCACTTCTTCAAGCCTGGATAGAATCATGTCACAATCCTTTATATGATCTGCCACAAACTTGCGGCACCCTTTTGAATCCAAATTCCCATCTTTGTCTTTCTCATCACAGCCCTTTATTGGCACATCATCCAAAAATGGCATAGTTTTTTGTGGTATGAAGTCCCGTAAGACTTTATTCATTCCATTCATCATATGTGCCACTGAGTTAGTGGCTCCCTGTGGTAAGGTACACATCCTTACTAATCCCAAAGGAGTTCTCATTGTGGTCAAGTCCCTGCTTTGTATATCCAGCTGGAACTGATCATATCCCGAATACAGATCACCCATAGAGTATATAGCTTTCCCTGCAAATGCTTCTGCAAACTCATCCACAATTGGACCTGCTCCCACATTCCTAATTGTGACTTTGTTTACAGGTTGCATGTCTTGAATAAAGCGCAATGTCCCATTTTTCTTTGGTACAGTAAACCATCTGTTGGAATATGGGGCACATGAAGGCTCCAAGATTCCAATCCTGATCTTTTCCTTTAGTAATTCCATCAACTTTGGCAAGAGAGCCTTTGGTACTGGAATTGGCCGCAGGTTCCAGGGCACATGTGGAACAGTAAAGATCACCATTGGTGCTGTTACACTTGGATCAACACAACCAATCTCATGCGGCTGAAAGGCAAAAGCTTTCCCATGTTTTACAAGCATCTCCTCAAAGCATTCCCTTTCAACTGGCAACAGAAAATCCCTCTCACCAATCTTCAGCTCTTTCAGAGTTTCTTGAGTAAATTTATGCCCAATTTTCTTCGGATCTCTAAGATTTGGCTGCATAGAAGCTTCATCTATCTTCTCCTTGCTTCCTGGTGGCAAGGGCAAGGCAACTGGTTTCACCTTCTTTGCAACCGTTTTGTACTTTGTATCCACATGAGCATCCATCTCACAATTCATGTTTTTACATTCCACCCCCTCAAATTCCTGGATTATATCATACATCTCCACAGATGACACCTTTATCACTTCATTTCCACCCTGTAAGCATGCTCTTCTCATATCAAAAAGTACATCCATAGTATCTATAAATGACACCTCATCAAGCACCCCTGAAATAAACTCATTCTTCTCCAAAAGACCACACTGCTCAAAACTTTTTTGTTCATTTTGTATATGTTTTTGCATGCCATGCTTTAAATCCTTGCTTTTTACAAAAACCAGTGACCCATAGCTGGAGAATCCCTGAAAATTTGCTGAAAAACTATTTACATTGATTGAGTCCTGCGAGAACTCATTTCCCCTTGTACCATTGGAATCCCGCTTTACAATGGCACCTGGCCAAAATCCCTCATCTCCCTGTAATTCATAAACTCTCTGTTTATCTTTGGGAGTGACTGTGCCCTAAGAGATTCACGATTCCTTTCATGATTAATGCAAACTGTCAAAAACTGAACAGCTTTTTTGCCATCTTTACTCCTTATTCTTGCATAAGCTGAACCATCATCCAAAACCTTTGTTTCCATCCTTACAGCTGTAATGTAGGGTTGCCCAAGAATGAGGGGATACGATGACATCTCCTGAACAAAGAAATTCTGATCATCCTTCACATCCCCTATAGTTACCCTTACATTTGGACATGCTGCATAAAGCTCTCCAGATGAATTATTAGCTGCTTTAATCATCCACCCATGATCCACATCCATTGGCCACTTACATTTGTTGTAGAGATTTTTAGCCATAAGATTTATTTCAGACCCATGATCAATTAGAGCGACATATGGCTCTTCCAAATCACCTATCTTGACAAGGGTTTCAGTGGTGGCTCTTGCCCAATGGCTCCTGGAGTAATGACTTTTTGTAAGAACTTCTTTTTCATCATCCTCTTCCACAAAACGCACTTGTCGTGCCCCATCAGCAGAGTGATTACATTCCACCACATTTTCTCTCTCTTCCTTTTTCTGTACCTGTACACCATGAGTCTTGGAAGTGCTTGCTTCCCCTTGTGATGGAATAGATTCAATTATGGACTGCCTTTTTCTTCGTATAATATCAATTATCTCATCATGAAATTCTTTCTTTGCAATCCCCAAGACTTCCCCTAGTGTGAATTCTACCCTGCTGTTTAGAATTCTCTCTTCAAGCACCTTTTTGAGATCTGTTGCAACTTCAATATCAGATTGAAGCTTGTAGAGTGGACTTTTCCCTTTACCCTTCTCCTTCATTTTTGCTGGCACTTCTTCCATTGAAACATCATGTGGAGGTCTGCCTTGCTGTGGAGGCATATGTGATGGCCCAGGATCCTTCTTTTCACTTCCACGTGTAACTCTTTTTGATGGCCCTCCTTCCTCATTTTCCCTTTTACGTTCTCTTCTACCTGTGCCTCATTATTTTGGCATTTGGCAATATAGGCATGAATGGATAAAGAATCCACAGGCTCCTCCCAGCCAGTCTCAAGGCATATACAATCACCTGCCTCATGCAAAGCTTGCTTTGACACTTTCTTTGATGCAATTAATTCCATTGTTGACGGCCAAAAATTCTCATTCTCATAATCCTCATCATTCTCAAATCCTTGCTTTTGTTGACCAACCTTTAATCCATAGGATGCTGCCTCAACCATAGAAATGGCATGACTAGCAACCATATCTTCTACCAGCTTTTTCATCCCTCCTTTCCCAAAGTTTGTACTCAATGGAAGTCCAGTTTCTGTAAGATGGATTTTCCCATCTTTGAAGAACACAAGTTGATTTTTAAGAGCTTCTTTATAACTGGTACAATCCTTCTTTGCATGCTCTGGGTCGTCACACCATATGCATCTATATGTAAACCCTTCTTTGGTTTGGGGCCTTTGCATAGAGGCCTGCCCCAATGGTAGACCTTTTTCTTCGATCCTGGACATCTTCAATTTTAAATCACGCATACCCTTGATAAGCTCATCCATCGGCCCATCTATCTTAGGAATTGTGGCAGCTGGCTTGGATAAACTCTCAGGGGTAACAGCAGCTATGGGGGTTGCAGAGCCCATCACCATTTTATCCCTCCTCCGCTGCCGCTTTGCTAACATAGTGACTGCATCCTCAACATCATTCCAATCACTCTTTAATCCTTGCTCTGTATTTTTATCCTCAAGGAGGATTTCCAATGTCTCCTGGAGATCTTTCCCAGCTGCCTGCAAGAAGAGCTCTGTCTTTTCTTTGTCCAAAGTTGCACGCTCTATTCTTGACAACTGGGCATAACGCTTCTCAAACTCCCTTAGCAATTCTGTGGCAGAAATTCCCATTTTAGGTTTTGTGACCCATTCCAAAAAAGTTCGTTTGGTCACTCGCTCAGAATCCTCCATGAAGTATTCATCCTTTAAAGCAAGTTTGAATTCTTCCCAATTTCTGCCACCCTGTGCTGTCTGCAATCCTTTTATGCGCTCTCTTATTTCAGGAACGCATACCAACTCGAAACTCCGAACCATATCCTCCTCAGTTACCCTGTTTAGCTCCATCTCCTTTATATAATTGCGCAGATACTTTGTAATGTCCTTCCCATCAAATTGATCTACCTTTTTCACAATTGATTGTAAGGCTTTGGTCATGGAAATCTGTCCCCTCTCAGCAGCTTGTTGCTGTTGCATGTACATGGAAAACATTTGGAACATCTGCATAACTCCGGGGTCAAAATGAACCCCCTGGCCCTCAGAATTCTCAGCCATAGCTTCCCTGTATATTTCACCACACTCTCACCCCAGCAGCTTCACGTCGGGTTCACCAAAGTTGTCGTGAGGTGTGCGGAGTAGCCAGGAAAGTACAAAACTTCTAGCTGTGAGAGTGAATGTCAAATCCAACAAGGAATTTCACGTACAAGATTTCCCAAGGAGTATTGAACACCATTATTTTCATTGACAAATACATGTGTCCTCTTCCCTCAATACATCCTTGAATTCCTCCAGCTGAATGCACAGATTTGCATGAAATCCTTTGAACCATTCAATAGTGGGCATAACAAAGATTTCCAATTATTCCAATATACATGTGTCCAGCTATATCCATTACATCCAGTACCCTCAAAACTGTTATTTCGAGATGTACTTTTATCACCTGAAAACCTGCCTTAATGTCCTAACATCTCACAAGCAAAATATAGCATTTGGCATAGCTTGACATACTCATAATTTTCAAAATCCATACGAGAAGAAAGTAAGGTAAATTTCCCCCAGCTTCGATACATTTTTCACCAATCACCAAGCTCCAAATTCCTTAGCCTTTTTCCCATGATCTCTCTATTCTTATCTGTTTTCTTTTTGATGTATCAAATACTCGATTTTCTCCATTCACATAGAGTGAGTTTAAGAGAATAGATAATAAAAGAAAACTCAACTTACAATGTGTACACGTGGATCTTTTAATTTGTTTTTCCAAACATATGCAGCTCGCCAATTATGCGAGGGAAAATCGATTGGAGAAGCATCGCTGCAGACAGTTTTGAAATTGGAATTCCCAATAATTACATCATCATGTAGCTCTAGAATTACTCTCTAATTCTAGCACCTACAAAGCTCATATAGTTTATATTTTCTGAAGATTAAAAGCACTGGTTCAACACGACGCTGTTCGTCCACGCTGCATATCTTTCCTTATCACTCTGCATTCGACGTTTCTTTCCGGTCATTTTCTCCCTTTCCCCGCGGCGATCTCGGCGGCCCCCCCACCACGTTCTGCCAGCTGTACATGCCATAAGAAAATGCTGCGCATTTTCTAGAAATCCCCCAACGTTTTTGTTAACCTTAGCACTAAGGTTATAAAACATAACCTCAGCATTAAGGTATCAAGCCTTAACCACAAGACTCCCAAGGCATTAGCACCTCTATGAAAACATACTTACTAGCTCCATGTTCCTTATCTCCACTCTCCGCATTAGATATACGTAAGATACATATGCTTTTACATGATGATCCATGAAGTCCAAGTGCAGTTTTCTATCCCAACATTTCCCCAACATTCAATGAATTCTAGAATCTCCAATTGCCCATTCAAGTATTTCTTCATGCCTTTATAAATGCATTCCTTTGTGCATTGGTATGCCCTCATGCCATCATATATATCTGGATGCTTCTAACTTGCCCATGAACTCTGAGTAACAGCAAAAACATCATCCTCCATATGCATATACAAAAAACTCCTAAATCTGACTCAGCCTCAGCTTGTCTTATTGAACCTCATATACAATATGAACATATGTACATGGCATCATATAATGACTCGTCATGGCACTTAACCTATGCATCTGGATGTGTATTTGACGGCCTCACATGGACGGTTTCATATCATAGACGTGCCATGGCACGACACCGTGCTTGTAAGGGACAAGTGTATATAATTCCCACATGTGCCTTTTTGAACTCAAGCTTTCCACGTCTCCCTTCAACCCCTTTATAACATTGAAAAATAAACCTCCCCCTGTAACTAAGGGTGATGTTTACTTTACGTGATATGAATTTCTTAAATTTCCTATTTTTCTTTGCTTTTCTTTTCTCTTTTTGGTTGCCACAAGGAAATAGCCACTAAGCTCATTTCTCTTATCTTATTAGCTATACTCTAATTTCTTCTAAACATCAATAATAAATCCTTTGTGCGAAAGGGTTTACACCTTTGCTTTACCAACATACAGAGTAACCATATGAACCTTATTAAATAAAATTCTAATTTCCAAAGCTAGTGAATTTTATCCATTTTCAAAACAAAAATAGCAACGTTCACAAAAATCAAATGCTCTTTTGTGTTGCGTGCATGAAACCCGATCCATCGATAGACCACTAATTATCATTCTTGATACCTATAAACAGCTTCAAAAATCTAAGAAAGGGTTTAATTTTTGGGATTTTGCTTCTTTAAATTTTTAGAATTAAAACCTTCAATATTAATTAAATTTTTGATATAAACCAATTAATTTTCATAAATGTATTGAAAGAAAATACATAATTTTCTCTTGTGATGGGGAAAAAGTATACTTTTTTGGATTATGTGGTATTCTTTTATACATATGAATGTGCATAAATGTGCAGGAAAAGTATGTGGTTTTGTGCTAGATGAGAATTGACACCGAAATTTAGTTAAATTTTGAGATTTCTGTAACATGGTGGACTGGAGAAGTTCTAGTAAATTTTTCATACATCATATTTTAGGAAAATTAAAGGAAGGTTTACACAAAACTTAATTTTTTAATTTTTTTGGATTTAACAAAATGGTTTTAACATAAGACAATGCTAAACTTTGTTAATTATAATTAACATAAATGTGAGAGACCAAACGGAAGCAACATTTGGTGAGACCAAACTGGTCATAGACCCACTACTATGGGACATGACACTACTGGTCCTTTCCCCGTAGTCTCTTAGAGTGAGGGGAGTGGGTCTATGACTAAACTGGTCATAGACCCATTACTATGGGACAAGACACTATTGGTCCTTTCCCACTAGTCTCTCAGGCTACCATGAGTGAGGGGAGTGGACCCCAACCATAATCACACATATTTCTCGTTGGATACTACTACGCTAAAAGCTTTATTTTAGTAGGTCCAAGATTTCCAAGCTAGATTTCTCTTCGAGAGAAATGGTAGACCACCCCACATGCAAGGCCACTTAGTTCTTTCGTTGCTTATCCTTGTTTTAATCCTAAGTTATTTTTCAGTGTACTATCTATAGAAGAGCATAAGGTTTAGTGCATTCTAATCAGTTGGACGAAAAGACATTTGAGGCATTCATCCAGGAGTTTAGGGAGCATATTTCTAAGTTCTTTGACTTGCCTAATCATTATGTCCACCTATTCTCTTACAATAACTTGCCCGAGATTATCAAAATGAAGTGTGGTGGAACACAACTAGATCCTTTAAGCATGCATGACACTTTGCCTATATCTATGATGATACAATTACATAGGCTTAGAACTTGGACTCTATAAGTCCTTTTGACCAGCAAAGTGGAATGAAAAAAGACGACAAAATCAAAAAAGAGACACCAAGGGCTCTACATCATAGAGACCTAACATGAAGGTTTCTACACTTAAGCAACGAAAGTCAATACCTCCTAGATAGAGACCTCGAATAAGTTCCATAACAACCCTTGTTTTAAATGTCATGGACTTTCATCACTATGCATTTCAATTTCCATTTGACAAAAAGCCTCGTGTGGTGGAGGAGCACTAAAAGATTTTGAAGGCATCGATTTACGATGTATTCGTGCAATATTGTATCTCACACTTATCATCTTGCACATTTTCAACTCCCCCCTCTGCACATTCATCTTTGACTTCCACCTATTCAACATCCTTATCTTGAAAAATTCTCTTTGAAAGAGAGAAAATCACATGACATATCACCATTTCTTATCATTAAGGTCCAATTGAAACACGCACAAAGAAGAACATGCATATTGTTTTATACATACCACCATTCCTTATCATTTAGGTCAAGTTGAAACACGATTAAAAAGAACATGCATGGTGTTAAGTATACATGCATAAGGAATTCTATAATGGAACCTTGGATTTAATTTTTTTGAATCCTGCCACAGTCACATATCAACCATAAACATCAAACTCTTGCTTAAACTTGCCACCATGATCCCACAATCTTAAGTATTTCTCTTTGCATCTACACGTTCAATGTGAAAAAGCCTTGTCTTCCTTTGGACCCACGACATTGTGTACATTATACTACCACCAACACCCAACACAATATATATTCAAGAATTAATAACCATGTAATATGACATCATTTGGATGAGATAAGAGATGTAGAGGCACACTTACTTGAGACTTGAATCCTCTTACGTACTCCCAGTCCTCTTGTGTCACCACCTCTCCATCTTTCTCTACCTTTTCTATTTCCTTATCAAGTCCCATTCATTGCTACAATATTTCGAAAGTGATGCAAGGTAAGGTGAAAAGGACAAGTAACTCGAACGTTAACTAAAATATCTTCTCTCATCATTTCTAATCCTTCCTGCCTATTAATACCTTGCTCCACCAACAAAATTTATTCACCTTGTTTAGTATTAAAGGAATGAATAACCATATAATATGAAATCATTTGGGCGGTCAGGGAAGAGACATAGAGAGACACTTACAAGGGGCTTGCATCCTCTTACTCCCAGTCCTCTTGTGTCACCACCTCACCATCTTTCTATGCCTTTCTTTATCAAGTTCTATTCAATGCTATAATCTTTACAAGTGATCCAAGGTAAGGTTAAGAGGGAAAATATCTTGAACATATCCTAAAATCTCTTCTCTTATCATTCTAAACATTCTTACCTCTTCATACCTTGCCACAAATTTCATCAGAATTGCTCTTCTTTCATCATTCTAATTGCTCTTGCTGCCTGCTCGTACCTTGCCACAAACTTCATCATAACTTTACTAGTGAGAAGACAAAATGTATTCACCTTGTTTAGCATTGTTCTTTCCCTTCCTTTTCCTTGTGGTACATACGACAACATCTTCTTATCACTCTTATTTCTCCACAATCATGGCAATGTTGTACTCACTCTAGAGAGATACTTACTTTTATTTGAGATGAGATGTAGAGACACACTTACTTGGGTTACAGAAGAGATGCATAGAAACACTTACATGAGGTTAGAAATGAGATGCATAGACACACTTAGTTGGGTTAGAGAAGAGATGCATAAACACACTTACTTGGGTTAGAGAAGAGATGCATAGACACACATACTTGAGGCTCGCATCCTCTTGCATGATCCCATTACTCTTGTGTTATCACCTTTCCATTTTTCGTTACATGTTTCATTTCGTCATTCAATTCCAAAATCTTTAAGAAGTGATGCAACGTAAGGTGGAAAGGGTAAGAATCTCAAATGTATCCTAAAATCTATTCTCTCAGCATTCCTAATCATTCCTAATCCTTCTTGCCTCTTGATACCTTGCCAACCACTTAGTTTAAACACTTCACTATTGAGAAGACAAAATGTATTAAGTATTTTTAACATTATTCTATCCATTTTCCTTGCTCTTCCTTTGCCTTCTGGTACATGTGCGACACCATCCACTCATCACCCTCATTACTCAACAATCATGACAGTGTGGCATGACAATGCGGGATTCACTCTTGAGAGAGATACTATTCTATCTATTGTCCGTGCTCTTCCTTTGCCTTGTGATACATGTGCAACACCACATCCACTCATCACCCTCATTATTACGAGACAATCATGGCAGTGTGGCATGGCAATGTGGGATTCACTCTATAGACACATGCTTATTGCACCAACCAACCCTCCATCATACTTCCTTCTGGCCTTGCATTTTACTAACAAAATCCTTCAAGGTCTTCATGAACTTCTCAAGCAAGAACATCCATCGATCATGATTCCTTCTGGTGTTTCTCTTTAACTAATAAAATCCTTTAAGGTCTTCATGAACCTCTCGAGAGGAAGACCATCTTAATTATAACACCACATGCATAGATACTTCATCTACCAAGTGTACCACATAATGTAGTTGACTAGTGAGTATAGATCTCAAAAAAATTTCCTCAATCATACACACACTACTTCCATCGCCATTATTCAAGCCACATCAATAGTTGATGGATGTATCTCCTTCAAACTTAGGTGGAGATGAGACTTAATTTAGCTAGTGCAACCAACCCTCAAAACTAGCACAACTAAAAGAAAACCATGTTAGAATTTTAAATATACATACCTTGCCACCACTGCCCCATTTTTTATATTGCCTTAAGCACTTTTTTATCTCTACTCCCACTAATGCATACTTATAACATGTTGTAGCAATCATGTGATTTTAGACCATATAATTGTGTTTCTCCTTTCTTCTTTATTTTATGAATGTTACCTAAGTTAATGAATATATGACACCCACACATGTACAAAAGGAGGCAATAAATTGATCACTCTATTTTCCTCCTTATGTGTCAAGATCCAAGGTATTGTGCTGCAGGTAGGACAATCTTTCCATTCTCTCAAATTGGCCAGGTGGCTTGGAGACATTCAATCAACCTTAGGTCCTCCCAAACCACAAGATAATATCTCTTTCCAATTAAGTGGTCCCAAATGCTGGATTCCATATTTCTTTTGATGTGCATTAGATTTAGAAGATGATTGATTTTTAGCTTTGTTAACAATATATGAGGTAAAAGAGAAGGTTGAATACCTCATCATTTACCTTGTCGTTCCTAGTGGTGGCATATGAGATGATCCTCTCTAAAAAACTTCCCAATCACTAACCCTTAGAGGACATGGGAGAAATTGCTTAGTAGATGGAATGAAATTTCATGATCATATGGAGAGAATGATGTGATGGTTTTCATACATGGTCTTCTTGAGATGGCCTTGTTGAGATGGTCTGTCGGCCATGATGTAACAAGTGGTGGTCCAAAAATTGGATAAGCATTGTAACCAAAAGAGACAGAGTCCTTATTATTTATAAAAGATAAGTTTAGAGCATTAATTATGTTGTAAAAGAAATATTTGATTCATCAATCCCAAATACTCAAAGTTGATGATGTGACTGAGGATAGATAGCACACCAAAACACTCTCCCTATACCTTCACTTCTACACTATTATGAAAGTCATCCAGGCATAGCATCATGCTTGGATGAAATGCCATAGTTTCTCAAGCTCCTAGGCTTGAGGTACACATCCATGTTATTCACCTTGTTCTTTCTAGATACGAGAAGAGCTAGCATCACATGACCCTTATTTATTGACTTTCATGGAGGAAGATTATAGGTAACTATTGCCACTAGACATGGTCTCCATGATGATAAAATGGATTGAATCTATCTATTCAAAATCCAAGCAGTAAGTGCTGTAAGTGACATGTCTCCTCCTTGAATTACAGCCACTTGTCTTCTATGTGTTAGCATGCCAAAGAATTTGCAAGGATCCTCATCGTTCCATTAGTGGAGCTTGACAATAGATTTTTTTGGGTGTATGATAGAAAAATGTCTCTATAAGAATCAATTCCCCTTGCAAATCACTTTGGTAAGAATACTCACCACACTTCAAACATTGGATCACATCTTTATTATGAACACTCCTAAATAGCACATAATCATTGACACATGCATATATGCATTCACTTTGGTAAGAAGACACACCATAATTCATACATTGGATCAAATCTTTGTGAACACTCCTAAATAGCACCGCAATCATTGACACATGCGTGCATGCATTCATAATCCATACCAAGCACTATCACCACTCTCCTAGGATGTGACCTTTATTTGGCATGTCGTTTTCTACAAAGGAAGCATCTTCTTCATGAGCATATGAAAACAAAATATAACACAATTCATTTACTAAATATTATTACTAAAGTTTGTAATAAATTGCAAACCACAAAACATTGACTTTATTGAAAGAGGCTTGCAACACTAGGGTTACTCCAACCATACAAGACTTACCAAAATAGAATTGTAACACTAGGGTTTCTTTAACTATATAAGGTATGCAAGTTGAATAGCTCCAAGGTACAACAAAGGGTTAAGTATGCATACCCCTCGTATAGTGGCATCCTTGACCACTTTCAGTGTTGTGGCAATCGAATAGCCCATCTGGCCACCATCAAGGTTCCTCCATTCAGTAATGGACTCATCATGAGTCGGTATTTTCTTGCTCTATAATAGCTTTTGTAACAGTTTTCTTGAAATCAGGTAGTACCATTATGGATGTAAGGACGAAGGGGAATTCTTCCTCGATGTGTGATAATGTTTGGAAGAGGATGTCTTCTGGATAGTTCCATCTCTCTTGGTACTACTGTGTGTTGTATGAATAACTATTGTTGGGCATACTAGAGCTCAAAACTCTGCATTGTCTTATTACATTGAGAATAGTAGAGATAGTCATTGCTCTTTAGGAGCCAACTAGGTGGTCCAAAACCATTGAAGTGTCGGATCTTAAACGGATAGTGAGACTTTTGGTAATCCTGCTAGGGAATCAGCATGCTAAGAATGGGAGCAGGTAGGTAAGGGATTAGTTCTACATATAGGAAGCTTGAATTGTTTTCATGTGCATGACACGAACTACAATAGAATGACATTATAGCAACGTTATTTATAGCTAGAAACCTTGATAAATGTCGAGGTCATTTCGCTGCTACATACATTACTATATTTGCTAGGAGCAGGAGCGCTGTGCTTAGTAGTATTATTAGCAATGAAATTTTGTTACTAAGCAATGAAAAATCATTGAGAAATGAACTAACGCTACTAAAATTACTACTGAGCACCAAAATAACGGTACTCTCAGTAGTAGCAAAAATAAACCTGCAAAAACATGTGGGGTAGACCTGGAGGTTCTCAAACAACTCCTAGTCTACCCCATCTCTAAAAAAAAGTTATATGTCCTAGCTTCATGCATTGATGTTCATGAGCTTCATGAAGCTCTATGCAAATAGGCTTCATAAACCAAAATTAAACCAATATAAATGAATTAGTAATCAACAATTTATTATTGGGAGCTCCCAATGCATGGCAGTAGCTACTGGCATACTGGCATGCCTAGGTAGCACTTGCGATGCATTCGGTGCTCCTGGTGTATGCCGGTAGCTCCCGGAATACTTAGGTAGCTACTGACATGCCTAGGTAGCACTCACCTGGCATGCATTAGAAGCAAACAAGCATTTGTTTACCTTTAGTGACTAATCTCTCCTAGTAAATGAAGGAATTTTGTTTCAAGTTCTTTTGTTGGAACATTATATTCAAAGTTAGAAATATAGTTGCATAATTTGATTAAGCATTAGATAGTCAAAAGTCCTCATTTTCTTAGGTACAAAGTCAATGTATACACCCTGTCCCAAATTTGAACTGATTCCATAAAATGCTAATATCTTTTACATATAAACACATATGAGATTCCCACTTTGTACCTTAGATCTTCACATAATTTGGAGCTTAACTTGATTTTTTGAGAAAGTTTTAATATATTTATCTATTTTCTTTAAATATTTCAAGGTCTTTAAAGTGTTATAATATATGCCACTTTTTGTACCCACAATAGCTACCACTTAAAATCCTCAATCTTGTAGATCAAAAGAGTAGGTAGATACTAAGACATTAGTAGAATGTGGTGGTTAGTAAAAATTGCAAATCCAATGGTTGGATTTTTAATGATCTCTTTTTCAAAATTCTTCTAGACTATCAGAAGGCCTGCAAATATTAATAATCTAATTAGTAAAATTATATTTTTGATGTGAATCATCTAAAACCTATAGGGACTAGTGTACTTGTAATGGTGCATCTATGGAAAAATAAATTGGATCACTCTAAGTATGGAAAGATCATTTGTTTATCATTTCATCATATTTTTTATTAATTTTGATTAATTAGACTAATTTATATTAATTTAAGTTATATTGGGTTAATTTAAGGGCAAGTGTATTTTCTATTATTTGCTTGATCTCATTTTAAGTACCTTGCCCCCCAAAATTTGCTCTCCAAGCATTGTCCCAGTCCAGCATAAACTGGATAAAACTGGACACCCTGATCTTGCAGCAACCCCTAAGTAGCTCCTAGTGCATGCTGATAGTTTCTAACATGCATTGGGAGCTCCCAGTGGCTCTATTGGCATGCATTGGAAGCTATCGGCATGCCTATGTAGCACCCAACATGCATTGGGAGATCCCTAGTGTATGTCGATAGTTATCATCATGCATTTGGTGCTCCTGGTACATGCCGGTAACTACCAACATGCACTATGAGCTACCAAGGTATGGGGGGTGCTACCTAGGCATGCTAGTAGCTTCCAACACATGTTGGATGCTACCTAGGCATGCCGGTAGCTTTAAATGCATGTGGGTGCTACCTAAGATTGCCAGTAGCTATCGACATACACTGGATCTCCGAATGTATGCGGGGTGCTACCTAAGTATGCGGGTAGCTCTACGTGTATGCACACCGAGAGCACCCAATGCATGTTGGGTGCTACCTAGGCATGTCGGTAGCTTCTAGTGCATATTGGTAACTACGGACATGCACTAGGAGCTTCCAATGCATACAGGTAGCTTTTGGCATGGTGCATGTCGGTAGCACAGCTGCATACTTAGGTAGCACACTGGCATGCATTGAGTGCTCTCAGTGCATTGAGTGCTCTCAGTGCATGACGATAGATACTGACATACTTAGGTGGCACAACCAACATGCATTAGGTGCTCTCCGTGCATGCTGATAGAGCTATTAGGATGCTTAGGTAGCACGATGCATGTATTGGGAGCTCTTGGTGTATGTCGGTAGCTATCGGCATGCTTAGGTAGCACGTGACATGCATTGGAAGTTATTGGCATGCCTAGGTGGCACCGAGCATGCACTGGAGGCTACTAGCATGCATAGATAGCACCCGACATGCATAGGTAGCTCCTAGTGCATGCGCGTAGTTACTGGCATGCAGTGGGAGTACCCAATGCATGTTGGTAACTATACCGGTATGCACTAGGGAGCTCCTAATGCATGCTGCCGGGTGCTACATAGGATGCCAATAACTTCCAATGCATGCTAATAGCTATCTACATGCGCCAAGATCTCCCGATGCATGCCGATAATTATCGGCATGCACTAGGAGCTACTTAGGCATGCCAAGTGCTACCTAGGCATGCTAGTAGCTTCCAATACGTGAGGCATGTTGGTAGCTTCCAATGCATGCTGGCTTACGCATAAGCTTTATGAATGAGGCTTTATGCATAAGCCTCATGCATGAGTCTCATTCATAAGTCTCATGCATAAACCTTATGCATAAGCTATATACATGAGGCTTATGCATATGGTTAATATATAGGCCTCATGCATGAGGTTTATGCACTAGCCTCATGTATGGGGCTTTTTCATATGGCTAATGCATAAGCTTTATGCATTCATAAGACTTAGGTATTAGCCTCATGTAAATGTAAATGCATGAGGTATATGAACACCTCTTCAGGATAATACCTCTACATCTTCTTCAAGTACTAGAAATAGGACTTTGTATTGATATACGAGCCATCAAAATGATGGATTTAGAGATAGAACAAATGTCATGTATGTATTTATTGCAAGATGGATTTAATGATGGTACAAATTAAGTATATTGCAAGATGGATTTAATGATGGTACAAATTAAATATATACCATCAAAACATATGTACACATTGATAAGCTTGTATAACGATTTGATGATTTTATTGTTTTACTTCAAAAATATTTGGATGTTTGTCAAGCTTTTTGGGTTTTAATATATTTTAAGTTTTTATTTCCACTTAGTTTCAACACTCTGTTTTTTCCCCAGCGTCACTGAGTAGCGTTTATCACTCACGACGCTTATAGCGGTGTTTAATTAGCATGTTTAATTAGCACTGCTTATTTAGTGGCACTAATAACAATGTTAATAGCGGTGCTTTATCCAGCACCATTGTGAGTAGTGCTAATAATGGCATAACATAAAACGTCGCTAATGATGCCTTATCTTGTAGTGTATGTACCATTTAGGAGGCTATAGAAGATTTTATTATTGAGTTTTTTTATTGACAGTTACATGTGTTTTGCCCATGCTCATAGGGTCACTCTTATGGACAAGGACATACATTCTTGCACACTTATTAGATACAAATTTAAAAAGCTATTACATCCTATAACATTGAGTGACTATAGGGAATTTAATATTTTGAATGTGCCATTAGCTAGAAAACCCAAGGATGCAGGTATTAAGATTGAAGATGTTACAAATGACAAGGATACTAGAATTGTAGATCAAGAAAAGGTTGAGAAGTGTAAAGAAAAGATATCTTCAGAGGAAGAAAGGAGAATTGGTGAATAAATAATAATGGAAGATGAGATGATGGATCTTAAGAGAAAGAACCTTCAAGATTTAAAGAAAGTACCTGGATAACTTGTTGTTTAGGTGAAAGATTTTGCTAATGGTGCAGAGTACTTTGATATAACACCATTAGATTTTGCTGATGGTGCAGAGTACTTTGATATGACACCATTAGATACATATATGTTGGCAGAGTGAAATCAAGAAATAAATGATGTAGTGGTTTTGATCTCTCTCAAGTACCTTGAAGCATGAAAAGAGGATTTCCTATCATATGCTAGGAATTATCATCCTAGATTAATTGAAAGAATTTCATAGTAATCATGGGAAAATTGAATTTTTATATTATGCATAAAAGATAAATATATTATTATGAAAGTGTTGCTTTTAACATATTGAATTTTATGCATAGAGGTATGCATAAAAGATGAATATTTTATTATAAAAGTGTTACTTTTAGCATAATTGAATTTTATGCATAAGAGGTATACATAAAAGATAAATATTTTATTATAAAAGTGTTACTTTTAGCATAATTGAAATTCATGCATCGAGGTATGCATAAAAGATTAATATTTTATTATTTTATTATAAAACTGTAAAGAAAAAATGATGATTATTTTATTATAAAAATATTATTTTTATCATATTGAATTTCGTGCATAGAAATAAAAAAAATAAATAAATTATTATTTTATTATAAAAATATTACAAAAAAATGATTATTTTATTATAAAAGTGTTACTTTTATCACAATTGAAATTCTTGCATAGAGGTATGCATAAAAGATGAGTTAAGATGTGTATGGGATGAGATAAGAAGTGTATGTGATGAGATAAGATGAATATGGGTTGTGATAGGGTGAGAATGGATGTGATGAAAAAGAATAGATGAGAAGGCGTATGGGGTTATATGAATGGGAATGAGGAAATGGATGTATGTATGTATGGATGTATGCATGTAGATGTGAATGTATTCATGTGGATGTGTATGTATGGATGTATGTATGTGGATGTGGATGTATAAATAAGGATGTGAAAATGGATGTATGCATGGATGTGTATGAAGAATAATGAAGGTGAATGTGTATGGAAAATAATGTGTCGTTGATATGAATGAATGAATGAGAATGAGTACATATGAAGGGAATGTGGAATAAGTAATGTGGATTGAGGAGGGATAATGTGAAAAGACGGAATTCGATATAGAAACTGTATTTTGTGACTGTTTGCAAATGCTGTTTGTAAATGACTGTTTTATGTCAAGAATGCTGGGAAAGAATTTTGACCATCTTGTGATTAAGGTTGTGTGGAGACCTAACTGATAAAGTTGCAACTGCTGACGGAGAGTCAATGAAGGACGTCTCGCGTAGCAAGGTCGACCGAGGTCTTGACCAACCTCGGTGCGATTAAAATGGTGAGCTTCCGGTACGGTGGATGAGGGGCCAAGGAAGCGGCCTATGAGTGAAGCGCTAGGTCACCTGCGAAGGATCCTAGAGGGTACTGACCATACGGTGCTCGGGCTCTGGGTCGCCCAGGATACCCACGCGTGCGTCGAGGAAGATATTGAAACAAGGAGTAAGAGTTGTTTTCTGAAACCGGGCATGGATCTGGTTGACTGACCTTGCTGGTCCTCAACGGATGAGTCCATGGCTCTTTATATGGATCTGTTGGTTGATCTTGCTGATCTTCAACAAGAGTCCATCTTGATAAGTGATTATATTGCCGAGTATTATGGGCTAGGAACTATTGAAACGGCCCCTGAGTGGACAGGTGGTGAGCGTTCTAGTTGCCAATGATGCCATAGATACTCTGATGAAGGAATGATGGGAAATTGAATCAACCGGATAATTTGGAAGATGGTGATCAATGATACTATGGTTTTATTAAAGGATTGTTTTAAAACTAGTTGAATCTGTGAAAAGGCAATTTCATATTGGGTGTGTAAGTGGTGTGACTAGTTTTATTTTGCATGAACTTCCGGCTAGGGGGCCTTGGAACTCTTTTCCTTGGTACCCGGGACAAAACCTAACCAAATTCTTAATTGGATCCCATCTCTACAGTGGTTGGGCGGTTGGCTAACCCATGGGATCGGATGGGGTTAGGCTGGACTGATGGATCCATAAATCGAGACTCAACTTTTGTTATTACGATAGATAAAGTAAATCCCAGACAGTAATTGTTCTATGGATAGGAATCAACGGCTGTGCCTCTTGAATGGGAAAAAAAGCGTTGATCCCCATGATCCAAGTGCAAGTTTCTTCCTTGATCTGACCGAGTATCTTTATAGATGCAGTCGGATCAGCTTGATCAGTAATGGTCTTGACTACGTTAGAGTAAAAAGTTATCCTGGTGGAATCGCCCGTGCTTTCCGGGTAAGGAAGTTTTTCCAGGTTCGGTTTTGGAACAACCGTCGGATTAGTCTCTTGTCCGGATATCCGTGGGTGAGGCCCCGAGTGTGGGACCCCTGTCCCGTGCGAGAAGTGCTTCTTCCGCTGCTAGTACCCGAATCCGTTGCTCGGTGGGAACAGGGATCTTACAGGTGTATGTTTTTGAGGTGTAACAAGTAGTGGCATGCTTGACAACTATATTGTGAACAAGTGAAACAAGTGGACTATGCTAGACAACAACTGCACACAGTCAAAGCGTAGCAAGTGGTTAATGAAATTGATGTGCCATGCTAATTGAAAGTGTAACAAGTGTGGCATTACACGCCATGCTAGATAATGTGTATAATGATACTTTCACGTAGTGAAACAAGTGGTAAGTGTATGTTGTGTTTGTGCCTATCAACGTTTCATATTGGGATTAATTATAGAGAAGGGTAATTAATTGAAACAACTAATGTGTTTACGTTTGTGTGAGATAGGTGCGCATGTCGCATATAGAGGATCTTATCTATATCATCTCATAACATTATCATTCCGTATTATTTTGTTGGCCATGTGCCAAATATTTGTACATGTTATTTTTTATGCACGCTTGTGTGTGGCGTTGCTATATTTCTAGTACATAAGTTAGAAGAGTTTTTATTATTTACACAGTATGTGAACAAGCTCTAGTGTTTGAGCTACTTTTTATAAAAGTGGAAGAGAAAGCCCAATTTCGTACGCACAACTATTAATAGCTCCTTGGGCTATTTATTGAATAAGAATTATAAAAAATATTCATGTCGTTGTTAACCCATTCCTACAAATAACAAGAACTACCACCATTATCTTACATCAAGGAGTCAAGGTAGATACACCAAAGGGTTAAACATTCAAGATATATGAAGCAATGGTGTCCAAATCTACAATTTGGACAAGCGCCCGTAAATGGTGTGATGGAGTATTTATGGCAATTCCTGCATTAAGAGCGTGTGATAGCAAGTTAGGATGAAGTCCTAAGTGATGTACTTCATGGATATATTATGAGAGTAGTCATTGTAATAGCATTAGGTCTCTTATGAGCCTAAAATGTCCGGCCAACCAGAGTTTAAGTGACTGTGAACACTTATGGCCATGTATCTAAGTGAATTTCTCTCATAATACAACATACTCTCCCATTGTATAATTGAGTCTTGCTCTTGCTAATCCTCTTGTTAATCTCTCTCTCTAATGCATACTAGTGAGTGTGTGTGAGTGATGTGAGGTGAGAGGAGGGATGAGTACCCATAGTGCAACAACGCGACGGTGTGACAATGCTCGCAGGAGGTGCGGTGGAATTACTTCTCAAGGAGTTGTAGAGCTTGGAGACCTCAAGGGTTACGAGCTCGGCCATTGGAAAGATCCTCATGACAGTTACAGTTCATTAGGTAATCTCTTGTTGGATGTGTTTCAATGGGGGATAGGGTAAGCCATAACATTTTTGGCACCCTATCAGGGAGCCATCCTTTGGCTTTTCCCATCGTTTTTCCTCTAATCTATGCATTACCCATTGCCCATTATCTTGATTAATGGTTTTCCATGAAAAAGATGTGGATTTATGTGTGATTTTGTCAGAAATAGCTCTCTTTTTTATTTTGTAAAGAATATTTTTTTGCTTAATTTTTAGCTTAATTTGTTGTTTTTGTTGTTGTTGTTAATATGGTTTTTAATGTTCTTAGGGCTTGTACATAGTTTGTATTAGGCTTAGTTTACATCAAACAATGCAATAGAATGCATTTTTTACTGAATGTTAGCTCTCTTTAGTATGAAATGTAGAACTAAAATGATTAATTTTAGCTTAATTTGTGTGGTTTTTTGTTGAAATTATTTGCATTAGAGTGTTAGCAAGCATAATTTTCTCAAAACCATTAAAAAACCCTTAAATTCAATTAATTTCTCTTAATGGACTGGTTTTTGTCATTAAGGGTGATTAATCTAGTTCAAGAGGTAAAATTTTTAGGAAATGTGTTAATTGGGGTCCAAATTGATCATATAAGTAGTTGAAATTAGTGTTTTGAGAGCATCTACATGCTTCAAAACACCTAATTACATCAATTGGAGGAATTTGACTCTCTTTTCCTTAATTTTACCTTAAAAGAAGAGACCAAAATTAAGAGTTTAATTAATCTCTTGTTTTAGATTAATTTACACATTTGTTGATACACATAGCTTAGCATTCCCTTGCTCTATCCAATGATGTGCTCAATTGTGTGAATTAATTAGAAATTAGTGGTTAATTAGAGTCCTTGATTAGTGTAAAAGAGGAAAAGATTAGTGAAAGAATTAATATTTGATTAATTCTTAATTACTTTTTTACATAACTCATTAAGGCTAATGAGCATTGAATGAGTGGATGCTCATGAGTTGTCAAATTGTCCATTGTAGGAGTCATTTATTGAAGGGTGTAAGGGGGTGTCATAAAAAGGTTGACTTTTTTGATTCCCACTTACCTTTTTGGGATAATGCCCATATCTCCTTAATTTAAAATTTTAAAAAAATATCCCCCCCCCAAACAAGGAAACTCAAATTTCCCACTAAACTCCAAAAAAAAAAAATGGTTCACACGATTTTCTACACTCTCACGAATTAAGTTCTCACGGCCTAGGGGTCTGCGCCCAAAAAAAAAAGATAAAATTGCGTGAGCCACGTGGGTCACGCCGTGAACCATTTTTTGTACTCTCACGCCTTAAGGTATCACATCCTAGGGGTCCGTGCCAAAAAAAAAATCGTGAGCCACGTGGCTCACACCATGAACCATTTCTGCACTCTCACGCCATGGGGGGCCATCATTAGGAAAAAAGGGAGCTCATTTTGGGGCCCTGTAAGAAATTCGCTATTTTCTCATTTATTTGTCTCCTAAAAGACATGAAAAATAGTAAAATACGAAAACGTGGTTCAATACTGTCAGTAAGGACTGCACATCTGTCACTTTAAAAAAGAATAAGATAATATTTTACATAACTAACAAGATATTGCATTAAATACATTCTTAGATTTCTTTGTTTCCCGTAGATTCTGCATCTCTTTTGACGACGTGTTTAAGCCTCTCATAAAGAGTCCATCACTCAACTTGGTGATTGCTTGTTTTTTTGAATATTTGGATAGATACCGCCACACTTCAACAATTCGAGTTACAAAAAGCATATGAGATTAACTGGCAAAGATGCAACCTCAGAAGCTCAAGGATTGGCCGACGCTAGTGAAGAACAATCTCAGAAGAAGCGATTCCACCATCTTCATATTGACTTAGAGGAACAATATGCTCCAGCACAGAAACGAAAGGGTGCACTGTTGAATGCTCAGCAACGGGAAAACATGAGAAGAGAAGGCTTGCAACACATTGACTTATGGTGCGATGGTGGCATATACCCAAAATGTCCAGTGAAAGACTCTACACCTCCGTTTGTCAATCCAACTACACTACTAAGGTTCGTGGTGGGCGATGGACAAAATGGACTTCATGGTTATATTTTGGCACAGTCTGCCTTGGCAAAAACGTATAAAACATTGTATGTACAAGAAAGGGTGGCCAAAATACAGGAGATAGCCATTCGTGTAAACTTGGAAAAGCAGTTGCAGAATGAAATAGAAGAGCATTCGAAGACTAAGAAAGAGTTGACAAGAGCAAGAAGAAAGAGGACAGTACTAGGAGACAGAAATCGAAGTAGGAAAATAAAAAACATTGCAAATTTGAAGGCTGGCAGCACTGGTGGATGCAAGCGAAGAAACCAGCAAAGCAAGGTTAATTTGAATATTTTTCTTTTGTATTATCAAAAGCGCTTTCAAATGAATATGTCTATTTCTTCCATTCATGCAACACAAGAACTGAGGTATTCAATCATATAGCCATCATTGTGTTGTTACTGTAGGAAACTATTAGAGCTTGCGAAAGAAAACATGGATCCCAATCTTCTTTCTGTAAAGCAAATGAAAGGATTACTTTCTACTGGTGTTGCAAAAGGTTTGATTGAGGGAAAAAAGTTCAAAACAATCAAACACAATGTTGTAGAGAACTTTATATCCAATAATAAAGTTGATGCCAATAAATTCAAGAGGCTCTTGATGTTAGCGGAGTTAGCCGGAAAGGATATAGTTCTATTTTCAATGCGATATCCTCAAATTTAAAAGATCAAAGGATTAAACGTGTTTTACTACCAAACCCAGCAACTGTGTGGAAGTTAAGAGGCCTTTTGAATGAAAATATAGATGATTATATTGGACAATATATCCATATAGAAGACATCTATCATGGTGGCAAGGGAAGCACTGTGTATAATCCTTAGAACAATATATTTGTTGATCTTCAACAACTTCAAAGACGATGTGTTTGACACTCGGTACCTTCAAAAAGCGTTTGTATGCCTTCATTGTTAATGATGTTTGGTATTTATTGATTGTTAATAATGTTTTATATTGAAAAATTAATTGGCCGCCATATTAGTAAGCATGACCAAAGTTTTTGATGTCTTGAAAATATGGCCTTGTCCCTTTTACGGGACCCTTCAAAATCCATATTAGCAAGCCTCGATAAAGTTTCTGATGTCTGGTATTATTTGTATAAATATGCTATTGCTTTTCAAATTATTGCTCTCCCTTGTGAATTACTTGTTTCCATTTCAGTAAGTATTTATTTATCTTTAATGATGTCTTCTAGCAAAAGACTAAATGGACATTGGAAATCATCAATACAGGTGAGTCTCTAAATTAAGTAGTATTGATTGAATCTATTGATGCTTGCTAATAGGGCCCTTGCCCCTAAAGGGGACCCCTCAATTGCCATATTAGCAAGCATCAATAGAACCATGAGCTTGTTGACCCATTGATAGATCACATGTAAACATAACACCAAAGCATTGATTGGGTCTCAAAACACACCAAGGTTTACAAACTGCTATAATTGTATACTTGTCCATTTATGATTTACAAATATCTTTGAATTCCTCCATTGCATATGTCTGCCTGCTGCGCTAGAATTATCTAAAATTTGTCTTCTTCTTTGCTTCTGGGCTAGAATGAAAGCAAGCTTGACTTTGGAGCTGGCAACTTTTTTTTTAACATGAAGCCTCTGTAGTATGCCACCTCGGTAAAACCATTGGAAGACTTCTTTCATACTGTTTGCCTTATGACTCCCTCCGTAGTGTTGTGTAAGTCTAAAAAACGCATTACGTGCCATATAGTGTGATTTTTCCATGCCTTGGGTGGACCAAATTGCAGGGCATCCATACTTTTTGACAAAATAGGGAAGGTGGTTGTGGATAATATGTTGTTTTCACAAAGACATAACAACGCATAGTTAGTGAACAAAGAAAAGAGGAACAAGCATTTAAAAAAAAGAAAGAGAGAACCCTACCATGTAGTGAGTTATGCTGTAGGCTGTCCACGCGTCTTTCATGGACTTTTCGAAATGTTTAACTGCCTCTTCAAAGTTTTGGCAATCACTCTTCTTCCATGCCACATTGTCACAGAACATGAATAGTTGATCAAGAGACCTCCACACCTCTGCTTTCACGTTTCGTGCTTCCCCATCTGCCTCATGATCTTTGATCGCACTTCCATAATCCATAATTAATCCTTGAAACTCTTCTTGACATAATCCATAAAGACATATGGTAGGTGATCTGAAAACCTGAGCTGATTTTTTACAGTAAAGACAAGGAGACTTTCAGTTGCCTCCTTTACTTATGTTATACATGCACTTAAGGGTTTTCAGATCACCTGCCATATGCCACTCCACTTGAAAGTCACCTTTGCCTGCAGCATGGAGATGCTCTCCTTGCACTTGCCTTTTGAATATTGTTGGTATTTCTGTGTGGTGAAACACCCAGTTTAGTGTTTCATGGTCTTATGTCTTTACCTGTGATGATTACAAAACCAAAATGTTAGCATACCTCAACGGAGCCTAACCACCATATGTGTTTTTCAAATTGCACACACTGAAATACTTTGAACTCACTTCAGTCAATGATGTATCAAGTGCTCGATTCATTAATGTAATAGTAACCCTTTTCATTTTTTTCTCCTTTACCAGCTCGCACTCGTCCAATTTGATAACAAATATCAAAATGCCTTTGCACTCTTCAAATGTTAAACCATAAAACTCGAGTATCTTCGACTGCAAGACAACTTAGTATTCAGCATCATGAAAGGTGTGCAAAGGGTCACATGACCACCTCACACCCAAATCCAGGTCAGGAAGGTGTCAATTTTGAGAAACTACTAATTAGGAAAAAAGGGAGCTCATTTTGGGGCCTTTTAGAAGAGAGCAAAAATAGGCTCTCAACCAATCAGGAGTGGGCCAATGTTACGTTGAAAATTCAACAAAAGAAGATGAAAATAAGAAAAATAAATAATACTGTATGTTCGTAGAAGCGTGTCACATTAATAAGGTGATCCAATTTGAATCTTTAAAAAATTATTTTCTGTGCAGAATTTGGTGATTCTGACACCGCAAACGCGTCCGGAACGGCCCAAAACCCCAAAAATGGCAATGGAAACGTTGGAATCGGACATCCGGAGGCCCGGAAACGGCCAAAAAAGGCCCCAAAAGTGGATTTGCAGATAAACGCGATTTGGTACCTTCTTAGGCCCGGAAACGGCCAAAAAAGGCCCCAAAAGTGGATTTGCAGATAAACGCGATTTGGTACCTTCTTCCCGGGAAGAAGGTACCAAATCGCGTTTATCTGCAAATCCACTTTTGGGGCCTTTTTTGGCCGTTTCCGGGCCTCCGGATGTCCCGGGAAGAAGGTACCAAATCGCGTTTATCTGCAAATCCACTTTTGGGGCCTTTTTTGGCCGTTTCCGGGCCTCCGGATGTCCGATTCCAGCGTTTCCAGTGCCGTTTTTAGGGTTTTGGGCCGTTCCAGACGCGTCTGCGATGTCAAAATCACCAAATTCTGCACAGAAAAGTGTTGCTCTTATATAAACATTGAATGTAAAGCATGTGAAAGAGCGGCATAAAAACTAAAATTAGCAAGAAAACGCGATACGGGTTCTTAGAGAAAAGCAAAACAGTCTCTACGCATTTTCATGCTAATTCCTCTATTCAACATAAATGCAGCTCGATATATTATTCATCAACAAAATTCATGACATTAAGGTGACAATTTTGACAAACTGCACTAAGACAGAAAATTAGCACGAAAACGCGATATGGGGTCTTTAGGAAAACTAAAACTCTCTCTGCGCATTTTCATGCAAATTTTCCAAAGGAAGAAATAGGGACATCTGAATAACCCTCCAGACATTCTCTTGTGTCCTAGCAAACACCAAGTCATTGGATCATACATCATGCAGGGAATTCATGTGTAGATGAGTGAGTCGATCTTTGCAGGAAGGGACTGTCAAGAAATTTAACTCGGTTAAGAGAACATAGATCTAGAACAGCATGCATAGATATAGAATAACATTGAAAAACCACAGCTGACCCTCGTGCTTTACAGTGCTTCTTGACTTCTGGAGTGGGTGGAGCTCTGGAGTGGTGTTGGATGAGGATGGAAGGGTGTTGGATGAGTAGGAGGAGAGGGGGACTATGGGCTCAGGAGGGAACAATGAGGCATAGTGGGAAGGATGAGGATGGATGATGAGGAGGAGAAAGAAAGTATGCAGGAAAGTGTGGGCTGAGCAGGGAAGAGTGAGGCGCAGGAGGGAATCCAAGAAGCATTTATAAATGGCACAAATTCCAAGGCAGTAAGGGTCACATCCAAACATGTCAGAATTCAATTTCCTAGGGTGCGTGGGTCCCACCCACAGTGTGAGATACGACTTGTACCCCGCACGTGTGGTATTTATTAGAGTGTCTCCCTTCCTACTCTCCATCATCAGCATCCTCTTCATCACAGAGTACACTCAGATTACAGAGGCATCATTGAGACTACAGAGGCACCACTAAGACCACAGAGAAGCATTACTCAGACTACAGAGGCAGCACCTTCATCGTCTAGCACATCCAGAGACAGCCTGCAGGTTAGTACAACTCAAACTTTCTTGTCCTGCATACTTTTAACTATTCAAACAAGTTTCTGTCTGAATGGGGAATAGCCAAACATCTGCGTCATTGAAATGGCCTTGTTTTATACACTTACAAACACAAACCATTAGGAAAGCCAAAAGTTCCTTTTTGTAGGCATGCAAGACACCCTTTACATATTTTTTACAACATGATCAAGTAGAAAATCTCAAGAATAGGGCTGAGGGATTGCCCTTTTGGTTATTTCCTGCTCATCATACAAATTTGCATGAAAACGCGAGGACTGGTGTTTGCTCTTCCTTGAGTGTCATAATCGCGTTTTCATGCAAATCTGCATTTTGGCCTTTTTCTTTACACACTGAGAACTTCTGAAGCATTTCATGACCTGTTCTTCCAAGTTTCGGTTTCTACAACTACAATTTTTTTGTCTTTCCATACAGTTACAAGAACAAACCAGTAGGAAAGCCAAAAGTTCTCATATTTCTTTCACACAATCTGAGATAGAATTTCCTTGATGTAGGCATGAGATAAACCCTCTTCATAATTTGCAACACCATCCTCAAGTATAAAATCTCAAGATTTGCATGTAAATGCGAGGGAGAGTGTTTGATGTTTTTGAAGTAGCATAATTGCGTTTTCAATCAAATGTCTGTATGAAATTTTTTTGTGTCACTTTGAGGACTTTTGATGCATTCCAAAGGGTGCAATTGGCCTGTGATGCCATGCCAATAGATCCAGATTGCTGCAAAGGTCCTAAATTTAGGGAAGTTTTAAATTTGCATGAAAACGCGAGGAGAGGCCGTTTAGATTTCCATACTGCCCATATCGCGTTTTCATGCAAATAACTGCTAGATTGCTAGATGCTCTTGACCATTGCCCCCCAAATGTGAATCTTTTAGATTCAATTGAACCAGCAGTTTTAGAGGTAGAAATCTTTTCCTTATAAGGATCCTTATTTCAGTTTTATTTTTGATTTGTTCCAATCTTTAATTTCTGACCTATCTTTTCAAATTTTCAGGCTCCACAACAAGTTGATCCAAATAGTTGTGGCTAGAGACTATTGATCCATGCTAAGTACGTGCTTGCAAGCTACTTTGAGCTTCATCAGCCAGAGATTGTAAGAAGCTTATTCCTCTTTGAGCTTAAATATAATTTATAGTGGCACAAAGTAGTTAGAAGTATATGTAAATGCTCATGTCTTTTATTGCAGATGAGGAAAGACAGCTTTGGCTCTGACTATGTGTATAGTTTTAGAGCAGACACAATTTTGAAGCTCTTGAACCATCCCTCCTCCAAACCAGCTGTGCAAGATACATTTGAGGTTGGTGAGAGTTCTAAAGACCATGGTGGTGTCATTCATCTAGATGCAGATGATTTGGAGGAGAAGACACAAGGACATGGAGATGTAGGTATCCCACCAAATTTTGTAAAGGAAAAGGTGGAGGAGCAGCAAACAAAAGTTGAACAGGCAGCTGCTGGTCAGGCAGGATGAGGAGGACAAACAACCAAGTGGACTTGGAGTGGAGAGCTTCCAGATCCCAGGCCTTGAAGACCTTGAAGATGCAGTGGAGACCTCGGGGCTCCAAAATCTTAGTGGGGATATTGACCAAGGACAACCTGATGATCATTTGGGATGATTTGGAATGATTATTTGTATAACATTCTTTTAATCTAGTGATGCTTATATGATTTGGGATGACTATGTATAAAATTAAAATGGAAGATGATTTGCAAATGAATCCCTCTATCTCCATAGACTTGTCATGATATTTATAAATAGATTTAAATGTATGAAAAGAGAGAGAGAGAGAGAGAGAGAGAGAGAGAGAGAGAGAGAGAGAGAGAGAGAGAAAGCATTTAGTAATTTGGTTTAAAATTGATCAATATATTAACAATGTCATTGTAAATCTTAACAAGTGGAGATCCTAACCAAGAGCAGCTACAAGATCATTTGGGATGATTATATGTATTGACTTCTTTGAATCTAGTAATATATTAATCAAATGAAAGATGTTTTGCAACTGATACCCTCTATCTCCATAGACTTGACATGATATTTATAAATGTACGAAGAGAGAGAGACACTTTGAAAGCATGTAGACATTTGGAATAAAATTGATCACTTTATTAACAATGTCATTGTACAGATCCCAGCCGAGGACCAAAAGGTCATTGACTCTTTCCTGTACTCGCTCTTCATTCGAGCTTACAAAGAATGTTGAGCAGTCCAATGTGTCTGACTGTCACAAAAAAAAAAGCATTTGCAGACTCAATGCAAGAGCTTTCCCTCGCATGACCATCCACATCATCAATTGTTGTCTCCACAGCAACCTAGAGAGCAAGGGTTGATAAGGTTTGAGAATCAATATATTATTTGACTTTCATAGCAGTGTAGAAAAACTGAACAAAATATATGTTCTTTAGTACCTCCAATGATCAATTTAGCTGGATGTCAATAATCCCATCGGGGATATCTCCGCATTGAATTATACTTTCCCTCCTTTGAAGAACCTGTTAAGATGGTTGTTAAAAAATCACTAGAGTTGATTAATGAATTAAATAAACACAGTAAGTTTACCTTCTTGTTGTTGAGCAGCACGAATGCAAATCCTGCTGAAATTGTTCTGTTTGCCTCCATATGAATGTCGTGCCGCAATTGAGCAAGTGTACATTTCTGTCTGACTGATATAAAACTCACCAAGTTTCCATTCTCATTCACAGTAATGTCAATTGATACATTGTCAGGAGCAAACCCGTTTCGGTCTTGATCTAACAGAACAAGTTTATTTTCAATCATGGCAACAGGGCTAAGGTAAAAGTTAAGAAAACACCTAGATATTTGTGGCTTTTTGGGTTGTCCTCACCACTGCCTCCTTCCAAGCCTGTCGAGAACACAATCCAATCTAAATTCCGAGCATTAAAAAAATCAAAAGCAGGCTTCTTCCAAACCTGTCGAACACAATCCAATCTAAAACCTGAGCATCAGAAAAATCAAAAGCAGGTACCTTTTACAAAACAATACAATTTAAAATGGAAGCGCTTATAAAATGAAAGTGCTCATCTTGGCGAAGCAAAGTGCTCATTTCGTATAAGGATATGCAGCAGTTGCACTATCGTGTCGGCACTCAAAGTATACAGGCGAGTGGATCTGATTCAAAGATTAAACATTGAAAATAATTAAAAACCGTATAGATAAAAATAAAGAAATACAAGCATGAGAATCATTTTGGCAAAGAACGCAAACTTTTGTCCTTGAATGTTTCAGATTGGAGGGCTAGCCATGCCTCTAGGTGCAAGATGAAGGTTGGAAGAGAGCAGGTGAGAGAGAGAAGGAAGGGCGCCGGAAGACTAGTTTGGGAGGGGAGAGTAGTTTGGGAGGGAAACCTAGTTTCAGTAAGTAGTTTTTTTTGAAAAAGACATCAATGTCAGACTCAAAATCGTGATAGTATCTTTAGTTTTTTTTTTAAAGACCTTGTCAGACTCAAAATCGTTATAGTATCTTGAACATTAACTATGGCACGCTTCTACGAACATAAAGTACTATTTGTTTTTCTTATTTTCACTTGTTTTTGGTGAAATTTCAACGTTACGTTGGCCCTCTCTTCATTGGTTGAGAGACTATTTTTCCAAATCCTAAAACGCCCCAAAATGAGCTCCCTTTTTCCTAATGGGTGGGCTAAAGCCTGGTCAATGGTACAACCCATCACCTGGAATTTTCCTTCAAATTACAAACCTTTCCAATCGAGGTTACCATCTTCACAAATCAATGATCTCCATTCCTTAGTGCCAAAGATATCTTAGCCTTGCAAGTCGACGTAATTCTTTCAATCCTTGCCAACAAGTACCTACTTCAACAAAAAGCGGTAGCTTAATAAGAGTCTATTTGACTCAATTCTTATACTTTATGTATATCTGCTTCATAAGAAAACTTAAATATACATAAAAACATAAAAAGCACACTTAAATATATATAAAAACAAAAAAAAGCACATGGGAAGAAGTATGCAAGAATAGGTCCTACTCAACAACGTTTGACAAGAATCTTGCCACACAAAGGAACATCATCGAAGGTCGATTTCTTTAAATGATAAATGTCGCTTCAATGAATCAAATGAGGAATTGAAAGTCACCATCTCGTTCTGATGATTATGTCTACGTTCCACCGGATCCTTCCCTCTCTTCTCTCCCGTTATTAACATCTCTTAGCATCCGCACTAACACAAATCACATGTAACCTTTCTTATGATTGCCACAAACAAAGTGAGTAAAAAACACCCAAAAAAAACATGCTTACACAAATATAAAACTGCAATCATTCGCAAAAAACCCCACCCCCCCACCCCGTTAGGAATTCCCAAAAAAATACTAACCTTTTCATTTACTAACTAACCTTTCTTATTCTTTCCAGAGGAACAAAAGACCATTGAACATCAATCAACATCAAAGCCATCTACAAGTATGTCAATTCTCCCCACACAAAGGTCTTCAAACGCGATCACGAGGATGCAATTGCCATCAGGAAGGGGGGAATGTTCACCCATTCCTAGGGTTAACAAGAACTACCACCATTATCTTACATCAAGGAGTCAAGGTAGATACATTCAAGATATGAAGCAATAGTGTCCAAATCTATAATTTGGATGGGCGCCTGTAATGGTGTGATAGAGTATTTATGGCGATTCCCGCTTCAAGAGCGTGTGATAGCAAGTTAGGATGAAGAACCAAGTGATGTACTTCATGGATATATTATGAGAGTAGTCATTGTAATAGCATTAGGCCTCTTATGAGCCTAAAGTGCCCGGCCAACCACAGTTTAAGTGAGTGTGAACACTTATGGCCATGTATATAAGTGAATTTCTCTCATAATACAACATACTCTCCCATTGTACAATGGAGTCTTCTTGCTAATCTCTCTCTCTAATACATGCTAGCGAGTGTGTGTGAGTGATGTGAGATGAGAGGAGGGACAAGTACCTGTAGTGCAAAGCGACGGTGTGACAATGCCACGGGAGGTGCAGTGGAATTGCTTCTCAAGGAGTTGTAGAGCTTGGAGACCTCAAGGGTTATGAGCTCGGCCATTGGAAAGATCCTCTCATGATAGTTGCAGTTCACCAGGTAATCCCTTGTTGGATGTGTTTCAAGGGGGGTTAGGGTGAGCCATAATAGTCGTGGAAGTGGAGCTACACACATGAGAGGGGAGATTGCACCCAATCCTGTCTTGATGGTGATGTTGTTCTATCTCTCTTGTTTTTGCTATGTTATACTCTTTCATATCAATTTGATGCAAGTCTATGCTTTAATCTTGAAGTATTTGTAAGCTTTTAATTATTTCTTCAAGAAGTACAAAGAGGTACTGTGACAACCTTTTCAATTTTGGTAAAATTGAGAGGAATGCAGTCCTCACTTTCTCATATTCTTGAATGTTCATCTTCTTCTCTCTCTCTCTCTCTCTCTCTCTCTCTCTCTCTCTCTCCTGATTGGAATTTTTTTCCCTTGTCATACCTTTTGACTTATTTGATTGTTCACTATAGGCTTATTGCTTCAATGAAGAACAAGTGTGATCACTATTGATTTGTTGTAACATCTACAAGTTTTCTATTGCACGTCTTTTCATTAAAGCAATTGGTTGCTTCAATGAAGAACAAGTGTGATCACTATTGATTTGTTGTAACATCTACAAGTTTTCTATTGCACGTCTTTTCATTAAAGCAATTGGTTGCAAGTTTTATCGCATTTCTTTTCTTTAACAAGTATTCATGTGCATGCATGTCATGACAGGTATGCGTGTCTCGGTGGCACTCCCCTCAAGTGTCAATGTGGAAAAAAAAAATTCTTTTGCATGACCAAGGAGGAGTATAATTATATGTGTGGTCTCAGTATGTTGGGGAAAAATCCACGCATCCTTGGAGATGAAGACATCACTTCCTAGGATTGGCTAACAGTTTTGATAGAGATTCCGAAGGGAGGGGAAAAAATAAAGTGTAAGAATGTGAAGGTAGATTTTTAACCCAAGTTTTACACGTTGTATACACAAGTGTATCAAGAACCCCTGACTAACTTGGAAGTGTCGGTTACATTTTCACAGGGCTTTGTTTATGAGCACTTAAGGGCCTGCCAATTGGGCTTCATTTGTGGAGAGTGTAATGACAAACATTGTTAAGTCTAGCAAGATAGAGAGCAAGAAACAAAGATGGAGACATTTTTATGGCATTCTGGTGCCTTCAAGGCTTAGAGAAGAAGGGCCAGCTTAGTATGTGAAAGTGGAAGAAGCTCCCTTGGATTTTTTAAGGGTGCTTTATTCTTAGGTCAACTTGTAGCTTGGCTTGATTATTAGGGGTGACAATGACAAGGAAGTTGAGAATGCAAAGGGTCTCCTTTTAAAGAAGAAGTTTAACATGAAGGATTTAGGTGAGTTGAGATTCATACTTTAAGTGTGTTCACAGTACGGTGCCTACAGCTACTAAGTTGCCTATTGCATATAAAACGCTTAATAATCTCATAATACATCTACAAAGATCATTAGGAAATTCATCCTAGCTTGCTGGGCACCACACACTCTTGGACTGGGAATCGAATCACCATAAATATTACATCAGACCATTACAAGTGCATTTCTGAGTTGTTAATATGGATACCATTGCTTCATAGAATTGTGCTTCATGGCTTGATCGTACATTCTTTTGATGTATCCATGTTTGCTCTTTGGTGTGTCTATCTTTGCTTTGTAGTGTAGATTATTAGTGTCAGCATCATCTAGTAACCAATAAAATTTGAAGGGGGAGATGTAGAATAGGAATGAAAAGATATGTTGTACAACAACGACATGTGAGGCACCTACAAAATGAAGTGAGAGATAAAAAAGTAGAAAGGACCTCCATAAAACGTACGTTGTAAATAGTTATTTTTTGCGGGGTGTCTGCCCGTTTTTGAGCATTTTGGTCGTAAATTACTTGCAAAGGTTCAAAATTTCTTACAAAAAATTTACATTAAAGTAAAGTAAAAACTTGCTATATTTCACCACACCAGTCAATTTTGAAGGGCAATTTTGAAGGGCAATGGTGCGTGTCAAAAATCAACGCTGTTGTAAGTAGTTGAATGCCATAGCATGTGCTATGCACATGGAGTTCGAAGTTGACACATTATACGATGCACCTTGGCTTCTTTATGATTGCCATGGGATGGCCTTTCTCGTGGGAATTGTTTATGCACGAGCACACTTATTTTGGAAAATTAAAGCAACAGGCCAACAGCGTGTATCATGCACGAGCAAGTTGTTAATACATGAACACTTATTTACTCAAATCAAAGCAAAAGCGTGTATCATGCATGCATTGTCAAGACCTTGTGATGGTGTGAAGAGAAAACAGAGATTTAGTCTCATTGCAGCTTCAAATACCCTAAGGTCTTGGGGGGGGAGAACTGCAGTTCTGGAAAATGACAAGCTGCAGAAGAATAGCCTAAATAATGTTTTCTCTTGTTTGAAATGAACGGCTCTACAATTTTTTACTTAAGAAACTAGACAAAGTGCGCTTTTAGGCACGAGCAATATTTGATCTGATTAGTATGTGCGGCCATAGCTGTTCATTAGATTTTTTTTTTTGACATAGATTCTAAGTTAGAATCCTTGCTGTTGGGGGTGTCGACTCTTGGGCTATATATAGCACCAAGATCACCCCAATCAAGAGCATTGCCTGCTAGCCCTTGCTCTTTACAAGATCACCTCCCTTTGCTCTTTACCAGTTCACCTCCCTTTGCTAATTAGTGAAGAACAGATCCTGCTTGAATTACCTCGTGCTCATAATCTTCCTAATTTGCATGCTAATACGATGGTTAGTGGGATTGTAGCCAGCCTTGACAGTGTCGTAGATGGCGGCGTTCAATGCTCCAGCTGGGCTGAGCTTGTGCACGAGATGTGGGCTCATGAGTTGGCCGAATTACGCCCTGGCTCCCCAATTGCTTCTCCACTCAGCTTTGACAATAGTACTGATGCTTCTTGCTTCTTGGAGAGCAACAACTGCAACAAATGCTGGCCACCCTTTAATGGTTGTAATGCCGCTTCTCTAGCTGCCCAACCTGTCGGAGCCGATGAAAACAGCAGTGATCGATTATCACTGTGCCCAAGCGCTTATAATCCAGCATCTAATCAGCGTGCGCCTCCTCCCGTCCTGCTTGATACCGGCCTCCTACGCCGGCTTCTGCTCAAATGGTCACGCCCCACCACATCCATCTTGCCACCCCCTCCAGCCAATCAGATGAGACCAACTGTACCAACTGCATCGCCACCATCCAAGCGTGCGAGCGCCACACGCAAACGGCCATCCAACGGCCTGGATCTCGACTCCAGCGGACAGCGTCTAAGTAAGGTACAGAAGACCCATCATATTCCGAATATCAGCAGAGCCGCGGCGCCAGCTCCGCCCTTCGACGCCATGCCCTCCAAGCGTGCACTTAAGACACCGCCCAGCAAGGTGTTTTGCGAGAGCCTTCGACGGAGGCAAATGACGGGCTTCCTCTCCAAACTCCGAACCTTGCTGCCCAAGGCCCTGCATCAGGTTACATTTTGCTCATTACACATGAGTGCCTATATCAATCTGCATGTATAGTCACCCTATCACACGTGCACATACACAAAATCTATCGAATGCGCATACATTGTGCCTATGGCATGTGCATATATACCGATGTGCATGTACACATGTGCATACATAGTGTCTATCGCATGTGCCATAATGTCTATCACATGTGCCAATACAGTGCTCACATGCTTCACTTGGCCAATTTTGCATTGCAGAAGGACCGATGCCTCATCATCGATGAAACATGTGATTACATTCAATTGCTCAAGAAACGGCTTCAAATCTTAAAGATAAAGATGTACATATTGAGCTCAATTCTCTGCCAAACAAATCAGAATTCAAAGCCTTTCCAACTAGGCGATGATCAGAACCAAGACTGTGAATTTCCAAGCCAAGTACAACTCTCAGTTTTGAAAGAGCATGACATGATTTTCATCACCATTGGCTGCTCTGAGAAAATCCATGGCCTATTCGCCAACATTCTAAGCATCTTAGAGCATCATGGATTGGATGTCACCAACGCCAGCCTTTCCGAAAGTGAAGTCGCTGTTGTGTATGCGTTTCAGGTGCAGTTGAGAAAAACGCTGGCTCATTCATATGAATGAAAGTGTTCTTGTCTGGTCATCAAGTTTTCAAGTAACTGTAAGTGTCTATAGTCCATTGTGTTCTTGGCAAAATCAAGACTCACCTTGATGTAAGCCTTCATTTTGAGGGATTCCATAATTAACTTTGGTGCTAATAAGCTTGCCCATGGCATTGTATGTTTTATCTTGCTTGCCATACCTGATGAGAACGTCCTGATTGTAACATTGCCTAAATAACTTGGTAGATGTATAATAGGTACTGCATTCTTTTGGGTCATCAGATAGGGCACATTTATAACTTTTTAACTTTTCACTAAAGGGCACATGTACATCTTACTCTGCTTCTTCTTTTTTGTGTGTATACAATTATGTCCTCCTCACACTTGTCAAAGCTTATCAATCTCCTCCTCACACTTCACATCTTCTCCCCTTCTTGTTTTCATGTAAGAAGAAGATAAGCAAGACGAATATTCTCTTTCTCCTCGTCTTCTTCTCATACTTTACACATACACATAGGAATGATGAGGAGGAAAGAGCATCTTCTTCTTCCACTTCAATGATTTACATGAAAACATGAAGGGGATAAGATGTGAAGTGTGAAGAGGAGATTGATGAGCTTTGACAAGTGTGAGGAGGACAAAATTGTATACACAAAAAGAAGACAAGGAGAAAGAGAATATTCGTCTTGCTCATCTTCTTCATTGCATATTATACTAAAATTACATCTATGCATAAGATCTTATGTACAAGCTCTTGTGCATAATATCTGATGTATAAACCTTCTATGCCTATGCCAGTGTAAAAGTTTTTATGCATAAGCTTTTATCCTTACTAGTGGGCAAACCCGTGCTTCGTATGTCTTTTGAGACCTCCAAATCAAAATTCTATCCGAACCTCCAAATTTTTACCACGTGAGGGCTTTGTGAAACTCTTCTTTTATATAATATATTATCGAGAAGAAAATATCAAGTGCATAAGCTCTCATGCATGAGGATTATGCATAATGTCTTATGTATAAGCCTTTATGCCTAAGTCTTATGATATTCATAAGCTCTTAAATGCAGAACTAATGCATAAGCTCTTATCACTACTAGATACAAAAAGATACTAGATACAAAAGATACTAGGGGCATAGCTATGCTAAAGTTACAAAAAAAATAAAAATTAAAAAATAAAAATTGCACAGTATCGTTAGTCCGCTAACATGTCTCATTAGATGTGGCATTTTTTCAGTGGCGTATTGAATATAATTTATAGACGTTGCGGCATAGCCACACAATTAACGTTTATGTTCCTTAAATCAAAAACCCCACGGCGCGCACCACCGATTCTGCCTGAAGCATAGAAGCCCGCAAGGTAGGCAAGTGGGCACAACACTTTGGGAGGGAAAACACAAACTCCGTACCCCCAAACTAGTTGACTCTCAATCTTTGGTCAATTTATCTCTTGACTACGAAGCCACAATAATTTTATGAGGCTTTGTTTTATTTTTCTTTCTTTCTTTTCTTTTCTCCCCAAAAGATCCTTCTATTAGTTTTACCTATTAAACAACCAAAATGGCCAAGTACAAATCTATCTCCAAAGGGAAACGCGAGTTAGGGGAGGATGCACTTCTTCTCTAGTTGGCCACTCTAAGAGGAGAAGGCTATGTCATATAATAGGGGGAGGGGAAAAAATCACACAGGTGGTCTATAATGCCAAGCGGGCTCGTCACTAGTGTCTATAAGAGAGGGACCATGCTGCCAGATTCTCCTCATGTAGTCAAAGCTGCCTTGAAGCTTCCCCCACTGACGTTACTATGAGGGTATGAATAATATCGAGCCAAATGCTCCAGATAGACTCCGCTCTAGCGGGGTGAGGGTGCCTTTGATGGCTTCACTACATCGAGCTCTCCATATATGCCATGCAACAATACGACTATATATCTCCCATCTCTGGCTAGAACCTCCGGTCCAATGACCAATAGGCGAAGCTAGAACTAGCATAATGGAAATACAAAGGTGAGAGACCTAAAGGACTAGTCCCCCGCCTTTCTCCTCATATGACATAATGATCACTGCCTCAATGGCCCGAGCAATAGTGTCCCACATAACAATACAGCCGATCCAAAGAGAAAATGTGTAGGATGCTAGACGTGTTGAGCCTTTGGGCAATCCCAAAGACAGTGACATTAAGACTCCTAGGGATGGCCACACTTTTAACATAATGCTAGTTTGCCTCCAATGGCCAACCAAGTGCCAACAGCTAACCTCCTATGTGCCAGCTATAATGTTGGTCTGCCCCCAATGGCCAACCAAGTGACAACAGCTAAGCTCCTATGTGCCAGTTGCTATTGCTGCCACATGAAAGTGATCTTCCATGGTCAAAAGCCATCCCATAGCTGCTTCTAGAAATTTGTGAGAAAATGTTGCTTGAAGCCCTGGGAATGCCAATGTGCTGCCCCATTGGTGTGCCCTCCACCTTTGACATCTGAATCTTACGGCCTAGCCATGTAGTGTAGGCAAAGAAGGGGGTACCAAGAGACTCCTCTGCTATACTCTAGATCCTTCCATGTTCACTCTCTGGCCACCTTGGGCAGTGGAGGGTTGATGTGCCACTCATGTACGTGAAAACCAATCACCCTCACCCTCTGCAAGGTGCATCCCCTAAGGTGTTTGATTTCTCTAGTCTGCCATTAGTAGGCTTTGTTATTAGGTCATGTTTGAGGTCTTTATGGCCCAATGCTTGTATTTTTGTCCCATGGATATATTCCCCCCCATCGTGGATGTTAATATGATCTCTCTCTCTCTCTCTCACGTGTTTTCTTTATTATTGTGTATTTTTAGAGTCTATGTAGGTGACCGTCCATATTGTTCATACAGCTTGATTTATGGTATGTATATTTCACAAATTATTTTTTCCTTTTTGAACATGGTAGTTCTAAGCTAATGTAAAAATGATAATTCTAGAAGGGCCCGAAAAATCAGAACATGGCCATATGAGGGAACAAATCATGGAGGGAAAAAGTGTTGAGATATCGATCTCAACTAGTGCTACGGCAGACATTGATGACCCGCCTAGGTGATAGCTTCCGCATCCACACCACTGGCATGGTTGGTCGAGTAGAGAAGAATAAGATAGAAGAAAATTCAGCTATCCATCTCTCTCTTGTGTCTTGCTCTCTCTTGTGTGTGTGTGCTTGCTTGCTAGAGTTTGAAGGTCTCCCTCTCCCCCACATTCTCTTTATGGTATCAGAGCCTGGTTCGTGTGTGAGAGCTAAGGAGGCAAGCAAAAGGCAAGAACAAGCAAGGAAGGAAGCGGTACTACACGGGTAAGAGCACCATCATCTCTTTTCCCTTCTTGGTTTAGGTGTACAACACCCCCTCAGTAGCTCCAGGAGCTACACATCTCCAATTGAGGAGCTGTCTTCGCAGGAGCGGAGCTATTGGACTTAATTTTTTTGGCCAGATTCATGTTTGGTGCGTTACAGGCCCCATTTTGTCACTACAAGGTATTTTCGATAGTTTTCTAGAAGTTCTGGTAGAGAATTGTTTTTGCTCAAAATCTGGTTATTGCAGTGTAACAGTGTATTTTGGAAGTGCAAACAGGGTTCACACATGTATTGTTTGTTGAGATATCGAGCTCGTCTAGTGAGGCGGTGGACACTGATGACCCGCCTGGGGGATAGGCCCCACGCTTACACCACTGGCATGGTTGGTGAGATCTTGGGTGATATGCGACCAGTGGGATGACAGGCTGTGTGACGCCATTCTAGAGACTGGCATAGTTATAGCGCCAGCTCATTTAGTTGGGTTCACACTATAGAGAACCCGTGTATGTATTGGTTGAGTACCTTTCATATTATGTGTACTCTTATCTTGTATATGGTGTGTTGAGTGTTGAGTGAAGAAGAAGAAGATTTTCAGCCTCTCACCTTGTGTGTTCTCTATTAGGGTTTTGTGAGTGTGTGTGTGCTTGCAAGAGCTCAAGCTCTCTTCCCCCTTGCATCTTTTCATGGTATCAGAGCCTGGTTTGTGCTAAGGGCTGAGCTGCAAGCAAGAGAACCACAGGAAGCGGTACGAGGGTAAGAGCTTCAACTACTCTTCCCTATTTGTGTTGGTGACTACACCCTTGTCGGGAGCTCTACGGGAGGCACCGGCAACGATCTCTGATTGAGGAGCTTTCTTCGTGGGAGCAAAGCTATAGGGCAACTATAATGTCCTACTGGACAAAATTTTCTAGGCCGAAAACGCGTTTCGGGCGTGTCTGGACCTCCGTTTTTCAGAAAGCAGGCGATTTTGAGCACTGCGGGTAAGTCATCGATTCTCTGCAGAACTCTGTTTTAAGAACTGCAGGAAGACAGATTGACTGTGCAAACACTATGGGTGCTGCAAGAGGTCAACAGTTGCCATTGGGTGTATGTATGCACATTGAAGTCACTGGTTGTGACATTTGAGAGTACTACAGTACCGCTGTGCAGAAAATACAGCAGTTTGTGCAGAAAAACCAGAGTGCAGTTTCTGGTAAAATTGTGTGTTTGGCAAGATGTCAAATGATGGAATAACTCAGATTGTGGCTGAGAAGCTTGATAAGAATAACTTCTCGTGATCAGTAGAATCAACTTACCAAACCAGACCATTTTCCAGTCGGTGCCCTGCTTTGCCTTCCATCTCCACATTCATGCTAAAAATGGAGTGCCATCTCTACATCCAGAATCAGCCCCAGATTGACCAACCATCATCACATTCGAAGTTCCCAGCACACTTTCACCTGCAGGCATCACCATCAGCTCGTAAAAAAACCATAAAACCACCCACTTTGTACAATTGCCAGGGCATTCAGGGCAAAGTTTTATTGCACACCACGCATCCCATATGTACAGGGACTCAAAACACCTTTACAGAATTTTGCCTGACATACTTTGCCAGCCTCTCAAATGCTGCATGAAATCCAATCTCTGTACCTCAGTGAGGCTTTAAAACCTCTTCCAATCCAGCACTATGGGGTATAGGGTCTCCCAGCCAGCCCCCCAAAGAATATGCATAGCTGCCCCAAGAGGCCTACCATGCACATCTAAGATCAAATCATTCCACAGAATAGGTGAGCATGAAGAGGCACCGGAGATACCAGACATAAATCCAACTGCTGCAGATGTGAAAGAGTTTAAAGACTGGAACCGAGGAGCCAGAAAAGTTATGTATTGGCTTTCCATTAGTATACAGGACACCATGATTGGGCACATTCAGGATGCCAAGTCCCCCAAGGAGGCGTGGGACACCTTGGTAAAGCTCTATGAAACAAATACCAAGGCACGTAAGATACAGTTGAAGAATGAACTTCATACTGTAGAGAAAAAGAGCATGCCTGTGAATGACTATGCGTTGAAGATAAAGGGTATTGTGGAATCCCTTGCATCTATTGGTGTGTCAGTAGATGATGATGACAAGGTGGAAGTCTGTCTACGTGGTCTCGGGCCACAATACAAGGCGTTCAAGATGTCTATTCAAACTCGGGAAAACATTCCCAACTTTACAGATTTGGTGTCTATGCTGATTATAGAAGAGAAGAGCTTGGGTGAAGACCAACAGTCTTCACAAACCAAAAACAGTTCAGAGCAACAGGCCTTCTACACAGGTTCAGGAAGAGGACGAGGTAGAGGAGGCCGTGGACGCGGTCAAGGAGGTGGCCGAACAGGTAATCAGAATTATGGCCAGCAGCAACAACAACAACAGTCCCAGAATACACAACAACAACAACAACAACACACAGGTGGAAGAGGCAGATTCAGAGGCAGGGGGAGTCAAAGAGGCCGTGGAAATTGGCAGAGGCAGTATAATGATGCACGTGAATGCTATTACTGTGGTAAGCCTGGACATGTGCAGGCAGAATGTTATAAGAAGCAGGCTGACATGCAAAATGGGAAAGTGCAGCAAAACAACTATGCATCCTCAAGCAGAAATAATGAGGACAATGAAAGGTTGTTTGTTATGCACCATGTCGTGAATGCCATGTCTGAAAATGTTGAAGCAGCACAAAAAGATGATGTGTGGTATGTGGATTCAGGTGCTTCGAACCACATGACAAGTCATGGGGAGTGGTTCAAGGAGATGAAAAATCCGAAAAGACCAGGTTTTGTGGAAACAGGGGATGACACTGCTCATCCAATTGCCCATGTTGGAGATGTGCCATTGTCTATGCAGGATGGCAAAGTAAAGTACCTTGCAGATGTACTTCACGTTCCAAACATAACAAAGAATCTGGTTTCAGTTGGCCAGATGATTGAGGAGGGTTTGCAAGTTAGGTTTAACCCTGATGGTTGTTATGTTGAAGACTTTAAAGACAAGTGCAGGTTGGTTGCAAAAGGCAACAGAGTGGGCAAAATGTTTACGTTGGATGTAGACATGCCTGAGATGAGTGCTGCGATGTTTGCAAATGGTTCAGGGATTGTTGCAGACACAGACATTTGGCATAAAAGGATTGGACATGTGAATGTGCAGAGATTGAAGTCTATGCAGACTAAAGGAATTGTGACAGGGCTGCCAAAATTTAAAGTGGAAGGTATGCAGAAAATATGTGAAGCATGCCAATTTGGGAAGCAAACAAAGCATGTGTTTCCACGTAATAGATATGTGAGCAGAAATGCACTAGATGTTGTGCATTCAGATGTATGGGGTCCTACGAAGACCATATCTATGGGAGGCTACACATATTATGTGACATTCATCGATGACCACACAAGGAAAGTGTGGGTATATTTCATGAAGGAGAAGAGTGAGGTGTTCACTCACTTTCAGAATTTCAGAGTTTTGGTTGAAAAGCAAACAGGGAAATATGTAAAGTGCCTAAGGTCAGATGGAGGGGGAGAGTACTTCTCCAATGAGTTCTCTGAATTTTTGAAGCAGAATGGTATTCGCAGACAGTTTACATGCAGATACACTCCGCAGCAAAATGGAGTTGCTGAGCAAAAAAACATGCACATTGCTGAGATTGCGCAAGCATTGATGGAAGAGAAAAATATGCCGCATAGCTATTGGGCTGAGGCTGTTTCTACAGCAGTATACATCATGAACAGGACTCCAACTGCAGCCATACATGATGTAACTCCAGAGGAGAGGTTTACTGGCAAAAAACCAGATTTGTCTCATCTGAAAGTCTTTGGATGCATTGCATATGTGCATGTGCCAGATGAGCTGAGAACTAAGCTGGATCCAAAAGCTGAAAAATGTGTGTTTATTGGATATTCCCTTGAGCAAAAGGGATACAGGTGTTATAATCCTGCTACACGTGAGTTGAGGGTAAGCAGGGATGTTGTCTTTGATGAGATGAGTAGCTGGTATGCTGCTGAAAAAGAAGCTGTTGGGGCTGATGTGAGTGGAAGTGTGGTTGCACAGAATGCAGGTCAGCAATCACAGTCTTTGAGTGGACCAGGAGAGTCCTCATCTAGTGGGTCTGTTGATAGACCATGGAGTGGCAGGCTGCGTCATAATACCAGTCCTGTAAATGTGATTAGTACATCACGTAAAGGAAAAGAGAAAGTGGTTGAGCCCCTTGGTATGCCTGACATTTTTGCAGAGCATTCTCATGTAGTGGCTCAGATATGAGCCTTGATGAGGAGCTTGGGATCCCAGCTATGAGAACACCTGGTGTAAAGAAGGCTATGGAAGCCATGAATGAAAAGCTGCGAAGATCTGGGAGAGTGAAAAATGCTGTGCAGAGATTTACCTATGATGGTTATGTGGCACATCACTATGCATATATGGCAAAGGTTGTGCAGGTTGTTGAGCCCACATGCATTGATGAGGCTGTTGGAAATGTGTATTGGGAGAAAGCTATGGATGAGGAGATGGATGCACTATATGGAAATGAAACTTGGGACTTAGTGCAATTGCCTGAAGGCAAGAAAGCCATTGGATGCAAGTGGGTGTACAAAGTAAAACATAACAGTGATGGAAGCATAAACAGGTATAAGGCTAGGTTGGTAGCCAAAGGATATGCGCAGACATATGGCATTGATTATGAGGAAACTTTCAATCCAGTTGCCAAGATGGCAACAATGAGAGTTGTGATAGCAGTGGCTGCGTCAAAGAAATGGTCTTTACATCAAATGGATGTAAAGAATGCATTCTTGCATGGGGATTTGCAAGAAGAGGTGTATATGTTGCAGCCACCTGGTTATGAGGATGTTGGTCACCCCGAGCATGTTTGCAGGTTGAAGAAAGCCTTGTATGGCTTAAAACAAGCACCAAGAGCATGGTCTGACAAGATTTTTGAATATCTTGTCACTATTAGCTTTCATGTAGCCAATGCAGATTTCTCGCTGTATGTGAGACATGGTGATAGAGGGGTTGTGCTTGTTATCTATGTAGATGACTTGATCGTTACGGGGGACCATGATGCAGAGATCTTTGATGTAAAGATCTTGCTTAGACAGAAGTTTGAGATGAAGGATCTCGGGGAGCTCAGATATTTCTTGGGCATTGAGGTGATTAGGTGTTGAGATATCGAGCTCTAGTGAGGCGGTGGACACTGATGACCCGCCTGGGGGATAGGCCCCGCACTTACACCACTGGCATGGTTGGTGAGATCTTGGGTGATATGCGGCCAGTGGGATGACAGGCTGTGTGACAGCCATTCTAGAGACTGGCATAGTTATAGCGCCAGCTCATTTAGTCGGGTTCACACTATAGAGAACCTGTGTATGTATTGGTTGAGTACCTTTCATATTGTGTGTACTCTTATTCTTGTATATGGTGTGTTGAGTGTTGAGAAGAGAAGAAGAAGATTTTCAGCATCTCACCTTGTGTGTTCTCTATTAGGGTTTTGTGAGTGTGTGTGTGTGCTTGCAAGAGCTCAAGCTCTCTTCCCTCCTGCATCTTTTCATGGTATCAGAGCCTGGTTCGTGCTAAGGGCTGAGCTGCAAGCAAGAGAACCACAGGAAGCGGTACGAGGGTAAGAGCTTCAACTACTCTTCCCTATTGTGTTGGTGACTACACCCTTGTCGGAAGCTCTACAGGAGGCACCGGCAAACGATCTCCGATTCAGGAGCTTTCTTCGCGGGAGTGAAGCTATAGGGCAACTATACAGTCCTTCGGACTGCAATTTCCGGGCCGAAAACGCGTTTCGGGCGCGTCTGGACCTCCGTTTTTCGAAAAGCAGGCGATTTCAAGCACTGCGGGTAAGTCATCGATTCTCTGCAGAACTCTGCTTTAAGAACTGCAGGAAGACAGATTGACTGTGCAGACACTGTGGGTGCTGCAAAGAGGTCTACAGTTGCCATTGGGTGTATGTATGTGCATTGAGGTCACTGGTTGTGACATTTGAGTGGATTGCAGTACCGCTGTGCAGAAAATACAGCATTTGTGCAGAAAAACCAGAGTGCAGTTTCTGGTAAAGTTGTGTGTTTGGCAAGATGTCAAATGATGGGATAACTCAGATTGTGGCTGAGAAGCTGGATAAGAATAACTTCCATGCTTGGAGGTTCAGGTTAACGAATTTCCTGATGGGAAAAGGTTATTGGGACTACATAGAAGGTGAGCATGAAGAGGCACCGGAGATACCGGATATAAATCCGACTGCTGCAGATGTGAAAGAGTTTAAAGACTGGAACCAAGGAGCCAGGAAGGTTATGTATTGGCTTTCCATTAGTATACAGGACACCATGATTGGGCACATTCAGGATGCCAAGTCCCCCAAGGAGGCGTGGGACACCTTGGTAAAGCTTTATGAAACAAACACCAAGGCACGTAAGATACAGTTGAAGAATGAACTTCACACTGTGGAGAAAAAGAGCATGTCTGTGAATGACTATGCGCTGAAGATAAAGGGTATTGTGGAATCCCTTGCATCTATTGGTGTGTCAGTAGATGATGATGACAAGGTGGAAGTCTGTCTACGTGGTCTCGGGCCACAATACAAGGCGTTCAAGACGTCTATTCAGACTCGGGAAAACATTCCCAACTTTACAGATTTGGTGTCTATGCTGATTATCGAAGAGAAGAACTTGGGTGAAGACCAACAGTCTTCACAAAGTAAAAACAGTTCAGAGCAACAGGCTTTCTACACGAGTTCAGCAAGAGGACGAGGTAGAGGAGGCCGTGGACGCGGTCAAGGAGGTGGCCGAACAGGTAATCAGAATTATGGCCAGCAGCAGCAGCAGCAACAACAGTCCCAGAATCAACAACAACAACAACAACACGCAGGTGGAAGAGGCAGATTCAGAGGCAGGGGGAGTCAAAGAGGCCGTGGAAATTGGCAAAGGCAATATAATGATACACGTGAATGCTATTATTGTGGTAAGCCTGGACATGTGCAGTCAGAATGTTATAAAAAGCAGGCTGACATGCAAAATGGGAAAGTGCAGCAAAACAACTATGCATCCTCAAGCAGAAATAATGAGGATAATGAGAGGTTGTTTGTTATGCAGCATGTCGTGAATGCCATGTCTGAAAATGTTGATGCAGCACAAAAAGATAATGTATGGTATGTGGATTCAGGCGCTTCGAACCACATGACGAGTCATGGGGAGTGGTTCAAGGAGATGAAAAACCCGGAAAGACCAGGTTTTGTGGAAACAGGGGATGACACTGCTCATCCAATTGCCCACGTTGGAGATTTGCCATTGTCTATGCAGGATGGCAAAGTGAAGTACCTTGCAGATGTACTTCATGTACCAAACATAACAAAGAATCTGGTTTCAGTTGGCCAGATGATTGAGCAGGGTTTGCAGGTTCGGTTTAACCCTGATGGGTGTTATGTTGAAGATTTCAAAGACAAGTGCAGGTTGGTTGCAAAAGGCAACAGAGTGGGCAGAATGTTTACGTTGGATGTAGACATGCCTGAAATGAGTGCTGCAATGTTTGCAAATGGTTCAGGAGTTGTTGCAGACACAGACATATGGCATAAAAGGATTGGTCATGTGAATGTGCAGAGATTGAAGTCTATGCAGACAAAAGGAATTGTGACAGGGCTGCCAAAATTTAAAGTGGAAGGTATGCAGAAAATATGTGAAGCATGCCAATTTGGGAAGCAAACAAAGCATGTGTTTCCACGTAACAGATATGTGAGCAGAAATGCACTAGATGTTGTGCATTCAGATGTATGGGGTCCTACGAAGACCGTGTCTATGGGAGGCTGCAGGTACTATGTCACTTTCATTGATGACCACACAAGGAAAGTGTGGGTATATTTCATGAAGGAGAAGAGTGAGGTTTTCACTCACTTTCAGAATTTCAGAGTTTTGGTTGAAAAGCAAACAGGAAAATATGTCAAGTGCCTAAGGTCAGATGGAGGGGGAGAATACTTCTCCAATGAGTTCTCTGAATTTTTGAAGAAGAATGGTATTCGGAGACAGTTCACATGCAGATATACTCCGCAGCAAAATGGAGTTGCTGAGCGGAAAAACAGGCACATTGCTGAGATTGCGCGAGCATTGATGGAAGAGAAGAATATGCCGCATTGCTATTGGGCTGAGGCTGTTTCTACAGCAGTATACATCATGAACAGGACTCCAACTGCAGCCATACATGATGTAACTCCAGAGGAGAAGTTTACTGGCAGAAAACCAGATTTGTCTCATCTGAAAGTTTTTGGATGCATTGCATATGTGCATGTGCCAGATGAGCTGAGAACTAAGCTGGATCCGAAAGCTGAAAAATGTGTGTTTATTGGATATTCCCTTGAGCAAAAGGGATACAGGTGTTATAACCCTGCTACACGTGAGTTGAGGGTAAGCAGGGATGTTGTCTTTGATGAGATGAGCAGTTGGTATGCTGCTGAAAAAGAAGCTATTGGGGCTGATGTGAGTGGAAGTGTGGTTGCACAGAATGCAGGTCAGCAATCACAGTCTTTGAGTGGACCAGGAGAGTCCTCATCTAGTGGGTCTATTGATAGACCATGGAGTGGCAGGCTGCGTCATAATACCAGCCCTGCAAATGTGATTAGTACATCACGTAAAGGAAAAGAGAAAGTGGTTGAGCCCCTTGGTATGCCTGACATTTCTGCAGGGCATTCTCATGTTGATGGAGAGTCTAGTGGCTCAGATATGAGTCTTGATGAGGAGCTTGGGATCCCAGCTATGAGAACACCTGGTGTAAAGAAGGCTATGGAAGCCATGAATGAGAAGCTGCGAAGATCAGGGAGAGTGAAGAACCCTGTGCAGAGATTTACATATGATGGTTATGTGGCACATCATTATGCATATATGGCAAAAGTTGTGCAGGTTGTAGAGCCCACATGCATTGATGAGGCTGTTGGAAATGTGTGTTGGGAGAAAGCTATGGATGAGGAGATGGATGCACTATATGGAAATGAAACTTGGGATTTAGTGCAATTGCCTGAAGGCAAGAAAGCCATTGGATGCAAGTGGGTGTACAAAGTTAAACATAACAGTGATGGAAGCATAAACAGGTACAAGGCTAGATTGGTAGCCAAAGGATATGCGCAGACATATGGGATTGATTATGAGGAAACTTTCAGCCCAGTTGCCAAGATGGCAACGGTGAGAGTTGTGATAGCAGTGGCTGCGTCAAAGCAATGGTCTTTACATCAGATGGATGTAAAGAATGCATTCTTGCATGGGGATTTGCAAGAAGAGGTGTATATGTTGCAGCCACCTGGTTATGAGGATGTGGGTCACCCCGAGCATGTTTGCAGGTTGAAGAAAGCCTTGTATGGCTTAAAGCAAGCACCAAGAGCATGGTCTGACAAGATTTCTGAATATCTTGTCACTATTGGCTTTCATGTAGCCAATGCAGATTTCTCATTGTACGTGAGACATGGTGATAGAGGGGTTGTGCTTGTTGTCATCTATGTAGATGACTTGATCATTACGGGGGACCATGATGCAGAGATCTTTGATGTAAAGATCTTGCTTAGACAGAAGTTCGAGATGAAGGATCTGGGGGAGCTCAGATATTTCTTGGGCATTGAGGTGATTAGGTCACCACATGGTATTGGATTACTGCAGAGACAGTATGGCTTGGACATGTTGTCCAAGTATGGTATGACAGGCTGTAAGCCTATTTCTGTGCCATTGGATCAGAATGGCAAGTTGAGTGCAGATTCAGGAGAGATCTTGGAGGATCCTACTATGTACAGGAGCATAGTAGGAAGTTTGATCTACATGACGATCACCAGACCAGATTTGAGCTATGCTGTTGGGTTGGTGAGTCAGTTTATGCAGGTTCCACGGAAATCGCATTTGGATGCAGTCAGACGCATACTGAGGTATGTGAGGTCTACTTTGCATTGTGGACTATTCTATGAGACTGGGACAGAGATATGTGTACATGGGTACACAGATGCTGATTGGGCTGGTAGTATCTCAGATAGAAGATCTACCAGTGGATTCATGTTTTCTTTGGGGAGTGCTGCTGTGACTTGGAGCAGCAAGAAGCAGCCTACGGTTGCTCTATCCAGTACAGAGGCCGAGTACAGAGGAGCTGCTATGGCAGCATGTGAGGTAGCTTGGTTGAGAAAGCTACTTGCAGATTTGGGTCTATCAGTGGATAGACAAGTTGTCATTTTCTGTGACAACATTAGCAGTATACAGTTGGCCAGGAACCCAGTCTTTCATGCTCGTACGAAGCACATAGAGGTCCACTACCACTTCGTCAGAGAGCAGGTCTTGGCAGGAGACCTTGACCTTGTTTATGTCAGCACAGAGGATCAGGTAGCTGACATCTTCACCAAAGCATTGGGTACAGAGAAGCTCCGCAGATTTAGGGCTTCGCTTGGTGTACATGAGATGGAGTTGAGCTCGAGGGGGAGTGTTGAGATATCGAGCTCTAGTGAGGCGGTGGACACTGATGACCCGCCTGGGGGATAGGCCCCGCACTTACACCACTGGCATGGTTGGTGAGATCTTGGGTGATATGCGGCCAGTGGGATGACAGGCTGTGTGACAGCCATTCTAGAGACTGGCATAGTTATAGCGCCAGCTCATTTAGTCGGGTTCACACTATAGAGAACCTGTGTATGTATTGGTTGAGTACCTTTCATATTGTGTGTACTCTTATTCTTGTATATGGTGTGTTGAGTGTTGAGAAGAGAAGAAGAAGATTTTCAGCATCTCACCTTGTGTGTTCTCTATTAGGGTTTTGTGAGTGTGTGTGTGTGCTTGCAAGAGCTCAAGCTCTCTTCCCTCCTGCATCTTTTCATAGGTCACCACATTGTATTGGATTACTGCAGAGACAGTATGGCTTGGACATGTTGTCCAAGTATGGTATGACAAGCTGTAAGCCTATCTCAGTGCCATTGGATCAGAATGGCAAGTTGAGTGCAGATTCAGGAGAGATCTTGGAGGATCCTACTATGTATAGACGCATAGTAGGACGCTTGATCTATATGACGATCACCAGACCAGATTTGAGCTATGCTGTTGGGTTGGTGAGTCAGTTTATGCAGGTTCCACGGAAACCGCATTTGGATGCAGTGAGACGCATACTGAGGTATGTGAGGTCTACTTTGCATTGTGGACTATTCTATGAGACTGGGATAGAGATATGTGTACATGGGTACACAGATGCTGATTGGGCTGGTAGTATCTCAGATAGGAGATCTACTAGTGGATTCATGTTTTCTTTGGGGAGTGCTGCTGTGACTTGGAGCAGCAAGAAGCAGCCTACGGTTGCTCTATCCAGTACAGAGGCCGAGTACAGAGGAGCTGCTATGGCAGCATGTGAGGTAGCTTGGTTGAGAAAGCTACTTGCAGATTTGGGTCTATCAGTGGATAGACAAGTTGTCATTTTCTGTGACAACATTAGCAGTATACAGTTGGCCAGGAACCCAGTCTTTCATGCTCGCACGAAGCATATAGAGGTCCACTATCATTTCGTCAGAGAGAAGGTCTTGGCAGGAGACCTCGACCTTGTTTATGTCAGCACAGAGGATCACGTAGCTGACATCTTCACCAATGCATTGGGTACAGAGAAGCTCCGCAGATTCAGGGCTTTGCTTGGTGTACATGAGATGGAGTTGAGCTCAAGGGGGAGTGTTGAGATATCGAGCTCGTCTAGTGAGGCGGTGGACACTGATGACCCGCCTGGGGGATAGGCCCCCACGCTTACACCACTGGCATGGTTGGTGAGATCTTGGGTGATATGCGACCAGTGGGATGACAGGCTGTGTGACAGCCATTCTAGAGACTGGCATAGTTATAGCGCCAGCTCATTTAGTTGGGTTCACACTATAGAGAACCCGTGTATGTATTGGTTGAGTACCTTTCATATTATGTGTACTTCCTCTCACCTTGTGTGTTCTCTATTAGGGTTTTGTGAGTGTGTGTGTGCTTGCAAGAGCTCAAGCTCTCTTCCCCCTTGTATCTTTTCATTGTTGATCCTGGGTGTATATACATGTACTCTGGTCACATTTGGTGACACACAGGCTGTGCTAAAGTACCGCTGCCTACAGAAGTTACAGAAGTTACACGAGATACTATTGTATTATAGGTTGCATACAGAAGTTGCCTGTTTGCACGTTATTTAATTACTGCAGGAAAACATGTCTGATGAAATTAATCAAACTATTAGTGAGAAGATGGATAAGAATAGCTTCCATGCTTGGAAGTTTAGAATGACCAATTTCCTAATGGGTAAAGGATTTTGGGATTATGTAGAAGGAGACAATGAGGAGCCTCCAGAATTATCTGAGGAGAATGCCACTCCTGTAAATATAAAGGCATTTAAGGATTGGAATCAGGGTGTAAGAAAAGTCATGTACTGGCTTTCAATTAGTGTCATAGACACTATGATAGGACACATACAGGATGCAAACACTCCTACAGTTGCATGGCAAAATCTGGTTCAGATGTTCCAGACTAACACAAAGGCAAGCAAGTTGCAGTTAAAGCAAGAGTTGCATATTATGGAAAAGAACAGCATGTCTATCAATGAATATGCCTTAAAGATCAAGGGCATTTTTTAATCCCTTGGGTCTATCAATGTATCAGTGGTGGAGGATGATGATTTGGGGTGAGTGTCTATCTGAATGGGCTTGGTAAAGAGTACAAGCCATTCAAGACCTCCATTGCAGTTAGGGAGAATATCCCCAACTTTCGGGACTTCATATCTATGCTGATCATAGAAAAAAAGGCTTTAGGTGAGGATTCTTCTTCACAAAGCAAGAACACATCGGAATAGGTCTTTTACTCTAATTCAAGTAGAGGCAGAGGTAGAGGCCATGGTCGAGGCCAAGGTGGTAGCCGATAAGGAAATCAAAATTCTAGACAACAACAGTCTAATGATTCACAGCAGCAATCATACACAGGTGGAAGAGGCTAGTCTGGCAAGGGGAGCCAAAGAGGCCAAGGTGGTTGGCAAAGAAATCAAAATGCAAATAGCATAGAGTGCTATTACTGTGGCAAACCAAGACACATGGCAAAGGACTACCTACAAAAAGTAGAATGACATTAAAAGTGGGAAGTTGTGCAGCGAGGTAACTATGCATCATCTAGCAAACATGGAGGTGATGAGAGAAGTGAGCAACTATTTGTTATGCAGCACATGCTTAGTTCCATAACAGGGGATGTATCAAGATCTCAAGATATATGGTATGTGGGTTCTAGCACCTCTAGTCATGCTAAGTGGTTTAAAGATATACAGAAAATGGAAAAACAAGGTTTTATAGAAACAGGTGGTGATGATACTGCGCATCCCATTGCACATGTTGGTAAAGTGCCATTGTCTATGCAGGATGGCAAAATTAAGTACTTGGCTGATGTACTTCATGTTCCAAATATTACAAAGAACTTGGTTTTTTTTTTATAGATGGTTGATAAGGGTCTGCAAAGTCAGGTTTAATCCTCAAGGATGTTTTGTGTGAAAGACTTCAAAAATAAGTGTCGCTTGGTTGCAAAGGGTAACAGAAATGGTAGGATGTTTACTTTGGATGTGAACATGCCAAGGCAGCCATGTTTGCACATGGAACAGGTGTCATTGCAGATATTGACATATGGCACAAGCGCATTGGTCATGTGAATGTATAACGACTAAAGTCTATGCATGTCCAAAATATTGCTGTAGGTTCGTCAAAGCTTAAGGTTGACGGTATGCATAAGGTATGTAAAGCATGCCAGCTTGGTAAGCAGGCCAAACATGCTTTCCCACATGAAAAGCATGTCAATGCAAGGCCATTGGATGTCATACATTCAGATGTATGGGGACCGACCAAGACTGTAACAATTGCAGGTTGTAAGGTACTATGTTACATTCATTGATGACCACACTAGGAAAGTGTGGGTTTATTTCATGAAGGAGAAAAGTGAGGCGTTTACTCACTTTTAGAGATTTAAAGCATTGGTCGAGAAGGAAAAAGGCATGTAAATAAAATGCCTAAGATCAGATGGTGGGGGAGAATATTTCTCTAATGAGTTCAGTGATTTCCTAAGAAACCAGGGAATCAAGAGGCAGTTTACGGTGCAGGTACACTCCGCAACAGAATGGTGTTGTAGAGCAAAAAAATTGGCACATTGCAGAAGTGACACGTGCCTTGATTGTTGCTGAAAAGAATATGCCAGATTACTTTTGGGCAGAAGCAGTAATAACTGTTGTGTACATTATGACCAAACACTCGCTACAGTTGTTCATGGTATGACTCTTGCAGAAGAGAAGTTTACAGGCATAAGACCGGATGTGTCTCACTTGAAAGTGTTTGGGTGTACTGCATATATACATGTTCCTGATGAAGTGAGAACAAAGTTGGATCCAAATGTAGAGAAATGCTCTTCATTGGTTATGCTATGGAGCAAAAAGGTTATAGATGCTATAACCCTACCACTCGTGAGATGCGAGTAAGCAGAGATGTCTTCGATGAGATGAGTAGCTGGTATGCACTAGTAGTGAAGGCAACAGAAGATGTAGATGTAAGAAGTGATGATGTGTAGAGCAGCAATCACAGGTACTAAGTGGACCTGGGAGACCTCGAGCAGTGGATCCAATCTTAGCCCATGGTCAGGCAGGTTGAGGAATGATGCAGGTACACATGTATCATGGAAAGGAAAGCAAAAGGTAGATCATCCTTTTGTGCCTGATCTGTCAGTAGGTCACTCATATGTGGATGGTGACTCTAGTGGCTCTGAGCAGAGTCTTGATGAGGACCTTGGCATTCCGTCTGCGGTTACTCTTGGTGTAAGGAGAACCAGGGCTGTTTTGAGGATACCTGGCAGTGATCCAGGTCTACAAGGGTTAGATACTCTATTGACAGGTTGAGATATGATGGATATACAGCCCATCATTATTCTTACATGGTAAAAGAAATATAAGAGGTTGAGCCCACTTGCTTTGAGTAGGCAATTGGAAATAAGAAATGGGAAGATGCCATGGATGAGGAGATGGCATCATTGGATGCAAATACAATATGGGAGTTAGTGCCTTTGCCTAGGGAAAAGAAGGCAATTGGATATAAGTGGGTGTATAAAGTCAAGCACAATGCTGATGGTTGAGTGAGCAGGTACAAGGCAAGATTGGTTGCCAAGGGCTATGCACAAACTTATGGCATAGACTATGACGAGACATTTAGCCCGGTTGCAAGAATGGCAACCGTGAGAGCTGTCATTGCTATGGCTATAGCGAAGGGTTGGTCTTTACATCAAATGGATGTAAATAATGCATTCTTGCATGGTGATTTGTAAGAAGAAGTGTACATGATGCAGCCACTAGGTTATGAGAGTGATGCGTATCTAGATTTTGTGTGCAAGTTACTCAAAGCCTTGTATGGCTTGAAGCAGGCACCCAGAGCATGGTCAAACAAGATCGGGGAGTATCTTGTTACCATTGGATTTCAGATATCCAATGCAGATTTTTCACTATATGTGAAAGATACAGACAGAGGGATCATGCTATTAGTCATATATGTGGATGACTTGATTATCACACTGGTGATAGTGATGAAGACATACATGATGTCAAGATGCTTTTGAAGCAAAAGTTTGAGATGAAGGATTTGGGTAAGCTGTGGTATTTATTGGGCATAGAGGTGGTGAGATCACCTCATGGCATTTTGCTATTGCAGAGACAATATGGCTTGGACATGTTGTCCAAGTATGGTATGAAAGACTGTAAACCTATTTCAGTGCCATCAGATCAGAACACAAAGTTGTCTGCAGATACAGGTGAGCTTTTGGAGGACCCCATTACATACAGGCGCATAATGGGTAGTTTGATCTACATGACCATTACAAGGCCAAACTTGAGCTATGCTGTTGGACTTGTGAGTCAATTTATGCAAGCCCCTAGGACGCCACACTTGGATGCGGCTAGACGAATCCTTAGGTGCATAAAGTCCACAGTTGATTATGGACTTTTCTATGAGGCTGGTACAAAGATACAGTTGCATGGGTACATAGATGCTGATTAGGCTGGTAGTATTGTAGACAAGAGATCTACCAGTGGTTTTATGTTCTCATTTGGTAGTGTTGCTATGAGTTGGAGCAGTAAGAAGCAGCCAATAGTTTCCTTGTCGAGTATAGAGGAAGAGTACAGAGGTGTTGCTATGGCAGCTTGTGAGGTAGCTTGGTTTTAGAAGCTACTTGGTGACATGGGAGAGCCCATGGGATAGGGCAGTTGTCATATATTGTGACAACATGAGAAGTATACAGTTGGCCAGTAACCTAGTATATCATGCTAGAATGAAGCACATTGATGAGGTGCATTATCACTTTGTGAGGGAGAAGGTTCTAGCAGGAGATGTAGATTTGGTATATGTCAGCACAGAGGATCAGGTGGCTAACATCTTCTCACGAAGGCATTGGGCACAGAGAAGCTCCACAGGTTTAGGAGATTACTTGGAGTGCAGTGTGTGGAGTTGAGCTCGAGGTGGAGTGTTGAGATATCGAGCTCAACTAGTGCTACAGGCAGACATTGATGACCCGCCTAGGTGATAGCTTCCGCATCTACACCACTGGCATGGTTGGTTGAGTAGAGAAGAAGAAGATAGAAGAAAATTCAGCTATCCATCTCTCGCTTGTGTCTTGCTCTCTCTTGTGTGTGTGTGTTTTCTTGCTAGAGTTTGAAGCTCTCCCTCTCCCCCACATTCTCTTTAAAAAGTAGAGTCCAAAAAGGTCCACTCTGCTCCTATGATGAGATGAGTGATGCTCCTCGCTCTCCTTGTGTGAGGGTGATATCAAGGCATCACTCACATCTCAACTATTAAGGAAATTTGCTCATCATCCATGCCTTCCTTCCGTGTAAATGTAATTCCAAAAAATGTGGCATTCGATATAATGAATAAATGTCTTCATTATTTAATAAACAAAACACTAGATATAGTAAATATAGGCCTACATGAAAACAAATGTCTCTTAGAACAAGATTTGTGAAAACATCTTCAAGTATATTTTTTACAGTTTTCTTTCTAAATTAAGATACAAAATATATCTTTAAGAAAGTATGGACTCAAATTCATCATAGACATCATAAGATGCAAAATATATCTTTATTTCTAAATTAAGATGCAAAATATATCTTTAAAAAAGTATGGACTCAAATTCATCATTAGAGACATCATAGACATAACCACCACTAGTGTTAGCTCCACCCACTGCCCGACTTCCAACCATCACCTCCACATCAACAACTACATCATCTGAGGAGAGCATCCCAGGGGTATGATTCAACAAAAACATTCTATATTCATCGACATATAAGCAATGAGATTTTGATAAAGTATTCTTGGAATAGGAGACCTATGGGTTACTTTGTTTAAATGTTCTAATAGGATGTTGATCATTCGGATCTTCTAGATTTTGTACATGGAATTTTTTGTATCTTATGATGGATCATGAGGATACTTTTAAAAATCTCATATTTTATCTTTCAGTGCAAAGTCGAATATTAGTGGATTATTCTTTGTGTGGATTCATGCATTGTTTTTTATGGATTCATGTATTCTTGTTATGGATTTACGTTTTTTATGGATTCATGTATTCTTGTTATGGATTTACGTATTCTTTTTATGGATTTATGTATTCATGTATTCTTTTTGTAGAGTCGTGTATTTATTTTAGTGGTTCATGTATGTATCTTATTCATAGGGTTTGAGAGGGTTTAATGTTACTAATTATGATTATTATTATCCATTAATTATAATAGATTCCCCTTGATGTTATTTTGATGCTTGTGGTGCATGCCCTCACACTATCTTACTTTTCAGGAGAGTATGGAGGAGTTATTCAAACTTAAGATATGTCCCTATGTAATAGATTAATGGATCGATGACAACACACAAAGATGAGCATAATGATTGTGTTTACAAAGATGATAGCATGCACAAAATGCTTGTCACTTGGATCGAGATGACCAAGGCCCCCATGCTAGAGTAGTATACCTTAGGAGAGAAGAAATGACATCTTTCTATGAGAAACCAACCCTTAGAAGGTTATCTACAAGTATAATATAGTAGATAAGTATATGCTAGAAGAAAAGAAAGAACATATATTTATGAGCAACCAACCCTTATGTTAACCACTTCATTAGTTAACGTGGTTTCGACAATGCATCCTACCATAAGATGTACCATAAGATGGTTTGCCATTTTATCTACTCAAATCGGCACCTATCTTTTATAAGGTGGTGTTGGAACATATAAAGCATCCTTACCTTGCCATCTTAATGTCAAATAGGGGAAGTCTAAGAACTTTATGCGTATACTTGCTTAAGACTAGTAATAGTGGCCATGCCATTTATAAGTTTTGGTCGACCTAGAGTGAACACTAGTCACTTATATATAAGTCAATTTTGATAATAAGTAATACACATTCAATTCCTTGCAATAGAATACTTGGGAGCTCTTCTCCGTCTACTCTTGCTTGCTTATCTCTCTACTCTTGCTATTGAATCTATGCATGGCAGATAGGTTTGATTGTAGCCTTTTCTCTTCCATTAGATTCTTCCCCAAATCCACCTTTTGTGAGAGAAGACCATCATGAAGGTTACCTCTTATTACCTCCATGTAGGCATAGAGAGATCTTCCATTAGCTTCTTCCCCAAATACACCTTTTGTGAGAGAGGACCACTGTGAAGGTTACCTCTCTTATTGCCTCCATCTAGGCATAGATAGCTCTTATTGCCTCCATCCAGCAAAGAGAGCTCTTTCTTATCCATGGAGCATTCCGATGTGACAACGGAGTGAGGACATGATGGATGACCTAGTGGACCCACACATCAGGGAGTTGCATTACAGCTTGAAGGCAAGACCTAATGATACTAGATTTGACAAGGCTAAGGTAAGCTCTTAACTTCAACGTATTTGGCGATTTGTGAGTCTAGAAATGTCTAGACATATGAGTTTTGAGTCTAGCAACGTGAGACGTGAGTCTAGAGGTGTGAGTGAGTCAATAGACATGAGTCAACAAAAGTGATTCTAGAGGTAGGTTTACCTAATATTATTGAAGACTTATAAAGACCTACTCATGTTTTTTAAGCATTTTCATGTCATATAATCTATATATACAAACAACAAATTCCAAGGAAATTTCTTGTCCTTTGTAATTATTAGGGCATTAATAAATATAATTATTATCCCAATAATTGCACACCAACCCTTTCATAGGCCTATTTTATAAAAATCCATGCATATGTTGGCCTATTTCATAAAAAATTGTGCCTACATTAGCCTATAAAAATCAAATCCATGAGCCTAGTTCATATAAAAAAAGGTGTGTGTTAGTGGACTATATTGTTATGAGACAAGACAATCCAGGTAAGTGTTAGACCAAACAGATCCATCAATGTGCCTAGAGCAGATACAGATTTCGTGCGCCAGTAAACTTCTCCTTTGGCGTTACATCATGTATGGCTGCCCAGTAGGAGCCCTGTTCATGATATAAACTACTGTAGACACAACCTCAACCCAATAGCTATGCGGCATATTCTTTTCTACCATCAATGCCCGTGCTATCTCTGCAATGTGCCTGTTTTTCCACTCAGTAACTCCATTTTGCTACGGAGTGTATCCACATGTAAATTGTCTTTGAATGCCATTCTTTTGCAAGAATTCAGAGAACTCATTAGAGAAGTATTCCCCCCCTCCATCTGACCTTAGGCACTTCCTCGAGAGGTTCACTATAAGCAAACCCTCTATATCATGTGTGTTCAAGGCCTATTTTAAAAATCCCTTATCTGTGATTTTTTCATGAATAAAAAGTATCCTTTTTCTATTCAACCTGTGAATACCCCCTTTAAATGGTATCCTTATGTATGTTACCCTTCTATTGAACCCATGTGCTATGCTTACATATTTATGAGTGACTCCCCTGAGGGCACTTCATATGCTTTCCTGTCTGTTTTACAGTCATCACTCTGAAATTCTAAAAATGAGTGAACACTTTACTCTTCTCCTTCATGAAATACACCCACACTTTCCTTGTGTGGTTTCATCAGTGAATGTTACGTAGTGCCTACAGTCACCCATAGACATAGTCTTCGCAGGACCCCATACATTTGAATGCACAACATCTAGTACATTCCTGCTCACATTTTTGTCATGTGGAAATACATGCTTTGTTTGCTTTCCAAATTGACATGCTTCACATACTCTTTGCATACCTTTAACTTTAAACTTAGGCAGTCTTGTCACAATTTGGTTTGATCTACATAGACTTCATTCTTTGCACATTTACATGCCCAATTCTCTTATGCCAAGTGTCTATATCTGCAACAACTCCTGAACCATTTGCAAACATTACAGCACTCACTTCTGGTATATTTACATTCAATATAGACATTCTACCCACTTTGTTGCTTTTTGCAACCAACCTGCACTTATCTTTAAAGTCTTCTACATAGTAGCCATTAGGGTTAAACTGGACTTGCAAACTCTGCTCAATCATCTGGCCAACAGAAACCAGATTCTTTGTAATGTTCGAAACATGAAGTACATCTGTAAGATACTTCACCTTACCATCCTGCATGGACAATGGCACATCCCCAACATGGGCAATCGGATGAGCGGTGTCATCCCCCTATTTCAACAAAACCTGGTCTTTCAAGACTCTTCATTTCCTTGAACCACTCACCATGACTTGTCATGTGGTTCAAAGCACCTGAATCAACATACCATACTTCATCCTTACATGCTGCTATATCATTTCCAAACACAGCATTAACCACATGTTGCATAACACATAACCTCTCATTATCCTCATTATTTCTGCTAGAGGATGCATAGTTGTTTTGCTGCACTTTTCCATTTCGCATGGTGTCACTCTGCTTTGTATTACTGATAAGATTCATGTTAAGATTCTTTATTAGATCAACCATTTGTTGCATGTCATGCCTTAGCCCATCATCTATGGTAGTAGCTACTGATAATGGAGGCATCATTTGAGGCATTGTGTGTGTTAAATTTGTAGCAATGTGATGAGCTATGGTGGATCAAATCTAGAATCAACATTATTAGAAAAGAGATTAGATGATAATTAAGATGTGATTAGTGAGTAATTAACTGATAGCTTAATATAGGCATAGATAATAAAAAACTAGCAAATTCTCATTAGGCCAATGCCTCAATTTATAGAGTTTACATCCAAGCATCTAATCCCACTGATCTCTCCTTGATTCACTCCACCTCTTTTGCTTGATTATCTCCACCTCTTTTGCTTGATTATCTCCACTTCTTCCGAGAATATCTCCACACCTCCTAAATCTTCTCATGCTACCCTTTTTCTCTCCCAGTAGATACTTCTCACCTTTTCATAGCTTCTCTCACATTTATAGATTTTCTTTTATAGCCTCTTGCTAAGGGCTTGTTCCTGCACACACCCTATTCACTTGTATATTTCAACACCTACCCTCAAGTGAATACTCCTAGCACACCTGGACCCTATACCAAGTTTCCCTCTTACTTGATAGTCCGCGACCAGTGCCTCAAGTCCCCAAACTCATAGTCCTTGACACACACTCTCTCTCTATGTGTCCAAGGCTACTACAAGTGCCCGTGACCTTGACTAAAGTGCTCACACATACATTTACCACATGGCGTACATCATCGATGGCTCAGAGGTGGTTTCTCTGCTGGGGCAGGATATTTTTACCAAGCCAATGGTGAAGGCCAAGCAAGAAATGGTGGAGGCCGTGGATATGGCATGGGAGGTAGATTTATACCCCATGTTACAATTGTGGAGAACTGGGACATCTAAGCAGCCTTGACTATGAGAAACTGCCCAAGAATGGGAGGTGACATGTATCCTCTACCTTCACAGTTGCCTAATAGATCAAATTATTATGGTATTGAGATTAAAGGTGAAGCAGGTCCTAGTGGATTATCTAATGAAGAAAAAGGGAAAACTAAGGTAGTGAATGTTGTGACCTTAGAAAAGACAAAGAAGTTGAAAGAGGTAGTAGTAATGCCAATAGGGAAGAGGACTACTGAAGAAAAGGAAGGAAGAGGTGTTGTAGGGTCCAGCAAGAAAAAAGGGAAGGTTCATGAAGGAGAAGACGCCAAAGCCAAAAGAAAGAGGAGGCCTTGTAGAAAATTCCACGTTTCTAATTTTCCATTAGGTAATGGCCAATCAAGCTAAACCTTGAAGTCTTACATCATCGACAGGAAGGCAAATGTGACTTCTGGACAATTGATTGAAATGTTGCCAAAACTAAGGAAGTAATGGAAGGGTCTTGTTAATCCGATTGAGAAAGAGCAAGAGAAGGGATCGTCGGTGAAGGTTCTCTCTATTGAAGAACTTCCAAATATTTGCCCCGTTGTAGATGCTTGGCATAAAGGAAAACGTTTGGGGCATGCCTATGTAGATGGTGGTGCTCAAATATGTGTCATCTTGTGTGGAGCAGCTTGGTCTTACTGCCTCAGGTGTTTCAGGTTTTCGTATACGCTTGGCCAACCATCAAAAGGTCAAGTGTTTGGACTTAGTGAAAAACCTTGAAGTGGAGGTTTATGATGTTAAAGCTGTTGTGGATTTTCATGTTATGCCAGCATGTTTAGGAGCCTATCCAATCATCCTTGGAAGACCTTGGTTGCGACGAGTAGTAGGAGCTGTGTAGGATTGGAGACATGGTGAAGTGAGTTGAACTACTTCCAGCTAGGGTACCATGGAAATATTCCACACTACTGATTGACCAATTGTCCACACCATGCCTCAAATGATGCCTGCATTATTAGTAGCTAATACCATAGATGATGACCAAGGCATGACATGCGACAAATGGTTGATCTAATGAAGAATCTTAACCTGAATCTTATGAGTAATATAGGTGGTGGACGAGGACGGGGAAGAGATTTTTACCAAGCCAATGGTGAAGGCCAAGCAAGAAATGGTGGAGGTCGTGGATATGGCAGGGGACGTAGATTTATACCCACATGTTACAATTGTGGAGAACTGGGACATCTAAGCCCTGACTATGACAAACTGTCCAAGAATGGGAGGTGACATGTATCCTCTACCTTCACAGTTGCCTAATAGATCAAATGATTATGGTATTGAGATTAAAGGTGAAGCAGGTCCTAGTGGATTATCTAATGAAGAAAAAGGCAAAACTAAGGTAGTGAATGTTGTGACCTTAGAAAGGACAAAGAAGGAGGAAGAGGTAGTGGTAATACCAATAGGGAAGAGGACTACTGAAGAAAGGAAAGGAAGAGGTGTTGCAAGAACCAGCAAGAAAAAAGGGAAGGTTCATGAAGGAGAAGACGCCAAAGCCAAAAGATAGAGGAGGCCTCGTAGAAAATTCCAGGTTTTTGATTTTCCATTGGAGAATGGCCAATCAAGCTATAGCTTGAAGTCTGACATCATCGATAGTCAGAAGGCAAATGTGACTTTTGGACATTTGATTGAAATGGTGCAAAAACTAAGGAAGCAATGGAAGGGTCTTGTTAATCCGATTGAGAAAGAGCCAGAGAAGGGATCGGTGAAGGTTCTCTCTATTGTGAAGAACTTTCGGATATTTGCCCCATTGTAGATGCTTGGCATAAAGGAAAATGTTTGGGGCATGCCGATGTAGATGGTGGTGCTAAGATATGTGTCATTACCCACTCTTGTGTGGAGCAGCTTGGTCTTACTGTCTCAGGTGTTTCAAGTTTTCGTATACGCTTGGCCAGCCATCAAAAGGTCAAGTGTTTGGGCTTAGTGAAAAACCTTGAAGTGGAGGTTTATGATGTTAAAGCTGTTGTGGATTTTCATGTTATGCCAGCATGTTTAGAGCCTATACAATCATCCTTGGAAGAACTTGGTCGCAAGTAGTAGGAGCTGTGCAGGATTGGAGACATGGTGGAGTGAGTTGAACTGCTTCCATCTAGGGTACCCATGGAAATAGTCCACACTACTGATTGACCAATTGTCCACACCATGCCTCAAATGATGCCTGCATTATTAGTAGCTACTACCATAGATGATGGGCTAAGGCATGACATGCGAAAAATGGTTGATCTAATGAAGAATCTTAACCTGAATCTTATGAGTAATACAGGTGGTGGATGAGGACGGGGAAGAGATTTTTACCAAGCCAATGGTGAAGGCCAAGCAAGAAATGGTGGAGGCCGTGGATATGGCAGGGGACATAGATTTATACCCACATGTTACAATTGTGGAGAACTGGGACATCTAAGCCCTGACTATGACAAACTGCCCAAGAATGGGAGGTGACATGTATCCTCTACCTTCACAGTTGCCTAATAGATCAAATGATTATGGTATTGAGATTAAAGGTGAAGCAGGTCCTAGTGGATTATCTAATGAAGAAAAAGGGAAAACTAAAGCTTGAAGTCTAACATCATCGAGAGGAAGGCAAATGTGACTTTTTGACAATTGATTGAAATGGTGCCAAAACTAAGGAAGCAATGGAAGGGTCTTGTTAATCCGATTGAGAAAGAGCTAGAGAAGGGATTGGTGAAGGTTCTCTCTATTGAAGAACTTCCGGATATTTGCCCCGTTGTAGATGCTTGGCATAAAGGAAAAAGTTTGGGGCCTGCCTATGTAGATGGTGGTGCTCAGATATGTGCCATTACCCACTCTTGTGTGGAGCAGCTTGGTCTTATTGTCTCAGGTGTTTCAGGTTTCCGTATACGCTTGGCCAACCATCAAAAGGTCAAGTGTTTGGGCTTAGTGAAAAACGTTGAAGTGGAGGTTTATGATGTTAAAGCTGTTTTGGATTTTCATGTTATGCTAGCATGTTTAGGAGCCTATCCAATCATCCTTGGAAGACCTTGGTTGCAAGTAGTAGGAGCTGTGCAGGATTGGAGACATGGTAAAGTGAGTTGAACTACTTCCAGTAGCTAGGGTACCCATGGAAATAGTCCACACTACTGATTGACCAATTGTCCACACCATGCCTCAAATGATGCCTGCATTATCATTAGCTACTACCATAGGTGATGGGCTAAGGCATGACATGCGACAAATGGTTGATCTAATAAAGAATCTTAACCTAAATCTTATGAGTAATACAGGTGGTGGATGAGGACGGGGAAGAGATTTTTACCAAGCCAATGGTGAAGGCCAAGCAAGAAATGGTGGAGGCCGTGGATATGGCAGGGGACGTAGGTTTATACCCACATTGTAAGATTCTTCCTCAGCCTGAATATCAAATAAGCCTCTACTTCAATCCCTTGTAATCATTCTATGATTCTAAATACAAGAAAATATCATTTTTCCTTGTTTTGTGCCTAGTGAGATAAAAAAACTCTAGAGAGTGGTAAATCAAAATTGGGATATTTTTGGATAAATAAATTCTTTAAATATCAAAAAAATGTTTCCCTGAAACAAAAAATCAAAATAGATTTTCCAAGGTGCAATTGGAATTAATTAAAATTGATTCATAAGACCTTAGCCTAAGGGTCAAGATTTTCGAAAAAATTTGATTATGGTCTAATTAAGGTTCCTATGGACCAATAAGATTAATCTAAGTGTTGGGACAAGATAAATCCAAAGAACAAAAGAAAATACCCAAAATTGAGTAAATGCCCACATAAGATGAAGAGTTGACCAAGTACTAGGTTTATTAGTTAAAAATTATGGTGTATTAATAAAAAAAATGAGATATTTTGGAGTAATCATGCATTTTTGACACATGTGTAAGGAAAAGGGAGACCTTCAAGGAGGCACCTATTTCACATGCTTGGATGAGTTTAAAACTCAAAAATAATAGGATATTTTTATCTCTCCTCTCTCCTAAACCAAACCAAATCAAAAACGGAGCCAAACTGGTCCAAAACTTGTCCAAATTCAGCCAAACTGAAGCTGGAAAATTCTAGAAATTAGTTGGACTCAGTTAGTGGCCTCCCTCTCCTATAAATAGACCCTCATTCCTTTGTATTATTATCTGTGAACTAAACTATGCCGGTATTACTCTAAACTAAGCTTAATTTCTATTATCCTCTAAAAACCTCTACAAAATTGAAGAGATTGGAGCTTCTCTCTCTCTTCAATCTTCCTTGGTGACTCCTACGATGACATACCCAACTAATTGATTGGTTGGGGTCCTCTACAGTGACTAAAGAATCAAGCATTGTAGGAGGTAAAGAGTGGATTATGGTCTTTTTTCTATAATTTCTAAATGCTTCTCAACCCCTCTCAAGCTTGAGAAGCTTTAATTTGAATGGCTTTTGAATAGTATTGAAATGTTTTAATGTATTGTAATAAAGAAACACATAAATTTTCATTTATGATTAATTTTAATGGTTTTTAAGCATTTTTCTCTCTCTCCCCCCAAAGAAAGGTCATTCCTATGACCTATTATCAATCCAAATGAAGCTGCTCATGAAGCATTTCTCTAATCCAAAAGTAATTTTTATGCTTGTCTAATTGGAGGCCAAAATAATGGCTTTTAAATGCTTTTATGATATTTATTTCATAGAGAAATTATGAATCAATCCATAATTGGATAATGATCCAATTAGTGGTCATTCTAATCATACTAATAATATTAAACTTCATTCTCTCAATTAAATTGAGAATTATCAGTAATAGTAGCGGAGCTATGGTAAAATTTCTGTAAAATAAACACATAAAACATTTTCATTCATAATATGAAAAGAGGACTTCCTACCATATTCTAGGAATTATCATCCTAGATTAATTGAATGATTCTCATTATAATCATGAAGAAATTTATTTTTATGATTATGCATAATTAGGAAATTAGAAAAAAGAGGAATTTTGGTAATTTATTTTTATGTTAAAAGAGTAATCCCCAAGACATTGGAAATCCATGTATTCCAATGATTTAGAGAATAAAATTGGAATGCTAAAATAATGTATAATTTATGAAAGATTTTAGTTAAATTTATCTTTTTGTATAAATAAACTTTTATGATGAAAGATAAATTCCCACCATATTTAAATTCAAATATTTAAATAAGGGAAGTATAATTCCTAGTGCAAAGTAATTAATGAAGATTTTTATTAGAAAATATAGTTAAATTTATCTTTTTGTATAGATAAACTTTATGATGAAAGAGGAATTCCCACCAATTGGAATCCAATTAATTAAATGAAGAAAGTGTAATTCCTAGTGCAAAGGAATTAATGGAGATTTTTATTTAAATTTTAAGAGAAAATTTTATTTAAATTTATCTTTTTGCATAGATAAGTTTAAACAATAAAAGAGGAATTCCTACCATATTGGAATTCAAATGTTTAGATGAGAAAAGTGGAATTTTTAGCTTAAAGGAATTAATGGTTATTTTTATGTAATTTTTAAGAAGAATTTTAATAGATTTAATTTAGGAAAAAGAGGAATTCCCATGATAATTGGATTGCACTCATTGAAATGAGAAAAAGAAGGATTTCAAGTTTATTCAAAAAAATAGGTATTGATATTTTCGTTAAAAGATGAATTTCCATGATAATTAAGAAAAGATGGATTTGAATTAAATTCTAATGTCAAAAGATGAATTTCCATCACAATTCTACCTAATGAATCAAGGTTGAGAATTTATGTGGGAAAAAGAAAATCTTGGATAATTGAATTGGTAAAATCACTAAATGGATATTTACCCAAAAACTAGATGTTTAGTTGAAAGGAATCCTGGTAGAACTAAACTGAATGAATTTAGTTAGACTACGTGAGGTCGGACAGTAAACCTAATTGTCCTTCTCTCGAACTAAATCAGACAAAAACTTCGTGACCAATTCCAGTTACTAAATCCAAAGAATAGACTACCGGAACTAATCTAGTTTTTCCCTGACCAATCTCACCAAGAATCTAGTTAGATAAATGGATAAAATGATGGGTAGATTACCCTCATGAGAGATCAAGGATCCTCATTATTGAAACTGGGAATTATTGGAAAAAGGGTCTTTGGGACCAATCTCAAACTGGAATCTCACTTGCATTGGAAACTCCATTTTTCATTCAAAGGACTGTTTTACGCCAGAATGCTGGAGGAAGCATTTGGCTTATGTTTTTCTAAAGGAGGTTCGTTGGAACAGCTCGCGGGGAGTCGTCAAGGGATGTCGCCCCCGCGGCAAAGCCTACCGAGGTCTTGACCAGCCTCAGTACGGTTAAAATGGTGCGCTTCCGGTACGATGGGCGAGGGCCGAGCAAGCGGTCCTTGAGTAAAGTGCTCGGACACCTAAGGAGGATCCTAGAGGGTTCTGACCAGGCGATGCACGGGCTCGCGGTTGCTAGGACACCCAGGCGTACGTCGAGGAAGATATTTGATGGACAAAAAGGAAAGGTTTTTGGGAACAAAAATTTGATACTAGATCTCGTTGTTGGTTGGCCAGCTGGTCTTCAACGGAGAGTTCAGATGATGCATTTTTGTAAGACAATGGATTGGGAATTTTGGAAAATGATGATCAGAAATATTATGATTTTATTCATGGATTGTCTTAAAGCCAGTTGAATCTATTATAAATGGCGATTTCATATTGGGTGTGTATGTGGTGTGCCTATTTGATTTTTGTATGAATCGCCGGCTAGGGGGCCTAGGAACTCCCGTGCAAAAACCCAATCAAATCTTTATAAAGGAATCCCACCAATTCAGTGGGGTCGGGTGGTTGGCTAATCCATGGGCCGGATGGGGTTAGGCTGGATTGGAGGATTCCTGAGAAACAACTAGATACTATTAGTTACGTTAATCAGTTTAAAGCCTGAGAAGACCTTGTTCTGTGGGAAGGGATCATTGGCTGTGCCTCGAAAAATGAGGAAAACAGCGGTGATTCTATGGACCAAGTGCAAGTCTCTTCTTGATCTGACCATGTGACTTCAGGCTTGTTCAGATCAGTTTACTTTAGTCAAGACTTGACTCGTTAGAGTAATCTCCTAGTTAAAAGATCTTTCACCTTCCTGGCGGAATCGCCCGTGTCTTCCGGGCGAGGGGAGTCTTCTGGGCCCAATCTCGGAGGGACTGCCCCCCGGGCTAGCCTCTCGTCCCGGACATCCACGGACGAGGCCCCGAGTGTGCAAGACCCTCGGCCCGCGTGGAAGGCCGACGCGGCTTCTATCGCCAGAGCAGGAGCCCCGGAGCGGGCGGGCGGGGACCTCACAGAGCTGGTATCAGAGTATTGTTAAAAGATAATAAGGATAAACAAATTCTTATCAAAAATTGATAAATAAAAACTCACAAAAAGTATTTTTTTCATAATGTATTTTCATTCCGTAAGCTTCTTTAATGAAGAATCAAAGAAATTGTTTTTATAGATGGAAGTTCCCTATTTATCTTGTATTCCCGACCTCACCTAGTCTCAAGATATGATTGCATTCACCTTCGAGCATCTCATCTCTTCCGCTTCAACTCGAACAACTCGAACAAGCCAAGCAAGACTCGCATGCCATTTCGAGGATTTATATTTCCCTGACCCAGTAGAGAGACGACAGCATAAGTGGTTTGCAGGGCAGTATGTCCACACCTCTTGCGACCGGCGTGCAATGCTGAGGCAGAACCTCTCATTGGCCCAATGATTCTGTTAAAGCTGAAAATGGTGCGTGGTATCATTCTATATCATTAAACGCCTTAGAATTTCAGACTTTCATGCCAAGTCTACAGACTCCTTAGTTGCTTTATTCCTAAGGAGAAGATAATAGCTCCCTTGTCTATGGCCCAGTACCGTCATCTTATGTGAACGTTTGTATCAGGGCATGGCTATGGCCCAGTACCATCGTCTTATGTGAACGTTTGTATCAGGGCATGGCTATGGCCCAGTACCGTCGTCTTATGCGTTTCCCGAGGAGATTTTGAATTCTAGAGCCGAGCTGCTCTATGTACATATTGCAACTTTTATATAAATAAAGAAATATTTTCTGGAGAAAAATTCCCTGTTGTATAAGTGATTGTTTATGGACGAACTGTTAAAGAAAAATCTGTTATTAGACATATATATCATAGATCTCCAATAAGATCATTGTCTTGTTTAAGAAATTATTTTCTGAACCTCTTAAGTCTTAGGATCTCATGGACGATATCAAAATAAAAATTTAATGATATATAATTTTTGGTAGAATCATGAGACGAGGAAACCGTGGTCGTCAGCCAGACCCTCTCTGAAGATGATAAGCTTGACCCTGATGTTCGCAAGGCTCTTCGTAGGACTCAGCCCCAGGACCCTTCAAAGGAGAAAGGGAGAACCTGGGCGAGGCTGTGAAGAAATGGATGGAAGCCATGGAAGAATTTTTTGACATCACATGCTACAATGAGTGGAGCAAAATGGCTCTTGCCAAGCTGAAAATAGTGGAAACAGTGAGGGTGGCATGGACGAACCACTGTGACACCAACCGTCTGGACAGAAATACTCCCGACCTTAAAACCTATTTGAGAAAGAGATTTTGTCCCCCTGGATTTTTGGAAACCAAAATGAATGAATTCTTAGAGCTAAAGCAGGGGAGCAAAACCATCGAATATCACTAGGCCTTTGCTCTTCTACTCAAATATTCACCACCTCTAGATGAAGAGCAACTCATGTGACCAAGTTCATTTGGGGAATGAACGAGCCCTTGGATACACTAGTCAAAAATGCCAAGCCGGTGTCCATGGCAGAAGCTATCAGAATGGCGAAGGACTTTGCCAAAGCCTTCATCGTAGAAGTCCCGCCAAAGCCAGCTCCCTCATCCTTCAAGAGATTTCAGACACCAAGAAGTTCTTCCAACTTTTCATCTCCAAAGAGACACCAAGGTCCTAACCAGAATGTGGAAACAGGAAGCTTCAGAAATGAAGGAAGACCTTTCCCCCGAAGCACATTCTCAGGAACTCCGGCTCTCTCCAGAATGCAAAGGGAAGACCTTCGAAGCGAGAACACGTGCTTCGGATGTCAGGGACTTGGGCACCAGCTCAAGGATTTCCCATCTCCTTCTGTGGGCCAAGGAAGCCAGGGTCTGAGAGTTTCGAGACAGACTCCTTCATATCAGTCCAATCAGGGTCCCCAACGCCAAAATCAAGGTAACCCCAGAAGAGTGCCAGCTCAGCCTACAGCCTCCATACAAAGCAGTCTCCAAACTCCCTCCCAGAATTGGAATAACCAAAGAGAGAGAGTTCCACCTCAGACCGCAGTAGCCAGAGCAGTCACCATAGCTAAGGAAGTGGAGGAAGAGAAAGGACAGATCTATGCAGCAATTGAGCATCAGAGGAATAACCGTCAATTCTCAGTCCTCCAGACTCCAGCATAGTACCAGGGTAAGAAATTCAAGCTTTTGATTGATTCAGGCAGTGCTCATTCTTTCATTTCCCCAGGATGTCTGCGTAAATTAGTCCTAAATCAAAAATCAGGGAAACCTATGCAAGTAGAATTAGCCAGTGTGGGAAGATTCTTTTCACTCACCTTGAGACTGACCTTATTCAGTTTAGCTTAGATGGGAACGTAACAGAGTGCCAGTTCAGAGTCCTACCCCTGGGAATATATGACGGAATCCTTGGAATGGATTGGCTCCAAAAGAATCAGGCTGACATTCATTGTCACAAAGGAACCATCTCTTTCCTAGACCTTCACGGGAATAAAGTTCAAGGAATTGGAATTTCCGGATCCCCAGTGCTGCAATTAGTCAAGGCTTCCAAATTATTAAAAGGGCTCAGAAAAAGGCAAGCTATGTATGTCGTTAAAATGAATCCGGTAGACATAAAATGCAAGGTTAAAGAACCAGAATGGTTAAGTGAGTATGCAGATGTATTTCCTGAAGAGCTGACTGAGATGCCTCTGTCTCGTGAAGTAGATCATGAGATCGAATTAACCCCCGGAGCTCAACCGGTAGCCCAGCGTGCATACAAAATGCCAGTCCCTGAAGCCATAGAACTTAAGGAGCAGTTAAGACAACTGTTAGAGCAAGGATTCGTCAGACCCAGTGTCTCACCTTGGGGTGCGTCCATTCTCTTTCAAAAGAAGAAAGATGGAATGTTAAGACTCTATATTGACTACACAAGACTGAATCAATTAACAATTAAGAATAAGTATCCTATTCCTAGGATTGATGAACTTCTAGATTGGTTAAGTGGTACCCAAATGTTTACAAAGATAGATCTCAAATCCGGGTACTACCAGATCAGAATCAAGGAGCAAGACATCCCAAAGATAGCATTCAATACTCGCTATGGGCATTATGAGTTCATAGTCATGCCGTTTGGATTGACTAATGCCCCGGCGACATTCAATCGTCTTATGCAAGATATTCTCAGAGAATACTTGGATGATTTTGTTCTTGTCTTCTTTGATGATATCTTAGTATACTCGAAGAATGTTGCAGACCATGAAGATCATGTACGCAAAGTCCTCGAAATCCTAAGGAAACACCAACTCTTTGCAAAGAAGAGCAAGTGTTCCTTCTATGTTGACCAGGTGGAATACTTGGGATTCATAGTGTCAAAGGATGGGATTTCTCCTGACCCCGCAAAGATCCAAGCAGTAGTTGAATGGCCAGAACCCAAGTCAGTAAAGGAAGTCAGAGGATTCTTAGGGTTAACCGGATGGTATAGGATCTTTATACCTAGGTATGCTCAGATAGCATCCCATTTAACTAACCTTCTCAAGAAAAGTACACTTTTTTAATGGACTGCAATGTGTCAGAGTGCCTTTGACAAGCTGAAGACAGCCTTAGTAACCAACCCTGTCCTCAAATTGCTAGATTTTACCAAACCCTTTGAGGTAGTTACTGATGCCAGTGGATTTGCCTTAGGCGGTGCTCTAATGCAGGAAGGTCATGCAGTGGCCTATGAGTCCAAAAAACTCAGAACACATGAGAGGAATTATGATGTCCATGACTTGGAGTTACTCTCAGTAGTGTATGCTCTGAAGTTGTGGAGACATTATCTTTTGGGACAAAGATTCACCTTGATGTGACAAATCATCAAAGTTTGAAGTGGATCTTCACCCAAAGGGATCTCAACATGCGTCAAAGGAGATGGATGCAGACCCTGCAGGAATTTGATTTTGAAATAAAGTGTCGGCTGGGGAAAGAAAATGTGGTTGCACATGCACTCAGCAAAAAAGCCTCCTTGCTTGCAATTACAATGGTGTCAAATCCATTGATCAATCAAAGGAGAAAATCATGCAGGACAAATTCTTTGCCCCCATATTGCTACCCTTCTGATGCAAGAAAGCAAGACTCCTCAGGAAATGAGTCGAGTTCTTGGATACAAACTGGATGAAGGATGCATGTATTATAATAATCGGCTATGTATCCCCAATGATGCGGGAATAAAGGGAAGAATTCTGAGAGAAGCCCATAATAGCCTGATAGTTGGACATCCAGGGTTTATAAAAACCTATATGTCTGTGAAGAAAAGCTTCTTCAGGCCAGGACTCAAAAAGGATGTACTTGATCATGTAAGAAAATGCTTAATGTGCCAAAGAGTCAAGGCAGAGAGAGTCAAGATGCCAGGGAAACTGCAGCCTCTAGACATTCCACAGATGAAGTGGGAATGCATCAGTATGGACTTTATCACTGGATTACCTTCAGTGCAATCAGGTTACAACTCCATTTTTGTGGTAGTTGACAGGCTAACCAAAGTTTCCCTTCTGATTCCAGTGAAAGAAACATACTCTGGAGTGGATGTTGCCATAGTTTTCCTTAAGGAGATCTTCAGATTGCATGGTTTACCCAGGAGGATAGTAAGTGACCGAGATCCCAAATTCACATCAAAATTCTAGACTGCATTCTTTAAAGCAGTAGGAACTTTCTTAGATCCAACCACAACTTACCACCCCAAAACAGATGGCCAGACGGAAAGGGTGAATCAAGTAATTGAAGATATCCTTCAGTCATGCTGCAGCAGGGAACCCAAGAAGTGGTTAAGTCATTTGCATCTGGTTGAATTTGCTTACAATGCTTCTTATCATCAGAGCATTGGGATGAGTCCTTTCAAAGCTTTGTATGGACAAGATTGCCTTACACCGTTGACTTGGTCTGACCCATTGATTAGAGTCAAAATGTCCAGACAAATGCTTGATGACATGGACCAGCAGATGCAATCAATCCGTAAAGATATAAAGGCAGCCCAAGACAGGCAAAAGCAATATGCAGATAAAAAGAGATCCGAGAGAGAGTTTGAAGAATCAGATATGGTCTTCATTCGAGTACGACCAAAAAGAAGTTCCTTATCCTTAGGGAAGTACTTCTTCTACCTCCCCATCTTAAGGTACATGATGTATTCCATGTCAGTTTGCTTAAGAAGTATGTATCTAGCCCGAATCACGTTCTTGATGATGAGCAATTGATCTCTCCGACTCAAGGCCAGATGGTACAACCTGAGGAAATCCTTGACGTTCGCGAGAAGATTCTTAGGAGCAGAGTCCTCAGAGAATTCTTAGTAAAGTGGAAGTTCTTCCCTCTAGAAGACGCCACCTGGGAGAAAGAAGAAGAGTTGGCAAAGGATTACCCTCACTTTGCGAGAAGAGGACATTATCTCGCATTTTTCAAGTGGGAGAGGATGTAAGATTCCTCCTGAGCCTGAATATCAAATAAGCCTCTACTTCAATCCCTTGTAATCATTCTATGATTTTGAATACAAGAAAATATCATTTTTCCTTGTTTTACCTAGTGAGATAAAAAAATTCTAGAGAGTGGTAAATCAAAATTGGGATATTTTTGGATAAATAAATTCTTCAAATATCAAAAAAATGTTTCCCTAAAACAAAAAATCAAAATAGATTTTTCAAGGTGCAATTGGAATTAATTAAAATTGATTCAGAAGACCTTAGCGCCTAAGGGTCTAGATTTTCGAAAAAAATTTGATTATGGTCCAATTAAGGTTCTTATGGACCAATAGATTAATCCAAGTGTTGGGACAAGATAAATCCAAAGAACAAAAGAAAATACCCAAAATTGAGTAAATGCCCACATAAGATGAAGAGTTGACCAAGTACTAGGTTTATTAGTTAAAAATTATGGTGTATTAATAAAAAAAATGAGATATTTTGGAGTAATCATGCATTTTTGACACGTGTAAGGAAAAGGGAGACCTTCAAGGAGGCACCTATTTCACATGCTTGGATGAGTTTAAAACTCAAAAATAATAGGATATTTTTATCTCTCCTCTCTCCCAAACCAAACCAAATCAGAAAGGAAGCCAAAATGGTCCAAAACTTGTCCAAATTCAGCCAAACTGAAGCTGGAAAATTCTAGAACTCAGTTGGACTCAGTTAGTGGCCTCCCTCTCCTATAAATAGACCCTCATTCCTTTGTATTATTATCTGTGAACTAAACTATGCTGGTGACTCCTACGACATACCAAACCAATTGATTGGTTGGGGGCCTCTACAGTGACTAAAGAATCAAGCATTTTAGGAGGTAAAGAGTGGATTATGGCTCTCAAGCTTAAGAAGCTTTAATTTGAATGGCTTTTGAATAGTATTGAAATGCTTTAATGTATTGTAATTAAAAAAAACATAAATTTCTATTTATGCTTAATTTTAATGGTTTTTAAGAATTTCTCTCTCTCCCCCCAAAGAAAGGTCATTCCTATGACCTATTCTCAATCCAAATGAAGCTTCTCACATGAAGCATTTCTCTAATCCAGAAGTAATATTTATGCTTGTCTAATTGGAGGCCAAAATAATGGCTTTTTATTATATTTATTTCATAGAGAAATTATGAATCAATCCATAATTGGATAATGATCCAATTAGTGGTCATTCTAATCATACGAATAATATTAAACTTCATTTTCTCAATTAAATTGAGAATTATCAGTAATAGTAGTGGAGCTATGGCAAAATTTTTGTAAAATAAACACATAAAACATTTTCATTCATAATATGAAAACAGGACTTCCTACCATATTATAGGAATTATCATCCTAGATTAATTGAATGATTCTCATTGTAATCATGAAGAAATTTATTTTTATGATTATGCATAATTAGTAAATTAGAAAAAAGAGAAATTTTGGTAATTTATTTTTATGTTAAAAGAGTAATCCCCAAGACATTGGAGATCCATGTATTCCAATGATTTAGAGAATAAAATTGGAATGCTAAAATAATGTATAATTTATGAAAGATAAAAACTAAATGTTTAGTTGAAAGGAATCCTGGTAGAACTAAACTGAATGAATTTAGTTAGACTACCTGAGGTCGGACAGTAAACCTGATTGTCCTTCTCTCGAACTACATCAGACAAAAACTTCGTGACCAATTCTAGTTACTAAATCCAAAGAATAGACTACCAGAACTAATGTAGTTTTTCCCTGACCAATCTCACCAAGAATCTAGTTAGATAAATGGATAAAATGACGGGTAGATTACCCTCATGAAAGATCAAGGATCCTCATTATTGAAACTGGGAATCATTGGAAAAAGGGTCTTTGGGACCAATCTCAAACTGGAATCTCACTTGCATTGGAAACTCCATTTTTCATTCAAAGGACTGTTTTACGCCAGAATGCTGGGAGGAAGCATTTGGCTTATGTTTTTCTAAAGGAGGTTCGTTGGAACAGCTGGCGGGGAGTCGTCAAGGAACGTCGCCCGCGGCAAAGCCTGCCGAGGTCTTGACCAACCTCGGTACGGTTAAAATGGTGCGCTTTCGGTACGATGGGCGAGGGCCGACCAAGCGGTCCCTGAGTGAAGTGCTAGGACACCTAAGGAGGATCCTAGAGGGTTCTGACCAGGCGATGCATGGGCTCGCGGTTGCTAGGACACCCAGGCGTATGTCGAGGAAGATATCTGATGGACAAAAAGGAAAGGTTTTTGGGAACAAAAATTTGATACTAGATCTCGTTGGTTAGCTAGCTGGTCTTCAACAGAGAGTTCAGATGATGCATTTTTGTAATACAATGGACTTGGAATTTTGGAAAATGATGATCGAAAATATTATGATTTTATTCAAGGATTGTCTTAAAGCCAGTCGAATCTGTTATAAATGGCAATTTCATAATGGGTGTGTATGTGCTGTGCCTATTTGATTTTTGTATGAATCGCCGGCTAGGGGGCCTGGGAACTCTTTTCCTCGGTACCCGGGCAAAAATCCAATCACATATTTATAAAGGAATCCCACCAATTCAGTGGTCGGGTGGTTGGCTAACCCATGCCGGATGGGGTTAGGCTGGATCGGAGGATTCCTGAGAAACAACTAGATACGATTAGTTATGTTAATCAGTTTAAACCCTGAGAAGACCTTGTTCTGTGGGAAGGGATCATCAACTGTGCCTCGAAAATAAGGAAAAAAGCGGTGATTCCATGGACCAAGTGCAAGTCTCTTCTTGATCTGACCATGTGACTTCAGGCTTGGTCAGATTAGTTTAATTTAGTCAAGACTTGACTCGTTAGAGTAATCTCCTGGTTCAAAGATCTTTCACCTTCCTGGCTGAATCGCCCATGTCCTCCGGGCGAGGGGAGTCTTCCAAGCCCTGTCTCGGAGGGACCCCCCCCCCCGAGCTAGCCTCTCGTCCCGGACATCCACGGGGGCGAGGCCCCGAGTGTGGAGGACCCCCGGCCTGCGCGGGAGGCCGACGCCGCTTCCACCACCGGCAGGAGCCCCGGAGCAGGCGAGCGGGGACCTCACATGTTACAATTGTGGAGAACTTGGACATCTAAGCCTTGACTATGACAAACTGCCCAAGAATGGCAGGTGACATGTATCCTCTACCTTCACAGTTGCCTAATAGATCAAATGATTATGGTATTGAGATTAAAGGTGAAGCAGGTCCTAGTGGATTATCTAATGAAGAAAAAGGGAAAACTAAGGTAGTGAATGTTGTGACCTCAGAAAGGACAAAGAAGCAGGAAGAGGTAGTGGTAATGCCAATAGGGAAGAGGACTACTGAAGAAAGGGAAGGAAGAGGTGTTGTAGGGTCTAGCAAGAAAAAAGGGAAGGTTCATGAAGGAGAAGACACCAAAGCCAAAAGAAAGAGGAGGCCTCGTAGAAAATTTCAGGTTTCTTATTTTCCATTGGGGAATGGCCAATCAGGATATAGCTTAAAGTCTGCCATCATCGACAGGAAGGCAAATGTGACTTTTGAACAATTGATTGGAATGGTGCCAAAACTAAGGAAGCAATGGAAGGGTCTTGTTAAGCTGATTGAGAAAGAGCCAGAGAAGAGATCGGTGAAGGTTCTTTCTATTGAAGAACTTCCGGATATTTGCCCCATTGTAGATGCTTGGCATAAAGGAAAAAGTTTGGGGCATGCCTATGTAGATGGTGGTGCTCAGATATGTGTCATTACCCACTCTTGTGTGGAGTAGCTTGGTCTTACTGTCTTAGGTGTTTCAGGTTTCTGTATACTCTTGGCCAACCATCAAAAGTCAAGTGTTTGGGCTTAGTGAAAAACCTTGAAGTGGAGGTTTATGATGTTAAAGCTGTTGTGGAATTTCATGTTATGCCAACATGTTTAGGAGCCTATCCAATCATCCTTGGAAGACCCTTGTTGCAAGTAATAGTAGCTGTGCACGATTGGAGACATGGTGAAGTGAGTTGAACTGCTTCCAACTAGGGTACCCATGGAAATAGTCCACACTATTGATTCACCAATCGTCCACACCATGCCTCAAATGATTCCTGCATTATCAATAGCTACTACCATAGATGATGGGCTAAGGCATGACATGCAACAAATGGTTGATATAATGAAGAATCTTAACCTGAATCTTATGAGTAATACAGGTGGTGGACGAGGACGGGGAAGAGATTTTTACCAAGCCAATGGTGAAGGCCAAGCAAGAAATGGTGGAGGCCGTGGATATGGGAGGGGACGTAGATTTATACCCACATGTTGCAATTGTGGAGAACTGGGACATCTAAGCCTGACTATGACAAACTGCCCAAGAATGGGAGGTGACATGTATCCTCTACCTTCACAGAGTTGCCTAATAGATCAAACGATTATGGTATTGAGATTAAAGGTGAAGCAGGTCCTAGTGGATTATCTAATGAAGAAAAAGGGAAAGCTAAGGTAGTGAATGTTGTGACCTTAGAAAGGACAAAGAAGCAGGAAGAGGTAGTGGTAATGCCAATAGGGAAGAGGACAACTGATGAAAGGGAAGGAAGAGGTGTTGTAGGGTCCAGCAAGAAAAAAGGGAAGGTTCATGAAGGAGAAGACGCCAAAGCCAAAAGAAAGAGGAAGCCTCGTAGAAAATTCCAGGTTTCTAATGTTCCATTGGGGAATGGCCAATCAAGATATAGCTTGAAGTCTGACATCATCGACAGGAAGGCAAATGTGACTTTTGGACAATTGATTGAAATGGTGCCAAAACTTAGGAAGCAATGGAAGGGTCTTGTTAATCCGATTGAGAAAGATCCAGAGAAGGGATCGATGAAGGTTCTCTCTGTTGAAGAACTTCCAGATATTTGCCCCATTGTAGATGCTTGGCATAAAGGAAAAAGTTTGGGGCATGCCTATGTAGATGGTGGTGCTCAGATATGTGTCATTACCCACTCTTGTAAGGAGCAGCTTGGTCTTACTGTCTCAGGTGTTTCAGGTTTTCGTATACGCTTGGCCAACCATCAAAAGGTCAAGTGTTTGGGCTTAGTGAAATCACCGCATATGAGGAAATAAGGGGATTCAAGATAGATTTGAAGGAAGGTGCAAAACCTGTAAGGCAAAAGCTAAGGATGGGACATGAACAGATGCATGTTTTGAAGGAAGAGGTAGACAAGCTTCTTAGAGCAAGTTTCATTACCCTAGTTGACACCGCTGATTGGGTAAGTCCAGTAGTGTTAACTCCAAAGAAGGATGAAAAATGGAGGGTTTGTGTAGATTTTAAACCCTTGAATGCAGCTACCAAGAAAGATCCTTATCCACTAGCTGGTTTTGAAAGTTATAGTGTCTTTGATGGTTTTTCTGGTTACTTTCAACTGAAGATAGCTCCTGAAGATCAAAAGAAAACCACTTTAATTACACCCTAGGGTTGCTTCTGCTACAAAGTTATTCCTTTTGGACTTACCAATGGTCCTGCTCATTACCAAAAGAGAGCTAATTGGGTACTATCTCCTTTCCTTGGTAAATTTGTTAGAGATTTTTGTATATATAGCTCCAGGCAAGATCATTTGTGAAAAGTTGGCTCTAGCTTTTGAGCGTTATGATGAGTGTGGTGGACAGCTCAATCCCAAAGAAATGCTTCCTTGCACAACCAAGAGTGAAGCTCTTAGGACATGTGGTTTCAGAAAATGGCATCGAAGCTGATTTCGATAAAGTGAAGTCTCTCATCCTTCTTCCTTCACCTAGAGATACCAAACAGCTTGCCACATTCATCCAAAAGGTGAAGTATATGACCAGGTTCATTTCTCTTTCTTCACAATTGCTTTATCCTTTGCAAACAAGCAGCTAAGCATGATCCATTGAATTGGACTATTGAATGTGAAAAAGTTTTTCAAAATGTCAAGGAAGTTTCGGGGGCTATGCCAACCATGCAAGTGTGGTACATGCATGCAGACAGTTTCGCCATTATCTTCTACCTCGGCCATTTGTTTTCCTAACAAGCTACATGTTTTTACCATAGCTTATCAATGGTAGCAACATGTCAAAGGCAGTGATGAAATGGGTTGTGGAATTGTAGGAGTTTTCTTTTTCATTACTTGTTGAGGAAAGCACCAGGACCACCTTGGCAGATCTTTTGACTTACAAGGAGACTCCTCTCCTTATCAAAGAAGAGGCTATGAAGAAAACTATTGAGAATGTGGTAGAGATTGGGAATGCACATCTTTTGTTTTTTGATGGCTCTTATAGGAAAAGTCATAATGTTGCTTTAGGAGGTCTTGTGGATTGCACATATGTTATTACCAGAATTTACTAGCATATAAGTATAAAAAACCATTTTCTTAACCTCTAGCTTCACAAGCCTAGAGTTTGATTTGTGAATTGAGAATTTCTCCATGAGAAGCATCAATTGAATAGAGAATTGGTCATAGGAATGCCCATTCTTTGGGGGGGAGAGAGATAAACATAAAAAGCATCCTAACTAAGCATAAATGTAAGCTTTTCTTAATTATTCATTATAACTCTTAAGAAAAGCTTGATTTGCATTATAACCACTTAATTAAAAACTTCTCAAGCTTGAGAGGGGTTGAGAAGTGAAAAACATTGAGAATAGTAGCGAAAAACCATAAAATTACACTTTACCTCTTGTTTTTGCTTGCTTCCCTATCTTAGAAGAAGCCCCCAACCAATCAATTGGTTAGTGTGTTGAAAGGAAAGCTCCAAGGATGGTTGAAGAGAGAGAGACGCTCCACTCTCTCCAAAAGTAGAGGATTTTTAAGGGATAATAAAAAATATCATTATTTTAATGTAATACTGGCATGGTATAGTTCACAGATGAAAATACAAAAGAATGAGGGTCTATTTATAGGTGAGGGAGGCCACTAACTGAGCCCAACTAAGTTCTAGAATTTTCCAGCTTCAGTTTGGCTGAATTTGGACAAGATTTGAATCAGTTTGGCTCCCTTTTTGATTTGGTTTGATCCAGGAGAGAGGAGAGATAAAAATATCACAATTTTATTGAATTAAAAACTCCACCACATGTGTGAAATAGGCACCTCCTTGAAGTCTCCCCCCCTCCTTACCAAGGTGTCAAAAATGTATCATTATACCAAAATATCTCATTTTTTTAGTAATATCTCATAGTTTTTAACTAATAAACCTTGTACTCGGTCAACTCTTCATTTTATGTGGGCATTTACTCATTTTTAGGTATTTTCTTTTATTCATTGGATTTATCTCCTCCCCACACTTGGATTGATCCTATTGGCCCATAGGAACCTTAATTGGACCATAATCCAAAAAGTTCTGAAAATCTAGACCCTTAGGCGAAGGACCTTTATACACATTTTCAATTAATTCCAATTGCACGTTGGAAAGTTCTTTTTCAATTTCTGTTTCAGGGGAAACCATTTTAGACACTAGGAGGATTTTTATATCCAAAAATATCTCAATTTTGGATTACCTCTCTCTAGACATTTTCTCTTTCCAAGCCAAAACAGGGTAAAACATGATCTTTCTTCTATTTCAGAGAGGGGAATAATTACAAGATTAGAAGGGGAGGTTCTTACACCTATACACCTCAAAAGCTGGAGGGAGGAATCTTATAGGAGCATTGTAAGAAAATGCAAGAAGAGAATGTGAAGCGTACAAATGCTAAAATCAAAAGTAAAGGGATTGTAAAAGGTGACATGGTGTTAAGGTATAACAGCAAATTGGACAACACCTTTCACAAAAAGTTTCAAGTTAAGTGGGAGGGTCCTTTTATGGTGTTGGAATGCTTTGCCAATGGTACTTACCAATTGGCTAACCTTGATGGAACGCTGCATACATCCAGGGTAAATGGTCTGCGCTTAAAGAAATATTATGCAAGATTAATGACCATTGCTAAGGATGACATGTATGAAATTGAGGCTGTGACAGATAAATGTAAGGAAAATGGTGACATGGGTCTCAATTTGCTTTTCTTTGCTAGTCATAAATGATCAAGCAGACTTGGGGGTTGGGCAAACTATGTTAGCAAATTTTTTAGTGTGGTTTTCTGGCATATGTACATATAGATGCATGTTCATATAGCACTGGGATGCCCAATACTCCACCCACTGAAGTTGCAATGAAGCCTTTTTAGCATGTGATGATGTGTTTGATGCAGATAACCATTTTTCTTCTCTTTCTATCCTTTCATATCTCCCTTTGAGCCATGATGATTCCCTATGTCATGATGCTATAGCAAAGTCTTTATATGAAACTCCAAAGCCAGCACAAAGAGATGATGGTTTCCACAGAGATGTGTCCTCCTTTGATGTTATGTGTGCTTATGTGAGCTTGGACTTGACTAGGAAACATGATGTGGAAGATACGTGGGACTCCTTTATGCAAGAGGAGATGGATAGTATTGAACCATTTTGGCCATGGTGGTATGCAATCCCAGGTGGAGATACAATATCGCATGGTTGTTGAAATATACAAGTGAATAGGGTGTGTGCGGGAACAATCCCTTGGATAGAGGCTGTAAAAGAGAATGTGTAAATGTGAAAGAACCTGTGAAAAGGTTAGAAGAATCTACTGGGACAGAATAAAGGGTAACACGAGAAGATTTAGGAAGTGTGGAGATATTCTGGGAAGTGTGGAGATATTCTAGGAGAGGTGGAGAGAATCAACCAAAAGAGGTGGAGTGAATCAAGGAGAAATCAGTGGGATTAGATGCTTGGATGTAAACTCTATAAATTGAGGCATTGGCCTAATGAGAACTTGCTGGTTTTTTATTATCCATGCCTTGAAAAGGTGAGAAGAATCTACTGGGAGAGAGAATAAAGGGTAGCATGAGAAGATTTAGGAAGTGTGGAGATATTCTGGGAGAGGTGGATGTTGAAAAATACAAGTGAATAGGGTGTGTGCGGGAACAAGCCCTTGGTTAGAGGCTGTAAAAGAGGATGAGTAAATGTGAAAGAACCTGTGAAAAGGTGAGAAGAATCTACTGGGAGAGAATAAAGGGTAGCATGAGAAGATTTAGGAAGTGTGGAGATATTCTGGGAAGTGTGGAGATATTCTGGGAGATATTCTGGGAAAAGAGAAGAGGTGGAGAGAATCAGGGAAAAGAGGTGGAGTGAATCATGGAGAAATCAGTGGGATTTGATGCTTGATGTAAACTCTATAAATTGAGGCATAGCCCTAATGAGAATTTGCTAGTTTTTGAGTATCCATGCCTACATTAATCTATTTGCTAATTATCCACTAATTACGTCTTAATTATTTGTTAATCACTTGTTAATGATGTTGATTCTAGTGTTTGATCCACCATAGCTCATCACAATGCTCAAATTTCAACATGGTATCAGAGCCATGCTGATTTGTGAGCCCATTATCTTGCTAATTATTTTGCTAATTAGGATTAGTAGAAAATTATAATTTTCCCTCTTTTTTCAACTAGGCTTTGCACCCCCAGCCAGTGGAGGAGCTCCCTCTCCTTGCACACACAACATTAGCTCAAAATCTTCTAACCATAGCTACCCAACCTTATGGTGCTCCAGCCTATGCAAGAATCACAGCAGCAAACCGCCGTGTAGAAGCGCAGATTTTTGCAGATTAAGGGGTGCCATTTTTCTAAGCTGATTTGGTGATTTCTACTTCCACAGATCAAAGGTCTCTAATTCCTCTTAGCCCAAGGTGTATTCAAGCATGCTCTACAAGCTGGTGAAGACAGAATTCAGTTTCATCAAGTCTACATTGAGATCCAAGCTCTTCATCAAATCTACAAGTGACTTTGGTAAAACAGAGATTAAGCTTTCAATATTTGGTCAAATCTTGTGTTTCTTGGCTTAATCCTCTACAAGACTCATTGCTATTGATGCCTTTGAAAGCATTTGAGCTCATTTGAAATCTAAGGAACCAGATCTGGACTCCCCGCATACTCTATTTTTTGCACACAAAACAGAGCATTAATTTGCTAATCAATGATTAATCAGTGCTAATCACTATATTTTGGTGCAATTGAGGGTTCAAATTAACCATTAGGTATCTGATACAGACCCCTATAGCTTTAGATTGCAAATCGGAGTTGGTTTGATACTCCAACCATCCCGTACAAATTGGTTACCCTTGATTTAGTATAATTTCTGGTGATTTTATGTTGATAAATTTGTTGTAATCATCTATTAAACACCAGATTGAGTTGTAAAAGGGTAGACACTGCCCTTGAATCTTGAAATTGGATCAAGAGGTAAGACCCCCTTCACATCACCATGAGTTCAGCACAGGAAATAGCCAAATTTAATGGGGAACAGTTTTATACATGGCAGACAAAAACCATGTATTTGCTGATGAGGAAAAATCTGTGGGGATTAGTTGAAGGGAGAGATGAATGCCCGGAGAGAGGGAAAAATGAGTGGAAGAGCAGGAATGAAAAAGCATTGGGACTTATTGCACTCAGTTTAAATGATGAAATCATTCATCACATCACAGGGATACAATGGGCAAAAGATGCATGGGATGAACTCAATAAATTATTTGGTACACAAGCAAAAAATTCAAAGATAAATCTATTAATGCAATTCTACAAATTGGACATGAAGGAAAGTGAACCTTTAATCACACACTTGAACAAATATAAAAGCATTAAGCAACAGCCAGCAGCTATTGGCAAAAAGGTAGAAGATGATGAGGCACTAGCAGTGCTTCTGAAGAGTGTGGACAAAGGTGATTATGAAAACATTGTAGCAACACTAAAGAATGTACCTGAATTGAAGCTACACGAGATAGAAGCAGCTCTACTAGAGCAAGAGAGCAGAGGCAAAGAGAAGAAAGGGCTCGACTCAACAGGAGGAGAGGAAAATGCATTCTTCACCCGAGGAGGATTCTCTCGAGGATGAGGATGAGGAAGAGGCAGAGAAGGAGGAAGGACCTTCACTTGCCACAAATGTGGAAAGCTAGGACACATGGCGAGAGACTACTACAGCAAACCCAGTGGAGAAGGAACGACATCGGCAAACTTCATGGAGGCTCCAAAGGAAGTGGAGTCGGATCATCTTTTCTGAGAGAGAGAGAGAGAGAGAGACCCCACAACCCAATGTAACCTGCCCCAACAAAGTAAAACCACCTCTGAGCCACCGATAATGTAGGCCGTGGTAGATGTATGTGTGAGCACTTTAGTCAAGGTCACGGGCACTTATAGTAGCCTTGGACACATAGAGAGAGAGAGAGTTTCAAGGACTATGGAGTTTAGGGACTTGAGGCACTGGTCGCGGGCTATCAAGTAAGAGGGAAACTTGGTATAGGGTCCAGGTGTGCTAGGATTATTCACTTGAGGGGAGGTGTTGAAAAATACAAGTGAATAGGGTGTGTGCGGGAACAAGCCCTTGGTTAGAGGCTATAAAAGAGGATGAGTAAATGTGAAAGAACCTGTGAAAAGGTGAGAAGAATCTACTGGGAGAGAATAAAGGGTAGCATGAGAAGATTTAGGAAGTGTGGAGATATTCTGGGAAGTGTGGAGATATTCTGGGAGATATTCTGGGAAAAGAGAAGAGGTGGAGAGAATCAGGGAAAAGAGGTGGAGTGAATCATGGAGAAATCAGTGGGATTTGATGCTTGATGTAAATTCTATAAATTGAGGCATAGCCCTAATGAGAATTTGCTGGTTTTTGAGTATCCATGCCTACATTAATCTATTTGCTAATTATCCACTAATTACATCTTAATTATTTACTAATCACTTGTTAATGATGTTGATTCTAGTGTTTGATCCACCATAGCTCATCACAATGCTCAAATTTCAACAGTGGAGAGAATCAAGCAAAAGAGGTGGAGTGAATCAAGGAGAAATCAGTGGGATTAGATGCTTGGATGTAAACTCTATAAATTGAGGCATTGGCCTAATGAGAATTTGCTGGTTTTTGATTATCCATGCCTACATTAAGCTATTAGTTAATTGCTCACTAATTACATCTTAATTATCATCTAATCTCTTTGTTAAATGATGTTGATTCTAGCATTTGATCCACCATAGCTCATCACATTGCTGTAATTTTAACAATGGTGCCTTAATAAGGCATCAAATGTGGTTGCAGAGGTACCCAAGGTAGGATGTGGAATGATGATGTGCATGCTAAAGTGCTCAAGTGGCCTTTTGATTGAGGCAAGAGGATGGAGTTTCAAGCATTACCAAGACCCATGGTCTTTGATCAAAGTGGATGTTGGATCTTATATGTTGACACATTGGGATGGGCAAAGGTTGTGATGGGTTTTTTAGAACTTGTATATAAAGGTTAAGGAAAAAGGTTTTGTTAAAGCCTATATTAAGGTATTGAATACCTTAGTACAAAGATATTGTCAAAGGTGATCGTGAGCAGAATTCACGGAACAGCTGGTCGTTGTGGAATGCCAAGAAGACGCAGCCAAAGCCAAACATAGAAGGAGAATGGCAAGCATGTGGGAGGGCAAGGCAGTCATCTGATGAAGCAATGGCAAGCATGTGTAGTAGCAGCATCGCTGGCAGTAGAGCAAAAATAGAAAGGAAGAACCTGTCACCTTCATGGCTGTATAACACTGGAAAGAACTATAAGTAGGGGTGTGATCCAAGGTAAAGAGCTTGGGGGGGTTTGAGAGCAGAGCTAGAGTGTGTTGATTTGTATTGTTGCCGCAAGAGCCAGAGAGTGTGTGTGTTTGTATTGGGTTGCTGGCTAGAGTCTGAGAGCTGAGAGCGTGTGCTATTCTTTACTAGTATTTTTGTAGCTGGCCAACTTCGAGGGAGCCAAAGAGTGGTGATGTTTTTTCATTGGGTTGCTACTGCCGGTTCTCTGAGCTTGGCGATGAGAGAGTGAGAGGTGTTGTTTTGTTTGTTTTGCCGCCGCCGGTGGCTGGTAGAGCAGAGGTGAGTGTTTTTAGTTTGCTTACTGCTGCCGTCTCGCTGACAGTAGAGTGGGAGGTTCTTTCTAAAGCAATCACTGGTTATGGGATTGGTGGACCTTCTATTGTGACTGATGGGCTTTCTGCTGGCTGCTAATGGCATCTTAGTTCTATACTTTGCCATCAACTTGTTCAAGCTAAAGTAGTAGTCTGAGAGGGGGAAGAAACAGATAGCATTTAGAGAGTCTTTGTTACCTCACTGCTCTGATCATGGTGGTAAGTGAATCCTGAGTGTGGTAGCTATCATAAGCAAAAGAGCTCCTAACTTTGAGTCAAGTTCCATCTTTGCTATTACCCGAGTCAGAGAGAAGGTATTTATAAGCTAAGGGTGTGAGAGTTGCCTAAGCGCCCACCATTATGCCAAGAAGGTGTTGCTCGACTGAACCAGATTTTCTCCTACACCAAGGTGATGTCCAAGCTTCTACATGAAAGCTCCTGCAAGTTGACAACAACAAAAGTCGAAGCTTCATATAAAAGTGCATCAGGTCTTCATTACTTCAAGAGGGAATAGGACTACAAGTTTTTGGTATTGATTCAGTTTTTTTTAGCTCTTCTTTCTATTGTTTATTTTCATCAATCTCTCACATCCTCAAACTAATCCTTAATATCATAGATTTTTGTCACACACTTATGAGATCAAGGGAACGATTGTAAGTATTGACTCCCTATCTAAAATACAAGGTATCTGTGAAATTTTTGTTTCCAGCATCCTGCTGGTGTGGTGCCCCCTGTCTTTGTTGTATTTTCCAAGGCTGCTGGGTGGGTAGGTATAGAGGTGATTTCACTTTTCCAACCTTCCCATGGTTTTTTGGTGCCCCCCACTAAGGACAACTGAGCTTTAGTTAGGCCACTAGAGGGTGTATGCCCCATTAAAAGTGATTTTGGGAAGGGTTTTTAAAAGGGTTTCTCTAATCAAGCTTTGGAAGGAAGATTACAATCAAGATGATGTCTTATCCAGAGTTTCTAGGAGGGCAAAATGAAGACATTGCAGAGTTTACATCCCGGCACTCCATTGTACAAACATCAAGTCTACATCCCGGCACTCCATTGTACATTGCATTTTGGCACCATTAGCCACTTGAACAAAATGCATGGAAGACAAAGATGAGGGTTGTAATCTCAAGTTGTGTAGAGATTTGGCATTGAAAAAACTGTGTACTCCCAGTATCCACAAGAACATATGCCACCCTTCCATGATGTAGGTCTTCAACCTCAATGTATTTGCATTTCTACATCCCACATAAGCATCATGTGATAGAGTGCAAACAATGGCATCCTTGCATCTGGAGCACACATAGGAGAAGGTAGTCCATCATCATACTCTTCAAGATTCCCACAATGATCACCACCAGGGTCGAAAGGAAACTCACCACCAAGCTCGCAATCCTCTTCATTCTCAATGGTATCATTGCATTCCACATAATCTTCAACTCCATTATTCTTATCCTCTTCCATTTCGGTAAGAATGACATTGAGAGTTGTACCTCTTGCCTTGCAAGTCTTTTCATGCTCCTTATGCCATTTCTCACCACATTTGAAGCATAGCCCTTTGCTTCATAACTCATTCAAGCGGTCCTCTTTGACAAACTTTGTCTTGTTGATGCCCACATTCTTTCCATCACCACTCAAAGGCTTTGTAGATCCACTACCAAATCTGAAGTTATGTTTCGTGCTCCAATCTTTACCATAGATGGTAGGGTATCTAGGAATAGCCATGGTTGATGAAGCATTTGGGTTTGTTTTGACCAAATTAGGGGGTTCTTCACTCTTCTTTTGGTCTTTTATCCACCTCTTGAAGGGTATTTCTCCTCATAAATCTCGGCCAACATCATTGCCTCTTCAAGAGTGGTCGGCATTTGTGCTTCAACATTCGCTCCAATGTCCCTTTGAAATACTTCACAATCTTGTAACCAGCATCCCCCTGTGATTGTTGTTCTACAAGTGGCATAACCACATTATTCTCTCCATCACCCTCTATGGAGTTCTTTATGGGTGCATACCAACTACTCATCTCATCAAAGACAACATTCCTACTTGCCCTCATTTGACGTGTAGTATGGTTGTGGCATCTATATCCTTCTTGTTTAAGGGGTATCCAATGAAGATACATTTTCATGCCTTGATGTTCAATTTACTTATCACTTCATCTAGTACATTTACATAAGCAATACATCCTAAAACTTTCAAGTGACACAAATGTAGTTTCCTTCTTGTAAACTTCTCTCTAGGCATCATTCCATGAATTGTAACTATGGGGGTCCTATATCCATAATGTAAATAATAGTTTTACTACTGATTTAGCCCAAAAATAATGAGGCATATTCTTCTCATTCATCAACGCAAGAGACACTTCTGCAATGTGCTTGTTTTTTCTTTCTACAATGTGTCTATTTTTCCTTTCTCCAATGTTTCTATTTTTCCTTTCTACAACTCCATTTTTATGCGAAGTATACTTGCACTTAATACCATGATTTTGAAGGTAATCACTAAAATCTTTGGAGAAATATTCTCCCCCACTATCTAAACTTAGGCATTTTATGTGCATACCCTTTTCCTTCTCCACCAAAGCTTTAAAACTTTGAAAGTGAGTGAACACTTCACTTTTTTCCTTCATGAAATACACCCACACCTTTCTAGTGTGGTCATCAATGAAAGTCACATAGTAGTGGCATCCTCTAATCAATACCATCTTTGAGGGTTCCCAAGCATCTAAATACACTACATCCAAAGATATTGTGCTTACATGCTTGTCATTTGGAAATGCATGCTTAGCTTGCTTGGCTAGCTAGCATGCTTCACATATTTTCTGCATTCCATCGACTTTGGACTTTGGCAAACCTGAGACAATATTATGCACTTGCATAGATTTTAGCAACTGAATATTCACATGTCCAATGCATTTGTGCCATATGTCAATATCTACAATGACACCTGTACCGTGTAAACATAGCTGTCTTAACATCAGGCATAGTTACATCCAATGTGAATATTCTTCCAATTCTGCTACCTTTTGTAACCAAGTGTGGCATTGATTGTTGAAATCTTCTACATAACGACCATGAGGATTAAACCTCACTTACAATCCCTGCTCAATCACTTGATCAACAAAAACTAATTTTTTTGTAATATTTGGCACATGAAGTATATCTACCAGAGGTATATCATTTGACCATATTGCATTGACAAGGGAATTACTAATGTGAGCAATAGGGTGCGTAGTATCATCATATGTCTCTACATAACTAGGTTTTTCAATTCTTTCATCTCTCTAAACCACTCACCATGGCTAGTCATGTGGTTAGAGGCATCTAAATATGCAGAGGGAGAGGGGTGAGCTTGAGCTCCTTGCAAGATTCTACTTCAGACACACACACAAGTGAGTAGATAAGTAACACAAGAGAGATGGATGGCTGAATTTTCTTCTATCTTCTTCTTCTCTTCTCAACACACATAATACAATGAAAGATAAGAGTACATAATATATGTGAAAGTACTCAACTAGAACATAATAAGGCTCTATAGTGTGAACCCATCCATATCAGCTCTGGCACTATAACTATGCCATACTCTAGTAATGTAAATGTGGTTGTTTCTTAGCTTGTAACCCACCACACTAGTGGCATATCAACCATAACCTCACCAACCGTGCTAGTGGCATAAGTGCGGAGCTATCATCTAGGCGGGTCATCAATGTCTGCAACACTAGTTGAGCTTAATATCTCCACACTCCCCCTTAAGCTCAACTCCACATCATGCACTCCAAGTAAGCTTTGAAACCTACGAAGCTTCTCTGTGCCCTTGCCAGTTGCCCTCATGAAAGCATATCTCCATCGCCATATCCGTGTAGGTCCATAACCCCTAAAGCGCCAAAAACCCTTCATACCATGGAAAGGCAATGTGGGTGTTGTCAAACTGGCATATGTCAGTGGCCCCATGACTTCAATCTCGATGAAGCAACAGTGGTAGAGAATGAGTAAGCCAGGCACCGAGTAGGGTGGGAGAGGATCATTGAGGAGGGAGAGGTAAGCATTGTGGATGACGTGCTAGCCACAGCGGTGCGAAGGTACTGCAGTGCCTGACTCGAGATGAGGGGGAGATAGGGGTAGGGGAAGACGCCATCTGGTAAAGATAAATCAAAGAGATCAGATTGGGCTGTGGTGGCAGGGAAGCCATAACAAAGTAGTAAACTCTAGGCTGTGAGTTCTCTTCCTTCTCCCTCCTCCTCCTCCTCCTCCTCCTCCTCTTCTTCTCTCTTTTCTTTCTTCTCCTCTAGGCTCACCTCTCACTACCACACAGGGGTCTCTTTATCCCATAAGGCGTCTTGTTTGTGTGGCAAAGAAGGTATAATCTACATAAAGGGTTTTGCTAGTCTTCAAGACGTGGGAGAGAGATAAATACTCCTCCTCATGGTCATGGCTAGTGTGCCGTTTCTTAGTGAACGGGATGTCCACAGGCGTGTTTTGTGTCTAGCCAATGCCAGCGCCTTAGTGTGTTGTGATGATTGGCCAATAGGACTGGTGATTTCTTATCAGAATCCGCCGATGTATCTTGTCGGGAATTGTGCATGCGGTTGCTGCCACCATTGCACGACCATTTGAGTGCCGCAATACGTAAATCTTTTTTTGTCTCGCAGAATTTGTCAGAGAGTCGCTAGGGCTCTGATACCACTAAAACGAGAAAACACAGACCTTGCGAAATGTGTACAACCAAAATATAGAAACTACTACTACAAAGAAACACCAGATTGGGTCCCAACTGCCCCCCCCCAAGCATGTGCCAAGCATCCCCGCTTGAGTATTTTTTTAGTATTTTATTCCATCAAAAATAGATTACATGACTATTTTAGCCCAAGCTTGATCTACAAGCTTTCTTTTTACAAAAATTGGATAATGAAATATTTCAAAAATCTCACTCCCATGACATCCATGCACAATAGCATAGCAGCAATGGTATAGTACCTCGAGGTCATCCCCCTTTAGTCGCTCCAAACTCCCATCTTCCCAGCCATGGGTATGCATCTCCACCTTACCACTCAAGAAAATATATATCAAGGCCCTATAAAATTTGCATAGATTTGTAACAACCAAGGGCTCACATCGCCCCTCTTGATCTCAGCACCTATCCAATGACAAGTCCACAACTGTCTCAGACCTTGATCCAACATGCCAAACCTCGGGAGACACTTCCCTTTCTGTCCAAGAAAAACATGAGCAACCTGGATCCATGCACATGAAACTTGTATGCTCCCACCTCATGAAGTCTATACAAAATTCCTCTTCCATGATCCCAAAAGATCAACGATCTCACTCAAAATCATCTACACACTCCCATGAGCTCTATTGCCTGCCCGATCTACTTACATGTGCCCACTGAGAACAAAGAACCACAGCATGTGGCCAGCCATGCAAATGATATTCTCCCCAAAGTTGACACTCGAGCATACCAAGCCACCAAAAGTACATCTAGAAAGCACCAACATTGTAGCCACCCAAATTGAGCATCCAACTGCCCAAAGAAAGCTTCCCTCTCAACACAACAACTGTCTCTAAGCATAGAGATCTGGATGCCTTTTCTCAACTCTTGGCCACTTGCTCAATCAACATCCTGGCTCTAGTGAGGAATACCTAATCTCAACTCAATGGCCCCTCCAACAAGCCTCTGAGCATCTGCATGTGAATAGCCCCTAGCTTGATTGTTCACTAGCTCCCAATTGTCCACCAAAGAAAGCTCTGCAACATAACAATTGTCTCCAGGCATGGCCACCTACTCTCAACTCATGGACGTTCACTCATCTCGGCTCTAATGAGGAAGCTTTCATCCAAAGAAAGCTCCCACAACACTACAACCATCTCCAAGCATAGAGATCTGGCTACCTACTCATAACTCTTGGCCATTCACTCAATCAACATCTTGTCTAGTGAAGAATGCCCAATCTCAACTTAATGGCACCTCCAACAAGCCTTCGAGCATGAACATCCCTTAGCCTGTCCGCCCACTGGCTCATGGTTGTCCATGGTGTGAATTGCCACCTCCAATGAGCCTCTGAGCATCCATGTGTGAATAGCCCTTAGCCTAACCACCCACTAGCTCTTGCGAAATTGCTCATGGTGTGAATTGCCACCTTGGTGTCAAGGCCACCTTTGGGGTTTTAAGGCTTGCAAGCTAACCACCTAAAGAAAGAGTGTTTTTCTTTTTCGGGAATGCCCACCAACCAGCAGCTCATGGAATCACCTAGAAGCCAACTCGGTGTTGTGCGCTAAAATGCAACTCCATCACCTTCATTGCCTTAGCTTCTATGCTGACCAACAAACTTGGCTCGAGGACCAGTGATGAGTGGATATGCAGGTGCTCCAAAAATTTGAGATGAGTGAGATTTGGAGGACGACCATACCAAAGAGAGTATGGGGTGCTCCCATGAAATGTCGAGGTAGCGCATCGATTTTGGAGATAGCACACGGTGGCGGCGGCCTCCTCCCAATAAGCATGAGAGACACGTTTGCCACAGCGAGCATAGAGCGAGCAGCTTCCACCATGGTGCTATTCTTTCTTTCTTCCACTCCATTTTGTTATGGATGATCTGGAATTGTGAATTCATGGCGGATGCCATGTGCAAGGCAATGCTCCTTGAAAGTATTAGAAATGTATTCTCCACCATCGTCGGACCTTAATATCTTTATCTTCCTGTCATGTTGGTTCCCACCTGTTCTTGAAAAGATGTAAATTTGATGAATGCAGATGATTTTTCAAAGAGAAAATAAGCATGTGTACCTTGTAAAATCATCAATGAATAAAAGCATGTATTTATTGCCTGTGAGAGAGGTGGTTTGCATAGGACCACACAAATCCGTGTGAATCAATGCAAGAGGCTCAGAAGTCCGTGAAGTTGATTTTGGGAAAGGAAAATGGTTGGCTTTGCTAACAACACATCCTTCACAAAAGCTAATGGGTGTGATTTCCTTGGGAAGCTCAAGGACAAGTTGCTTATGCTTCATTTGGTGAAGCACATGTGCTGAAATGTGGCCAAGCCTATAGTGCCACAATAGTGTTTCTTCTTCTGCAGGGGTGTTGATGATTGTAGAGAGGGATTTTACTATGATGAGGATGTATTGCCAAGAGTGTAAAGCTTACCATCTTTGGGGCACACCAAAGTAATCTTCTTGCCATGAGTGTCTATGGCTTAAATATGACACCCATCTCGGAGAAATTTCAACACAAGACCTTGATCGGCAAGCTCACTGGATAGAAATGAGGTTCTTCTTTAGGCCTAGAACATAATAAACCTTCTTGACCACGGTAGTTTTGCCATTAGGGAGTGTGAGGACAACTTCACCATGGCCGTTAGCTTACTATAAGCTATCATCTCCTAGACAAACATCTAAGGGTTTGTGGAGACGAGTGAAATTAGATAGCCAAGAGAGATTGAAGGTCATATGGTGAGCTGCACCAATATCTAAGTACCAGATAGTAGAAGAAGGAGTATTCTGAGAGATACTAGTGGCAAATAGCTAAAGAGGGTAATCATGAGAAGAAAGAGGATTATAGAAAGTAGGAGAAGTAGTTTGATTACCTTCTTGAACCTCAGTAAAATGAGCTCTACCAAATGGCCTTTTGTGATTGTTGTGATGATTGTTGTGGGAGAGAGCCCTTTGCTTGGTGCGGCACTCCTTTTCTTCATGCCCATGGCGGTGGCAGTATGTGCATTGCACATTGGAGTAAGGGGTATGTTTAGCATGAGAATGCTTGTGGTGTCCCCCTTTTGGATTGAAGTGATGAGGCCGTTGAGAGTGGTGAGAACCACTTTTGTGATGACCATGTTTATGAGCATGGATAGAAAAGGCTAGAGCCACTGTTTTGATGTTGGAGTGGGATGTTTGATCCCGTAAGGCCTCCTCTTGTTGAATCTTTGCCACCAAGCTTTGGAGCTTGAGCTCCATTGTTGAAGCATGAGTTGTGATGAATGCTCTGCCAAGAATCTAGGAACTTGGCTGCTGCTTGACCTTCTTGCATGTTAAAATTGACAAGCCTTTTCACAAGAGACACTTGATAGATCAAGTCAGTGTGTAGATAACAATCTTTGAAAAATTGCCATATTTCATGTGAAGATTTTAGGCTTCTCACCATTTGTACTTGTCGATCTCCACAATGAAGGATGATCTCCATCTACGCCATGATATCTTGTTGTTTCCATAGCTTGAGAGATTCAATTTGTTCTTCATTGGGTTTACCATGACCCTTGACATACTTCCATAGTTCCAGTTGTTTGAGGTATAGTTTCATTCATAGCTTCCATACAAGGTAGTTGTTGCCATTGAGCTTGTCAATGGAGAACAACCTTGTCTTGGTTGTTGCAGCAGAAGAAGAGACTACCTCCATCACCTCTAGTTGAAGGAGGAAAAAAAAAGCTTATAAAAAGAAGGTAGTGAAGTTTGAAGCTAAGAAGGTAAGACCTCAAGATGTAGAAGGCTTATGGAAAGGCTATGGAGTTCTCAAAGCTCTGATACCATGTGAGAACTTCACATAGAGTAGAAGAATGGAGAGGAGAGAGAGAGAGAGAGAGAGAGAGAGAGAGAGAGAGAGAGAGAGAAGGAGAAGAGAAGGAGATAGACTTGAAGGCAATCACTTGTATTTCATTCATATCAAAACGTTACAATAGTTGGCCTTTTATACAAGACTAGGTCACTATATGTGGAGATCGTTCAAGTGACTGTTGCATTCTGGATATAAAAGTAGAAATATTCTTCCTAGAATCTTTCCTAGAATAATGCATGGAATAAAGGTAATTCAAATTGACAACGTTGCATTAATTGCTAACACACCACACCGCTTCTCTATCCACATCGAGTGCATATGCCCACGTGATCACCTTTGAAGCCTTGCCCAAACTTGAATAACTACACATAATGCTTGCTCACTTCTCCTTATGTGCTGCTTGGGCCACACACATGTAATTCCCACTAGCAACTACCGACAAACGTCTTCACATCCCCTTCAAGTCCAACTACTAGGCTACCTCTTTGCCTACTAGAAGCTAGAAGAAGAAACACCAATGCCACCTTCTTCTGGGATCAAGCTGGCTATCACCGACCAGTAAGAGTCGTCATTCATGAGAAAATGCAGCACATTATCTCCTTGCAAGTCACGTTGATGCCATCTAGCAAACTTGTCTTGCAACACTCCTTCCAGCCCATGTAGCCTCCATCTAGCAGCTAGAAAAGTCTACAGCAAGCACCTCCAGCCTACATGACATGTAGGACGTAAGCAAGCACCTCCATCTAGCAGCTCGAAAAGTCTACAGCAAGCACCTCCAGCCTACATGACATGTAGGACGTAAGAAACTCCTTGAGGACTCATAATTATCCAAATGCAACCAAGAGCTCCATCCAACAGTAGCAGTTTAGGCCTTCCAATGAAGAGGAGAGAGACCCAAGATCCACCAACCAGTAACATCAAGGCAAAGAATTTCGTCCATATAGATCCACAAGAAACTACATCCAAACAATCAAGGTGTGTGTTGTCAGAATAGATGACAATGGAGTGATTGTAAAAAGATCAACACGAAGATTATATTGCTGACACCATATTGGGGAATTTGGAAATTTCCTAAGTCCCACTTTGAGAAATAGACCTATTTTTTGTGCATTTTGTATAGAAATATTTGTATTTTTATAGCCAAATCTAAAAGTTTACCTTATTTATGAGAATAAAGCAAATTAAATGTTGAAAAAATAACTAGAAAACTATAGAGTATGTGTGTTTTCCTAAGGAATTTCTTCTTTACTTCACTTTATATTAATACATGATGCTTGGACATCAATGCATTCTCTCTCTCTCTCTCTCTCTCTCTCTCTCTCTCTCTCTCTCCAACCCTTGACCTTTGACTACATATGCATAGTTGCCATACAATATAATAGTATGGTTATAATTCTGGTTAACTCTTTCTAGTAAGTTGGAAAGAATATGTATGTGTGGTTAATAGTCTCGAAAAGAAAATCCCAAAAAATATTACTTAGAATTATTTGAGATCAAAGCACACTATATTATGTTTGTCTATATTTGTGCTGAATGTTTCTAAGTTGGAAAAAGGATATCTATGTAACCCTTGAAAATAAAAATCAAAACAACAATAATGAGACTAATTTGAGATTTAATATATCTAGTATACTTTGCATTCATACTACAGTCATTTAATATCAAAGCACAGTTGGTATATTTTTTCATCAAAGCCCGTTCTCTCCATCAAAATATAGTTAGAATATCACTCTTCCACGATGATCTTGTTTACAAAACAATCAAGTCTTCTCTGAAATCACAACCCAAAAACCTTGAGCTAGTCTCCAATGTTGAAAGAATTTATAAACACCAAGGTATAAGTTAGAGACATGAATGTATTGTTGCCTTGTCACACATCATTTTTGCGGAAGGTAAAATTCTAAAGTTTTTTAATGAAGTGTCTAGCTACATGACCACAAGATACTTCATAAAAGTATATTTTTGACCATGTGGCCAAAGATCACAAAAGACAATATTATAGGACTATTGAATTAAGAAGCAACAATGCATATAGTTGCAATGAACATTTTAGAATATATTTCCATACACACATGCTTCAACACTTCCACATTAATATGCATATAGGACATATGTGTAGATCATACTTAGAAAAACATATTTTAAGAGGAAAAATATTCGACCATGTGGCCAAATATCAATAGACACCAACTTGACACCTTTGATAATATGAGTCATACCAATATTTCAATCAAAGCAATGCAATTGCAATTGGGAAAAGCATTGTAGCTATATGATACAAAAAAAATTCTTCCTATATATTTGACCATGTGGTAAAACATCAAAAGATCCAACACTTTAGACAAATATTTGGATCAAAGTAATGCAATTGGAATTGATTCAAGCATTCTAGCTACCATACAAGAAATTGCTTCTTCCAATATAACTTCAACAATATACTTGAAAATAAAATTCAAAACAACAATACTAAGACTAATTTGAGATTTAAACTTTTCTAGTATATTTTGCATTCATGCACGCATTCATTTAATATCAAAGCACAATTAGTATACCTTTTCATAAAAACACATTTTCTCCATCAAATTACATTTAGAATATCATTCTTCATTGAGGAGCTTGTATATAATACAATGAATTCTTCCATGAAATCACAATCCAAAAATCTTGAGCTAGTCTCTCTGATGTTGAACGCATTTATAAACACCAAGGTACAAGTTGTAGAAAAGAGTGTATTATTTTTGTGTCACATCATTTTCGTGGAAAATATAATTTTTGAAGGTTTTTTATGAAGTGTCTAGCTACACGACCATTTATGTAGTCTTCCTTATATCCTAGCTGATGAGCAAGTTGCATTGCTTCCATATCCTTTAGAGTAGAAACCAAAGGAATCCGCTTTAACCTCGATACTTGTGAGACACCCAATGGATGGGTTGGATGAATTGAGACTCTTGATGATGATCCTTGTACAATTGATGATCTCTTCAAGCAAGAAGTGATTGAAGATTGTTGCATATATATTCCATCTCCACGATTGATGCTGTTGGGTTGTACTGATGATGAAGATGACATAGCATTATCATCTCCTTTAAGCCATGTGTCAAACCTTGAATTGTGTGTACAACTCATGTCCATATTGAACTGGCTCAAGTCCATATCGATCAAATTTTATGACTTCATGTGCATCATGGGATCCACTTAAGTGAGTCAAGTAGGGTAGAAGTTCCTCAATCAAGATTGAGTCTCCTTGGTTAACATCAAATGTATGTGGATAGATGCAGTTCTCAAGAGGGTTAGGACACCCCTTGTAGGGACTATCATCTATCAAAATAGTCTTGCTATGTTCACAAACATTGCCATATTCGTTCCACACATACTGAAGGGGCTTGAACATTGCTTCCACCCCCATCTTGTCTGGCCGATAGATGATCTTGAGTGGATGCGTATGGCATTTCTCCTGTCCCCAAATCATGAAAAAAGGATATCTCCTTTTTGCATAGCTCTCCAAGCAATTGATTATTGCGATGACTTTTTTGTTTGAAGCTGTAGACCAAACTCCCACTTGGAATCTTGCAAATGTAGCTTCAAGAAACTCAATGCATCTTGGTCAAAGAAAAACCCATTGCTTGCCCACTCGAAAACTTTGGAACCTCTTTGATTTGGAAAAACAACGTTGTAAAAGAAGACCATTGAGATCAAGTATCACACATAGTTTGGTAGCACTTTTCGCCAAGGCCACATCACTTACTTTGTTTGCTCTGCTCAAATTTGCCAAATATGCAAATAGACTATTCTTAGTCAAATTTGAATCATTCTATCATACAACATAAAGGTTAAGAACAAAATAGACATCTAGTCTCTTACAAGATTTTTTTTCCATTTTAGAGCTAGTAAGCTAAGATAAAAACATTATATATAGTTCAATAGGGCTAAGTTTATTGTACTATTCCATATGTACATTGTATAAGACATTAAATTTAATATGCAAATAGTATGCATGGATGGTAGATACTTCATCAAAATATATTTTTGACCATGTGGCAAAAAAATCTCAAAAAGTAATATTATATGACTATTGAATTAAGATACAACAATGTATATAGTTGCAATGAACATTTTAGAATATTTTTCCATACACACATGCTACAATATTCCACATTGATGTTGAGCATACTTAGAAAAACATATTTCAAGAGAAAAAATATTTGATCATGTGGCCTAATATCAATAGACACCACATTGACACCTTTGATAATACAAGTCATACCAATGTTTCAATCAAAGCACTGCAATTGAAATTGAAAAACTCAATGTAGTTGTATGACACAAAACATTTTCTTCTAATATATTTGACCACATGACAAAATATTAAAGGACACAAAACTTTAGAGAAAACCAATACCAACATTTGAATCAAAGTAATGTAATAGCAATTGATTGAAGCATTCTAGCTATACCATACAAGAAAATATTTCTTCCAACATTATCATGTACTTCATACTTGTATTTTAATACAAAAGCACAAACTTTTTGCAACCAATTTTAGGTACAATATGATGAAAATATTTCTAGAAATAAGGACTCTTAAACAATAAACACAAAACTGAGAGAAATAGGCTTGTAAGGCTTGCTTTAGATAGCACCACAAAATGAGAAAATATGTAGGAAATGTTATGTCATGAAATCGTCCTCCAAAACACAAGTTCAACCTTACACCATAGTGTTCTCATTGACAAAAGTTAGAGATAGAGAGGTTCAAACACCTGAAGTAGCCTTCAACCTCTCTTTCATAATAATATTTGCTATGTCTTGGCTTGATTCATCCACACCCTCCGGCGGTAGGTCAAGAGCTAGAGCACCAATGGGAGGAACCTCTTGAGCACTTGTAGGTGGGTTGGCGCTCTCATGGGCTCTCCAACATGTCGCTTCAATCTCTCTTTGCTCTTGACTATTGCACACCACTGCAATAGTCTTCATGCGATGTTCCAATGCGAGCTTTGATGCAACACCACATGAGAATATATCACATACAACCTCATGTGCATCATTGAATGCCTTGATTGTAGCCTTGATGACCTTCTTTTTCTTTCTAAATATGGCCTTTCAATAGTTTGTTCTTCTTCAAGCTCTCCATCCTTTTCTTCCTTGTCAATGGCTTCAATGGATTCATTATCCAAAATGCATGGCTTGTTGGAATTTCCAACATATCGATCTAGATTGATGAAGCTTTTCTCCATGGTCACAAGTGTCAACACAACAAATGAATCCATGGCCCCAAAAGCAAGACTCTTGGCCATTGGTAGGAAGTCAACACTTCCAACTTGCATATGGTACTTGCATGAAAGATTCTCAAGGGCCTCCTCCATAGCTGCCATTTGTTTGCGGTTGAGAAATGACAACAAAATGAATTGTTTAGGCTCAGATGTCATTTTTAACAATGTGAAGACCACCTTTCCAAACATGATAGAATCCCATGTCATGCCCCCGTCGTATTCAGCAACAACAAGATCTTCCCAACTCTTCATCATACTATTGCTAGCGTGAGTTGAGGCATTGAAGAGAGAAACTAGCTCCTCATGGAGCACCCTATCTTGCTTGATTTGCTTTGCCCTTGTCTCCATGTCAACAACATCCTCTTTGTCCCATTTGTTTCTAAGAAAGACGATGTGTCCATCATTAACTTCCTTTTGTAATGTGAGGATGTCCCCATCCTTTAGACCCATAAGGCAACGAAAAGTTGCGGGAGAAGGCTGCCTTCCCTTCCTTGTGGGTCTAAAGGATGTCCCCATCCTTTAGACCCATAAGGCAACGAAAAGTTGCGGGAGAAGGCTGCCTTCCCTTCTTTGTGGTGGTATCCTCTTGAGATGAAAGCTCCCCCTTTGAGTATCTCTTCATGATGGTAATCCAACCCTCAAATATCTCTTGTGTGCTCACTATCATATGACAATCACGTGATGCACACTTTTCTCCAATGTATTCTATAAATCTCTATCAAAAATAAAAATATGAAATGAGAAAGAAAACACCAAATGCATCTTGAATAAGACAAGCTAAGGTTGTACATCATTACCTCGAGGACTACCCTTTGGAAGCCCTTGTTGAGGTTTTGGTGGAGACCCAAATGCTATCCATTGATCCCTTACTTGTTGAAGTTGCTCAAGATAAGGACCATTCTTCATAACATTGTGGGATTCCATATTTGTCATCCTAGAAAGCTCAATGCACATTTCAGCAGGACAGTCCACCAAGATTCTTGCATTCCTTGTGGCATATAGATGTTTGGTTGCTAGGCATTGATGAGTGCTACTTAGGATATAGATCTTTGCCGCATGGATTGAGTGAAGACCTGATATGATCCAATAGGAGTAAGAATGTAGCTTATCCACTTCCACCTCATCACGATGCATGGGTCGCTTCACATCACTCTCCTCCAAAAAGGGCATGAGGTATGCTGCTGTTGCTGGATTCATGGGATTCTTTACAAAAGATGATGTTAACTTTTGCACATAATCCCAACAAAGTGTTCTATAGGCATATAAAGGTGGTGCCTCATAGCATCTACCAACATCAATAGGAAACTGTGTGGTTGAGCCAAATGGAAAGTATTTTTCAAACATGTGAATTCCTGAACCATCCTTTTTACCCTTCTTCTTAACCATGTCCGGAAAGTCAAAGGTTCTTTCAACACCCTTGACTTCAAGGGACACCAAAGGTGTTGCTTGGATTACTTGTGCCTTTGAAGATTTGTTTGTGTTGTCCAGAGGAGTGTTAGGAGGTACGCTCACAACAAGAGCCTGTGAGTTTGAAGCTATTGATTGTGCTTGTGCATCTTGAATCTTTGTCCTCTTCTTTGGTCGATCACCATGTTTTGTAGGAAAAAGAAGTTCACTATGCTTGATAGACTCAAATGTAGCTATTATGTCCTGTGTGCCTGATATCTCCTATGGGAGGCTCCAACCCATTGCTCTCAAAGAGTATACTTCATCCTCTTTTATATGTGTAGATTGAAAAGATAAGGGATCCAGGTTGTATTCAATGTTCTTTCCCTTGATCTTTACTACAATACATGGGATCCCTTCCTTCCCAGCACATCCATCCATCAACCCCTCAATGATCCCAACTTGATCATATGTTGAATCCTTAAGCTTTGAAGCATATAAAAGGACATTGTTTGCCCTTTTTCCTTCTTTGTCATAAACATCCATAAACCAAGGCCACACAAAATCCCCACTAACTCCATCAATGATTTGATTCTCCTTCCTTGCCGAAGTAGATTTCTTTGCCATTGAATAAACCTACATAAGTACAAAAAATAAGATATATTTGAAATAAATATCAAGTTTTAACCACATGGCCAAAGCTTTACTCAATAGTGTTATGATTACCATATGCATGCATAGGATTTGACCAATGTATGTCCAAATATCATCATAGAAAGGGTTTAAGTTAGAATTTAACCATATGGTAAGATATTGCATAGAAATATTAGGTTTTGACCACATTGCCAAAACTTTATTCAATAGTGTTATGATTATAATATGCATGCATAGGATTTGACCAATGTATTTCCAAATATTATCATAGAAGGGTTTAACTTGTAAGATATTTTCACAATGGAGAGAAACATCAAATTTGGCTTTTCCAATTGACGAAGATGCATGCCACCATATTCTATTCCTAGAAAATTGGACATAAAAACATAGGCTTATAGATTTGTCTATTTGGTGAAATATTATCTAAAAAAGGACCAAGTTAGAGTGTTATGGCTTATACAAAATGTAGTTTGGATGAAATACTTATCACAAGAAGGAGGGTATATACATGTTTATTAGTATCATGAATTTTCAAAGTCTTTACTAAAGTTTTTTTAGTACTAGAGGACCTTGATATATCATGCCATGTTTTAGTATGCATGTTGATAATATTTTCACATCTCAAAATAGAAAGTGTTGAATACAATATGCATTTTGATGAGATATAGAATTTGACCATATGTCCAAATCTCATCCTACAAAGGGTTAAGTTAGTATGTCCCTATTTGTAAGGTATAATTTGGCGATAATAATGCCAAAACTTATAACAATTGAGAAATATTACATTTGATCTTTCTAAATAAGGAAGATGCATACCACCATAGTCTATATCTAGAAAATTGGCCAAACCAACATAGCCTTATAGAGTATATTATTTTTGTTGCAATGGCAATACAATGGACAATGAGTGGTGATAAGTTCACCATAGAAAATTGTTTTGTCCATATGGTCTAAACTTATGTAAAAGGGGACTGTGTTAGATTCATATGGCTAGCGAAAATGTACCACAGGTGAAGTATGATTTCAAGAAGAAAACAATGTAACATGTCCTTGGCACAAACATGGCATGTGGAAAGTTTTTTCTTATATTAAGGTAAAAAATAATTTTATCCAAAAAATTAAACTTAATATGTCCTCAGTAATGGATATCAATAGAGGTCCTTTCCATTTGAACACATTCCATGCCACTAGAGTCTAGTGTTGGTAGTTTGGTCATACCAACATGGTCTTCTAGACTATAAATGTGTTGTTGTACAAGTGGCCATATGAATATTTATTGGATAAAACATCATTGCAAGAAGGACTCTACCTTGTAGTTTGTAGCATGGATTGTAAAGGAAATGTCTACTCTCTAATTTGCTTAATCTGAGCAGACATGTCTATATGGTCAACTTCCTTGAGGCATTTCCATATACAAGTAAGCTTGAATACAAGATGATTCACAAAGAATTTTATCCATAACTTCAAATGTAGTTTGACATGCAATAGAGACTCAATGTATTATGACGAGATACAAAGATTTGAATGTAATATGCCTATATTGTAAGGTAGAATTTGACCATATGGCCAAATCTTGTGACAATGGAGAGAAATAATGGATATATAATATGGAAAGTTGGTCATAGTACAATTGTGTTCTAGAATACAAAATTATTAATGTAATGCCAAACGTTTGTGTAGAAATGGTCGTAGGTTCAGCATGAAGGTATTACAAGGGTACCTTTTATTTTAACCATACTATCACGCAACCATAAAAGTGTGCTTTATTTTCTTTTTTTTGTCCATAATTTCAAATCTAGTTGACTTGTGATAGAGAAACAATGTGTTATAGTGTAAGAATTGAGATACAAATATTTGACAACAAGAAAAAAAGCCCTTGTGTCCAAAATGTTGAATGTAATTTGTCCTCAATTGCAAGGTATAATTTGACCATATGGCCAAATCTTGGGACAGTCAAGAGTAGCAATGGATTGTAGTAGAGGTGTACTTTTTCCAACTAAACACATTCCATGTGACTAGGGTCTAGTGTCCATATCAACATGGTCTTCTAGAGTATGAAGGTTTTGTTGTAATGTCAAAAATCTTGTGTACGAGTGGTGATCATTTCACCATAGATCTATTACAATGGAATTGGCCACTTGAGCATTCATATTCTATGTATGGCTTAGATTTTAACCATATGGTCAAATATCGTTCCAAGAAATGAGATGGCTATATGAAGGTTTATTGAATGAAATATAATTGCAAGAAGGACAATACCTTGTAGTTTGGATCATGGGTTTTTCTATGAAATGTGTTCTATTTAATTTGAACATATGGCAAAAACTTTTCTCTATCTAGTTTTACTCTGAGAAGGAATCTCTACCTAGCCCTTGAGACTTTTCCATATACAAGTGATCTTGATCTATATACAATTTCAGAACACAAAAAGAACCATCTTTGTAAGCTAGGTGCTCATAGATTTTAGCTATAATTTCATGCAACAATCAAACACAGGTGAGCATGGATTTTATCCATACTCTCATGCCACAATGAAAGGTTTATTTGTAATGCCAATTTTCATGTAAACATGGTCATAGGTTCATCATGGACCTATTACAGTGAAAGTGGCCAATTGATAATTCATATTCATGGGCTTTTGAAGAGATGTCTTCTATAGAATTTGACCATGTGGAAAAAACTTTGCTTTGTTTAGTTTTACTCTTAGAAGACACCTCTACTTGGCCAACTTCCTTGAGGCCTTTCAATATACAAGTGATCTTGTAATTAAGATGATTGAAAAAGAATTTTAGAACATAAAAAGAACCATCTTAGTAACCTAGGTGTCCATGGATTTTAACCATAATTCCATGCAACAATCAAACATAGGTGCTCGTGGATTTTAGCCATACTATTATGCAACATTGAAAGAATACATGATTTTCTTACTTTTTTCCCATAATTTCAAATTTAGTTTGACATGAAATAGAGAGACAATGTGTTACATGTAACAATTGAGATACAAAGATTTGACCACAAGGCAAAAGCCTATGTGTCCAAAATGTTGAATGTAATAATTATAAGGTAGAATTTGACCATATGAACAAATCTTGTGACAATGGAGAGCACGAATGTTAGAGATCACTAATGGATATACAGAAGTGAGCATGGATTTTATCCATACTCTCATGCCACAATGAAAGGTTTTTTTGTAATACCAAATTTCATGTAGACATCGTCATAGATTCATCGTGGACATATTGTCATGAAAGTGGCCAGTTGATAATTTATATTCTATGTGTAGCATGGGTTTTTGAAGGAGATGTCTTCTATAGAATTTGACCATATGGTAAAAACTTTGCTATGTTTGGTTTTACTCTTAGAAGACAGCTCTACTTGGCAAACTTCCTTAAATCCTTTCAATGTACAAGTGACCTTGAATATAAGATGATTTAAAAAAATAAGAACACAAAAAGGACCATCTTAATAACCTAGGTGTCCATGGATTTTAACCATAATTCCATGTAACAATCAAACATAGGTTCCCATGGATTTTAGCCATATTATTATGTGACATTGAAAGTATGCATGATTTTCTTACTTTCATCCGATTTTAGTCTGATATGCAATAGAGACACAACATGTTACGTGTAATAGTTAAGGTACAAAGATTTGACCACAAGGCAATATCCTATGGCTATTTCAGAAAGAAGCTTTCATATTGACCATGGCTTTTGGCCACACAGTCACTTTTTGTTTGAAGCATCATATAACCAGAAGTATATTTTTGTTACCTCTTTTGTAAGCACAAGTATATGTGTGTCTTGAAAAAGTCATTTCATGTGAAATGCATACATATACAGAGAATTATTCTACAATGTCCAATTAGTCTCTATTATGCTACATGGATAGATCACTATTTTCTGCATAGCGAGTGATTACACATATGTGCAAGTAGTATATACAAGTACGCTTATACAAGCAAGGTCAACGCACCATACAAGAAGAATCAGCAAGACAGAAGCATTCTCAAGGGACAAGGTCGCATCTTTGCCATAACAAGAGTGTTGAAAAACTGATCAAGGTTAGTTTCATACTTGTGTTCTTATTTCTGCATTGTTTGTTTTTTCAAGTAGGCTCTTAGTCAAGAAACATTCTTGATTTTAAGAAAACTGGGTGTGAAGTTAACCATATTTTTATTTTTATGTCATGAATGTACTATATGATCTTATTTATCTTACTAGCTAATTATGATTAAGAAAGATTAATTATGTAATTAAGTATTATGAACCAAAAAATCAAGAAAACAAAGAACATGCATGAGGCAAAGAGCCTACCTTTAAATGGCTATGGTTACGATGCTTGCTGGCAAAGTTCTGATTAGCGTCAATATTGTGAATGGTTGTTGTTGTTGCGAAGCTTGCTGGCAAAGTCGCTTCTGATTAGCGTCTGATTAGCGTCAATATTTAAGAAGAACTTCAAATTTCCATAGCCAAAAACTACAAAAAAACAGCAATGACGTGTGAAGACAGAAACAAGAAGATGAAAAGAAGTAGATATGCAGATGAAGCATACATGAAGGGTCAAAATCTTGCTTAAGCACAACTAAATCTTTTGATTAAAGAGCTTAGGTGAGTCGTAATGCAGAGAAAACATCACAGAGAGAGCAAGAACAAAAACCAGGGTCGAAAGTGCGAGCAAGAAGAAGAGTAAGTTTTTAGGAGAAGAGGGAAATCCTAGAGAGAGAAGATAGAAAGAGAGGGCCAAATTCAAATTCTTAGAAAAGGTTCACATCACTAAAGGATATCTTCTTTAATGAAGCATATATTCTCAAGAATATATCACATTTAATGAATAACGTTTATAAAAAATGGACGTTTGACAATAAATGGAATTATCTTTAAAAAATCACTTTTATCAAAGTTCGTAATAAGAATTAAGCAATCGATTTTTTTTCATATCACACATAGCCACTGGGGGCGTTGCCCCCCGTCCCCCACCGGGGGCGTTGCCCCCCGGACCCCCCACTAGGGGCGTTGCCCCCAGACCCCCACCAAGAATGCTGCCTCCTAGACCCCCATTAGGGAGCATTGCCCATAGCAACTAGTGCCTCAAATGTCCTTTAGAGTTTCCAAGAAATCCACCACTATAGTGAACAATATTATAATATTATTATATTCTAAAATATACTATTATAATACAATATTATTTTATATTATGATAATAAGTTATATTATTAAATATTATATTAAATAATAAATATTAAAATATTATGTTATTAAATATAATATTAATTTATTGATATATTTTTTTATAAGACAACATAGAAAGCAATAAGTTAGTTACATAGGATTACTCATTTTGCATCATTTATTGCTTTGCTAAAAGAGTTTCTATGTCTACATAGATATTTCAAGGTGTTGAGGCTATTCTAATATTAATGCCATACAAAATAAGATTCATATCTTGCTATTCTATTTTCACGACCTTTACTTTTCATTATATGGATAAATCTACTCTTTTCAAATCTACTTTTTAATTTGACACAACTCATATTAGTTACTTCTTGATGTATATTACTGACAATGTGCACTACATTTAGGCCATAATACCAACTATTGGTATATGATTATTCAATTTTGCATCCAAAATTATTGCTTGTGCATGCACTAACATTTGTGCTTCCCAATATATTAATAGCTATTCTACTTACCACGTGGACATAAACTTTGCACCAACCAAATCTTATTCATACTATGCATGCAATACATTAAACCTTGAGAGGATTTGACCATGCGGCTAAAACATTCTCTACACTAGCACACAATAAATTGTCTTCCTTGGAAAAGTTACATATGGCCTGTAAATATTTTAAGAACGATAAGCCTTGAGAGGATTCGACCATGTGGCTAAAACATTCTCTAAACTTGCACACCATAAATTGTCTTCCCATGGAAAAGTCACATATAATCTAAGTATATTTTAAGAATGATAATCCTTGAGAGGATTCAACCATGTGGCTAAAACATTCTCTACACTAGTACACAATAAATTGTCTTCCATGAAAAAGTAGCATATGATCTATAGATATTATAAGAATGATAAGCCTTGAGAGGATCGGACCATGTAGCTAAAACATTCTCTACACTAGCACATAATAAAGTGTCCTCCGCAAAAAAGTAACATATGATCTACATATGTTTTAAGAATGATAATCCTTGAGAGGATTCAACCATGTGGCTAAAACATTCTTTACCCTAGCACACAATATATTGTCTTCCATGGAAAAGTAACATATGATTTGTACATATTATAAGAACAATAAGCTTTGATAGGATTTGATCATGTGGCTAAAACATTCTCTACACTAGCACACAATAAATTGTCTTCCCATGGAAAAGTAACAGATGATCTACCCATATCTTAAGAATGATAAGCCATGCGAGAATTTGTCCATGTGGCTAAAACATTATGTAGACCATCACACACACCATGAATACTTTTAATACTAAAGTAAGATATGATGTGCATATATACTAAAGTAAGATATGATGTGCATATATTATAGGCTAATGAAGTTTTGGCCATATGGTCAAAGCATCCATTTTAACTAAGCAATGATGACTACATAGACCTTTTTTATCTAGTAACTCAAGTAATCTAGATCAAGGATGTACTACCATGTTCATTGAGAAAACAAGTTTTGGCCATGTGGTCAAATTTATTCTCTATCTTATGATGTTGGAAAATGGAATACTGCACTAATTTTGCAATGTATACTTCAGCTTGTCATCTATTAATGCATGTTTTCATTATCAATGCTATGTGATTACTTGATGAATATAAGATCACTCAATCTCTTATAATTAAATGTCTTATGATGAATATAAGATCACTCAATCGCTTATGATTAAATGTCTTATGATGAATATAAGATCACTCAATCGCTTATGATTAAATCTCAAATTTTTTCACTTACTCAGGCAACATGGACCAAGACTTTCATTGTGGGGATCGTGTCAATTTGATGATGGATCGAGATGTTGTTGCACTTGGAACAGTATGTGCAATATGTCCAACTGACACATGCCATGGGCAAGTCCTTGGAGATGGATTTTTGTCAGTTTCTATCGACAACTGCCTAAATGATGCAGCTTGCTTGCCATTTCCAAACAACAATGCAACAAAGGTCATTCAGGCAGTGGGTAGTTTTGTAAAGTGGGAAAAGAAAGATGTGGTGGTTGTTTTACAGGTGCCTTAACACACATTTAGGAATTTTGGCACTGATTCAAGTGCCATTTTTAAAGGTCCTTACTAAATCTTGTACTATTTGAGGGCAAAAATGAATGTAAAGATAATATTTTAGTGGATGAAGTGAACACATTTTCTCTGCATGTTAATTGTAACTATATACTTTTTTTGTTATTTATTTATTTTCCCCTAGAAGGTTGAACCTAAAGAAATTATTTCATGATCAAACTCAAGTGTGAGTCTCTAATATATAGAGCTACAATGTACGATGATGATTACTTTTATGCACAAACTTAAGTTTGAGGCTCAACGTGAATTAATGAACTTTTTGTCAATTAAAATTTTTTAAAGAATTAATCAAAGTCATCTCTTAATTAAAAAATAAAATTATTATTTTTAATAAAATAATTAATTTTTTTAATTAATTAAAATAATATTTATATAAATATATTAAATCTACCACCTATTAAATATTTATTTTCAAGGACATGTTATAGAGATATGTCATTTACGCATATAAAAAAATGCTCAAAGTTCTTGCAATATTAGCAGAACCATCTATCATAGTATGCACATCAAAGCATAAGCTTCTAATTAAACCAACATGAGAGCAACTTTCCTTGATTTGGTTTAAAAGTCAAATATTTATCAACACATCCTAAATTAAAATCACTTAAATAAAATTTTTTGATAAGCATCTCATGACTTATGTGGTGTTGATAAACACCATTATAATAACTCCAAATCTTTGACAAGGAAAAATCAAATCATTTGATATTATTACATGGTTTAATCAAAGTCATACTTAGAATTAAACTCATCTTGACAAACTGATTGTCTTCCAACATGCAATGAGCATGCAATATGTTCCCATTTTTTACATTAGTAACATATGGGTAAGAGTATAGCAACCATGACACATGTGACAAGAGTCTGAGATACATATTGCTCAAGATCCATAGCTTTTATTAAAAACCTATGGATATGAGGAGGGCCACTTTTATTAAAAAGGATATGAGGAGGGCCACAAATACTCACACATGTACATTTGATGTACTTACAAACAGGATAAATCGAAAGTATCTCAGATCATGTGATGTTAAGTATTAATGTGTAAACTTCCAAAAACTAGATACTTTGAACTCTCATGATGCATGAGTTCCAATATTATTACTTATGCAATCAGTTTAACTACATCATATATACTATAATTCTAGGAGAATTAATGTATTAAAATTTAAATCACAAGCTTAAATTAACATTATACAAGCATTGAATACATAGTCCCGAGAAAAATAAGCATTACAATTAGTAAAAGGAGCAAAGTTGAAATGATATTGAACTACAATATAGAGAACATCAATGCATTTAATTAAAATTATAGTCCATAAACAATTCATCACCTACATAAATCTCTTCTATAGTTTCAAAACATATATGGCCATATGTATTTGACATTATTTACAATGGTACTTGTTTTAGACCAAGGAGATAACTTTGGGGCAAGAGTGTAGAAAACATTTGCTATTGATATATCCTACCACGTTGCCATAATCAATAATCTACATTGTCATTGATATATCCTGCCACATTGCCATCTCATACATCATTAATAATCTATACCATATCTTTGGTTACATGAGACCTTTGGATCCTCTTAGGAATTGAGTACTTTTTAAGCCATGATGAAATTCTACACAATTGTTTCTTATCTTTGTTATGACTACTTGCTATATCTATAATGTCGAATTGTAGTATTTCTTCAAATATGATTGTGCACAAACAATCCTTGGCCAACGCTAGGAATGGTTGAGGTCTTCACTTTTATATATCAAGAAAATGATCAATTGGGATAGGAAACTTTGGTGTATGAAGAGGATTTCCTTCCATTATATATCTGCTCAAGCATGCTTCAAGAAACTTTGGTGGACGAAGAGGATTGCCTTCCATTATGTATCTACTCAAGCAGACTTCAAGATACAGCTTCTACTTCTCTATTTCTGTAACAAGAAAGAAAAAAGACATTGTTAGAATTGAAACAGTCAAGAAGGTAGTCCATGAAACCATTGCCAATATTGGTGATTAATAAATCTTGTCATTTGTACCTTCATAAAATTAGAAGAAACCATATGTTTTTTGGAGTTGCCTTAAGAACTCCTTAGCAACATGTGGCTTGATTGTGGTACCTTTGTATCCTAGTTGTTGAGCAAGTAGCATAGCTTCCATACCTTTCATCTTAGCTATGTACGGAGATTTTGACCTTAAAATGTTTATTTGTGAAGGACTAAGTTCAATGCTATAACTATGGATCTTTCTCCTGTTAGAGCTTACACCTTGTGACTCTCTGCTATCAACTTCATCATTCTCCTTTAGGGAACATGCAATAGGAAGGCTTCCCGTGTTAAACCTCATTATTGACCATTGTTTATTTTGATCCTTCCATTCATGCACCACTTCTTCCACCAAATGGTATACATCATGACCCTGGCACACTGGCCATTCTCCATACCGATTAGAGTCTATCAAATTGCGCACATCAGTAGCCTCATCAAGCTGCTGCAAGTAAGGTAGCAACTTGTCTGTTAGAACATTGTCACCATTGTCAATGTTAAATGTAGGAGGAAAAATACAATTTGATGGTGGGCTAACGCAACCCTTGTATGGTGAGTCATCGATCAAAACTGTTCTTTGTGCATCACATCCAAATACCTTTGCAATTTTAGCCAAAGGTTTGAACATGGCCTCGGCACCTGGATTATCTGGACGATATAATTTTCTCCTTCCATAGGTATAGCATCCCTCTTGGCTCCAAATCACAAAGAAAGGGAGTATTTCCCCTGCATGCTTTTGCAAAGCTTTCACCATACATATAACATTATGTTTCATTGCAGTTGACCAAATGCCTACATTGAACCTCCCCAACAAGGTCTTCAAAAATGTCATGCATCCAGGTCGAAGAACCATAAACATATTGCCACACGGCAAGGATATGTGTATTGGTGACTTGTACCAGCAACGCTTCAAGAGCAACCCATTCAAATCCAATATCACTGTTAACTTTGGCTTCTCCAAAGGTGCCAAAAAATTTGGATTATCATCAATGTTGCTTGCCATAGATTCGTCTAAATTTCTTGGTGGTACAGTTTTGATGAAGCTTGCTACTATGTCCATTTCTTTGCACTCTTGATTAAATTCTGTATAATTAAACATAAAGAATATTTTGTCAAATTCTATTTGTGTCTTATAATTCCTAGTACTTATAACTCTAGAACCATAACTTGTAGTAAAAGGTTAAGATTATATACAATCAAACATTGTTTTGTTAATTTTTATATATCTACTGCAATTCCTAGTACTTATGACTCTAGAGCCTTAACTTGCAAGTTAAGGCATTGGCCATTGATACTATGAGTCATGGCCTCAAAGTCACAAAAATCATTTATATTTGTTTACTAAAATTCCTAGTATCTATGGTTCTAGGCCTTTAATTTGGCCCATAATTATAGCCTCAAGGCCACTCCTCCCTCAACTGTATACAGTCGAGGGAGGAGTGTGACTGTATACAATCAAGTGCCATGAGTATATGTGACTGTATACAGTCACATATACTCGTGGCACTTGACTATTTCTATATAGTGTATAGTTTTATTTACGCATATTTATAAATAATCCAATACCTTTTGTTTTTGACACTGTAGAATCATCTTCTATGTCTCCTTGGATGTTTTTGTTTTGGCAATTTCCAATTAGAAAGTCTTTATCTCCTTGAAGATCATAACTTGTTTTGTGTTCTTGCATGTCCTTATCTTCACACTTTCCAAGCAATCTAGTAGATTTATTTACATTTAAATCCACTATATTGCTAGTTTGTAGAGTTTCTTTTGATTAATCTTGTTGCTGATCAGTATGGCATGGCGAGTGCAAATCATCTCCACCTATAAAAACACATGCGATTTTAACTTGAAAACCAAATTGAATATGTAATCTTGCTATATAAACATCTATTTTACTTAGTATATAACACCTATTTTGGTCTTTTGGTCATCTATTTTAGACAATGGTCACATAGTTTATTGTAAATCACCTTCACTATCTTTGAGAGTCCCCATCTTCTGTTCTTGAGAGTTTCTGAGAACACAATCTTTTCGATCTATAAAATAAAATTGATTTCAATAATGTATACATACCAAAACACAAGGTGAAACCATCAATGAAAGCATTAAACCATTACCATTAAGAAATAATCAAATAAGACATCACATTTGATAATTATTTATGTGACAAGTAATGTAAGAAACATTGCTTTTTAAGCTCAAAATTATGCTTTATCCTATATTATAATTCTTAATATGTAGGGTGTCTCATTCAGCTCAATTAAATTTTGAGCCTTTTTTTGATATATTAACAAAATAGTTTATGTTCCACTAGAAACTTGATCTACATTATTCAACCCAAGAGATATACTCAAACTTAAGTTTGAGCCTCTCGATTACTTGATCTAAATTATTCAACTCAAGAGATATACTCAAACTTAAGTTTGAGCCCGATGTAAAACAAGAACAATTACGACATCTATAAAAAATAACCATGACCTTGATCTAAATTATTGAATCAAAGAGATATGCTCAAACATAAGTTTGAGCCTTATCCCATCATTGAAAAATAAGAATGATATGGTATCTCTAAAAAATAACCAATTAGTACAAGACCAAGTTATCACAAGGTTGTTTATAGAACATTTTCTAAAAAGAAAAAGATAATATTTATACATTCAATCTAATCAATTTCTTGTGCACGAATATAACAACTTTTGAAAAGTCAATGAACATTTTTAGGTTCAAAATGCACATTAATTGTCCTACACTTATTCAATATAGAGAATAGACACATTAAGGATGAGACATTAATTGTCCTACACTTATTCAATATAGAGAATAGACACATTAAGGATGAGACATAGAGATTAAGATTTTTTCATACACTTAATCAATAGACAATATACACATTAATGAATGAGACACAAAGATTTTTTCATACATTAATCAAGACTTAACATTAATCAAGACTTAATATTTGTCATATATGCATAAAAAAGGAAAATATTAATCAAGACTTAATATTTCATACATTAATCAAGACTTAATATTAATCAAGACTTAATATTTCATACATTAATCAAGACTTAATATTTGTCATATATGCATAAAAAAGGAAAATATTGTTCAAAGTTAAAACCTCTAGCTTTACATGAAATAATCATGTTAATTTTAGGATCCACATCATTTAACTATCATTTTTTGCTTTCATACATCCATACTCATCAATCACTATGTTTCCTAATGTGGATTGCATCTCTATATTTGTCATAGATGATTCAAATAGTAGTTTGTCTCCAGCTCTCTCAAGAGAATATAAGCTTCCTAATGGTCTGCATTGCCCAACTTCACAAAGTAGTTCTCCAATATGCAAACCTTGTTCTTGTGGTTGTCCTCCACCATTCGCTTGATCACAAACAACTTCAGCTTCTACCAACACATGACTTGGTCCATCTATAAATATTTTTTCACGAGCTCCCATTAATTATTTTTTATAGTATGTCTTGAAATTTATGAAAAAAGGAACAATAAGCACACCTTGCACATCTTTTTGTTCATAGGTTTTTTCTCTCTCCATGTAATTGTTCATAGGTTTTTTCTCTCTCTCACATCTTTTTGTTCATAGGCTTGAGTTCCTTGAGTTCAAGCCTCACCAATTTTAATATTGATTATGAGAACACAAAATAATGAACTTGATTGCAATATGAATCCCTTATACTTTGATCAAAAAATGACAACTCTTAAAAGATATACAAGCTTGAATGAGTTTTAAAAGATAACTTCATCACACTAAAATACATGAGATCTAAATATCATGTTTTTAGGCTCCTAATTTAGTTTTTTATCTAAAAAAGTATTGCTAGTGCTTTCATTCATGGAGATCCATTGTATGGCATGCTCAATACCTTTTAGTGTTGATGTAATAGCATCACCTTCCTTATCTTCTTGGAAATCATGACTTCCTTCATCTAGTTGCTCGTTAGCTTGGGAAGCTAGCTCTATATGATTCATTTCTTGATCTCCATCTATAAAACAAGACAATAAACATTAACTTGGATACAAATTTAAATGCATGACCTTAACATAGATACTAATTAACTTGGATACCATATACTTGCTCCTTAGCTTGGAAAGATAACTCTATATGATTCATTTCTTGATTTCCATCTACAAAACAACACAAGAAACATTAACTTGGATACCAATTTAAATGCACAAAATTATTAAATATGCATATATGCCTACCTCTGCCTTTTGTTGTAGCACCTACTCTTTGTGATGACTCTCCTTCATCTTCTTGAAATTCATTATCATTCTCATTCCCATCTTCTTTTTGTTGATCATACAGTAAATCATCATCCCCTAATGCATCTATATCTGCAATGCCTGCCACATTAAGGTCGGGAGCCTCTATTTTCTCTTCAATTATTTCAACTTTTGCACACCACTCGGTTAGAGATGCATCTTGCTCTACCAAATTGGAGCATGTCACCTCCAATGATCCTGCCTCGGCATCATCCATAGTCATTGCAATACATTTTCTTTTTGTAAGGAGGCAAGCACAACCTCTCCAGTCAATACATCAATGACATAGTTATGCTCTGTGCAAAGTCCCATGATGAGAGATCGAATAAACTCATGATCTTTGATATCACAACTGAATTTAACATTCTTATCCTTTTGTTGGCTTGAGGATGGACTCCATGAAATGTGCACTTTTTGAGCTTGGTTACGGATCTTGTCAATGCTTTCAAATGTGTCCACCTTACTTATGAAAAGAACCAAAACTGCAACTCCAAGGGTCCCACTTGTCCAACTTTTGGAGTCGCCTGAGTCATAGCTTCCTATTTCATAATGCAAATTTGAGACCACTTTGTCCACAGCTTCCAAAGGGTACCAATGTGTGCAAAGTTTATGAACACAACAAGCACATATTCTAGTTCTGCATTAAGGTCATTCAACCCTTTAATCAAAACTTTGAAACAATCCATAGTCCAAAAAGGGGAGGCCTTGTTTCGAAGGTGGACATCCAATACCGCTAGACCAAATGGAATAGGAAGCACATTTCTACTCATCTCTCTGATCTTCTCCATATCCATGCCAATTGTTGTGATGCTCCATGGAAGTGCTTGTTCTTCAGGAATGTGACTAGTTGCTTTTCTGTATAAGTAATGCAAGTAAGATATCACTGCCTTAGGTAGGGATGGGGTAACTTTTGTACGATTGAGCCTGTCTTTGACCCAGTCCATAGACCAAGAGCACAATTTATCATACTCCTTGTCTCCTATTTGGTATGTCTGGCAAATTTCATCCCAATTTTTTGCATTGTTGTAAGGTCATAGTAGAATCCTACAATTGCTTCTTTAAGGACACGATCTGTTTTCATTTTCTTTCCCACTTCCTCCATGTCTTTAAAGTCACTCAGATTCTTTCCTTTCTTCAATAGCACTTTTCCTTCCATTATTTTAGCTTGAAGTGTCCTAACCTCATTTGGCAAAAGGCCAGCAATACACCTAAATAAGGTGGGTCCTAGTGCCAGAGTGCCAGAAGCTTGCTTAAGTTGGCCACCCTTAAGAGTACTATCTCTCTTTATGTTATCAAAAGAGCTTATTTCTCCCTTTGTGTTTGGAAGCTTTCCATGTGCATATTCATCCAAAATGAATTGCCAGTTCTTGAAGATATCATCCTCACAAAATAGAAGATGGCCATCTGTCTTGTAAAATCCATGTTGAAGTGTATGCTCGGTTGTCTCCACAAAGTTCTGCAATAGTAATATGAAAATGTAGTTAGCAAGATATGTATTCACATTAACAATTATTAAGGACCATGAATAGTTTTAAAAAAGAGGTATGAGACACTTACCAGCCAATCATAGTGGTCTTTCTTTGTGACATTTACACCAGGTTTGGGTCTTTGTGGACGACCACATCCCAACCATTGGCCCCTTGCTTGAGTGAGCTGATTTAAGAACGGCTCCTTTTGCATGGACTTGGCAATAGAAATATTGGCATCCTTGGATATTAAAGTAGTCAACTTTGGAGGGCAATTAACTATGATGTTTGCCTTTCTGTATTGAAACTTCTGCTTCACAGCCTCCAGCTTTGGATTGTTGGATTTTTGCAACCGCTTTGCTGCACTAATCGAATGTTGACCAGAGATGATCCAGTAATGAGCATTATAGACATCTTCAAGACTCAAATATTCTAGTGGCTTGTTTGTATCTGGATCATATGGCATCAAAATGGCCAAGATCTGCTCATGTTTTGGATGAGTGGCCATGTCATGTGTTATCAACCTCACCCAATCCAAATTGACCTTCCTGTAAACATATTGTAGGGGTGCAGGTTTACACTTTGCTACATCAATATTGAACACCTGTTGCATGCCAAATTTGTAATACTAATTTTGGTTTTCCAAATTGAACATTGCTTGTTCAGATTGCCGTTGAAGTGATAAAGGGACCACATCTTCTCCATCTAGATCTATGACGTCAATGTCCATTTCCATTGGTGGATTGGCATCTTTTGTAGACACTAAAGCAAGGATGTTGCTGTAAGATCCCTGTTCCCACCGAGCAACGGATTTGGGGTACTGGCAGCGGAAGTAGCACTTCTCGCGCGGGACAGGGGTCCCACACTCGGGGCCTCGCCCACGGATATCCGGATAAGAGACTAATCCGTCGGTTGTTCCAAAACCGAACCCGAAAAAACTTTCTTAACCGGAAGCACGGGCGATTCCACCAGGATAACTTTTTACTCTAACGTAGTCAAGATCATTTCTGATCGAGATGATCCAATTACATCTATAAGATACTTAGTCAGTTCAAGGAAGAAACTTGCACTTGGATCATTGGGATCAACGCTTTTTTCCCCATTCAAAAGGCACAGCCGTTGATTCCTATCCATAGAACAGTTACTGTCCGGATTTTTATTTATTTTTTCTATCATAAAAATAAAAGTTTGAGTCTCGATTTACGGATCCATCAGTCCAGCCTAACCCCATCCAATCCCATGGGTTAGCCAACCGCCCAACCACTGTAGTGATGGGATCCAATTAAAAATTTGGTTAGGTTTTGTCCCGGGTACCAAGGAAAAGAGTTCCAAGGCCCCCTAACCGGATGTTCATGCAAAATAAAACTAGTCACACCACTCACACACCCAATATGAAATTGCCTTTTTCAACCAGATTCAACCAGTTTAAAACAATCCTTTAATAAAACCATAGTATCATTGATCACCATCTTCCAATTTATCCAATGGATTCTTAATTTCCCATCATCCCTTCATCAGAGTATCTATGGCATCATTGGCAACTAGAACGCTCAGGAGCCGTTTCGTTAGTTCCTAGCCCATAATACTTGGCAATATAACCACTTAACAAGATGGACTCTCATTGAAGATCAGCAAGATCAACCAACAGATCCATATAAGGAGCCATGGACTCATCCATTGAGGACCAGCAAGGTCAATCAACCAGATCCATGCTCGATTTCAGAAAACAACTCCAACTCTGTTCCAATATCTTCCTCGACGCACGCGTGGGTATCCTAGGCAACCCAGAGCCCGAGCACCGTATGGTCAGCACCCTCTAGGATCCTTCGCAGGTAACCTAGCGCTTCACGCATAGGCCGCTTCCTTGGCCCCTCATCCACCGTACCGGAAGCTCACCATTTTAATCGCACCGAGGCTGGTCAAGACCTCGGCCGACCTTGCTACGCGAGACGTCCTTCATTGACTCCCCGTCAGCAGTTGCAACTTTACCATCACGACTTTAATCACAAGACGGTCAAAATGCTCCCCCCAGCATTCTTGACATAAAACAATCATTTACAAACAGCATTTACAAACAGTATTTACAACAGTTTACAACACAATTTCTATTTTAACTTTCATTTTTCCGCATTATCCCTCATCAATCTACATTACTTATTCCATATTCCATTTATATGTATACTCATCTCATCACATCATTTCCATCTCATCACTTCAGATTCCCTCACATCACAATCGTATATTCACATCCATACATCCACAACTATATGCGTACATTCACATCTACATGCATACATCTACATCCCTATGCATACATCCACATCCACATTCACATTCACCTCCATACATCTACATCTACATGCATACATCCACTCCACATTCACATCCACATCTATACATCTACATCTACATGCATACATCCACCTTTACATCCACATCTACGTCTATACACCTACATCTACATGCATACATCCCCATCCACATCCACCTCTACATCTATACATCTACATCTACATGTATACATATACATCTCCATTCACAACTACATCTACATGCATACATCCATATCTCCATTCCCATCTAATGTATATACGTCTACATCTACATGCATCCATCCACCTCCACATCCACATCTACATCTATACATCTACATCTACATGTATACATCCACATCTCCATTCACATCTACATCTATACCTCTACATCTACATGCATCCATCCACATCTCCATTTACATCCTCATCTACACATCTATTTCTACATGCATACATCTACGTCCCATGCATACATCCACCTCCACATTCACACTCACATCCATACATCTACATCTACATGCAACATCCACATCTCCATGCATAATAAAATTCTTTTAATTAATCTAGGATGATAGTTCCTAGAATATGGTAGGAATTCCTCTTTTTATACTTTGAATGAATTTATTTTATGCGTAATTTCTATAAAAATTTTGCCATAGCTCCGCTACTATGACTCATAAATCTCAATTTTTTTCTAAGGGATAAAGCTCATTATTAAAGAAATAATTAGAATGGTCTCTAATTGGATCATCAATCCATAATGGTCTCTAATTGGATCATTAAGAAAACAATTAGAATGGTCTCTAATTGGATCATCAATCCATAATGGTCTCTAATTGGATCATTAAGAAAACAATTAGAATGGTCTCTAATTGGATCATCAATCCATAATGGTCTCTAATTGGATCATTAAGAAAACAATTAGAATGGTTTCTAATTGGGTCATCAATTCATAATGGATTGAATCATCAATGTGCATAAACTAAAAGCATAGTAAAAAGCCATTAATTTGGCCTCAAGCATAGCTTAATCTTGGATTAAGGAAAAGTTTTATGAAAAGCTTCATTTGGATTGAGAATGGTTCATGAGTATGACCATTTCTTGAGTGAGAGAGAGAAATTACATAAAAACCATTAGAATTTAAACATAAATGGAAATTAACTTCTATAGCATTTATTAAATTATGTAACTCTTCACTACTATTCACTAATTAACTTCAATAGCATTTAAAAAAACCATACCAATTAAACTTCTCAAGCTTGAGAGGGGTTGAGAAGAGAGAATCATTGAGAAATTATAGAAAGATCAAAATTCAATATACTTACCTTATAATTTGCTTGATTCTTTATTCACGGTAGAGGCCCCCAACCAATCAATTGGTTTAGTGTGTTGATGGAGCCACCAATGGGGATTGAAGAAAGAGAGAAGTATCAAAAACTAGTGAATTATTAAAGAATTCACAGTTCTTGGCTTAGGTAAAGTAGAGTAACAATGCCTAAGACACTCTATATTTTGGCTTAGGTGGAGTAGAGTAATAAAGCATAAGACACTCTATATTTTGGCTTAGATGGAGTAGAGTAACAAAGCATAAGACACTATATATTTTGGCTTAGGAGGAGTAGAGTAACAAAGCATAAGACACTATTTAATTTGGCTTAGGTGGAGTAGAGTAACAAAGCCTAAGACACCATATTTTTTTCAACAAGGGGAGGCTTCTATTTATAGGAAAATTTGAGCTCCTAACCAAACAAACTGATTCTAGAATTTTTCAAGTCAGTTTGGTCACTTTTTGACCAATTTTTAGGTCAGTGAAGTTAACTTTTTGGAACTAGACTTGAACTAGGAGAGAGGAGAGATAAAATATCTCAATTTTTATGAGTTTAAAACTCATTCAAGCATGTGAAATATGCACCTCCTTTAAAGAACTCCCCTTCCTTACATATGTGTCATAATGGAATCATTTTAATATTGCTCATAGTTTTTTATTAATAAACCTTGTACATTTTCAACTCTTCACCTTATGTGAAATATGCACCTCCTTTAAAAAAACTCCCCTTCCTTACATATGTGTCATAATGGAATCATTTTAATATTGCTCATAGTTTTTTACTAATAAACCTTGTACATTTTCAACTCTTCATCTTATGTGAGCATTTAAGGGACTCCCCTTCCTTACATATGTGTCATAATAAAATCATTATTCCCAAAATATCTCATATTTTTAATATTGCTCATAGTTTTTTACTAATAAACCTTGTACATTTTCAACTCTTCATCTTATGTGAAATATGCACCTTCTTTAAAGAACTTCCCTTCCTTACATATGTGTTTATTTACTAATAAACCTTGTACATTTTCAACTCTTCATCTTATGTGAAATATGCACCTCCTTTAAAGAATTCCCCTTCCTTACATATGTGTTTATTTACTAATAAACCTTGTACATTTTCAACTCTTCATCTTATGTGAACATTTACTCAATTTTGGGTATCTTCTTTTACAATTTGGATTTATCTCCTCCCTACACATGGATTGATGCTATTGGCCCATAGGAACTTTAATTGGACCATAGTCTAAAGATTTCTGAAAATCTAGACCCTGAGGCTAAGGTTCTTTATACCTATTTCCAATTATTTCCAATTAATTCCAATTGCACATTGGAAAATTCTTTTTAAATTTTTGTTTCAGGGAAACTCATCTGAATTATAAGAGATATTTTTCTATCCAAAAATATTCAAAATCTGAATATTCTCTCTCTAGAATATTTTCTCTCTCTAGGTTAAAACAGCCACAAACAAAATCTCTTATATTTTAGAAAAGGAATTGATTACAGGGGAATATACTAGACATCAAAAAGGGGGTTGGGGGAGGAATCTTACATTCTACCCCACTTAAAAAACGCGAGATGTCCTCATCTCGCAACTTGGGATAATTTCGCAAGATGCACGAATATGAGACTTAGAGAAAAATTTTAATCACGATTAACCACCAAGAAAAGTCTTAAAGAGAGCAAGATTCAAAATAAGAACAAGATTTAAACTTTATTCATTCACGGGACTTATACAGTAAAGATAGAAGAACTCTTTACACTTCCATAAGCCCGTCCATCATATGGTCACAAAAGTAGTCCTCACAAGCTGCACAAGTATAGGGTAACTCATCTATGGGAATGATTCTGCTGGTTATTGCCGCACCTATCTCAGTGGTATGAGGTGATCTAACAAAAGGACCTCTGAGAGGCAAGCCAAAAACGGGATAAAGGCATATCTTCTCATGAGGAAGAAAACACGCCAGTAAGAAGACCCGCTCAGAAAACACAAGATGCCTTGATCTCATGACGCAGTAGTATCGGGGACCCAAACCCAAGGCTTCGATAACCATGGCCAAGCGGACATTGTTACGAAAGTGCTGCTGACCCCAGGGTGTTACCCTAGTTATGTTTTGATAGGTCCGCCATTTGGTCTGCGCTACAGAAGTTCCTAGGTGAGGAAAAAGTGAGCGCTCATACTGTTCTATAAAGTCTTTCTTCACAGACTCTCTTGCGTCTTGAAGGTGAGAAATCATCAGGGATAAAACTAATTCCTGTTGCCAAGCCATGAAGGAGATTAAGAAAGAAAGGAGATTGATGGGAGTAAGATTACTGTGAGCGACAAGTAAAAGTTACGACTTATATAAAGGAAGGAGCTAGCGTAACCTAGAAGCCAACGGTAACTTGCCACTGAAGTTTTACCGTCTTTCCATGATTTGAGATTGACACATTTTTCTATAGAAGGCATTAAGAATTTTGAGATGAGGAGATAAAAGAAACTTGTAGGCTAAGTCACCTACTTTCATTGAATTCAGATATAAGGATCACAATATCTGAGGGATAACTTCTTATACTCCCCAAGAGATAAAGAACTTCTTTTGGGCCATACTCGAATGAAAACCAAAACCTTGGTATCCAAAACACCGATTCTCACTTCTAAACTCATTGTTCTAAATCCTTAAAATAGGCGTGACTCCTGAGAAGTATTTTAGAAAAAGGGTATTCCTTTTTTAAACAGAAACTTTCTTTTATTTTAGAGAGGGAATAATTATAAGATCAGAAAGGGAGATTCTTACTCCTGTATACCTCGAAGGCTGGGGAAGAATCTTACATTCTACCCCACTTAAAAAGTGCGAGATGTCCTCATCTCGCAAGGTAGAGGACAGCTCTTTTTCTTAAGATCCAAATTTTATTCTGGGGTTCCTTATATTCTGGTCAACCCAACAGAACACTGGGATAATTATCCCTTATATAGAACTCATCATTAAATAACAATTCATTTAACATGATAATGGTCCATTAGACCGAAAAATTTCCTTCGGAACATTCCTCCACGGAAACTTCAGTCAAGCAAGTTCTCAATTTGACATCCCTTAACTTGATCTACCGGTCAAGTATTAATAGCAGCAATCTGACAGCACAACCCACTAATCTCATAGTGATTTGCTGAATTCATTATCATCATTCTAGCTATGAATATCATCATAGGGACTCGTCCCATTCCCCCTCATTGTGGTTTCATTATATTTCAACTAATTTTTAAAAATCAACATTTTTCAATCAGCATTTTCAATCAGAATCCAAATCAATTCATTCATTCTCAAACAGAATTAAAAATCATATCAATCACATTCGAAATCATCATCTAGATAGCATTAACGCTTATAATTTCAAGTCTTAGATTTACTCGTATATACTGTCAGTAAAGAGCTGCAGTATACTCTCGGTATATACGGGTAGTCACGGCCCTTGGAATTATAAGGTAAATACTATCATGTCTAGGCCTCAAGCAAGTCAGGGTTTCTATATAATTGCGGTACTTCCATCTGAAGAACCAATTACCAAATTATGAATTTCAGTTTGAATATCAAATTGTATGAGTTATATCATACAATTATAACCTTTTTGTGTTTCTTGATAAATTTTTGACATATTTGTCTTCTCAGTTGATCTTTATTAACCAAATGCTCTGATACCAACTGTAAGATCCCTGTTCCCACCGAGCAACGGATTTGGGGTACTGGCAGCGGAAGTAGCACTTCTCGCGCGGGACAGGGGTCCCACACTCGGGGCCTCGCCCACGGATATCCGGATAAGAGACTAATCCGTCGGTTGTTCCAAAACCGAACCCGAAAAAACTTTCTTAACCGGAAGCACGGGCGATTCCACCAGGATAACTTTTTACTCTAACGTAGTCAAGATCATTTCTGATCGAGATGATCCAATTACATCTATAAGATACTTAGTCAGTTCAAGGAAGAAACTTGCACTTGGATCATTGGGATCAACGCTTTTTTCCCCATTCAAAAGGCACAGCCGTTGATTCCTATCCATAGAACAGTTACTGTCCGGATTTTTATTTATTTTTTCTATCATAAAAACAAAAGTTTGAGTCTCGATTTACGGATCCATCAGTCCAGCCTAACCCCATCCAATCCCATGGGTTAGCCAACCGCCCAACCACTGTAGTGATGGGATCCAATTAAAAATTTGGTTAGGTTTTGTCCCGGGTACCAAGGAAAAGAGTTCCAAGGCCCCCTAGCCGGATGTTCATGCAAAATAAAACTAGTCACACCACTCACACACCCAATATGAAATTGCCTTTTTCAACCAGATTCAACCAGTTTAAAACAATCCTTTAATAAAACCATAGTATCATTGATCACCATCTTCCAATTTATCCAATGGATTCTTAATTTCCCATCATCCCTTCATCAGAGTATCTATGGCATCATTGGCAACTAGAACGCTCAGGAGCCGTTTCGTTAGTTCCTAGCCCATAATACTTGGCAATATAACCACTTAACAAGATGGACTCTCATTGAAGATCAGCAAGATCAACCAACAGATCCATATAAGGAGCCATGGACTCATCCATTGAGGACCAGCAAGGTCAATCAACCAGATCCATGCTCGATTTCAGAAAACAACTCCAACTCTGTTCCAATATCTTCCTCGACGCACGCGTGGGTATCCTAGGCAACCCAGAGCCCGAGCACCGTATGGTCAGCACCCTCTAGGATCCTTCGCAGGTAACCTAGCGCTTCACGCATAGGCCGCTTCCTTGGCCCCTCATCCACCGTACCGGAAGCTCACCATTTTAATCGCACCGAGGCTGGTCAAGACCTCGGCCGACCTTGCTACGCGAGACGTCCTTCATTGACTCCCCGTCAGCAGTTGCAACTTTACCATCACGACTTTAATCACAAGACGGTCAAAATGCTCCCCCCAGCATTCTTGACATAAAACAATCATTTACAAACAGCATTTACAAACAGTATTTACAACAGTTTACAACACAATTTCTATTTTAACTTTCATTTTTCCGCATTATCCCTCATCAATCTACATTACTTATTCCATATTCCATTTATATGTATACTCATCTCATCACATCATTTCCATCTCATCACTTCAGATTCCCTCACATCACAATCGTATATTCACATCCATACATCCACAACTATATGCGTACATTCACATCTACATGCATACATCTACATCCCTATGCATACATCCACATCCACATTCACATTCACCTCCATACATCTACATCTACATGCATACATCCACTCCACATTCACATCCACATCTATACATCTACATCTACATGCATACATCCACCTTTACATCCACATCTACGTCTATACACCTACATCTACATGCATACATCCCCATCCACATCCACCTCTACATCTATACATCTACATCTACATGTATACATATACATCTCCATTCACAACTACATCTACATGCATACATCCATATCTCCATTCCCATCTAATGTATATACGTCTACATCTACATGCATCCATCCACCTCCACATCCACATCTACATCTATACATCTACATCTACATGTATACATCCACATCTCCATTCACATCTACATCTATACCTCTACATCTACATGCATCCATCCACATCTCCATTTACATCCTCATCTACACATCTATTTCTACATGCATACATCTACGTCCCATGCATACATCCACCTCCACATTCACACTCACATCCATACATCTACATCTACATGCAACATCCACATCTCCATGCATAATAAAATTCTTTTAATTAATCTAGGATGATAGTTCCTAGAATATGGTAGGAATTCCTCTTTTTATACTTTGAATGAATTTATTTTATGCGTAATTTCTATAAAAATTTTGCCATAGCTCCGCTACTATGACTCATAAATCTCAATTTTTTTTCTAAGGGATAAAGCTCATTATTAAAGAAATAATTAGAATGGTCTCTAATTGGATCATCAATCCATAATGGTCTCTAATTGGATCATTAAGAAAACAATTAGAATGGTCTCTAATTGGATCATCAATCCATAATGGTCTCTAATTGGATCATTAAGAAAACAATTAGAATGGTCTCTAATTGGATCATCAATCCATAATGGTCTCTAATTGGATCATTAAGAAAACAATTAGAATGGTTTCTAATTGGGTCATCAATTCATAATGGATTGAATCATCAATGTGCATAAACTAAAAGCATAGTAAAAAGCCATTAATTTGGCCTCAAGCATAGCTTAATCTTGGATTAAGGAAAAGTTTTATGAAAAGCTTCATTTGGATTGAGAATGGTTCATGAGTATGACCATTTCTTGAGTGAGAGAGAGAAATTACATAAAAACCATTAGAATTTAAACATAAATGGAAATTAACTTCTATAGCATTTATTAAATTATGTAACTCTTCACTACTATTCACTAATTAACTTCAATAGCATTTAAAAAAACCATACCAATTAAACTTCTCAAGCTTGAGAGGGGTTGAGAAGAGAGAATCATTGAGAAATTATAGAAAGATCAAAATTCAATATACTTACCTTATAATTTGCTTGATTCTTTATTCACGGTAGAGGCCCCCAACCAATCAATTGGTTTAGTGTGTTGATGGAGCCACCAATGGGGATTGAAGAAAGAGAGAAGTATCAAAAACTAGTGAATTATTAAAGAATTCACAGTTCTTGGCTTAGGTAAAGTAGAGTAACAATGCCTAAGACACTCTATATTTTGGCTTAGGTGGAGTAGAGTAATAAAGCATAAGACACTCTATATTTTGGCTTAGATGGAGTAGAGTAACAAAGCATAAGACACTATATATTTTGGCTTAGGAGGAGTAGAGTAACAAAGCATAAGACACTATTTAATTTGGCTTAGGTGGAGTAGAGTAACAAAGCCTAAGACACCATATTTTTTTCAACAAGGGGAGGCTTCTATTTATAGGAAAATTTGAGCTCCTAACCAAACAAACTGATTCTAGAATTTTTCAAGTCAGTTTGGTCACTTTTTGACCAATTTTTAGGTCAGTGAAGTTAACTTTTTGGAACTAGACTTGAACTAGGAGAGAGGAGAGATAAAATATCTCAATTTTTATGAGTTTAAAACTCATTCAAGCATGTGAAATATGCACCTCCTTTAAAGAACTCCCCTTCCTTACATATGTGTCATAATGGAATCATTTTAATATTGCTCATAGTTTTTTATTAATAAACCTTGTACATTTTCAACTCTTCACCTTATGTGAAATATGCACCTCCTTTAAAAAAACTCCCCTTCCTTACATATGTGTCATAATGGAATCATTTTAATATTGCTCATAGTTTTTTACTAATAAACCTTGTACATTTTCAACTCTTCATCTTATGTGAGCATTTAAGGGACTCCCCTTCCTTACATATGTGTCATAATAAAATCATTATTCCCAAAATATCTCATATTTTTAATATTGCTCATAGTTTTTTACTAATAAACCTTGTACATTTTCAACTCTTCATCTTATGTGAAATATGCACCTTCTTTAAAGAACTTCCCTTCCTTACATATGTGTTTATTTACTAATAAACCTTGTACATTTTCAACTCTTCATCTTATGTGAAATATGCACCTCCTTTAAAGAATTCCCCTTCCTTACATATGTGTTTATTTACTAATAAACCTTGTACATTTTCAACTCTTCATCTTATGTGAACATTTACTCAATTTTGGGTATCTTCTTTTACAATTTGGATTTATCTCCTCCCTACACATGGATTGATGCTATTGGCCCATAGGAACTTTAATTGGACCATAGTCTAAAGATTTCTGAAAATCTAGACCCTGAGGCTAAGGTTCTTTATACCTATTTCCAATTAATTCCAATTGCACATTGGAAAATTCTTTTTAAATTTTTGTTTCAGGGAAACTCATCTGAATTATAAGAGATATTTTTCTATCCAAAAATATTCAAAATCTGAATATTCTCTCTCTAGAATATTTTCTCTCTCTAGGTTAAAACAGCCACAAACAAAATCTCTTATATTTTAGAAAAGGAATTGATTACAGGGGAATATACTAGACATCAAAAAGGGGGTTGGGGGAGGAATCTTACAGTTGCCACCATCTACAGAGGTAGAGGATAGCACATTACCACTCTCTTCGGTGATTTTCTTTTTTGACCGTTGTTGAGATGCGCTTGTTTCTGAAGACCTTTTAGCTTTTGATGGTTGTGACAGTTTTGCTTCTTGAAGTGAACTCTTATTTCCCATTTGTTTTGGAACTTTCTCTTTAGCAGTATCTTTAGCATCCTTTGAAGTGGTTTCTGGAAGTGGTCTCTTCTTTCCTACATGTTTCGGAGTATCTTTAGCATCCTTTGAATCTTGTGTGCTCTTCTTGGTAGATTTTTGTGATGTGGTAGAGACATTGTGGTCCTTACCAATCTTTCCAGTGCCCCTCTTGGATATTGATGGAGTAGATGCAAGTAAGTAAGCCTTTGCCTTCATGAAACCTTTGACTAGTTGGGTGCAGTTCTCAAGTCCTGAAGACTCAAGTGAGTCATAGCAGTTGATCTTGAGACCAATCTTTCCAATACTCTTCTCCAATCCCTCCTTACTACCTTTCATATCAGAAAGATGTAAGCCGTTGAATAGAAGTGAAATCATATTAGCTGACTTCTCTCCAGCATTTGGAATCACAGTGAAGGTTATACAAGGGACACCTTCATCACTAGCATCTTCTACTGCATTTGCAATAATCCCCATGTCTCCGTAGTCTTCATCTAGTTTTGTCAAGTATAGGTGAATGTTACCTTTATACTCTGCCTCATAGTTGTAGGTGTCAATGAACCACTTGAGACCTTCTTCATTGCCCACCATGTCATACCTCTTTGCTATCTTGAGACGTGGAGGATTATATTTGGTTTTGTTTATGAGAGGAGCACTCTCTAAGCAAAAGGTCTTCTTCTGTTGTGGCTCCATGTCTGCACTTGATAACAATTTTAACAACATGAGGAGAGCTTAAATAATAAAAATTTGATTGAAAATTAAAGAGTAAGTATCATTTTTAAAATAGCACATTTTTGTTGAGGCTCAAACTCAAGTTTGATCCTCTATAGGGCTAGTTGTGTTGTGTAGGACCATTCTTAGTGCACGTGTCTCTTGTGCATACAAGAATGGCCCTAAGGCCATTCTAGGATGCACAAGAGCATTGAGAATGGTCCCAGGTCCATTCTTGCATTGCACAAGAGCCCTAAGAATGACCCTCGGACCATTCTCAATGTGCATGTAAGAACCGCCCCAGCGAGTTCAAATGGATCTTTACCTTATGAGATTGAAGGTGGTTTTGTGGTCATGTGTCAAGTTTAAATCGCTCTTAACGTTCCAAATATAGGAACACCATCCTGCATGAGTGTTCCCTATATATTGTATAGTTCTAAAGCTTAAGGACCTAAATAAGGATTTCCCACTACTTTGAAAAAAATGTCCCACTTTCATGGCGAGTTCTAATGGCCCTTTACCTTCTAGGATTGAAGGTGATTTTGTGGTCTTGTGTCAAGTTCTAAGTTCTAACCGCTCTTTACATTCCAAATATAAGAACACCATCCTGCATGAGTGTCCAATATATATTGTATAGCTGTAAAACACTTATGGATCTAAATAAGGATTTTTCAATACTTTGAGAAAAATGTCCCACTTTTGTGGGGCGAGTTCTAATGGCCCTTTGTCTTTTGGGATTGAAGGACCGCTCTTTACAATATTGGATGCATAGGAGTATTAAGAATGGTCCTAGGACCATTCTTGCATGCACAAGAGCACCAAGAATGGTCATAGGGTCATTCTTGGATCTCTTGTACATGCAAGAATGGCCCCAAGACCATTCTTGCATGGTCAAGGCCATTGTTTCATGATAGAATGGCCTTGGGACCACTCTAAATGCTGTTGAGCATGCTAGAATGGCCCTAGAACAATGCTAAATTGGCCCTAAGACCATTATTGAGCATGCAAGAATAGCCCTATAGTGACATTTTTGATACCTCAATAATGGTACTAGATCCTTAAGAATGGTCTCAAGGCCAATCTAGCATGACCCTAGGACCATTCTAGCATGCTCAACAACATTAAAAGTGGCCCAAAGGCCGTTCTAGCATGAAACAATGGCATTGGGCATGCAAGAATAGCCCTAGGACTAGTGTTGCATGCCCAAGGCCATTGTTACATGCTATAATGGCCTTTGGAATGGCCCCAAGGCCATTCTTTTCCTCAATAATGGCCTCTGGGCCCATCTAGCATGACTCTACTACCATTCTAGCATGCTCAAAATCATAATTACATAACAAAGCTCTAGCGTATGCAAGAATGGTCTTAGGGCCATTCTCAATGCTTGGTGCTTTTTGCACATGCAAGAATGGTCCTAGGGCCATTCTGAAAGCTTGGTGCTCTTGCACATGGGGCCATTCTCAAATCCCTTGTACATCCCAAGAATGGTCCTAAGGCCATTCTTAATGCCATTCTACATTCAAGAATGACCCTTGTGCATCATTCATGGTGTTCATATACATCCAAAAATGATCCTAGGACAGTGCAATCCCTTGATTAGAAGTCAAATGTACAGTGCAATCCCTTGATGTGCTTCCCCCCACAAGCATGAGTAAATTGATTTACAGTGCAACCATTTAAGGGCTGGGAACCCATTACATCATAATAATTTGAAATTTACATCCACATATAAAGATAATATGCGGCTCTGGCAAGTTTAGGAAATTCCTGATGTGAGGTTAGTTGACGAGGCCGCACTCCTTGCCTTTGGCTTCTTTGCTCCTTCGACACACTATCTCCATCTTCGTGTTCCATGACTCGAACCAACACCGCAAACATCCGCACTATTGCACCACATCTGGGACGCAGCAACCATCCGATTTGCATTAATGGCGCACAAAAGGCCGCACATGACCGCATCATCAAAAAATCAGAGCACTGTTTGCGCCCTTCAAAATGAATGATGTGCGTCTTGCTAAAAATGTGTGGTTAGATTCTGAAGAACCGCAGTCCGCTCCCGTCAATGCTAGTGTCACAGCATCGCATAACGACACCACCAGCACCGTTACCGCAATTTGCAACAACTGCAAACCGCAACCGGAACCCATGCAATCTGCGGCGTCAAACTGCTGCTCCGATTTTTGCCTCCGTGGCCACTACAGACTCGGCAACGCCCCGCAATAGTGTTCCGCCTTGTTAATCCTGACATTTTGCTCGTTGGACTTGCGGTCAAGCTCTGTGAAGAGATTCTTCACATGCAGGATCTGATCAACGGCTCCCTTTGAGAACAGATTCTCTATATTTCCGAGCTTTTGCATGCGATCTCCCGCCAGACTGCGGCTTGCTGGGTCATCCAAGATGTCTTGTTCTTGTGTGGTTAGATTCTGAAGAACCGCAGTCCGCTCCCGTCAATGCTAATGTCACAGCATCGCATAACGGCACCACCAGCACCGTTACCGCAATTTGCAACAACCGCAAACCGCAGCCAGAACCCATGCAATCTGCGGTGTCAAACTGCTACTCCGATTTTTGCTGCTCCGTGGCCACTCCAGACTCGGCAACGCCCCGCAATAGTGTTCCGCCTTGTTAATCCTGACATTTCGCTCATTGGACTTGCGGTCAAGCTCTGTGAAGAGATTCTTCACATGTAGGATCTGATCAACGGCTCCCTTTGAGAATAGATTCTCTATATTTCCGAGCTTTTGCATGCGATCTCCCGCCAGCTGCTGGGTCATCCAAGATGTCTTGTTCTTGTGCATCCCTCAGGTAAACCATGGAGTCGAGAACGCTTCGGAACAGAGATCCGCACACCCTTGCGGCCTCCCAGCTGGAATGCGAAGAAAACCACAGTATGCTCATGGCTTGTTGGGTGCCCATGTGCTCCGCCAGCCGTCTTCTCCAAGAGGGGATTCGATTGATCGTGGTCGCCAAGTGTAGAGGGGCAAGAACCCTCTATGAGACTATGCTCACACATAGATATAAAGATGATATTACACAGAGATTGTAAGAGATAGCAAACACGTGAGAGAGATGACAGTTATCCACACATCCCAAGACATAATTGTATTAAGAGAATGAGCGCTCGCTGATTAATACATGAGAGAGGGTATTCTTTTATAGCTATTGTGCACACCTATTCATATCCCCGAATAGCCACTCGTGCATGCCCCTTGAGATCTCCACTTATGCTAAGGTATGTTCCCACAATGTGGTTGCGGTATAACCTGCATACAAGGCTCAAACTTGAGTTTGAGCCTGTCTTACACTTGTGTGTGTCAAGGACATTTCTTTTCTTCTATTTAAACTATCTCTCTCATTCACACATGACCAAAGTGAGCAAGTTTGTGTGTGTCAAGGCCATGTGTCTTGAGGCTCAAACTCAAGTTTGAGCCTCTCTTTGAGTTTGAGCCTCTACTTGTGTGTGTCAAGGACATTTCTTTTCTTCTATTTAAACTATCTCTCTCATTCACACATGACCAAACTGAGCATGGTAAAAAATAAACTACTTAGCCACACACCACTTCTTTTCTTCTATTTCAAGATTTCTCTACTTGTGTGTGTCAAGGCCATGTGTCTTGAGGCTCAAACTCAAGTTTGAGCCTCTCTTTGAGTTTGAGCCTCTCTTCCAATGCTTGAGTTGACGGGAAGTCTTATGAGGCTCAAACTTGAGTTTGAGCCTGTCTTACACTTGTGTGTGTCAAGGACATTTCTTTTCTTCTATTTAAACTATCTCTCTCATTCACACATGACCAAAGTGAGCAAGTTTGTGTGTGTCAAGGCTATGTGTCTTGAGGCTCAAACTCAAGTTTGAGCCTCTCTTTGAGTTTGAGCCTCTACTTGTGTGTGTCAAGGCCATTTCTTTTCTTCTATTTAAACTATCTCTCTCATTCACACATGACCAAAGTGAGCATGGTAAAAAATAAACTACTTAGCCACACACCACTTCTTTTCTTCTATTTCAAGATTTCTCAACTTGTGTGTGTCAAGGCCATGTGTCTTGAGGCTCAAACTCAAGTTTGAGCCTCTCAAGTTTGAGCCTCTCAAGTTTGAGCCTCTCTTTGAGTTTGAGCCTCTCTTCCAATGCTTGAGTTGATGGGAAGTCTTATGAGGCTCAAACTTGAGTTTGAGCGTGTCTTACACTTGTGCGTGTCAAGGACATTTCTTTTCTTCTAACTACCTCTCTCATTCACACATGACCAAAGTGAGCAAGTTTGTGTGTGTCAAGGCCATGTGTCTTGAGGCTCAAACTCAAGTTTGAGCCTCTACTTGTGTGTGTCAAGGACATTTCTTTTCTTCTATTTAAACTATCTCTTTCATTCACACATGACCAAAGTGAGCATGGTAAAAAATAAACTACTTAGCCACACACCACTTCTTTTCTTCTATTTCAAGATTTCTCTACTTGTGTGTGTCAAGGCCATGTGTCTTGAGGCTCAAACTCAAGTTTGAGCCTCTCTTTGAGTTTGAGCCTCTCTTCCAATGCTTGAGTTGATGGGAAGTCTTATGAGGCTCAAACTTGAGTTTGAGCCTGTCTTACACTTGTGTGTGTCAAGGACATTTCTTTTCTTCTATTTAAACTCTCTCTCTCATTCACACATGACCAAAGTGAGCAAGTTTGTGTGTGTCAAGGCCATGTGTCTTGAGGCTCAAACTCAAGTTTGAGCCTCTCTTTGAGTTTGAGCCTCTACTTGTGTGTGTCAAGGCCATGTGTCTTGAGGCTCAAACTCAAGTTTGAGCCTCTCTTTGAGTTAGCCTCTCTTCCAATGCTTGAGTTGATGGGAAGTCTTATGAGGCTCAAACTTGAGTTTGAGCCTGTCTTACACTTTTGTGTGTCAAGGACATTTCTTTTCTTCTATTTAAACTATCTCTCTCATTCACACATGACCAAAGTGAGCATGGTAAAAAATAAACTACTTAGCCACACACCACTTCTTTTCTTCTATTTCAAGAGAAATCTCTTACCTCCCAAACCGGTGCACCACAATCAAGCAAAGAGCTATTGTTTCAATGGCTGAGAAGTTGATAAGCCCCTAACCTGCTTCATTTGCAACAAAAACCAATGAGATAAGAGAAGAAACATAGTGCATGCATAAAGGTAAGCAGTTTCTCATTCACTATGTATATTTTTTGTTATTATATGTATGTTAGATAATGAGATATTAAGAATAGAGAGAGAGGACTGTGTGAGAGAGTGGATTTAGTTTTGCGAGATAAAGAATAGAGAGAGAGGACCGTGTGTGTGATAGAGTGCTTTTAGTTTTGAGAAGCATTACCTTAGCAAACCTTAGAAGCAAACCTTAGCAAACCTTAGCAAACCCTAAACCTTAGCAAACCTTAGCACATGTTCAAAGAGAGATGTGAGCTACAAGTGAGCTATAGTGCGGCTTCAAAGGTGGCTTCAAGGAGGCTTCAAGGTGAGCTTTAGTGGTGGCTTCAAGGCTTACAACCTCTTACAACTTCAGGGTGGCTTCCTCTAGCTACAAGGTCGGCAGCAAGGCTTCCTCTAGCTACAAGGTCGGCAGCAAGGCAGCGTAAGCAGCAAGGCCGGCAGCGTAAGCAATGGTGTAAGCAGCAATGGTGTAAGCAAGGCCGGCAGCGTAAGCAATGGTGTAAGCAAGGCCGGCAGCGTAAGCAATGGTGTAAGCAGCAAGGCCGGCAGCGTAAGCAATGGTGTAAGCAGCAAGGCCGGCAGCGTAAGCAATGGTGTAAGCAGCAAGGCCGGCAGCAAGGCAACGTAAGCAATGGTGTAAGCAGCAGCGTAAGCAGCAAAGAAGCATAAGTAACAGCACAAGCAACGACAGCGTAAGCAACGGCACAAGCAACGGCACAAGCAGCGTAAGCAACGGCACAAGCAACGGCAGTGTAAGCAACAGCAGCGTAAGAAGCGTAAGCAACGGCAGCGTAAGCAAAGAAGCGTAAGCAAGGGCGAGGGCGGCAGTACAAGGGTAAGGTGAATTTTTTGAAAAAATAAGGCCTCTCATTTTCAGCATTCTACATCTTTAATGCATTCAATACCTTTAATGCAATCAATTTCATATGAATTGAATTTTGAACCATATGAATTGACATATATATAATATACATAACCCATCATGTATATACATATAAAAAACACACTTATAACACTATAATGCACACGTACACATATATAACACTATAATACACACGCACACACATGCACATACACACGTACGTGCACACACATATAGGTGTTCATAAATATACGTACATACGCACATGAGTACATGCATAAACACACATATACACATAATTATAGTTATATATATTAATATATATAGGTATATATATATATATATAGTTATAATTATAGTTATAGTTATAGTTATATATATATATATTTATTTATTTATAGTTATAGTAATAGATATATATGCGAATATTTTTCAAAAAAAGGGCAAGTGAATTAATAAAAAAGGGAGAATCCGATACATAGACCACGTGTCAACACGTGCTTAGTGGTTTCCTATTGGCTTGGTACACCGTTTTGCATGCGAGCATGATGCCAGAAATACCTCTCTTTCCTTCGTGTCGCCGGGTGAGGGGGGTCTCTTCCATGGCTGGAGGCCTCTCTATTCTCTCTGCGCAGCAGTTTGGGAGGCTCTTCCTCCTGCCGCTTTCTGTCCTTCCTGTCGCCGGGTGTGGGGGGTCTCTTCCGTGGGCTGGAGGCCTCTCTATTCTCTCTGCGCAGCAGTTTGGGAGGCTCTTCCTCCTGCTGGCAGGGGCTACTCGGATTTCTACACTCTGGCTTGTGAATATTAATATAGATTAAAATCATAGTTATTTAAAAAAGTAACATTTATATTATGGCTCAATCTCAGGTTTAAACCTCCTGAGATTGAGCCTCCATTTAAGAAACATGAAAGTATATATTAAAATTATAAAAAGAATATAACACACACACACACACATAGTTATAGTTATACATATTAATATATATAGGTATAGATATGTATATTAATATGAATATAGATATAGATATGTATATTAATATGAATCTAGATCTATATATATATATATATATATATATATATGAATGGTTGTCCATGGTGCTTCGGCTTAGTCTTAGGTTTGAGGCTCGATCTTAAGTTTAAGCATCCCTTCAAGAAACATGGAAGTCAAGGTTAGGGAGCATATGGTTGGTGATCCAACGAAGCCATAAAGTGTGAGTCCCAAGCTTGGCCTCAATCTTAGGTTTGAGGCTCAATCTCAAGTTTGAGTCCATGGTGCTTTGGCTGAGTCTTAGGTTTGAGGCTCGATCTCAAGTTTGAGCATCCCTTCAAGAAACATGGAAGTTAAGGTTAGGGAGCATATGGTTGGTGATCCAACCAAGCCTTTTAGCTTTAGTCTCAAACTTGGGCTCTATCTTACATTTGAGCCTCAATCTTATGTTTGAGACTCGATCTCAGGGGGTGAACATCCCTTCAAGCAACATGAAAGTCAAGATTGAGGAGCATACATAACGTTTAAGTCCCAGGCTTGGGCTCAATCTTAAGTTTGAGTCCCAGGCTTGGGCTCAATCTTAAGGTTGAGTCCCAAGCTTGGGCTCAATCTTAGTCTTAAGTTTAAGCCTCTCTTAATTGTGTATGTAATGTCTCTTAAGGCCCAATCTCATCTGCAAGCCATGTCAATCTTAGATTTGAGTCCCGGGCTTGGGCTCAATCTTAGTCTTGAGTTTCAGCCTCTCTTAATTGTGTGTGTAATGTCTCTTGAGGCCCAATCTCATGTGCAAGCTATGTCAATCTTAGGTTTGAGTCCCAGGCTTGGGCTCAATCTTAGGTTTGAGTCCCAGGCTTGGGCTCAATCTTAGGTTTGAGTCGCAGGCTTGGGCTCAATATTAAGTTTGAGTCCCAAGCTTGGACTCAATTTTAGTCTTGAGTTTGAGCCTCTCTTAATTGTGTGTGTAATGTCTCTTGAGGAGCATACGTAACGTTTAAGTCCCAGGCTTGGGCTCAATCTTAAGTTTGAGTCCCAGGTTTGGGCTCAATCTTAAGGTTGAGTCCCAAGCTTGGGCTCAATCTTAGTCTTAAGTTTAAGCCTCTCTTAATTGTGGTTGTAGTGTCTCTTGAGGCCCAATCTCATCTGCAAGCCATGTCAATCTTAGGTTTGAGTCCTGGGCTTGGGCTCAATCTTAGTCTTGAGTTTCAGCCTCTCTTAATTGTGTGTGTAATGTCTCTTGAGGCCCAATCTCATGTGCAAGCTATGTCAATCTTCGGTTTAAGTCCCGGGCTTGGGCTCAATCTTAGTCTTGAGTTTCAGCCTCTCTTAATTGTGTGTGTAATGTCTCTTGAGGCCCAATCTCATGTGCAAGCTATGTCAATCTTAGGTTTAAGTCCCAGGCTTGGGCTCAATCTTAGGTTTGAGTCCCAGGCTTGGGCTCAATCTTAGGTTTGAGTCGCAGGCTTGGGCTTTGAGTCCCAAGCTTGGACTCAATTTTAGTCTTGAGTTTGAGCCTCTCTTAATTGTGTGTGTAATGTCTCTTGTGGAGCATACGTAATGTTTAAGTCCCAGGCTTGGGCTCAATCTTAAGTTTGAGTCCCAGGTTTGGGCTCAATCTTAAGGTTGAGTCCCAAGCTTGGGCTCAATCTTCGTCTTAAGTTTAAGCCTCTCTTAATTGTGTATGTAGTGTCTCTTGAGGCCCAATCTCATCTGCAAGCCATGTCAATCTTAGGTTTGAGTCCCCGGCTTGGGCTCAATCTTAGTCTTGAGTTTCAGCCTCTCTTAATTGTGTGTGTAATGTCTCTTGAGGCCCAATCTCATGTGCAAGCTATGTCAATCTTAGGTTTAAGTCCCAGGCTTCGGCTCAATCTTAGGTTTGAGTCCCAGGCTTGGGCTCAATCTTAGGTTTGAGTCGCAGGCTTGGGCTCAATCTTAGGTTTGAGTCGCAGGCTTGGGCTCAATATTAAGTTTGAGTCCCAAGCTTGGACTCAATTTTAGTCTTGAGTTTGAGCCTCTCTTAATTGTGTGTGTAATGTCTCTTGAGGAGCATACGTAATGTTTAAGTCCCACGCTTGGGCTCAATCTTAAGTTTGAGTCCCACGCTTGGGCTCAATCTTAAGTTTGAGTCCCAGGTTTGGGCTCAATCTTAAGGTTGAGTCCCAAGCTTGGGCTTAATCTTAGTCTTAAGTTTAAGCCTCTCTTAATTGTGTATGTAGTGTCTCTTGAGGCCCAATCTCATTTGCAAGCCATGTCAATCTTAGGTTTGAGTCCCGGGCTTGGGCTCAATCTTAGTCTTGAGTTTCAGCCTCTCTTAATTGTGTGTGTAATGTCTCTTGAGGCCCAATCTCATGTGCAAGCTATGTCAATCTTAGGTTTAAGTCCCGGGCTTGGGCTCAATCTTAGTCTTGAGTTTCAGCCTCTCTTAATTGTGTGTGTAATGTCTCTTGAGGCCCAATCTCATGTGCAAGCTATGTCAATCTTAGGTTTGAGTCCCAAGCTTGGGCTCAATCTTAGGTTTGAGTCCCAAGCTTGGGCTCAATCTTAGGTTTGAGTCGCAGGCTTGGGCTCAATATTAAGTTTGAGTCCCAAGCTTGGACTCAATTTTAGTCTTGAGTTTGAGCCTCTCTTAATTGTGTGTGTAATGTCTCTTGAGGAGCATACGTAAAGTTTAAGTCCCAGGCTTGGGCTCAATCTTAAGTTTGAGTCCCAGGTTTGGGCTCAATCTTAAGGTTGAGTCCCAAGCTTGGGCTCAATCTTCGTCTTAAGTTTAAGCCTCTCTTAATTGTGTATGTAGTGTCTCTTGAGGCCCAATCTCATCTGCAAGCCATGTCAATCTTAGGTTTGAGTCCCGGGCTTGGGCTCAATCTTAGTCTTGAGTTTCAGCCTCTCTTAATTATGTGTGTAATGTCTCTTAAGGCCCAATCTCATGTGCAAGCTATGTCAATCTTAGGTTTAAGTCCCAGGCTTAGGCTCAATCTTAGGTTTGAGTCCCAAGCTTGGGCTCAATCTTAGGTTTGAGTCGCAGGCTTGGGCTCAATATTAAGTTTGAGTCCCAAGCTTGGACTCAATTTTAGTCTTGAGTTTGAGCCTCTCTTAATTGTGTGTGTAATGTCTCTTGAGGAGCATACGTAAAGTTTAAGTCCCAGGCTTGGGCTCAATCTTAAGTTTGAGTCCCAGGTTTGGGCTCAATCTTAAGGTTGAGTCCCAAGCTTGGGCTCAATCTTAGTCTTAAGTTTAAGCCTCTCTTAATTGTATATGTAGTGTCTCTTGAGGCCCAATCTCATCTCCAAGCCATGTCAATCTTAGGTTTGAGTCCCGGGCTTGGGCTCAATCTTAGTCTTGAGTTTCAGCCTCTCTTAATTGTGTGTGTAATGTCTCTTGAGGCCCAATCTCATGTGCAAGCTATGTCAATCTTAGGTTTAAGTCCCGGGCTTGGGCTCAATCTTAGTCTTGAGTTTCAGCCTCTCTTAATTGTGTGTGTAATGTCTCTTGAGGCCCAATCTCATGTGCAAGCTATGTCAGTCTTAGGTTTAAGTCCCAGGCTTGGGCTCAATCTTAGGTTTGAGTCCCAGGCTTGGGCTCAATCTTAGGTTTGAGTCGCAGGCTTGGGCTTAATATTAAGTTTGAGTCCCAAGCTTGGACTCAATTTTAGTCTTGAGTTTGAGCCTCTCTTAATTGTGTGTGTAATGTCTCTTGAGGAGCATACGTAAAGTTTAAGTCCCAGGCTTGGGCTCAATCTTAAGTTTGAGTCCCAGGTTTGGGCTCAATCTTAAGGTTGAGTCCCAAGCTTGGGCTCAATCTTAGTCTTAAGTTTAAGCCTCTCTTAATTGTGTATGTAGTGTCTCTTGAGGCGGCCCAATCTCATCTGCAAGCCATGTCAATCTTAGGTTTGAGTCCCGGGCTTGGGCTCAATCTTAGTCTTGAGTTTCAGCCTCTCTTAATTGTGTGTGTAATGTCTCTTGAGGCCCAATCTCATGTGCAAGCTATGTAATCTTAGGTCTGAGTCCCAGGCTTGGGCTCAATCTTAGGTTTGAGTCCCAAGCTTGGGCTCAATCTTAGGTTTGAGTCCCAAACTTGGGCTCAATCTTAGGTTTGAGTCGTAGGCTTGGGCTCAATATAAAGTTTGAGTCCCAAGCTTGGACTCAATTTTAGTCTTGAGTTTGAGCCTCTCTTAATTGTGTGTGTAATGTCTCTTGAGGAGCATACGTAAAGTTTAAGTCCCAGGCTTGGTCTCAATCTTAAGTTTGAGTCCCAGGTTTGGGCTCAATCTTAAGGTTGAGTCCCAAGCTTGGGCTCAATCTTAGTCTTAAGTTTAAGCCTCTCTTAATTGTGTATGTAGTGTCTCTTGAGGCCCAATCTCATCTGCAAGCCATGTCAATCTTAGGTTTGAGCTCTCCACTTGCTCTTAATCACCCAATCTCAAGTTGGAGGCTCAAGTGTGTGCTTCTAAATAAAGTTTATTAGAATGTCTAAGCTCAAACTCAAGTTTGAGCCCGAATACCTACTCCTTAAAACTACCTTCTTTGATACTACTTTGTAATACTTCCTGCCTAGTAGAAAAGGTGGATTTTATAAGTATACAAACTAAGGTTTAATTTCATGTTTGAGACTCTGGACATTATATGTTTTTATTAATTCAAAATTTTATCATTAATTATGTTATTTCTTTGTTGCTAACATAGTCTAATGGTGATTCAAATGTAGGTTCACATGATGTGGATCAAAGGAGATAAAGTTTTTCTTCTTCAAGGAACCTCAAGGAAGGGACGTGGAATCATTTTCTCCAATGATCCTACAGAATTTTGTGGCACCGTTGAGATCGGCGATGCATGTGTTTCTATTCATGTTATGGAAAGTTTAGAGGATATGTGTACTCTTCCATTTCCAACAATGGGGGCTAGTACCATGGGTGAAGCTGTTGGAAGTACTATTAAATGGCCAGTTCACATGTTAGTTCACGATGGACCAAAGGACAAAATGGACTCAAGAGGATGCCCAAAAATCATTGAGCAAAAAAAGCATCACCCACTTGACTTGATGGTGGGAAGAGATTCTTGGAGAGAGAAGAGGGTATTTATATGGAATGAGCATAAAACTGAAAAACTTGGAGATGGGGTGATTCTCTTTCTTCACTCTTATGAGGCTATCAACTTCAGGGATCTAGGAGAAACCCACCTCGGCATCATAATTGAAAAGCAATTGTCAATAGGAACATCTTTAAATACTACATCAAACTTACCCCATATCAATTTGATTAGTTGGCCCATAAAGCAACTTACCTTTGAGAATGGAGAAGAATTACAACTACTTGAAACTCATGATGCAGATGTACATGATGGTAGTGATAATCTTCATGACTTTCATTATCAATCGAGCAATGAAAATGGTTGTACTAAGGAGGGTGATACAGATGATAATAGCAGTTCAGGGCAAGAAGAATGTGATGGAGAGGATAACGGCACCAGCAATGAGAACACTCTATGTTTGCCTCAAAAAAGAAGGTATGTAATGAAAATCAGGGAAACAAGGAAGACTAACAAGAATGTAGCCTTTTCTACAAAGTGCAATCGTGAAGATGTGTACAATGTTGCAACCATTGATTGTTGTGCAAACAAATGTTGCCAAATGGCTGATAGACGGAAAGTTCTGCAAACAAGGTCAGACTTTTGGGGTCAAAACTACTCAAACAGGTCAACCTACATATATGATAGTATGAACATGGCATTTGGTAAGGAAGCAAATGAGGAGTGTTTTAACTTCATGTATGATGGAAGAAAAGTTTGCAGCACAGCATGGTACACTGTACATGGAATTACAAAGACTACTTTCTACAGATATAGAAGAAGATATATGCAAGGATCAAGGAATGTGAGTCATGGGAACAATGCAATCATCCAAAAAGGTTTGACACATGTGGAGATAGGGAAGGCAATTATACAAGATTTCATAGATAATAATGCTAAGAAAATGCCTCATAAGTCTAGGACATCTATGTATGGAACTCGTGAGACACAAAAAGTTCTTCGAGCAATGTATAAACAAGTGGATATCTTACGTGAAGTTAATGCATCACTCAACTCTTTGGGATATAAAGGGCTTTCACAGCCCACATTTTCTCGAATGTGGAATACAGTTTTCAAGACGGTCACTCTCTCCAAAACTAGCACATTCTCAAAGTGTGATATATGTACATCTATAAAGCTCAAACTGGAGTCAACAAAGAACCAAGAGGAGCGTGCTAAGTACTTCATACAGAGACGGGTGCATATGTTGCAGCAAATGAGTTGTAGAAATGTCTACTATGCTTGGAGAATGTACTCAGAGATGTATCTGAAAAAATATCTATGCATTATTCATGACAAAATGGATCAGAAGAAGACTTGCATACCACGAGTGACTCCAGTTCCTAAGTCACTTAAACAAGTGATGTCTCTTCCAATATCCTTAACAGGAATGCTCACACATGGTCATGGTCAAAATGCTTATGGACACTTTGGAGTGGGTTTATGGCCAAGCGATCCCAACTTCACAATTGCTTCTTTGTCCAAGTGTCTTAGAAACTTGGAGAGAATGGATTATCACATGTACGGTGATTTGATATGTGATGGTACCACTCCTCAGACATCACATAATATTTTTGAATGCTTGATGTCTAGAATGGCATTAGATCATCACATGAAGATAAAAAATGAGAAAAATTTGCTTTGTATCTCAAAAGATGTTACAAATGCGGAGGTGCAAACAAATGCTGCTATGCATGAGGAGAATCAAGCCAATAATCAAATGGTGCAATGTGTTGCAAATATGGAGGCAAATGAGAGTACACAAACAAATGATGTCACATTGAGGATGTTGTGGACACATTTAAGATGTTGCCAAAGACATTGTTGCTTCAGTTGGATAACTGTGGATCTGAGAATAAGAATCGATATGTATTCGCATACTTATCTTTACTGGTGGCAAAAGGAGTTTTTGAGATGGTGCAATTGGGCTTTCTTATGGTGGGACACACGCATGAGGATATTGATGCATTGTTTAGTCGCTTTTCAGAGAAGCTTAGAACAAGCCAAACATTCAGCTTTCCTCACTTGATGCAAAGTTTTAATGAGTGTACAAGCATGAAACCAACACCTTTTCTTATGAAGGAGGTGCCAGACTTCAAAGACTATGTAAAAGGCTACTTACATGAAGGAGCAGATAGACTAGTGGGTCATTCAAAGCCATTGCAATTTAGATTTTACATGAATGATGCCGTACCATTGATGCAATACAAGATACACCCCAAATCAAGTGAGTGGTTGCCTAAAAATGGAATTGAGTTGTGGAAGCGTAATGATGCAGGGACACCTATGATTCCTCAAGGGGTTCCAAAGGTTGTGCCTATTTTTGAATATATAAAGGATAATATCCAGGTTGTACAAGGCTTGAATACCTTTGTGAACTGGTGGAAAAGCTTTGTAGAAACTAAAGGAGATGATTCAGCTTATGCAAAATGGATCAAGCCTGTCATTGAGTATTGGGAAAACATGGTTATTTCCTTGAATACGGCAAATGTGCAGGAGAACACTTTCTGTCATGACTTCTGGCCTAAAAGTATGTCTTTAAGGAATGCTTTCATTGATGACAACAACAAAGATGAGGAGCCAATTGGAATAGAGGAAAATGAAGGACACTATTGTGGACCAGCACATCATAAGCCAAGGGAGGAATTCAAACCAGAAGTTGATGTGATAAAAGATAACTTTCTTCTTGTGCGACCAAGTGACACAATATATCCAATATGGTTAGGGGTTGCAGTTTCAGATGTGGATATGGAGAAAGACTCACTAAACTATATGAGAGTGAAGATTCAATATTGGGCTCCTATCACAAGAAAGAAGAATGTGAGTGATGCAGAAGCATATGTAGATTGTTAGAAGAAGCATTGGAGGTGCAATGAAAATGATCCTCAACGTTGGGAGCATGTTAGAAGCATTATCTGGAGTTGGGCACCAAGGAAGGGACAAAAAGTAAATAGGATAAAGATTCCAAAAACAATTATCTCAAAGACTCAAGAAAGTTTGAATTATATTAAAGAGAACACTAATGACGATAAAAGTGAGGAGGAAGATGAGGATTAAACACTTTTCATGATGTTTTTTGAGACAGCTTTGAAGACATGTACTACCGCTCAAATTAAAGTTTTCTACATGATTTTAATGTTCAAGATCATTCTTCTTTTGAAGACTTTTTTTTCACAAATACTTTTTAGGGATAAATACAATCCATCTCTCTCTCTCTCTCTCTCTGTCTCTCTCTCTCTCTCTTGCAATAATCAATTTCAAACAAATTAAGAAAAAAACTTATTTTTTCTAATATCTTGACCTTCATATTAAATTTATTTAAAATTATAAAAAATTAATTCATTTAAATATTTTAATAAAAGAAAAAATATTCTTTAAATTAAAAAATATAATGAATATTAATATTTGTAACTAAACTAACTAAAATCTTCACTCTTCATTATTTCTCTCTCTGTCTCACATACACACACACACACCCAAACGTTAAGGGTTCAAGTTTCATAGGAATCACACAAGAGATTCTTCTCTCATTGATAAAACATTCCTATTTCAAAATATAAAGGGCAAGACATTCTTGCTTAGCATTCTTGCTTGTGTGAATCTTAGAAAGTCTCTTACTCATCTCAAAAACACATCTCAAATTTTTAAATACTAATCAAGGAGATTGGTGCCACAATTGTGAATTTTTCCCAAAATTCCTAAATTAGTGTTCCTTGATGATTGTTGATGATGATCATGCGGTGCCACCTTCTAATGATTTTAATGCTGTTGGAGATGAGGACACTCCAAGTATCCGTGAAAGTTGGAAAGAGCGTAAAGTGATGTTCTGGACAGAAGGCAATGAGAAGTACGTTGGAACAGGGATTATTCTCTTAATATTTCCATATGACGTGATTAACTTTGATCTATTAGGAGAAGAAGATGTGGGTGTGGTGGTAGATCAGATCCTTGATCCAACTACAGGGACAGACACATGTGACATGCTTCAGTGCGTCAATTTGGTTAGGTGGCCTATCAAACAGGTCACCTTTGATGATGGTACACCACTGCTACATGAACAGGAAACACAAGCTTTCACATCTCCAAATGAGAGCATAAGAGATGTGTGTGAGGAAACTGAGGACTTTATTGCAGGTTCAAAATCCATTTTCTTACAGAAGAGATCATATTGTATGATCAATAGAAGGCCTAGAATTCTTACTCTCAAAGCTTCAAACTTGAGAACCTCAATGGAATCAGTTTTACTTGTTGCTACAATTGATTGTTGTCCTGCAAAGTGTTGTCAATATGCTGATAGAGATGCAGTACACCAATTGCGGAGGCACTTCTGGGGGTTACGTTTGGAAGAACGTACCAACTATATTTATGATGTTTTGGAGTCATCATGCCGCATTGACAATATGGGTACACGAAAATACAGTTTAAGATTCAATGGGAAAGTTGTATGCGGTAGGGCATGGTATGGGATGCATGGCATCCCCAAGACATCTTTCTACAGGTATAGGTTGCAATTTGAGAATGGTGTAAGGAGGGCAATGCATGGCAATAAAGGAGCAATTAGAGTAGCTTGGGATCACACACAAATGGGTAGGGCAATCTTGAGAAGAATGTAGAGCAAATGCCACATAAAAGTAGAACCATGCAGGATGGTTCCAGAGAGACACAATTGGTCATCCCAGATGTTTATAAGCAAATAGACATATGGAAAGAAGTGAATGCCACATTAGATGCTATTGGATGTAAGCAAATGTCTTTGTCCACATTCAATCGAATTTGGAATATAGAGTTCAAGCATGTCACCTTAGCAAAGACAAACGAGTTCTCCAAATGTAGTGTCTGCTCAGAGATCAAAGAACAACTTGCAGCAACCAAATGCCTTGAAGAACGCAACATACTATTGAGGAAGCATCGAAGTCACATGCTGCAACAACAAAGTTGTCGAAACATATACTATGGATGGCGTCTAGCATCAGTGCTAAATCCTGAATAGAACTTGTGCATCATACATGACAAGATGGACCAACAAAAGACAGCTATTCCGAGGTTGAGAGTTCGATCAAAAGAGACAGATAGATCCACTCAACTACCAGTTTCCTTGACAGGCATGATCACACATGGGCATGGGGAAGGAAGATATGGGCACTTTGCGATTGATCTTTGGCCCCATGATCCTAACTTCACAGTTGCCTCATTGTCTCTGTGTTTCAAGAACTTGGAGCGACTTGACAGGCATGAAGCTGGTGATCTACAACTAGATGGAATGCCAAGATCAAGCTCTTTGTTGCTAAATGCATTAAACTCAAGGAAAGCACTAGACTACCATCAACAAGGTTCTCATTCTACTACACAAATGGAGGACATAATACTATAGGATGGACAACAAGGTTTTAAATGATTACCAGAGAACTTGTTGCTACAGCTAGATAATTGTGGATCAGAAAACAAAAACCGTTACCTCTTTGCATATTTATCATTGCTTGTGGCATGATGGACCTTCAAGATGATCCAAGTTGGGTTTCTCATGGTGGGTCACACACATGAAGACATTGATGCGATGTTCAGCAAGTTCTCAGAGAAGCTTAGAACAAGCATGACATTCACTTTTCCTCACCTTATGCGGCATTTTCAATTGTGCCAGTCAACAAGGCCTTCTCCTTTTTTGTTGACACATGTACCAGACTTCAAGAGTTACATTGAAGGATACTTATGTGACTCCAAGGATGCACTTGTTGGTCACTCAAAACCACTTCACTTTTGTTTCTACATGCAAGGGGATACCTCTAATGCAATACAAGATCCATCCTAAGTCAGTAGAATGTTTGCCAAGAGAAGGCGATATTGAACTATGGAAAAGAGTCTCAACAACAGGAAAGCCTACCCTTCCAAAGGGTCTTCCAACCTTGCTACCCATGTCTGAGTATATTAAAGATCATCAAGAGGTGGTAAGTGGAATCAAGGACTATCTCAAGTATTGGGAAAGATGGTCAAGTGTACAAGGTCCTGAAGCGGAGTACACAAAGTTCATAACACCAGTGATTGATTATTGGAAAACCATGCTTGATGTGCTTCAAGCTCCAAATGTTCAAGAAGCAAGAGTATTCATGGACTTTTGGCCAAGGACACAAGGTGATACAGTATTTCAAGACACAGATGATGTGGATGACTTTCTTGGCTTGGAGGAGTTGAATGACCACTACTGTGGTCCTCTCAGCAAGCGACCAAAAGATGCATTTCAACCAATGATAGATGTCAAGAAAGACAACTTTGTACTTGTTCGACCTTCAGATCCAATATATCCAGTATGGCTTGGTGTTGCACAAAGTGAGGTTGATACAAATAAAAAATCAAGCAACTATCAAAAGATCTGTATACAATATTGGGCACCAATTTGTGGTCGACAAAATGCTACAGATGAGGAGGTATATCAGAATTGCTGGGATAAATACTGGATGTGCAACAAGAAAGACCCTCAACGTTGGGAGAGAGTGGATACAATTGTTTTCTCTTGGATAAAAAAAGCTACCAAAGTTCCCAAAAAATTTAAAATCCCTCCAAAGTTTGTCTTGAAGGCCAAAGCCAATCTACAAGAATCATTGGGCTAAAGACTTCCATGCTGGAGAGGTTGCCAAAGATAAGGTGTTTATTAACACCACCTATTTAAGATTTTATCAATATCTTCTACATATACAATAAATATACTTCACCAATATTCAAGGTTCCAAATTAATGAAATTCCCAAATTCACGGGATTCATTTTGATTTGGAATTCCCAAACTATTGGGAGATTCCCAAATTCTCGAATATGGTGTTTGGACCTCTTGTTGAATCTTTGCCACCAAGCTTTGGAGCTTGAGCTCCATTGTTGAAGCATGAGTTGTGATGAATGCTCTGCCAAGAATCTAGGAACTTGGCTGTTGCTTGACCTTCTTGCATGTTAAAATTGACAAGCCTTTTCACAAGAGACACTTGATAGATCAAGTCAGTGTGTAGATAACAATCTTTGAAAAATGAAAAATTGCCATATTTCATGTGAAGATTTTAGGCTTCTCACCATTTGTACTTGTCGATCTCCACAATGAAGGATGATCTCCATCTGTGCCATGATATCTTGTTGTTTCCATAGCTTGAGGGATTCAATTTGTTCTTCATTGGGTTTACCATGACCCTTGACATACTTCCATAGTTCCAATTGTTTGAGGTATACTTTCATTCATAGCTTCCATACAAGGTAGTTGTTGCCATTGAGCTTCCATACAAGGTAGTTGTTGCCATTAAGCTTGTCAATGGAGAACAACCTTGGCTTGGTTGTTGCAGCAGAAGAAGAGACTACCTCCATGACCTCTAGTTGAAGGAGAAAAAAAAAAGCTTAGAAAAAGAAGGTAGTGAAGTTTGAAGCTAAGAAGGTAAGACCTCAAGATGTAGAAGGCTTATGGAAAGGCTATGGAGTTCTCAAAGCTCTGATACCATGTGAGAACTTCACATAGAGTAGAAAAATGGAGAGGAAAATGAAAAGAGGAGAGAGAGAGAGAGAGAGAGAGAGAGAGAGAGAGAGAGAGAGAGAGAGAGAGAAGGAGAAGAGAAGGAGATAGACTTGAAGGCAATCACTTGTATTTCATTCATATCAAAACGTTACAATAGTTGGCCTTTTATACAAGATTAGGTCACTATATGTGGAGATCGTTCAAGTGACTGTTGCATTCTGGATATAAAAGTAAAAATATTCTTCCTAGAATCTTTCCTAGAATAATGCATGGAATAAAGGTAATTCAAATTGACAACGTTGCATTAATTGCTAACACACCACACCGCTTCTCTGTCCACATCGAGTGCATATGCCCACGTGATCACCTTTGAAGCCTTGCCCAAACTTGAATAACTACACATAATGCTTGCCCACTTCTCCTTATGTGCTGCTTGGGCCACACACATGTAATTCCCACTAGCAACTGCCGCCGACAAACGTCTTCACATCCCCTTCAAGTCCAACTACTGGGCTACCTCTTTGCCTACTAGAAGCTAGAAGAAGAAACACCGACGCCACCTTCTTCTGGGATCAAGCTGGCTACTATCACCGACCACTAAGAGTCGTCATCCATGAGAAAATGCAGCACATTATTTCCTTGCAAGTCACGTTGATGCCATCTAGCAAACTTGTCTTGCAACACTCCTTCCAGCCCATGTAGCCTCCATCTAGCAGCTAGAAAAGTCTACAGCAAGCACCTCCAGCCTACATGACATGTAGGACGTAAGCAAGCACCTCCATCTAGCAGCTAGAAAAGTCTACAGCAAGCACCTCTAGCCTACATGACATGTAGGACATAAGAAACTCCTTGAGGACTCATGATTATCCAAATGCAACCAAGAGCTCCATCCAACAATAGCAGTTTAGGCCTTCTAATGAAGAGGAGAGAGACCCAAGATCCACCAACCAGCAACATCAAGGCAAAGAATTTCGTCCATATAGATCCACAAGAAACTACATCCAAACAATCAAGGTGTGTGTTGTCAGAATAGATGACAATGGAGTGATTGTAAAAAGATCAACACGAAGATTATATTGTTGACAAACAAACAATTACAATGATCTTCTCTCTCTCCACCTGTTCTAGGGCAACCCTTCAATGGGTGGAAGAACTCCACAGTGTGCCTCAAATGACTCTCATGAGTGGATAATGAATACAAAATCCTAGGGCTCTATTTATACGGTCTAGACTACCAGCCCTGGCCAATGGGTGCCAATTGGACGAAACTAGGTCCATACCTACACTAGCCTACCCACTAGCCAGTCCATACCTACACTAGCCTACCCACTAGCTAGTCAATGGCCCCCTAAAACTAGTTCCACACACATATACAAGCTAGTGCTCATATGCCCAAGCTAAGGTAATACACATAGAACCAAACCCCACCTACTCAAGCATACAAATGAGCATACAAATGACCATGAACTATCTCTAGACTATCTGTCGAGGGAGCTTACAACATGAGTATGTCTGCCACATCAAGCACCCTAAATCTAATAGAGGTTACAAAGGTACTAAAATGTAAAGAATTTCGTCTAGGTAGATCCACAAGCAACTACAACGCAATAATCAAAGCATGTGCTTTGGTACCATATCAAAATAGATAACGGAATGATTGCAACAAGGTCAACACAAAGAAAAAACCAAAAGTTTCAATGATCACATGCATTAGGGCAAGCCCTTCAATGGGTGGAAGTGTCATGAGAATATATTTTAAGTCCTCTATAAAAATATTATTTATCCCCTCTTGAGTAATTTGGGGACGCCTAGATTACTCTTGCGTCATGCCGGCTAGGTTAATATCGTGGGTGACACCACTATAAATATTAATACGTGCGGTATATGACGTATGTTTGAGGCCACCTATGATTATTTCAGTTAGGTTTGTATGGCAGGGTGATTCCTGGGGTACTTACGCCTGGTAGTCATGAGTTGGTGATGATTTGTGCCTGTTTAATATTTGTGGGATTAATTTAATAATTAATTGGGCTTATATTTTCAGGTGATGAAGACTATGGGAATTGAAGAGTTTACTTTGGAAGAAATGTCTTGGATCATCACATTTCATTTTTGGCAAGCATAGTATCTTGTAACCTTATTAAATGATTTTTCCATTTTGAACTTTAGGAAAGATACATTTATTTTTGTGGAATTTATTAAAGCTTATGGCTTTACCCTAGTCCCAATTTGACACTCTATTTTTGTTAAAGAAGAGTGCCGTGCTCTCTAAAAAGCACATCTTGTATTTTGGGGGCTATGGCCTAATTTTGGTGAAAAGGAAAGCTAATAAAGAAATACTCTTGTGTGGGGAGAGGCCACGCACAAGAGGGGGGAAGATTGCACCCAATATGGTCTTTTTGGAGCTAAGTATTTTTGTTTAAGTGTTTAATTTTTCAATTGCTTTGATTTAGTTGAAGCTTACAAGCAATGGTTTTTATGATTGAATTAATTCTCTATCTTTCCACAATCAATTCCTAGAATAAGATTCCGTTTGCAGTGGTATCAAGTGGTATCAGAGCATGGGCTAGGAGATTTGTGGAGAAGGTAGGAAAGGGCTTCAACTTCTCAAAAATCAAGAAAGTGCAGGAATTTATCCAGTGGACAGAAGGGTGTTTTGCAGGTCTTTACCCAAAGGTCAAAGATTCAAAACTAGATCTACTCTCAAACCCACTCACCACCCTGCAAAACCATCCCTCTTTATCAAAAAGCGGTTTTTCCAAATACTCTGTGAAATCAGAATCTGACCGTATGGATGGAATCCTCATAGCCAAAAACCTCACGGGTAACTCTCAGAAATCAGAAAGCTTCAAGGTTGAGTGAATCTATAATGGATGGAGCAGATAAATCCATGCAAAAGACATTATATAAACCACAATAATCTTTTGGAGCAAGAAGCGCACGGCGGCAGCCTGCCGGCGCAAAAGCGTGGAGTGGAGAGAGAGAAAAAAAAAATTCATGCCTAATCTCCCTAAGCTAATCAACTCCTTAATCCACTCTCTAATCAATCTCACTTTTCCCAATCCCCATACAAGTCACATCACTCCTTTTTCAACCTCTATCTTTTCCTATTTCCAAATTTGAGGAGAAATTCAAAGGTTTTCCAATTCTAAAAATTTCTGGGTGCAGAAAAGTCATTTACAGGTTTTAAAAAGCTTGGAAATTGCCTAGAAAAGGCCAGAAAATTCCGAAATCACTTCTGAAAAATTCTGAAAATTTCAGAAAAATATTACAGAGTTTGGGCAAGGTTTACAGGACTGTTTCAGCAGGTTTCAAAGTGCAGAAAAATTATTTCATCAACAATTCGACTAGCCCAAGACTCTCGAATCACGCGGAATCGTTCGGGATTTGTTTGAGGCGACGAGAATTCAATTCAGCCATTGAACAACGTCTTGTTCAGCTTCAACCAAGATCGAATTGCGGGAGAAAAATAAGATAAGTACTCATTTTTGCTTTATTTATTTACATCAAATAAAGTAAAATTTTATTTATCTACATCATTTGCACAAACACTATGGCAGATTTGCCTATCTCGCCATCAATTCAAGAGCAACTCCTTTCTTTACAACATCAAATTGTAGAAGAAAGAGAGAAGCGTATTGAATTGGAGAGACAGCTCTCAAATCGTAGACGCAAGCGTGACTCTTCGCTATCTTTTGATGACGAAGATGACACTATTCAAAGGGCTGTAAATGCTACATTGCAAGCACAAAGGTCACAAAAAGAATCCAAGATTAGTCGGAAAGCTTTCACATTTCAAAATTATGATGGAAAAAAGGATGCTAGGGTCATTTTAGCTTGGCTTAGTCAACTAGATGACTATTTTTCTGGAGAAAAATTTTCAGAGAAAGATAAGATTAAATGTGCAGTCAATCATATGGTAGACAGTGCAGCTTTATGGTGGAGTGTAGTTAAGCAAGGTCGTGACAAGCCAGATTCTTGGAAAAGATTTCAACGGCTGGTTAAAAAGCACTTTTTACCCTCACAATTCAAGTCCAAAGTTAGGCACCAATGGGATACTTTGCATCAATTGGAAAAAGAGACTATGTCACAGTATGTAGAAAAGTTCTGGAATACTTTATTACAGGTGCAGGTTGTGGATAGAGTTAGTGAGAAGGATCAAAAAAGGAAGTTCATATCGGGCCTTAGATCTACCATTAGGGCCGATGTGAATATGTTTCGACCTCATTCACTATCTTCTGCAATATCCTTGGCAACTAATTCAGAACGTAAAAATGGTTTTACTAAAGAGATTAAAGCACATGAGGGTACTTCGTCTAAACCATTTACTAAATCTTTTTATGCTTCAAAGAAGATGTATAAACCAGGTTATGACAAAGGCAAGGACGAGGCTAAAGGCAACACGAGTACCAATAAGAAAGTCAATGGTGGCAAACCGAAGACATCTCCTATCAAATGTTTCAAGTGCCACAAAGAAGGTCACATAGCACCGAATTGTCCGGAGCGTACCAAGAATTCAACACCAGCAGCAGCAGCTCGAGTCAACATGATTGAAGAAGACGACAATGAAGAAGAATCATTCGAGCAAGAGGGTAATTCCGATCCAGATTACTCAGAACAGGAAGGTAAACCTCATGTTCATTCTTTGCTTAAAATAAAAGGAACGATAAATGGACATGAAGTTCTTATTTTGCATGATGATGGTAGTACACATGATTTCATTTCTGAAAAGGTACTTAGAGCACTAAATCTTCATTCTTTACCTACGCACTATAAAGTCAAAGCAGCATTTACTGGAACAAAGTATAATTGCATGCAAGTAGTGAAAGATTTGGATTTATGCATCAAACCTTTAACAGAAAAGAGGGATTTCTTAGTTGCACCTTTACAAGGGGTAGATATAATTTTGGGTATGCCTTGGAGACACAAATACAATCCTATTATAGACTATGACACTCATAGCATTTCTCTAAGGAAGGACAATGAAAATATTATCCTTCAGTGTCAAGTCAAAGGAGAAATGAGTCCTTTGTTGAGTCACACTCAAGCAAAGAGAGCTCTAAGAAAAAGAGACAAGACTTATATGGTATGGGTTAACCAGCTTGATGCTGAGTTGGACACATCCAAAAGACCAAAGTTTGACTCTTTTATCTCCAAATTTAGTGACTGTTTCATGGAAGATCTGCCTCCAGGATTACCTAAGTCTAGGCCAGAGGATCATAGTATTGACTTATTGCCTGGAAATTCCCCGCCTTGTAAAGCTCCCTATAGAGTCAACAATTTAGAGCAAAGAGAAATCCAAAGCCAAATAGAAGACTTGCTAGAGAGAGGCCTTATTCGACCTAGTAGTTCACCTTTTGGAGCTCCAGTACTTCTTGTTAAGAAGAAGAACGGAACTTACCGAATGTGTGTAGGCTATCGTGCATTGAATAAGATTACTGTCAAGAACAGATATCCTATTCCTAGGGTAGATGATCTTCTTGATAAGCTTAGAGGATCAAAGGTCTTTAGCAAGATTGACCTAAAGTCTGGGTATCATCAAGTCCGTATGACTCAATCTGACATTTTCAAGACAGCTTTTAGAACCCAAACTGGTCATTATGAGTTTTTGGTTATGCCATTTGGTTTGACCAATGCTCCAGCTACTTTCAGCCGTATGATGAATCGTATATTCCTTAAGTTTCAAAGTTTTGTTATAGTGTTCTTTGATGACATTCTTGTTTTCAGCAAGGATCGACAAGAGCATGAACAACACTTGGAACAAGTGTTCAATCTTTTGAGAGAAAATGAATTGTATGTCAATCCTGAAAAGAGTTCTTTCTTTCAAGAGGAGATTGAATACTTAGGACATATAGTATCGACCGAAGGAATTCGTGTAGATCCTAAGAAAATTGAGTGTATTGCTTCTTGGCCTACGCCTAGAAACATACATGATCTTAGATCTTTTCTTGGCTTATGTAGTTATTATAGGAAGTTCGTCAAGAATTTTGCTTGTATTGCCAATCCTTTGACTGAACTCCTTAAGAAAGCTACAAATTTCAATTGGACTGATAAGCAAGATAAATCTTTTGCAACACTCAAGAATGCTTTAACACAAGCACCAGTTCTTACACTACCTGATTTTCAAAGACCATTCTTTATAGTAGTGACTGATGCTAGTGGCAAAGGATTTGGAGCTGTTCTTATGCAAGACAACCATCCTATTGCATATCAAAGTAGAAAGCTTAAGCCTGCAGAGCAAAATTATAGCACTTATGACAAGGAATTAGCAGCAGTAGTGCATGCTTTGAAAATCTGGAAGCATTACCTAATGGGCTCTGAATTTCTTATCAAGACAGACCAACAAAGCATTAGGCATTTGCTTACGCAACCTCTTATCTCAGATAGGCATATCAAATGGGCAGCTTTCATTCAAAGTTTCCAACCTATGATTCAATATCAACCTGGAAAAGAAAATGTTGTTGCCGATGCTTTGAGTCGAAGACCAAATATCAACAACATTTCTATAATTGAAAGTGAACCATTCGTTCTCATGAAAGAAACTTATGAAGTTGATCCAGATTTTTCTCAAATATGGATCAAATTACGTGAAAACAATTGGACACCTCAAGGAAATTATTCACATAATGATGGCTATCTTTTCTTTGAGAAAAGATTGTGTGTTACTCAACCTTACAGACAACTTGTCTTGGAAGAGATGCACCAACCACCATTTGTGGGACATAGAGGAGTTTCCGCAACACTTCAAGTAGTTTCTCGAGAATTTTATTGGCCCCATTTGAAGAATGATGTAGCTAAGTTTGTAGCTGAATGTAACATTTGCCAAACAATCAAAAGCTACAAAGGCAAAGCTTTAGGATTGCTTATGCCTCTACCTATTCCTGATAGACCATGGGAACAAGTGTCTATGGACTTTATTACTGGCTTCCCTACTACTTCCAGTCACCATGACATGATTTGGACAATAGTGGACAAATTTAGTAAGCAAGCCTATTTCATTCCATGTAAAAAGACACTAACTTCTCAGCAAGCCGCGAACATATTTGTTAAGCAAATTTTTGTTCATCATGGTCTACCCAAAGTGATAGTTTCTGATAGAGATTCTAAATTTTGTAGTCACTTTTGGGTTGCTCTTTTCTCAAACTTAGGCACTAAGTTAGATTTTTCCACGGCATTCCATCCGGAATCGAATGGACAAACCGAAGTTACAAATAGCACTATCTTAGATATGCTTAGAGCCTATGTTTCCCAGCAACCTAGTGCATGGGATAAGTACATACACCTACTCCAATTTGCTTATAATAATACTCCTCATACTGCTACTGGTCGAGCACCATTTGAGATTATCTATGGAAGAGCATTGCCTATTCCGGCTACTAGACTCTCTCATAAGATTGAAGCAGCTGACCAATATGTTAGAGACTTTGATCGCATTCTATCTGAAGTGCGTGATTGTATTCAAAGAGCTCAAGAGAAGTATACATCTCAAGCAAATAGGAAGCGCAAAGATTTTTCATTTCAAGAAGGTGATTATGTACTCTTGAGAATTGAAAAGCGTTGATTAAAGAGTGTGGACAAATTCCCTGCAGTGAAGCTAGCGCCTAGATATTATGGGCCATTTAAAATCCTTCAAAAGATTAATGATGTGGCCTATAGACTAGAGCTTCCATCTAATTGGAATATCCACAATTCTTTTCATATCCATCTCTTGAAACCTTTTCGAGGAACACTTCCTACTCACCCAACATATGAGGAACCACCTCTTATTGAAGGAGAGGAAGAAGTACTAGTTCCTGATGCAATCATTGACCAAGAGATAACAACAACAAGGACAGGTAATCAATATTTCAAGTATCTTTTAACTTTTAAGAATCATCCACAAGAAGATGCTAAATGGATGCCTGAGAAATTTTTCCGAGTTTACCCTGAAATTCTTCATTCTTTTCAAACCCAGCAAATCCGCAATTGAGGACAATTGCAAACTCAAGCAAGAGGGATGTCATGAGAATATATTTTAAGTCCTCTATAAAAATATTATTTATCCCCTCTTGAGTAATTTGGGGACGCCTAGATTACTCTTGCGTCATGCCGGCTAGGTTAATATCGTGGGTGACACCACTATAAATATTAATACGTGCGGTATATGACGTATGTTTGAGGCCACCTATGATTATTTCAGTTAGGTTTGTATGGCAGGGTGATTCCTGGGGTACTTACGCCTGGTAGTCATGAGTTGGTGATGATTTGTGCCTGTTTAATATTTGTGGGATTAATTTAATAATTAATTGGGCTTATATTTTCAGGTGATGAAGACTATGGGAATTGAAGAGTTTACTTTGGAAGAAATGTCTTGGATCATCACATTTCATTTTTGGCAAGCATAGTAGCTTGTAACCTTATTAAATGATTTTTTCATTTTGAACTTTAGGAAAGATACATTTATTTTTGTGGAATTTATTAAAGCTTATGGCTTTACCCTAGTCCCAATTTGACACTCTATTTTTGTTAAAGAAGAGTGCCGTGCTCTCTAAAAAGCACATCTTGTATTTTGGGGGCTATGGCCTAATTTTGGTGAAAAGGAAAGCTAATAAAGAAATACTCTTGTGTGGGGAGAGGCCACGCACAAGAGGGGGGAAGATTGCACCCAATATGGTCTTTTTGGAGCTAAGTATTTTTGTTTAAGTGTTTAATTTTTCAATTGCTTTGATTTAGTTGAAGCTTACAAGCAATGGTTTTTATGATTGAATTAATTCTCTATCTTTCCACAATCAATTCCTAGAATAAGATTCCGGTTGCAGGAAGAGGCTCCATAATGTGCCTCAAATGACTCTCACATGAGTAAATAATGAATACAAAACACTTGGGTTCTATTTATAGGTTCTAGACTGCTAGCCCTAGCCAATGAGTGCCAATTGGATGAAACTAGGTCCATGCCCACACTAGCTTGCCTACTAGCCAATCCATGGCCCCCTAAAAATAGTTTCACACACATACAAGCTAGTGCCTATATGGCTAAGCTAAGCCAATGTACACAGAACCAAACCATGCTTAGTCAAGCATCCAAATCATTATGAACTATTTTCGGAGTGTCTCCCAAGGGAGCTCACAACATGAAGATGCTTGTCACATCAAGCACACTAAATCTAATAGAGGCTACAAAGGTACTTTTGAGGAGAGAAATGTTGAGTGATCCATAGAAGCTCTACCGTCATTGTTCTCTAACATGGCATACCAACCAGGAGTACCCATAGGTGCTATGTCAATCCAAATAACTATTGGCAATGTGGATGATCATCTTGTTAATGTTATCCCATTTCCAATTTTGCCAATTTTCAAAGAGAGTGTAATCTCTGTAATAAAGACCCTGATCTTCATGTAGCAGAGTTCTCCGTAATGCTAGAAACCCTAAGCATTGGCTAGCCATTTCCCCCCCCCCCCCACCTTGAAGAGCATGGAGTTCCAATAGTATGAATGAAAAAACTAAGAAAACTTTGGCACAACTGGGATGAGTTAAAGTAGGAGTTCCTTACATGTGTTAGGAGAGAAGGATCTATGGATATGATGAGAGATGAGTTTATGGAGTTGGGCCAATCAGAGGGAGAAATAATTGAGTACTATGTCTTCAGGATGGAGACATAGGACATGTGAACAGAATGGGAGACTATTCTATGAAGTTGGGCCGATTGGAGGGAGAGGGGATAGAGTCCTCCTATGCCTCCAGGATGGAATCAATTCTTAAAAGGTGGGAAATTCACAGCTTAGATGATGGGATACAAAAGGGAGTTTTCTTAATAGGACTCAACCCAATGTTAAGAAGATTTATGAAGCTGGAGAGGCCACTTACCTTATGTTATGCAGTGAGTAGCCAGCATGTAGTATTATGATGAACTAGAAACTAGAATAGCATAGTCAATAGGGAAGATGAGTGTTATCCATCCCCCTACACGGACCACTTATGTAAACCCAATGATGAATGGTGGGCCCTACCAAAAACCCAAACTCAACCTCTCCAAACATCCTTCCATACTACTTAGGGTCCATCTTGGTCCCAACCTCAGCCTCTTGTGGCCCCATAACCCTAGTGTGGAAACTAGCCTTCCTAGAGCCAACATCAAGGTTCTACACCACAACAAAGCCAAGTGTGCCAAGGGACTCCACCCCATCACACAACCAATTTATGGAGTCATTACTGAGAATCCCAAGTTCCTACCCCCTAGTGCACAAGAGGATAACATCAAGGCTACCTTCCTTGGCCTTAGCTAACATAAAGAAGGAATTAGAGGATCCCATGATGAGGAAAATGAAGTTTGTAAGTGTCCATAATGCCACCTTTTTAAACCCATCAAGACTAGTTGGAGATATGGAGATACCTTAAAGGGCCAACAGAGGGGGTAGGAAGTGTCATCATGCAAGACACTTAGCCATATAGTGTACCAGACAGAGCTAACCATCCCAATAGCTTTTATTCTTATTGCCTAAGGAAGAACCACATGGAAGAGATATATTCACTAAAGAAAATGCATGAAATAAGAAAGAATGAAGAAGACAAAAATTTCAACCTATTGGAATCAAAGATGTCAACTCAAGATGCATTTGTGGACCCTCACACTCTTGAAATAGGATTGAAGACAGTTACATACACCTAAGAAGGTGTACCATCTTATCTTGACCCGCTTAGAGGGGCATTTTATTATTTGGGATGGGTCCATAGGACCTTAGTGATTTTAGAATTTAGATTCTATTCCATTTTCAGGCCCTATTTTGGCTCTACAAGTTTTCTATATGCACTCTGTGGAACTGTCGATTTTGACACTGTATGCCCAATTTTTTGTTTGGTACATAGTTGCAACATAAATTTGGTTGTAGGGTATTTTGAAGAGAATATGAGATTTATAGGTGTTTGGTGGATGTATATCTAATTGGTTCATAGATAATGGCAAGTTTATATTACCACATGAGGTGACTGTGTTGGAGATTGCATATGGTGTATGCCTAATTTTTGGTTTGGTGCATAGTTGTGGCAGAAGTTTGGATGCAATACATTATGTAAAGAGAATCTATAAAGAGAATATAAGATTTATAGGTTGTTGGCAGATGTATGTATATGTGATTGGTTCACATACAATGGCACGTTTATAGTGGCGGATGTATGTATATGTGATTGGTTCACATATAGTGGCAAGTTTACAATATCGTTAGGAGGTGACTATGTTGGAAATTGTAGGTTTGCTAAAAATGCATAAGTTTTTGCAAGCACATTTGTAAGTTGCTACTACAAGTAAGTATATTCGATAGTCTACTATCACAGATTATGAGGAAGAGTTGGATAAGAACAACTTCCAAGCATGGGTCAAGGTGAATTCTAATGGAACCGAGGAAGGAGGCTCGATCCACAAAATTCTGCAAATCTTCTTGCAAGATACTAGAGGTACATGTGGGTGTCGAAACGATCAAATCGGGGCATTATTCCTCATCTTTTCGACTTATATTATTTATAACCTTTTCTTGAGATCCACGTGCTAATACGTGACGATCCACTACACTAGCAGTTACTGGGGTAAAATCTCTTTCCCTTTCCGACGTGGAACGCATTACATTAAAATAGTCATCTCCCAAAGGGGCATGCATTATAGCATGTACGTTCCTGAAAGAACTGGCTACTCGTAGAGTACCAATGTGAGCAGGTCCAGCATACATCCAATAAGCTAATTTCATAGATTGATTCTAATATCATTTTTTTTTGTTCCGCATCATAAAGGGATCTATTGCTATATGCAGCTTATCATCATAATATAAACTGGAAGATCCATCGAGGGTAAATAAGAAGTAGGAGGGGGTGGGGGGTGAGCCAAAACCAAAAATATCAGTTTTAATTTTCCCAATCTTTAGTATGCGGGAACGCGATAGATTTTTTCCATGTAGCGAAATCTGGGACAGAAGGATTCGAACCTCCGAATGACGGAACCAAAACCCGTTGCCTTACCGCTTGGCCACGCCCCATAAATGATCAGTACAATGACTATCTCACACTTTGGTTTTTCTGTCAACCTATTTTTATTCTTCGTGACTTGGTTATATGGGGACAGCAACAATAAGGGACCAAGGGAATTTGGGAACTAATAATATTCAATAGAATTATATGAAAAAGATCTCAATTATAGACCCATTCAATTATTAATCTGGTCTGGTGGAAGATTCAATCTATTGATTCTACCTAATTGAATGGAAGAATATATAATAGTATATACCTGATAGGTCGACCGATCAACAAATGTCACCGTCTCAAAAGAAAATTCTTTGTTATTGGAGAATAAAAATGATAGTTTTGTATAACATCTATCTGGAGAATCTTCTTCACCTTAATGACGCTTTTTTGCTAAATTACCCGAAGCTTATGCTGTTTTTGATCCAATTGTGGATGTAATGCCAGTCATACCAGTGTTTTTTCTTCTTCTAGCTTTTGTGCGGCAGGCTGCGGGGTCGGTGAGTTTTCGGTAATGAAACGTTCCTTAACGCGGGATTTATCTATTTGCCCCACCCCTCACGACGTGATTAAAAAAATATTTGAATAAATAAAATAGAGAACAGAGGGGAATGTCTATTTTGATTCAGACCGAAAATCAATTTCAATTAGTCGCTTTGGGAACACCCTCTAACTTCTTCATATATCGCACATGCAGTGGGGGTGTGGGTAACCACGTACCTATCCCCGTACCAACAAGTGAAATCAAATATGGCTTCTTCCCTACAACTTGGGGTTGGCGAAGACTAACCGTTTATTGAGTTGAAATTTGATATTTTTTTTTGCAAGAGATAAAGTAGATGGAAAAATATATATATATATATATATAGTCTTAGGGATTATATATAGTCTCATAAATAAAAGAGGATTTTACTGGTAAATACCTGATTCCTTCTTATATCTCTTTCCTAAAGTAGATCTATCTATATATATTCCAAATAAAGATATTCCATTCTATTTTACCCCCAGTTATGACCATGGAGATTAGATCATGCTTACCCTTAAGCTATTTGTCTATACAGTAGTTATCTTTTTTGTTTCCCTTCTCATTTTTGGATTTTTATCAAACGATCCTGGACGGAACCCTAGGCGTAAGGATTGAGTTAGAGTCAAAATCTTGTTTGTTTTCTTGAGACTACTCCGTCAGCCGATCAATCAATTATTGAAGGAGAGAGAGGGATTCGAACCCTCGGTACATATGGAGTGTACAACGGATTAGCAATCCGACGCGTTAGACCTCTCGGCCATCTCTCCAAGTAAAAGCTTCCTCTGAACTTTAACACAAAGTTGGGGTGGAAGTCTATACTTCGAATGAAGGTTAAAAAAATAGTTTGTCTGATAAATTCTCTACTTCTATGCTGTGGAGTTAAATCCTAAATAAACCCTGGATTGAATAGACATTTTTTCTTGTTAACCCCCCCTCCTTAAAAGAGACGAAGGAGATAGAATAAAGATAAGTGACCCCTTAATCAATTTCTTAGGTATAGATTGATCCTTCCGAGACAGAATCAATATTCTTTTTATATAGCCAGAATTAGCCCGACTGCTTCTCTATACTAAATTGAACCGATTAACGGTACAGTGCAATAGCCAATCTCGCAGCTAAGATGCTTGTTGCAGAAGCACCAATAAGTGCCAAAATAATTTGAATGTCCGAAATTGATGCCATTACTTCTTTTATCTCCCCATTCTTATTGTATATATTAATAAGGAAATTTCTATTAAAAACCATTAAAAGAGAAATTCTCTATAATCTCCATATAAATACTAAGAGATTATATCCACATATATCAATCTCTCTCTCTCTCTCTCTCTCTCTCTCTCTCTCTCTCTCTCTCTCTCTCTCTCTCTCTCTCTCTCTCTCTCTCTCTCCATGGTATCTGAGAGACAAAAAGGATCATCATTATCATTCGAGTACTTAGAGCCCAAAGTTTTAAAAAGATAATAATGTCATAAGCATTACAAAAGGATCATAAGATCAACTCCTAATCGGCGAACCAAATGAATAATTACATTCCACATGTTTGCAATCTACGACTCATTTTGGTAAGTAAAGGACCATCATTATCATTCGAGTACTTAGAGCCCAAAGTTACAAAAAGATAATAGTGTCATAAGCATTACAAAAGGATCATAACATCGTCACTCCTAATCAGCGAACCAAATGAATAATTACATTTCACATGTTTGCAATCTACAACTCATTTTGGTAAGTAAAGCCCCAAACCTATTCAATGTTACTTTAAGACTTGATACTTCCACTCTAAGCCTATCAACATGGGCACTTAACTTATCTTGTTGCTCTTTTACAACATCAATTGTCTTTCGACAACTAATATCACAAAGGTGTGCTTCTTCGAAAGCACCACATGTATCCATTATGCGGAGGTAGGAAGCTTCAACAATATTGTTGATCTCGTGATTGCCACTTACAATGGCATAAACTGATTCTCGAGTTGAAAAGCATGCATTATTCATTGAGTCTTCTCATTATCTACTCTTGCCTCAAATTGTTGAGGTTTTGAATACTCTGCACAATGGCTTCTATCCTCAACGTCCATGGAACACCTCACAATGACTGGGCCTCGCTATCCATACTGTACATCATTAAGAAATATATTAATAAAATATTTTTTAAATTTTATTTAATCTAAAAGAAATTATGGGTTGTGAAAATAATCCAAACGATGAATCACAAACCAAATCACACATACGTAGAATAGATTAAGACCCACCAACTACACTTAAGTGAAAGAATTATTTCTTTGATCTGGCATTCTTTTATGTCTTAAGTGGTAACCTAAGTAGTAAACTCAAAAGTTCTAGCAAGTCTATGTTGAAGGGCAAGTGAAATGACCCACCAGCAAAGCTAATCATCTTAGCAGGCTCTTAGACCCATTGAGTCTTCTATAGATGCTAATACAATCTCTCTCTCTCTCTCTCTCTCTCTCTCTCTCTCTCTCTCTCTCTCTCTCTCTCCACAAAGAAATTCTTTTTAAATTAACATATATTAACACATAAAAACACATCAAGACATTTTATATTCTATTCTATATAATCATGAATCATGAAACCTCCCAGGTCCCCCTCTCTCTAAATAAATTTATTATCTCTCTATTTTATTTTAAAAAATATATAATGAATGGTAAAATGGTATCCACATGAATAGATATAGGTTTTTATTGATATATATATATATATATACATATACATATATGTATGTATATGTATATGTATATGTATATACCTACATATATATATATGTATATATGTATATGTATTTGTATATACAAATACATATGTATATACATATATATATATATACATATGTATATACATATACATATATATGTATATGTATGTATATATATGTATATACATCTATATATGTATATATATATATATATACATACATAATACATACATATACATACATACATATATATATATATGTATGTATGTATGTATATACAAAAACAAACATACATACATGGCCAGAAAAGGAAGACATTGTAATTGCATTACCCTCATTTACTCTTCCAACTGCATTATAAGAGGTCCTATTTCTAGCGATGAAGCGACGGTACCTTCTTATAAGTCTCAAAATTTCAACCAATGATATCCCCAAATAAACTCCACTTGCCATTTCCCTTGTTATTTCTTTCAAAAGAGTCCTATTCCTAGCAATCTCATGGCAAAAACTTCTACCACTCTTGTTGAATATCCTTTGATCTTCACCCAAGGCAATTTGAGAGTTAATATTATCTCTTCTTATTGTAGTAGCAAATGATACTTCTCTCTCACGGGGACAGAAAATAAGGACATTATAGTTGCATCACCCTCATTTGCAAATTCTAATAAACTCTCATCCTCTGCCACTACTCTCTGACCACCTACCAATACACTTTCAGCCTCTATCATTACTCTCTCACCATCTATTACTACTCTTAGACAATCTACCTCATCTCTCTCATCAAATATATTGGCTTCTTCATTAACTCCATTCAATGGTGCAAGTACTCTCTCACCATCTGCCCACAGAAGAAGATAGCATCCTTGGATCACTCAGTACAACCCTTCTAACCACACCCTCATCACCTGCATCAAGGCACACCACTACTGCCTCATTATTTGCCATAACACCCTGATTAGCCACCACTATAGGACCCTTGTTAAAAGAAATCGTGTTCATAGCCAATGTCGTGGATGTTGCAAGACTCTCGTTTGCTCCATCAAATGTTACTCTTCTAGTTGCATTATAAGAAGCCTTATATTCTAGCAACAATGAAGCACCCATACCTTCTCGTAAGTCTCAAACTTTCAGCCAATGACATCCTGGAATAAAGTCCATTTGTCATTTCCCTTATTATTTCTTTCAAAAGAGTCCTATTTCTAGCAATCTCACGGTAAACACTTCTAGCACTCTTGTTAGATATCCTTTTATCTCCACCCAGGGCAATTTGAGACCTCTCAGTGCTAGATTGAGGTAAATACGTCAAAGTTTCTTTTGCTACTTGTTTTTGTGCAGAAAAGGTATCATTTTATGCATCAATACATCATTGGTATTATAGGTAGCATTATGCACCCTTGCATCATAACAATGAGGTTCACTATCCCTTGACTCCTGTGCACATTTTATTTTTTCTTCTTCTTTTCCTTGGAGCGTTTAAGGAAATGGTCTGAAGAGGACACCTCAAACTACCTGTCTCTACCATTCTTGCCATAAACCTAATTCCATCAAGTATTCAATTAGAAGGAGTGGCACATTGAGTATAAAGTCATTTTCTTTATTATTAAATAGTAAACATTGAATAAAAATAAAAATATTTATTTTTATAATATTTGTGTATACACATAATATACAATCCCTCACATGAGATTTTCTGTAATCTTCACATACATACTAAAAGATTATAAAGCTCTCTCTCTTTCTCTCTCAATATATAAAGACTATATATATATATATATATATATATATATATATATATATATATATATATATATATATAAACAAATGATTTTTTATTTAAAAAATCCATTTCACACACACACACACACACTCTCTCTCTCTCTCTCTCTATTATATAAATATTATATACACTTCGTTTATATATAAATTTTGTATACACTTTGTTTATATAATACATTTTGTATATATATATATATATATATATATAATTTTTTGGAATCTTTAGGTAGTCCTATATATATATATATATATATATATATATATATATATATATATATAATGACCTTGAGCAATGAAGCAGTTGGAGGAGGCGAAGGTGGTTGAGGAGCTCGAGGAGGCGAAAGCACGGCCACGTGGAGCTCAGAGCCTGGCTGCTAAGGTGCTTGGGATACATAGAATAACAAAAAATTTCAAAAATCTGAATCTTTAAATTTGAAGGCAACCGCTTTTTCTCAATCATTTTTTAATTAAAAAATCCAAATTATTCTACACACTCTCTCTCTCTCTCTCTCTCTCTCTATATATATATATATATATATATATATATATATTGTATATATATATATGTATTATATATATATATATGTATTTATATATATATATATGTATATATATATATATATATATAACACATTTTGTTTGGAATCTTTAGGTAGTTCTCTCTACATATATATATTATATTTAAAAATGACCTTGAGCAAAATGAAAGACCTTGAGCAATGAAGTAGTTGGAAGAGGCGAAGGCGGTTGAGGAGCTTGAGGAGGCGAAGGCACGGCCACGTGGAGCTCAGAGCCTGGGATATAGAATAACCAAAAATTTCAAAAATCTAAATCTTTAAATTTGAAGGCTAGGCAAAATGCAACCGCTTTTTCTCAATCATTTTTTAATTAAAAAACCCAAATTATTATACTCTCTCTCTCTCTCTCTATATATATATATATATATCCTTTATCTTGTAATAGATGTGTTTAATGAATGCAAATAATCTATCTTCCGCCAGCCGCTGCTCCCTTTTGACGATATCATGATGTCTCTAGTTTACTCCACTCTACAATATAGAGCCAAGCAAGAGGGTATGCTCTTTCGCTCAAGAAATCTGTGTTGTGTAAGCTATCTCATACATAGTATAACATAGAGCTAGATCTCGAGCATATCCTCACTCACATTCCCTAAATAAGAGCTCAAATGTAAGCTAGGACACTCACATGTGTAATAATGCTATCAAATCACACATAACATTTCAGAGCATGACGCATCCACACACAACATGCGTATGCCCACCTCCACACGCACATGTGTATTGGAGAGCTTCTACCTGTAAACTCCAAGTCCACACAATATGATGAGTCGTATTCCATGCGTACAACAGCATGGAGCTTTTACATAATATCCGCTAGCCTTATTGAACGACCCAAGTTATCTTTATAGAAGGCTAGGTAGGAGAAGCCGGTACTGTTGGTGCATTTTGTGGACGGCTCTCCAGCAGTAGTAAGGATATCTTCGAGAAGGAAGCGAAGGGCTTGTTCCACTAGGGGGATGGCCTTTTCAAGCTTGGCAATCAAGGATGGAAGCTTTGATTCCGTGGTGTTTTTGGAAGCTTTGTTTTCCAGAAACGCGTCCACGAAAAGACCAATAAGAACCATTAGCACATGACGAATAGCACGCGACGCCACAACCTCAAAAGCCTTGCAAAGAGATGGATAGGCCGCTGGAATGGCCGCCCGCAATACCATTTTGGCGATGGAGGAGGACCCAAAAAAAGATTACTCTCTCCTCCTCCACCTCCCATGCATGTGAGACGATGGGGAAGGTTCCCCCAATTGTGGAGCTCAGAGGTGACCCAAGACAAAACGAGTTGACGTATCTGTTTGCATGTAACACAGAGGAGCTGACGTATCGACACAAAAATGGGAGACGAAACGTACCTGCAAATGTGGAGCTCGAGGTGACCCGAGAGCGTGGAACAGTAGGCGAGGTGATGGCGACCCTGGAACAGCAGGCGAGGTGATGCGAAATGTGGACGTGGACCTGGACCCGGTGAACTTGGAGGTGGAGCGCAGGTGTGAAGCGCAAGCATGAAGTTCACGCTTTTGGCTGGAGCGCGAATTTTCAAAAACCACCTCCGTTTTTCGTGCACAACCAATGTTTCACCTCAGCGGACGCACAGAGTGCCACGTCAACCCCAACACACTTCTCCTTTATCTTGTAATAGATGTGTGGAGTCCGAGAATAACCAGGCAAGCAAATTGAAGTTTAAGTTAAACTTTCGTTCCATGCAAGCATTAAGTTAGTTCTACACAAATCATATATTCGACTTTGTTCGTCTACGCGGGACACTACCCTTGAGCCATTACATGGTTTATTGCTTTTTCGTTCTTATGCTAAATACTCTTAGGCCCATTACACATCGCGATACCCCTCATGCTGATGCGGTGGGGGTATCCACCGCCCATAATTCAAGGGCAGGCAATCTCCCCCGCCCATACATGGGCGGTGGGGTATGTGTAACGGTAAATACAAGGTCAGGAAGCGTGGTGAGCAAGGTGTAGATTTTTTGAAGTGCATGACGGGACCAATAATGGAGCAAGTGGCAGGTTGAGAAACCAATAGACTGATGCCACGTAAATACGAAGGCGGTGCTGGTCGCTACCTATAACCGGTTGCAAAGCAGAGTGATCGGTCACTTCAAGGGTTCTTCATAGCCGAAGCGTCATATCTTGCTATACAGCTTTTCCCTGTGATCCTGTTCCCCCCTCCTTCCCCCCCAAATCAAACCTTTGCCGCCATGCAGATCTTCGTCAAGACCCTCACCGGCAAGACCATAACCTTGGAGGTGGAAAGCTCCGACACCATCGACAACGTCAAGACCAAAATCCAGGACAAAGAAGGCATCCCGCCCGACCAGCAGCGGCTCATCTTCGCTGGTAAGCAGCTCGAAGATGGTCGAACCCTGGCAGACTACAATATCCAGAAGGAGTCTACTCTCCATCTGGTCTTGCGCCTGCGCGGAGGCATGCAGATCTTCGTTAAAACCCTTACTGGGAAGACCATTACCCTGGAGGTGGAGAGTTCCGACACCATCGACAATGTCAAGGCCAAGATTCAGGACAAGGAGGGCATCCCACCCGACCAGCAGCGTCTCATCTTTGCCGGAAAGCAGTTGGAGGACGGCCGCACCCTCGCCGACTACAACATCCAGAAGGAGTCCACCCTCCATCTGGTGCTCCGCCTGCGTGGAGGTATGCAGATCTTTGTGAAAACCCTGACTGGAAAGACCATAACCCTGGAGGTGGAGAGCTCTGACACCATCGACAATGTGAAGGCCAAGATCCAAGACAAGGAAGGGATTCCTCCCGACCAGCAGAGGCTAATTTTCGCTGGTAAGCAGCTTGAAGATGGTAGAACCCTTGCTGATTACAACATCCAAAAGGAGTCCACTCTCCACCTGGTCCTTCGCTTGCGTGGAGGTTGGTGAGAGGGCTGAGAGTTTCCTTCTGGGTTTCTTTATGTTAACCATATGTGTCATGCGTTCTAGTATATGCATGTGCTATGTGTCGTACAACTTAATGTGTGAAAACATCATATGACATCTATGTCTGGAACAACATGTCTCTGTTCATGTTACCGAATAACTGGCTCTCTTTATTTATGCATTTCGTACATGTAAGCTCTATGTGCTGTACAACCTCACTTGTCCTCATGATGCGATATGTTTGGCTGGTTCATTGTGTTGATGGTCTCGTCCATAGGTGGCTCTCTTGAATCTCAATTTAATGAATCTTGTGGCGTTTAATTTTCAAGGTGTTGCTTATGCCTTTGTAGGGTAGTCTATGTTACTTAATGGCAATTAAATGGCTTTTTTGGTCTCTTGTGTGTGGTTCAATCTTGTCAATGTGTGGACCGCTAATTCATAATGTGAGGATAGTAGGAGAAGCTAGAGATGGCTCTGAGCAGGTTTTAGCATTTTTCAGTGCAAACTCAGCTTTTTTTGATGTATGAAGTCAGTTTTGTAAGGGTGAAGTATGCTGATTCTTATTTAGTCAATGATGTGAGGGACACGTTTGCTTACCACCCTAAGTCAAAGTAGGACCTGCTGTTCGCATTCAAGTTTAGAAGAGTAGGTCACTATTGCCCACTTTCTTTGTTCTGCTCAGTTTCTTCATGTTTTCTTGGACAGCACTACATCTGCCTTTGTGATCTGAAGGCCATGTGTTATTTAGAAAAATTCAATTCTCCCAATTAAAATTGTTTAAGTAGTGCTTAGGTAAACTCCGCTGATTATCTGTTTACCACCATAGTCAACGAGAGTGAAGTCTCTTAAATGCAATCCCATGGTTCCTATATGAATGCATTATGTGTTTATTCTGGTGTCGTTCCCCAAGCTCTCCTCCAGCTAGCCATGCAGTGCAAGGGAGCCATAGGAAGGGCAAACCATCGAAATTGTGATTAAGAGGTATGGAGGGCTGCTCTTGACGAACTACCAAGGGAATAGCCACTTAGGGAGTTGCTGAGCTGCTCTTGACCAACTATCAAGGGAGTAGCTACTTATGTGTAACTCCATGTAGCCCATGTATATTGCAGGCATGGCTGATGCGCTGGACACTGTCACACGCTTCTACTAAAAATCTTTGTATGTTTAGCAATCCTTAACGGGGGGTGACAAATACCTTGCGCAATAGAGTTTGGTTTTTTCAGCATTTGGGCATGTTTCCTGGGTTTTGAAAGGAAATGATGTGCTTGTTGGTTTCTTCTGACGTATAGTAGGACAAGGCATGTCACTTCTCTCAAGATCGGTAAACTACAGTTTTTCAAGCAATTGTTTGCTTTCAACAGCTATGTGCTGTGGAGCAGGCCCTGAGGGCAAAGTGGCCGAACGTGAAGAATTTTGGCAGCCTCAGGACGCTGTAGAGACCGATGAGTGGCCGCTGCAATGCATTCCTGGCATGCATGCCCTAAGGCCATACCTGACGTGTGGGTGTGCCACAGTGCTCTATTCATGGTCTGTGGTTCCCATAAGATGCTGGGTGGAGCGAGCTTCTGGTGGACGGGCAGATGATCATTATCTGAGTTGGTTCTGACTGTCCTCAAAGAACTGTGAGGGTGGTCATCTTGAAATGGAGCTCCTCCTCCCCTCTTGGATGTGGAGAAGCCATGCTCCTTGTGCTCCCCTTCTGGGTTTTGGTTAAGGGACTGATGATGTGTACGACTCAGATGCACAGCTGTGTTTCGAGAATGTAAGGTCCACAATCAAGCTAATCCCTCCCATCCGAGATAGTAATACTGAGAGGACTCGTGCATCTGAAGCATCAACCTCGTTCGAGACATCTTCTCTCAGAATTTCGAAAGTGTACTCTCAATATCATCACTGTCAAACTAATCATCTACTCTAAAACTGATACACAATTCAGGTATTACAAGAGTTGTCATAAATTCATCAAGTTTGTAGAAAAAACCATGAACATAATGACTAAGACAGCACAACCGCGAAAATAGCATGAAGTCAATGACTAAGCCAGCTCAGTCCCAACTCAAATCTAGTTGCCTTTGTCAGCAGTGCCCAACTTCTCTGCTCATCTCATCGTGCACTAAGACAGCACAACCCCGAAAATAGCAGGAAGCCAATGACTAAGCCAGCTCAGTCCCAACTCAAGTCTAGTTGCCTTTGTCAGCAGTGCCCGACTTCTTTGCTCTTCTCCTCGTGCCAAATAGCCTAGTAATGTCAAGAGGGTTTAAAACTCTCCAAACAGTAAGTGTTTGCACAAAGCATTTTAGTAGAGTATTCTAGTAGGTAGCGTGAGGGGTTGCACATGCATTTTAGTAGCTTTTCCAGTAGGTAGTGTGGGGATAGAGTGGCTTGGGGAGTTGCTTGGAAAAAAATGTTCTTATGCAAAGTAAAGGTGTTGCGCTTCCTCTTTGTGGAACCCTTAAAAGCGTTGGTTTTGTCTAGGAAAACTTTACACTTCACGTCAAAATGAGTTGGTGTTGTACATCATTGAGGAGTAAAGAAACATCCTAGGAGTTAAACTTTTTGGAACTTGAAACTCACAAGGCGAGAGGAGAAAAACCATAAGCATGTGCGGCAAAAACTAAGATTGAAAAGATAAAAGACACCATTCAATATTTCTGGTAAACCATAAGCATGTTCTGCAAAAACAAAGATTGAAAAGGTAAGACACCATTCAGTATTTCTGGTTGTGAAATTGTGGTCGTTGACAAAAAGTCATCGTAGGAAAGTACATATTATTGTCTCTTGTTCGTGATAGCACAAATCCTATGGCATATGTTGAGATACCAATGCGAACATGAAAGACATTGTCCCATTGAGTTGGTCTTTCAAGTATAGTGCACTTGCTTATGTCTTTTCAACTTATTACATTGAGGAAGCATCCATCTAGCTTGCATGAATCCAATAGCATACAAGCAAGAAAGAGTAGAGAAGAAGGGGAGCTCAAGTATTATATTGCAGGGAATGATTGTGTATTGTATAGTCTAGTCTCTATTACCAGTCTTAAGCAAAGGAGAGCTCAAGTATTATATTGCAGGGAATGATTGTGTATTGTATAGTCTAGTCTCTATTACCAGTCTTAAGCAAGTATATACACGAAGTAATTAGATTTTTCTTATTTGATATTAAGCACAATGTAAGGCTGCTTTATATGTTCTACCACGGTCTTACAAAAGATAAGTGCTGGTTCGAGTGGGTAAGATGGCAAAGCGTCTTATGGTAGATTAAGCAGGTGAAACCATATTAACCTATGGATACCCTCCTTTCTAATGGTGAGACTGTGCCTCTTGTCACCCAAGTTCTCTTTTTCTAATGGTGTTGCCAAGGTGGAAAGCTGTGCATGGTTTAGGATATGCCATGAAGTTGCCGTGCGAGGTTAAGTGGTATGGTTTCGAACCGAGCCAGATATAGGCCATGTTGGTGATAAGCTTTGGGTAGTCCTAGTGAGATAAGTAAACTATCTACTCCTTTTTCACCTCCTTTAGGATTTTACAATGAAATTTCCACACGAGAAACTGGACTGATCCCACGAGATCTAAAACCCCAAATAATAAGCAAGCCTCCATCATGGCCTCAGTAGTGTAGCCCGGGAAGACTGTTTTTCTAACATTCCCCTGTGCTTTGACCACACCTTGACAATAGGTCTAGTGCCAACCGAGTTCTCAATAAAGGCCACAAAGGTGTGATCCATCTGTTTTTCCTTGCGGTACCATCTCTGTGTTTTAGGACCAAATCTTGGAGGCCTTTTCTTCTCAATCCAACACCTCACCTGCATCCAACAAACCAGCATTAGGGAGAGAACCCTAGTATGCATGAAGTTCAGCCAAAATCAGGGAAATAATCAAGGCATATTTCTTTGAAAATTCTGAATCAACAAATCCAACTCCAAAGATCTAATTTTTTTTACATTACATACAGACAAGCACATGCATATACATTTATACATTAGCTTAGTATCCTGCAATCCTGTACATGTAGCCCTCAAAAACACAATTTCATTTTTGCTAGTCCAGACTTCCCATAGAATGCAAGTTGTGACAATGTTAAACACCAACCCACTATGCTCATCATTAACTGCCCACTTCCCAAGTAGCCAGTCCTCCCAAAAGATTTGCATATTCAGACCCCTCTCTATCCACTTAGTCATTTTGCACCAGGTACTCCTTAAAGCTGGGCATTCCCAAAATACATGCTTGCCACTTCCTATTGAAGACCTGCATCTAGGGCAAATGCCACTAGCCATGTTTCGTTTTTGCAGCTTATAACCAATAGGTAATGCCCACATGCAAATCTTCCACAAAAAAAACTTGAAATTTCCTAGGGATCTGACAGTTCCAGAATCAAGTGCCATCTCTTTTTCCAACTAGAGGCACTCCACTTTACATTCCATATTTTGTTACAATACATAACATTGGCATCCCCTCTTCTCATTAATGCATAAATATCCCTACTTTTGCCCTCCTTTAATTTGACACCATTAATCCAAGACCAATCCTTGATCCAAACTGAAATATCAGTGGTTGTGGAACATAATTCACTATGCAACAACTCCATCACCTGAGTCATCAAGTCTCTCTCTCTCCTAGTTAACTGAAACTCCTCAGATAAGAGGTTCACCTCTTTCCACCCAGCCACATCCCTGTCCCAACAGTCAGCATGATATCTAATACCTTTGTTATTAAGAATCTTCGCCACTTCAGTATCAAGTGCAGCTAAGGGGGGATTAAACTTATGAGTCCATCATAACCCTAAGGACAGCATGGAGTTCCCACTTACCCTCCCCCCACCATCCCAAGCCATGACACCTAGATTATCTTTCCAGCAATTGCAGAGTATTTTGTAAAAATATGAGCATGTGATTTTCAGAGGAGCATGTGAAAACAATTGTCTTTCCAGTTTAAGTTTCCCCATCTGCTGCCCTTGGCCAACAAATCAGCCATTTCCACCAATTCCCTTATCATTAAGGCCCAAGTAGAATTTTGAGATAGCACCCTAGGCAGCATCGAAGTCCTTCTGGCAGCACAATGAGTGGGCAAGTGAATGACACCAATACCCCCTTCCCTTTTGGCAACTGGCACCTTCTCCCAGGCTAACCAAGCAGGAACTCTTTTCTTACCAATACCATTTCTCCACAGAAAGTCTCTGATAGGTCCTATGATTTCCTTCCAATGACACTTCCCAAATTTTAATACAAGGCTTAGAAACATGATATAAGCATTCAACATTGAGTTGCAAATATCAATTCTGTTATGGAAGGGAACTTTCAAACCTTCCCACTTCTTCAATTTCTCCACAAACCTATTAATGGCCCACACTACCAATAGTAAGTCCAACCCCAAAAGGAACTCCAAGCAGTCTAACAATATGACCCTTTTGAACCACCTCACATCCCCACCTCTGAAGATCAAAGTCATTGCCCTCAGTCAAGCTTATGATCCTAGACTTCAGAATGTTACATTTAGAACCTGATGCATTGACAAACTCATGTACAAGTTCTAGGGCCCATCTCACATTGTTATTCTCAGCCTTTAAGAATAATAGAGAGTCATTAGCAAAGCATTGAGGTGCCAGTTGCTCATTGTGCTTGAGTTTTAGACCTGTAATCTTGCCTTCACTGCAAGCTAGCTCTAATGACAAAACTAAAGTGTGAGAAGCAATAGCAAAAAGTAGGGCGGATAATGGGCAACCTTGTGTGACTGACCTGTTGATTTCAAATCCCCCTACTACTCTTCCATTAAGAAGCACTTTAGAATATCCACCCAAGGAGAAAGTATAAATGCATGTAGCCATTTTAGCTCCAAACCCCATTTTTTACATCACCCTAGCAATGAATGACCACTATATCCTATCATAAGCTTTCTCAAGGTCCAATTGCATCATAATGAATTTCTGCTGAGTTTTAATGGCCACATCTCTACCCACTAGAATAGCAAAGATATTATCGCAGATAGACCCGCCTTTGATAAAGCCATGTTGTTTTTTTGAGATAACCTCTTGCAACACATGAGTAATTCTGAGGGCAATCACCTTAGTTAAAATTTTATACATCACAGTCAATAAAGTAATAGGCCTCCAATGCCCAAACCTACCAACAAGTAGTCTGTTTAGGGGGATTAAAGGCTTCAACTCTTTTCTATTTCCTCTCCTCTATTTCTTTACGTGTTTGAAGCAATTTTGAGGACTTCAAGGTATCTTTCCAATGAAGCTGGTGTAGTAGTTTACGGTAGAACCACTGAAATACTTCATGTATACATGTTGTTTTCTTTTCTTCTTACTCCACCATGTTGTGTATATCTGAAATATGCATAATTTATCTCATGAGGCCTCAACTTACGAGACTCATGAGCCACATATCTGTCATCTTGAATAAGAATTTCTCCAATCCCAAATCCACTTGTGTCTATAATAACCTTGAAGGGTTTACCAAGCTCTGGAAATTTTAGCATGAGGTTAGCTACCAAGGTAACCTTGAGCTTGTCAAAAGCACTTTGACACATTGGAGTCCATTTAAAAGGCACATCCTTCTTGAGAAGTGTTGTGAGTAGTAGGGGAGAGTCAATCTTGGCGTATCTCTGAATAAATATGTGGAACCAACTTGTCAAACCAAGAAATCCTCAAACTTCTTTCATAGACTTAGGCTTTTTCCAATCAATGATAGATTTTACTGTACCTAGATCAGCCTTGATATTCCATCCTTTGAAATAATGAATCCGAGTATTCAATGTAATGAGTAGAGAGTGTATTTGCTCTTTTTAGCAAAGAGTCTATACCTTCTCAAGATTTCTACCAAAACATTACGAACATGCTTCTCATGTTCAACTGTATTGTTTGAATAAACTAGACATTGTATCAGTCGATTAAAAGTCACAGGAGAATTAGTAAGTCCAAAGGAATTACTATGAATTTGTATCGTTCATACCTTGTATTAAAGGTGGTCTTTGGAAAATCTTGTTCCCCTTAATTCTAATTTGATAATATCGAGATTTCATATCAATCTTTGTGAATATTTGAGCACCATAAAGACGGGTCCAAAAGCTTGTCCTTCTTGGGATCATATTTTTATTATTACTATTAACTAATTCAATCTCCAATAATTGATTCATAACCTTAAGGTACCATTTTTCTTCTTTTGTAAAAGCATAGGAGCACCCTAAGGAGATACATTGGGCTAGATGATGAACTTCTGTTCTAAGAGCTATCTCAATTGCTCCTAGAGCTCAATGGCTTTAAGAATAGACATTTTATAGGCCCTCTCAATTGCTCCTAGAGCTCAATGGCTTTAAGAATAGACATTTTATAGGCCCTCTTTGTAGTAGGCTTTTCTTTTGGGATCAGCTCAATTTTGTGCCTCACTTCATGAACTAGGGGCATCTCTATTAGATCCTCTAGAAATATATCAACATATTCACTACTCAACCACTCAGGCTCTTTAAAATTTGACCCCTTGCCAACTGGATTAAGCTTGAAAATGTAAATTTCATGCTTCTTCCTCATACCCTTAAGAATTCTAGATGCCTTCACAAGCTGTAAGGTGGGAGTTCTTATCACTCTGTTCCCTCACATCTTGTTTCGATGGATGCCCATAAAGGTAATGGTGGTCCCTTTGTGTGGCAATGAATATCGGCCTGTGAGCCAATCCAGTCATAGAATACCATTATATAATCTAAGAGGCAAGACCTTGAATCTATATTCAATTGCATTGCCATCTAGAGAGAACTGAATGGTGTCTGTCTCATAGTAGGTGAAAAGCATCTTCAAACACTACCCAATTCAACTTGCATTGGTTTACCACTTATCTGGTCTAGATTCAAATTTCCCAATAGCCAGGTTATATGAACAAATGAGTACTACTAGAATCAATCAATCATGAATTCTTCATGTTTCTTCTTCTTCCGGCTTTGCATTAGTAACGGCTTTGGACATGGCAAGACTGAGTTTGGAAGTTCCTTCTCTAATTTCCCTAGTTTTGGGGTGAAGGTGAAGTAGGGTCATAAAGTACTGAGTAGGATGGGTTGAGACGCATGCATTAGGATACTCACTTATGATATGTCTAGGTTGTTGGCACCAAAAACAAGTTCTTTTTCTCTCGTGTTGATGACTCATCAGTTACTCAAGACTCATCTCTTTGTGTACTCGTACACTTTAGGCACTCTAGTTGGATCCTCTGCTTCTTCTACTTTGCTCAGACTTGGGCATCTCTTGAGTTTTAGATGGAGCAGAAGTTATCTTTGCTGGCGGGAGGAGGGAATTTCTTCAAGTGAGAAGCTTCCTAAGGAAAGATTTAGCAAAGCCCTTTTCCATTCTTACTACTCTTGTGTAATAGAAGTTAGGTTGGCATAAGAGTGTCCAAGGGAGGGTCAAGATTTTTGATAAACCTTTCTAAAAGAGCAGCTTTGTCCATTGGCGACACAAATCGGAGGAGGCCTGTGTACATTTGGTGGTACGCTTCAATCAGCTTTCCTTCTTGACAAAGCTCTAGGAAGTCATTCATCTGATCCTCTTCAGAACCTAGAGAACATAATCTTTGATAGAGAAAGGTCTTCACGTCATCCCATCTAAGTTGGTCTTGATTAAGATGGTTTGCTTCCACATGATTCTTCCAACTAAATCGATTTGTCCCAATAATCTTAAAACATGCTAAGGCCATCTTGTTGCATTCATTATAACTTTCTCTTATAGAAATATTCATCCAAAACATCAATCTAATTTCATATAGCTTCAGGAAGATTGTTCCCTTTACCCCACAAAACAGAGCAGGATTCAATTTATGCAAAGCTTTATGAATATCATAATTCCTCAACAATGGGTACCATGTTATGAATATCATTGTCTAATTCCTCAACAATGGATACCATGTTATGAGTAAATTTCCCTGATCAACTCATGGCTACTCTGAAGAAAAATTAAAATTTCTCAAAATTCGTATGTGTTTTAAGGCTCTTGAAAATTTTATAACTTGATACGGTCGTGGCAAGTTGGAATTTGAATTTGAAATTTAAAATTTGAATTTCACATTGGAGGGAAGTGAGTGGGAGACAACTAAGACCCCGTCATTAATGCTAGGTAGGTGGGAAAGGGCAAAGTTAGAGGCTATCTCTAAGTTAGTGGATTTCAACTAATTTAGAGGCATTGTAACTTAACTAATGATTAATTTTCTTAATCCCAATATTAATCACTCCTTAACCCTATTCTTTGCCTTCTAATAATTACTCATAATTGATGAGGAGTTTGAGCATAGGAATTGGATAGGTGGATTAGCAATATTTATGCTAATCCAAAGATGTGATTACCCCTAAATAATTTTACTAATTAGGTCTCTAATTAATCCAATCAAAAGAGAAAAAATTAGACAAAAGAGACCAAATTAGTGCTATTTCTTGTTAGTTAAGGCCTACTTGGAGTGAACTAGACATAGATTTGGGTCAAGGCAAGTGTTTAGAACACTAATGCCACTCCAATTAGTCTAATTACAAGAAATTAGGATCACTTCATTAGTTTTTTGCTCTCTTTAAGTCCACTAATCACACTAACCAGTAGATTAGTGATAATTAGTAAAAAGTAAGAGATAGTTTGTTGTTTTTTTGTGTTTTTTAAGAGATTAGATCTAACTATGCTAACCTACCTATGCAAAGGATTTAAGCAAAAAAAAAAGATTAAGCTATAACTCAACTAAAAGAGTGTAGGTTTAAGCAAAAACTCTCTTGATTAGGCTCTCTAATCACCCAAATCCCAAGTTTTTCCACTCAAACAAGTGATAATCCTACTTTAAACACAAAGCTATACATGAATCACAAAAAAACATAAAAAACAACCAAGTAAAACATCAAAATACAACAAAAAATCAAAAAACCGCATGCCTACGGGCTATGGAGGCTCCATAAGATTCGAATCAAAGATGGCGTAGAAAAGTAGCGGATTGGCGCTCCCCGACAGCGGCACCAAAGATGTTAAGGAAACCCTACCTTAACGTGTCGTGGGAAGTTACCGATCTGCTGGGCTTGAGCAAGGCTCACGAGCTCCCACATAGCCGCTCATCGACCTCGGGGGGTTCACTATGTTTAATTCCTCTACATGCGTTCAAGGCCTATTTTAAAAACCCCTTATCTGTGAATTTTTCACGAATAAATTACACCATTTTTCTATTCAATATGTGGATACGGTATCCTTATATATGTAAAAAATGTGTAAAAATGAGATTTTACAAACCCCTTATGTTGAACCCACATGCTACACTTACATATTTATGAGTGACCCCCCTCCCCAAGTTGTCAACGCCATCATATCGCACTCGTTGTCACATCGAGGCAGTTGCTCTAATCATAGGGTGATGCAAGCTCTCTCGCGAAGATCATGTGGGATCTCCAGGGAAGAGGATCGCGTTGGTTAGCCTAATCACTCAAGAAAGAGAGCGAGAGAGTAAGCAAGAGGGAACAAGTGATTAGCACTAATCGCTCCCAAACCCTAGCCCTAAGCACACCACACATGCTAGATTAGAGCTGCAAGAGAGAGGGAAGGAGAGAACACTCCACTTCTATTACACAAATGGGATAATAAGTTACAAACAAGAGAAATTGGCTTTTATAGTTCTAAGCCTTTTCCCAGTAGGCCGTCCGAGTAAGTGACCTAGGTGCCCAAAACATAGTTACAAGGCATTTCTCTATGGTTTACCCAACTGACCAAGATCCTCTTGTTTGTCCTTTGAAGCTCAATACTTGGGAGCGTCTTTAGGGCATGTCCCTCATCAAATGATGGGATTTACAATATATAGTGCTGGCGCCCATTACATAAGTGTGCGGACATAGTTGTCATAGGAATGTGTTAACCAATATGTGGTTAACACATATTGGTTAACACATATAGTGCTGGCGCCCATTACATAAGTGTGCGGACATAGTTGTCATAGGAATGTGTTAACCAATATGTGGTTAATAGATACCTTGGACTGACTCGGGCCTCGCTAACATCACCGCCCACAACTACACAAGCACAAGAACGGGGTTAGCATCATACACCCATACTTTAACTTAATCAAGATAGCAACACCATTGTTTAACTAAAGTCATGGGATACAAGAAACCACATTATCTTCTTAAGAAAGCGACAACTTTACAAAAAATTTGGTAAATTCAAAACAAGGAAAAGTAGTACTCTCTTTCTTACTTAATTAATGCTAACATTAAAGATGAATAAGAAAACCTCTTTTTAATTAATTTTCAAGCTAACCTAGCCATTGTCTCCATGTGGGACTCGCACGTGAAGAGCTTCGATCCCGTCCGGAGCATTCCCTTTAGGAACATTGTTATGCATGCTTCTCGAGGTAGCATTTTGGCATCTTTCAGAGCAGCCACATAATATCCACCTTCTCATAGCTCACATCACCGCGCAAACTCACCGCTTCAGTTGGATTGCATAGTTTAAGTGAGTGTGAACACTTATGGCCATGTATATAAGTGAATTTATCTCATAATACAAGATACTCTCCCATTGTGCAATTGAGTCTTTCTCTTGCTAATACTCTTGCTAATCTCTCTCCCTAATGCATGCTAGTGAGTGTGTGTGAGTGAAGTGAGGTGAGAGGAGGAACGAGTACCCATAGTGCAACGCGGCGGTGTGACAACACTTGTGCGGGAGATGTGGGGAATTTCTTCTCAAGGAGTTGTAGAGCTTGGAGACCTCAACGGTTATGAGCTCGGCCATTGGAAAGATCCTCTCACAAGAGCTGCGGTTCACTAGGTAATCTCTTTTTGGATGTGTTTCAAGGAGAGTAAGGGTGAGCCATAACACACTGGGATATGGGTCAGTACATATTCCATGCTAGTCTACTCATTCAAGTACTCCGACTCCTCTAATGAGGATGTCCCGTGCAAAAATGATTTTTTTTAAAAGCACAAAAAACAAAATAAAGAGTACCACTAGGCACATCCAACAAAGCAAATTGATAAGAGCCCATAAACCTAGCTAGATACTTAATTGCCAGTACTCCACTAACTTCTCTCTCTCTCTCTCTCTCTCTCTCTCTCTTTCTTGAGTGATTAGGCTAACCAATGATATCCTCTTCCGCAGAGATCCCACACGATCTTTGCGAGAGAGCTTGCATCAGAGCAACCGTCTCGGTGTGACCAAAGAGTGTAGGAGGATAGTGGTGATGAGCGGCTATGATGGAGCTCTTGAGATTTTCTCGAGCTCGGTGGATAGGAAAGTTTCCATGACACATTAGGGTAGGGTTTCCTTAACAATATCCCTCCTACCATTGGTGGGAAGTTGAAACTCGTCGGTTTGGGTGAGTGTTATGGATGTTGTATAGTTCTGTGGGCCTAGGCTAGTGTGGTAAATAAGCCCACCCTAGCACGTAGACATCCCTCCAAGAAGCAGGAGGATCGAGCGATGGATCCTGAGAGGGTGAAAGGCTACCGTGAGTCCGCACCGACTACCAACGAGACGAGGTGTATGGTCCCATAGGGATTGCCTAGTCTATGGAGACTAGAAGGCCAAATTGTAGATAATCGACGGAATAAAATAAGCTTTGATCTGGATATGGATATATTTGAATATTGTATCTACTTTTAATTAAATCCCTTGTTTTCTAGTATAATTATTGTATCATTGTTATGTGGTTGTTTTAACGAGCACTTTGTAAGGTCTCTAATTAAGGAACTTGTTTATATAAGTTACACAGCGTGGAAGAACTAATTAGAAAACAAAATTGACACGTGAGTTGGGAGGATGGAATGCCTTGACGGCACCATCCTATGGATGGGTGGACCCGATTAGTCGGGTAGCTTTCCAACAAAATTAATTGAAAGCTCTCTCGGGGAGATCACTCATAAATATGTAAGCGTAGCACCTGGGTTCAATAGAAGGGATTTTTAAAATCCCTTTTTTACACATTTTTTACATACAGAAGGGTACCATTTAAAGGGGATATTCTCAGGTTCAATAGAAAAAGGGCATGTTTTATTCATGAGAAATTCATAGATAAGGGATTTTTAAAATAGTCCTTTAACACATGTGATACAAAGGGTTTACTTATAGTGAACCCCCCGAGAAAGCTCTATGTTAGGTAAGTAGGTCCCTTGACAACCCTACTCTAGAGGATTAGGCCAGCCGTTGTCCCTCACGTAGATGGGAAAAAAAGTGTTGTTTCTCTAGGAATCAAGAATAGAGGTTGCCCAAGTTAAGGTTAATCACTCTATGGGTGATTTGATTTTAAGAGTCATTTTGGAGACCACGCTCCCCCTATGGGATAAAACTAGGTCTTACCTAGTAGTCGTATCCTCACATCTTTACACAGTCGTGTCGACGAGTAGGTAATTTTTTCATTTGTTAACTTACTAGACTATCTTAAGGTTTCCCCTTTTTTTGTATGGGCGACCTTACATTTGGTATCAGAGCCAGGTTTTAGTTCCTAGGATTTGTTATTTAAGGTTGCGTTCGAATATATGTTTTACCTAAAATAAATGTTGATTGAAAAAATATCTTACTAGTACAATTTGAATTGATGATTGAATGAGTGTAGGAAGAGGGAGACACTTACTCGAGATTCTTAGTCTTCTAGTGCGTCTTCCAGATAGCTTGTCGCTCTTTGAATTTTGAATTCCGTGATACGATGGTGTAGAGACTTGAGAAGTTTTTCCTCCCTCACCCCTCTCGTATCCAAAGAGGGTGGGACAAAGATTACTTTTGGAATTGTGGGCTGAGGTACTTTTCATCCGAGTAGCAGACCGAATTGGGAACCTCACCATCGATTTAAAGTGGGTTCGTTGGATCGAAAATCTAAAGATAGTCTGCTTATTTTGGCTCATGGGTACTCCTAGACACGACAACTATGTGACCATAGAGGGGAACCATATACCAAAGAACCATTGGGTATATGACCAAGTAATGCAAGTCTTTTCGGACAAAGTAGCTATTATGGAACACAACACAATCCAAAGTCTACCTCCCCTACTATCAGTTTTTCGTATCTTAGAAACCACTGTGGGACCCCCATATTTTACCTACGTGGACCACTCGAGTCTTATGCCTTAGTTAAGCTTAGGAGTCTCTGTTATGATGAATAAAGACTAAATACATTAGTCTCAAATATTTTATGATGCAGCATACCTTAAAGGCTCATACTCCATACTTTGCTAATGATGGAAGCTTGGCAATATGGTTTGCACAAGGCATGGAGCAATCACATTGTCAAGCGCAATGTGGATTTTAAAAGTCAAAGGATCATGGAGGTGGAATACATGTTGGAAATACACGTACACGAAGAGATAGGGACAAAGTGACTCAGAGAGAGAGGAGGAAGAGAGTTACACCATATACACTCCCAAAATACTAGTTCATATTGATTATGAGTTTGTATATATAGGTGAGATCTAGGTCAAGTTAGGGTGTGATATATATAGCTCCAACACCCCCACTCAAACAAAGGTCTCTAGTTGCGAGTGAAAAAACCCTTGGGGAGTATAAGAGAAAAACCCGAGCCCCTATACATACATGATGTCATATACAAAAGATCAATGTGCATAGTGTGAAAGAGTATCTACAGGATACAAAAATACATTTTGTACAAGTTTAATTATTCAGGGTGTGAGTATGAAAAGTATTAATCTCCAAAGCATGAAGATGCAACAACTCCAAGTTCTCCACGTAATGATGTGAATCGAGCTTCCCTCAGTCTTGTGGTGAGTACGCTAAACTTGAATACCAAGACAAGAGAGAATCTCACAACAAAGATCCACCATCTCAAAAGCCAATGATAAAATCTTCTTTTATGAGTTGCATAAAGTCAAGATTATTGGAAACAAGTATGGTATCATCCACGTATAGAGCAAGAAAAACAAATAGAATACCTTCGCACTTGACATATATATTAGGATCAGAGAAACAAGAGATAAATCCTTTCGATGTGAGGAAGAGATCAATTTTGATATACCAAGAATGTGATGCCTGCTTTAAACCATAAAGAGCGCGATGAAGATGACACACAAGATGTTCCTTTTTGCCACCAAGAATTGAAAATCCTTCTAGTTGTTCCATATAAATCTCTTCTTTGAGATCACCATTAAGAAAAGCAGTTCTCACATCCATCTGATGAATCTCAAAATCAAAATGAGTAGCAAATGCCAAAAGGACACGTATGCTAGTCATGTGAACAATAGGGAAAAATGTATCGTGATAATCAACACCTGCAACTTGTGAGTATCCTTTTGTAATAACCAAACGAGCTTTGAACTTATCAAAAGATCCATCAGCCTTTGTCTTTGTTTTATATACCCATTTGCACTTGATAGGAACATGATTAGGAGGAAAAGAACCCATGTACCTTTGGAAATCAAAGAATCATATTCGACTTGCATAGCCTCCTGCCAGTGATCCTTTTGTGGAGAAGAGATAGCTTCTGTATAAGTTGCCGGATCTTCATGAACATTCATAGCATCATCAAAACTGTCATCATAGACATTCATAGCATGATTTGAAACATGTTCAATATCAATGGGAAGATCGATGTGTATATATCAAGATTATCACTAGAATCCTTTGTAGGGTCTTCACAATCCTTCATAGGAGAAGAAGGATGCACAACACCTTAATAGATACAATGATTATCAAACACAAAAGGAAAAGCAGTGAGTAAGGATTATATATCATTAGAATCCTTCCTAGACCATGTACCCCCCATCAAACGTTCATTGAATATAGCATCACAAGTGATGATGACTTTATGAGAAGTAGGATCACAAAATTTGTATCCTTTAGAATTATAAGAATATCTAATAAATATAACTTTCAAACCAAGAGGATCCAACTTTTTCACGTTTCTTTTGGCACGTGAATATAACAAATGCATCCAAAGGTGAAAAAATGTGATACAAAAGGAGTTTTCCCTGTCCAAATTGTAATGGGAATCTTACCGGCAGGTGCAGTTGTGGAAAGATGATTTTGAACAAAGACTACTGTATGAACTACTCAACCCAAAAGCTCCTGGATAATCCAGAATGAATAAGCATACATCTTATAGCATTAAGGATGGTTCGATTCTTACACTCTGCAATGCCATTTTGTTGAGGAGAATATGGAACAGTGAACTCATGATGAATTCCTTATTTAATACAATAGTCATCGAAGAGATTTGAAATATATTCTCCACCATTTGTCACTGCGGAGAGTCTTGATAGAGTGACCAGTGTGTGAAGTTCAACTGCTTTCTGATATTGCTTGAATATGGATAAGGCTTCGGACTTATGCCTCAAGAGAAAAACATATGTGAAACGAGAGAAATCATCAATGAAGGTAATGAAATAATGATAGTGAGATTTGGAGGGAGGAAAAGGTCCACAAATATCCGTATGCATGAGATCTAAAAAGGCATGTGAATGTGTAGAGGTAGATATATGAAAAGGTTTTCAATGATGCTTGCCAAGAGCACAATACTCACAAATGCCCATATGAGGACGAGCTTTAAGATCCATATCTTTGACGAGATCACAATGATGAATATCAAGAATCTTTGCAAAATCTGAATGGACAAATCAATGATGCTATAACTTGCAATCAAGATCTCCTGCAGAAGTAACAACATTTGCAACATCATCATTTAAAGAGAGCTCAAACAGATTACCACGTGGAGGAGCTACTGTGATGGTATGCCCATTCTTCTCAATTCAACACTTTGTATGATCAAAACCAACAAAAAGACCAAGATGAACAAGCCGGCCAATAGAAAGAAGATTCCGTTGAAGATCTAAAACATGCAAAACTCCTCGCAATATTCTGGTAGAGAAAAGGGTGCCAAGATATAGATCACCAACACCCATGACTTGACAAGTAGTATCATCAGCAAGATACACCAATTTCTTAATTGGAAGAGCATGATAATTACGAAGCCATTGAGATTGGTAATAAGTAATATTACCAGTAGCACCAGAATCAACAATAAAAACAGAACCATCTTGAGCAAGCAATACTCTTCCAGGAGAAATATCATGATGAACACAGTTTACCTCCTGATGATTATGTTCATCACTACAGCATATGCGCGATTGCGATCTTGATCATATCGCCTTTTAAAACAACGATGAGATGGATGATCTGTAATAATGACCACAATAGTCACACAAGGAGTATGATTTTTGGAGAAACTCGAATATGAGGTTTCTTGGTGGTAATGCCATGTTCCTCATCATATTGACATGCCCAACAATCAGAGACAATATGACCATTCTTATCATAATAAGAACAATGTTTATTAGGATAGGAAAGTCGAGAAGAATTGCCACCTTGATAAGAGAGACCACCATGAGTAAAACACGAAAAGGAATGCTTATGAGCAATACAAGACATTGTGGAATCTGCAGCTTCTTGTGTATTCAAAATAGTGTCAAAATTCTCTGTACGACATTCGTGTCTTTGAGAATATTCAACAAGAGAAGTACAAGTAGTGTCAAAATCAATGCCATCCTTGTTAGATAGAATAGTGACAATATTATCATATGAATGATCCTTGACCGTATGAAGAAGATGTGTAACCAACTGATTTCATGCAATAGGAGCACCAACAGCAGAGCAAGTTGATTGGCAATGTCTTTGAAGGATTCAATATGCGAAGTCATAGAAGTACCAATTTTGTATTGTAAATTGTTCAGGAGATTAGGAAGATAAAGAATTTCTGTAACAGATTTCTTCTCAAAAGTAATAAGAAGATACTGCCATATATCATGCAAAGTAGGAAGATTCAATACATCTAGCATAAGAGAATCATGAAAAGTAGGAAGATTCAATACATCTAGCATAAGAGAATCATAAAGAGCAGATAAGATATACCAAATGAGTAGCTTTATTACGACGGATCCAATACGAGTAATCAATTTTCCATTGCTAAAAAATAGGACCAACAGTAATAAGAGCGTTATCCTGTTCTTCTACATATCAACAGGTTGAGACGACATACAAGAATGCCCAAAACAATATCAAAAAGATCATCACCTTCAAGTATCAACATCATCTTGGCCTTCCATCTGGGAAATCCTTGGCCTTGAAACAGGGGAAATCCTTGGCCTTGAAACAGGGAAACAGATCGTTGACTAGATGGAAAACCATTAATGAGAATAAAAGCTGCCATCTCTCAGATTGCGAGAATATGTATAGAACGTGATCACAGAATTTGTAGACCATGAAACGAGAACATAAACACTTAGAAGGACCGTGCAAGTTATATGAGATACGTGTACGAAAAGTGAGTGGCAATGAACTTGTCAAATATAGAATGTGATTTACGAGTTACGAAAAGCAAGTGGCGATGAAAAGTAGTACCCGAAAATAGACGAAACGTGATATGCAATAAGAGAGTAACTCCAAAAATAGTTGGAGCATTGCTATTTTGAGATGTGGACGAGCCCAAAAATTGGCTGTTTTTGGATTAAAACATGAAAAGCGTGTAGCACACGAAAAAATGAGGAAAAATTTGTTTCATGAAAAATACCATACCTTTCAACTCCAAACTCCGATGAAGCCAAGCAAATACTCAGAATTCACCGCACGAGCTACACGTTGCCTGATTTCCTATTTTAAGTGTTGTTTATCTGAAATGACATAACTTTTGATAGGAATATCATATTGATAAACCAATTGACTCTATAGAAATCTTGCGATGCCATCATGCACACACCAAAAATTGATTTTGGTATCAATTGTGTTTCTATAATACAATTCTAATTAGGATAAGATAGGGTGGCCCAGATCGCCCATCCAAGGACCTCCATAAACTTGTTAACAGTGTGATTAATCACTGGAATTCTACAAAACATGAATAAGAGATTAAATGAAACATAGAACATGCACATGAATGGAATTAACACAATTGATACTTCCTTTCTCTTCTCTTCACAATAGCAAGATCGATGATGCTCTGATACCATGTTGAAAATACACGTACACGAAGAGATAGGGACAGAGTGACTCTCAGAGAGAGAGAAGGAGGAGGAGAGTTACACCATATACGCTCCCAAAAGACTAGTTCATATTCATTATGAGTTTGTATATATAGGTGAGATCTAAGTCAAGTTAGGGTGTGATATATATAGCTCCAACAATACATGATGCTGATCGCATGAGACAATTTCTCGAATGGTGGTATAAGAGGATAGAGATAAGGTATGAGGAGGAGATGTTAAAGTCCATACCTAATGAGTCAAAAGAGGTATATAGAGCGAGACATATAATAAAAATAGCACACTATGAGAATTCAACAGCGAGAGAGCACCATACAAACTGATTGAGGTCTTAGGAAAGGATTCGTAGTCAATGGAAATGTAGAAAGAAATCTAATGATGGTAGTCTAGTAAATGCAAACTTTATTAGTGCAACAATTGATTTAGCAGTCCTATTAAATTGTGAGAATGATACTTTATTTTTGATATATTTGTGTGTGTGTGTGTGTGTGTGTGTATACACATAAGTATATGTGTGTATACACACAGACACATATACATATATATATTGTACTTAGTATCTCTTATCAAACTTGTGAATATAAAGTGTGAAAGATAAAGTCATTGCACTTTACTTCACTTCACTCTCAAGAAGTAGTATGGCACGCACAAAGAAGTCTGCTTATAAAACCCCAGTTAAGGTATGACCACAACTGCATCCTAGTTCTAACAATGAAACTGATAGTGAACGTACACCATCCGCCGACAATGGTGGTGTTGCCCCACCACCAAACAACAGGTTCTACAAATGCACATAGCTCCTCCAGGTCTAGCTCCAATGGGTCCTCCATGTGAGAAAGAAGAGATGAGAGAAGAGAATGTACTCAAGAACTCATCAATGAACCACTAGCCAACTTCATTAGAAATGAATTACAATGCCTCATATATATAGAAAAGTTCCTCCACCCAAAAATGTGTGTAAATAGGAAAAAATGGAAATGAATGCTATAAATCCCAAAAATGCCTAAAGGCTAAAGAGTGTGCCACTAGTGTGACACCATCTGGAGATGACACCTATCCAACACCTCCTCTTCAGGTCCAGATGGGAGGACCAACGCCAACGCGCTGAAAAAGATAATCCAAGGTAGGTCGAGGAAGAGGCTTGGTAAACAAATCAACAACATTATCTTTAGTAGGACAATACTCAAGCTGAATGCGACCTTCAGAAATCCAATCACGAACAAAATAAAAATGAACATCAATGTGTTTGGATCATCCTCGAATAACTAGATTTTTGGCTAAAGCAATAGCACTATATGAATCTGAGTAGATGAGTGTCGGAGTAGATGAACATCCAAGGTGATTCAGAATTTGAGAAAGAGCATCAGACTTCTTAGGTAAGAAATAAACCCATGATTTGCGAGAGAAGTCATCCACAAGAAGCATATAATACTTGGATCCACCAAGCGATTGTACTTCCATAGGTCCTGCAAGATCAGCATGAATAAGCTCAAGTATGCGTGTGGCCCTATGAGTAGCCTCCTCTAGAAAAGAAGCCCGATGTTGCTTTCCTTGAGTACAAGAAGAACAAATATGATGGCAAGGTTTCTGAAGCTTTGGTAGACCTGTAACCATGTCATGTGAGACAAGATGTTGCAAAGTAGCAAGAGGAACATGGCCAAAGAAGAAATGCCATAGATCACTATCTTCATTAGAAACAAGTGCTTTAGGAGAAGCAAATAATTGATGAAGATGAGACTCATGTGGTGGCAACTGTGCTATAAAAGAGCTTATATGATAAAGCCCAGCATTTTGATAACCATGTGCCACACAAGAAAGTGACTGTCTATCAATGATTTCAATCACTTCATCATCAAAGTAAACCCCAAGACCTTTAGAAGTAGCCTTAGTGACTGTCTATCAATGATTTCAATCACTTCATCATCAAAGTAAACCCCAAGACCTTTAGAAGTAGCCTTAGAGATAGAAAATAAGTTGGCAGACATCTTAGGCACATGCAAAACATCATGTAAGATAGCATCTCCAAAAGAAACATCACCAATACCAATCACAGGGAGAGATGAAGCATCACCAATGTTAACTGATGAAGAGATAGAATTATAGTTTTCCAATAAGGAAGAACTATTCGTCATGTGAGAGGTAGCACCACTATCGGCAATCCACTCATCCGCAGTATGCGTATCAAGATCTTTGATTACCACAAGTGATGTGTCACATGAAGAAGTAGAAGACATAGCAACATATGCAATCTTGGCGTTACCGTCTTCCTTCTTGTATTTGTTTTTGTCGTGAGAAGATGTTGATGTAGAAGAACCCTTAGATTTGGATTCAAGTTCAGCTTTTACCTTCTTGGATGCCACCTTCTTAGCAAAACAATGATCCTCCGTATGGCCACTACAACCACAGAAAGTGCACTCCTTGGAAGAATCCTTTGATTTGTCCTTGTTGCCTTTGGTTGAAGAATCTTTAGCATTGAAATTAGAGCCTTTGTGTTGATCATTCCCCTTGCCTTTGCCTTTGCCCTTGCCTTGGCTTACAAAAGCTGAGTCCTTTTTGTTTTGCTTGCGAGTAAGGCACTTATCATGAAGAAGACCCATAGTCTCTTCAAAGGAAGGGAAAGGAACTTGAAGAAAGATGTTATCTTTGAACAATTCAAAAGAAGAAGGCAATTTACCAAGTAGCTTGTGGACCGGATTGCTTATCAATGTACCAAACTCTTCAAGTTGCCGCTTGATTCGATTGAATTCTCCAAGCTTCTCCACTATGTTGTCGGATTCGGAGATAGAAAGCTTATCCAAATCTTCTTCCAACTTAGCTATCTTAACCGTTGAAAGTCTTCCATATTGCATTTGTATAGCGTGCCATATTTGTTGAGCCGTACTCCTTGTAGAGAGAAATTGAGACACAACTGATGTAGACATGCCATGCACAAGTAAAGCTTTGGCCCATGCATCCATATAGGTTTGATATTGAGAAGGCACCATATGAGGAGAAGTGATTATAGACCACACCCCGACGCTTTCCAAAAGAAGTTGCATAAACAAGGACCAAGTGTGGTAGTTGTTTGGGGTAAGCTTTTGTGAATCAAAAAGACTTGGAAGGCTCAAAGATTGAGTGAATGGGTTAAAGGGCTGATATGATTGAGTGGGGAGAGGAGTAGTAGTGGAAGGAATCATAGTAGATGAAGTTGCCATAAAAGGCATAGATGATGTAGGGGAATATACCATAGAGGGCATAGAAGTATGTGGATAGGAAGGCATAAAGAACAAAGAAGAAAGAGAGAAGTTGCCATAAAAGGCATAGATGATGTAGGGGAATATACCATAGAGGGCATAGAAGTATGTGGATAGGAAGGCATAAAGGACAAAGAAGAAAGAGAGAAAGGATCCATAGAAGGTAATGGATATGACGGAAAAGAGAAAGTAGAAGCACCTACCGAAGAAGGAATTGCACCAACTTCCGTTGTAGTAGTTCCGGTCCAACCGTCGTAGGAGATGTAGGATCCATAGTATCTTCAAGTTTGCCTTTGTCTTTTGGAGTAGAGGACTTCCGAGATCCCATAGGGAGAGGAGGGTGGGAAAACACAAGGGAAAAAGTGTCGTACCTTCAAAAACGCAGCCACCAATAGATGGGCTGTCCACCAAGGAAGTATCTCTAAAATATGCACAAAGATAGTGCAAAAACGTAGCCCCAAAATGTAGCCGATATATGAACCAATAGACTCCGTAGAAACCACCAAAAGAGGGCTGAGAATGTAGCCTTAGGTAGAAGGAGTATGGAGGAGTTGATTATCCACAAAAACGCAAACACAAAGTGTGTAGCAAAGTGGAATTTTTAGCTGGTAGAAAGGCGTAGAAAAGAGGATGAATATGTACCTCAAAACACCATGAAATGGGCTGAAGTTGATGATGAAAATGTAGCCAAGAAATCTCTCCACAAGAAGCCTCCAAAAAAACGCTACCACATAAAGGGAAAACTAGTTGGCAATGTTTTCACCGCAAGTAGAGTTGTAGGACTCGGATTGAAGTGCTTTAAAAACACACTTGTAGAGGATGGTAAGGGGTTGGTTTGAATCCTCTTGCATCATTGAATGAGTGCAAGGATGATGAGTAAGGGCTTCTGCAAAAAACGCAAGCAGAAATTCTACATGCAGGCAGTCTGCGAAGAATAACTCAAAAATGGTGAGGAATTTGCGAAAACTTTCTTTTGCAAAGTTGTAGACCACGATGATTCCAGTCGGTTTCGCGGGCATAATCGTCAAAAACGCATTTGTTTAGCAGATAATCAAAGAATAAAAAACGTAATTGAAAGTGGGGTTGTTGAAGAGGACTAGAGGTAGAGAGGAAGAAGGATAAGGAGGCTCTATGTGCGCCACCACCTTGCTCTGATACCATGTGAGAAAGAAGAGATGAGAGAAGAGACAATGTACTCAAGAACTCATCAATGAACCACTAGCCAACTTCATTAAAAATGAACTACAATGCCTCATATATATAGGAAAGTTCCTCCACCCTTTCCTCCACCCAATGTGTGTAAATAGGAAAAAATGGAAATGAATGCTATAAATCCCAAAAATGCCTAGAGGCTAAAGAGTGTACCACTAGTGTGACACCATCTAGAGATGACACCTATCCAACACTCCATGACCACCTCACATAATATAGAAAAGATAGAGACTAGGCACTATTTCCCTTCGAGACATAAGGAAGTATCAAAAGGAAATGGACTTGCTTATACCAAAGGCCCCTATCACAAGCTAGCCAGGGAAGTGATGCAAGATCTTCAAAAGACATCTACAAGGAGGTACTATGCACAATATTATAGTAACCCCATTGATTTTGTTGGTCAGCTCAAGCATTGATGGAAATTCAAACATCAACTGAAATTATCTGGTTGATTTATTGCACGATGGCCAATTGGCACCTATCCATGCCAAGCGTATCACCGTTTCAAAGATAAGGATTTATGGTTGGAATCTAGAGTTATAAAACTTTCCCAAATGTTTCTCTATTCTGTTAAGCTTCAATTGTAACTTGATTTGACAGCCCAATGTCCAACTACAAGCTATGTAAGTAGCAAATTTTGGTGAGTTGTCATTTTCACATTCCAATGGTTGTATGATGGGGATTTGGCCACCCAATCATCTTGGAATGCCATTCCAATATCCCACTGACATCTCTTTCTCTTACCATCTTTTACAACAACTTATTTTTCTTTATCTGCTAGATTTACTTGGGATGAAGATGTGGAACAGCTATGTGGACTGCACTTTGATATGCCTTGCATTACATGAGAACATGATGTAGTAGTTGTAGTTGTTGATTCCAAAGACTTTGCATTACTAGCAAGGCTTTTCCTTGATGAATCCTCTATGGAAAAATTCATAGAATTCTCAAAATGGAAAAATTGGGCCAAGCTTCTTTTGGAAATCACAACACCATCTTCTTTCTTGGATCCATGCCAAATCACTATGATAAGAAAGAAAATCAAGCCTGAAAGAAGACAAGAATGATGATTAGTATCAACGGTTATAAACCACTATACACACACCCTAGACCGATACCAAAAGAAACAACAAATCACTACTACTAAAAGAACATAATAAACTACATGTACAAGAGTAAATTTTATGTTTTCTTCATGTTCCAAACATGAAAATATAATGAGAAACCATGGATGAGGTGTCTAAATTCATACCACACAATAGTAAATAAGGCCTATTCCAAATTTATCAAAACTTAATTTCACAACCATAAGTAGAAGTTATCAAAATGAAAGAATTAGTATTGTGGCCATTACTCCATGGAATAGGCAAACCACCATGGGAAAATACACCTAGCTCGGAAGAGTAGAAGAAAAATTAAGGACAGAAAAAAAAACAAGGCATTACCTAGCTGTACATGCAAATCATGGGTAGCATAGATAAGACCATGCTCATCACTAGGGGTCATACGAATCCCACATGAATAAGGACAAGGTATCATCAAAAGCCATGGGGAGACAATGCTCACAAGCTTCTTCACTAATCCCTTATTCAACACACCCTAAAGCAAGTGCATTCCATGAGACATCTCAAAGTCCAAGAATGGCCCAATAGGTGTAAGAACCATTCTTTTCATGCAAAACTGACCCCAAGGCTTCCAAGAATAGCCCTATGGCCATTCTTTTCATGTAATTTTAAATTAATAATGCCCCCATAGCAACCTTCAAGAATGCCCTTAGTGCATGCTATTATTTATGTAGGACCATTCCTTATGGGTGATATGCATGAAGTTATCTTTTTTAGCTCTTGTGCATTGTTGCTTTATTTATTTTTGTAAATATGTTAGAACTATTTTTAAATTGTCTTACAAAAATCACTTGCATAGGAAAAGATGTCAAGCAAAAGATACCTTTCATTTCCCTCAAGCATTGACATGGCCAGCAGAGACTCAAAGGATTGGTACCTTGATCTCTATGACCTTCAGGGCAAAAAGCTACATCGGATCCATCTCTTCATTGAGATGGAAGATAGAACGAGTCTTTTGAGGGTAGGGGACACGTCAAGGCAATCAATGTTTCTGTGGTAGATTTGCATCAAGAAATCAAATGCATTGATGTTGAGACCCATGGGGATCTCACATAATTTGGAGCTCGTTTGCTCACTTTATAAGCATAAAACTCACTCATGGAAACCACCTCTAAGAGCCAAAGTGTGCTTACATAAGTTTCCATAAAAGGGGGGGGAGAGAGAAAAAAGTAAAGTGTCCTTAAGATGGGGGGAAAGGGAAACTAAACTAGAGGGGGGAGATGGAGAGTTACCTCTTAAGTCTATTCACAATGGGGAGGGGGGAGATGGAGAGTTACCTCTTAAGTCTATTCACAATGGGGAGGGGGGAGGGGGGGAATAGTGTAGGACATGCCCTCACAAAACCACAAGGCAAGGGCTGGATGATGGAAGAAATTCTATAGAGCCTACTTGGAGATGGGCTTGCTGTCAGATACAGGCCATCGGGTACAACCTCTGCTCTCAGAGTGTTGGGTATCGGCCATGGAGGGGTACTGGGGGGTTCTATAGGGGTTGGTAAGGGTGCAAGTGCAAGGAAAGAGAGAGAAAAGTGCGGTGCAAAGGACGATGTATGGTGAAAGTACATTGGTTTGTGGTTGCTTGAGTCTGGGGAAAGGGATGTGCCTATATGATGCAGGCCAAAGGTGAGGTATGCATGTACCTTTCGAGTCAGTGTGTTTTGGATGTAACTCGCCTTTTATAGCGTTTGGGATTTAATACAATTAACATTTTGGGAGTAACTATGTTTCAAATGTATTTTCATATGTCAATATGTCCGTTTGTACAAATTAGAATCAGCCCCAAATTGTTTTTCACAATGCTGATGAGCAACGGAAGTAGCAATGATAACATTTTTTTATCAGCGAGGGGCATCGCTGATTCGGTGCAAATAGCGACACTAATTTTTTTTATCAATGACACTGCTGAGCGACAAAAATAGGGACGCCGATGGTTTTATGAGCACCACTGAGCAACAAAAATAGTGATGCTGATGTTTTTTGATAGCTCTGTCATGAGCGACGAAAATAGCATGGGATATATCAACAGTTATAGCATCGAAAAAATAGTGATAGTTATAGTGGATCTTATAGCTACACTTACACCCCAACACTTTTCTAAATCCTTTTATAAAAGTCACACTATAACCATCACTAACCCCGAGTCTTTTTATTGTAGTGATACATTGAGATTGTTAACTCTCTTGTTCTATTGTTGTTGTACTCCTCTCTCTCTTTTTGTTAGTTTGTGTGTATATTTCCTATACATATGTATAGATGTACAATTCCCTTCGCATATACATGTGAATAATTTGTGTGTATATTCTCTATAAATGTGTATAAATGTACAATTCCCTTTGCATATAGATGTGAATAATTTTCAGGGAGTGGAGATGTTCTAGGGGGTAAAGATTTAGGCTTTATGGAAATGCCCTGTTCCTATTGCAAGTCATTCCTAGACTTCACGGAGGCTTGTGTAAGCTTTTTGTAGCCATCCTTTCAATCTTTTATTCAATTGTTGTGAATATTGTTTTAGGGTGCACTTGGTTGTTGATGCTATTGAGTTATCAAGGATTAAAGGTGGTAAGAGGATTTCATAAGCACATGGATAGGACTTCCAAGTTCCTAGAGAGATGTTGACGTTGATACAAGAACTTGTTGAGTAGCAGGACTTTGACTCCTGCGAGTTCACGAAAGCCATCTGTTTGGTTTTTTTTTAAAATTCCGGGGCATCGCTTAAGTGTCGCCTACATTATTAATGTCGCTTAAGCAATGCCTTGATGTTTGTAAGTGTCATTTCAGACATCGTTTATATGATGCATATTTACACATTACTTATGAGACAATATATGCGAGGGTCATTGCGATAAGGTTTTTTCAGCTTTAAAATGTGTCTTTTGTACAATGTTCATGATCACGTAAATGACATCCTTGAAAAACCCCATCAATTCGAGTCCATCGCTAAGGGGGGTTGTGTTGTAGTGAGAAGAACCTCCTAGATTTGGCTCCTCCCATTGACACATCTACCAAAACATCACGAGTGATACCTGATTGCTTATCATCCATTTTAGGTTGCGCATGTCCACCATTAAAGACCATGTTAGAGAGTAATATCTCACACTGCTATAAACGTGCATCCGATAGCTCTAATAGCAAAATGGAATCATGAGCATAGTCAAGATGAACCTTTAATAGCTTATCCAGTACTCTAATTTCTCCATGTAAAGTATAAATGTGAACTATCTCTAGATTTATTAAAAATATGTGATCCCAATTGGGATCCTTAGGCACAATACATGGTTTATCCCTTATTTTGACTTTTTTTGTAAACGTTTCCTTGCTCTTGGTCTTTACTTTACCTTTATCCTTGGTTTGGTCTTCATCTCTAGCTACTTCCTTTATTTTGTCTTTGGATGGAGGCTTGGTAAAATCCATTGTAGGGTTATACCATTCCAAATTGTTCATGCATGCCATGCAATAGAGGCATGGGTTTACTAATCTAGGACCACCACACACCCCATACATACACTTCAGTGCTTTTAGGCTGGCATTAATGTGCCACTCCATTGTAAAGTTTCCTACCTCATCCACCCCCACAAGCTTCTCACCTTTATTCTGAGCATCAATGATGCTTTTAATTTTTGTGTGCCAAAACAATCACTTGAGAGCATCATGATTCTTATTTGGAACTACATCTACCCCCCTAGGGAACATAGCTCCATCTCTAATTGTGCACTATGTAATGGCTAGTCTCCCTTACTTTGAGCATAATTGAAAGCTTTGTTCATTAGTCCTATATTTATTCTTTTCATTTTTTTTATGTTTAAGGATTTGTGCCTCATCATCAAGCTTGATAACAAAAATCAGATTACCCTCATAGTCCTCTACTATACTGATAAAACTTCACCATAGCTTATTGGACAGCATCTATAAATATGTTATTATACATGTTATAGTGGTAGAGGATCCGAGGCTAAAGCATGTTGATTATTAATGTAGGCCCCCAATCTTTGGTAGTCGATTGGTTCCACCAGGATAGCTGTGGAAGCCATTTGCGCGAGCCGCTGAATGAATACACATCCGTGTCAGATTACCCGAATGTGGTTATTAAGTTGGTGCCCAGATGTCCTTTGCAAAGTTGTAAACCGTTGCTATAGATCATCATACTCACTCTCCAAATGATTTAGTTCTATTGTCAGGTGTGTCTGTTGCGCTGTAGCTTCTTGCTGTGTGGAATTGCCTTTTCAACCTACACTTGTGCATGGAAAAGTATGGCCCTAGGGCCATTCTTGCAAGAATAGTCCTAGGAAGAATGGCCCTAGGACTATTCTTAGATGCACCCATGGCCCCTTGGGCCATTCTTGGATGCCCCCATGGCCACTATTTCATGCACTGTGATGCATTTTAAAGTACAACAATGAATATATAAGGCATTGGGGTCATGTAGGAATGGTCCTTACACCTATCGTGCATGAAAAGAATAGACAATCCTAAAAATGACCTTGCGGCCTTGGGGTCATGCAAGAATGGCCCTAGGGCCATTCTTCCTCATGTTGTGCATGGAAAAGAATGGCCCTAGGGCCATTCTTGCAAGAATGATCCTAGGAAGAATGACCTTGGAGTCATGTAAGAATGGTCCTAGGTCTATTCTTCCACATGTTGGGTATGAAAAGAGGCCATCGTTGGATGCCCCATGGCCAATCCAAAATGACCTTGAGGCCTTGGGGTCATGCAAGAATGGCATTTGGGGTAATTCTTCTACCTGTTGTGCATGAAAAGAATGGCTCCAGGGCCATTCTTGGATGCCCCATGGCCACCCAAAAATGACCTTGAGGCCTTGGGGTCATGCAAGAACTGCCCTAGGGCTGTTCTTCCATCTGTTATGCATGAAAGGAGGCCATCCTTCGATGTCCCATGGCCAATCCAAAATGACCTTGAGGCCTTGGGGTCATGCAAGAATGGTCTTTGGGGTCATTCTTCCACCCTGTTGTGCATGAAAAGCCCGAGGGCCATTCTTGGATGCCCCATGGCCATCCCAAAAATTACCTTGAGGCATTGGGGTCATGCAAGAATGGCCCTAGGGCCATTCTTCCTCATTTTGTGCATGAACAGAATAGCCCTAGGGCAATTCTTGCAAGAATGGGCCTCAGGACCATTCTTGGATGTACCCATGGCCACTATTTCATGCACTATGATGCATTTTAAAGTAAAACGGTGGATATTTTAGGCCTTCGGGTCATGTAGGAATGGTCCTTACACCTGTTATACATGAAAAGAATGGCCCTAGGGCCATTCTTGGATGCCCCCATGGCCAACCCTGACCCCATGAGGCCTTGGGGTCACGCAGGAATGGCCCTAGGGCCATTCTTCCACCTCTTGTGCATGGAAATAATGTCCATTTGGCCATTCTTGGATGTCCCCAAGGCCATTATATCACGCTCTTGGATGCATTTCAAAGTAAAACAGTGGATATTTGAGGCCTTGGGGTCATGCAAGAATGGCCCTTACACCTGTTGTGCATGAAAAGAAAGGCCCTTGTGACATTCTTGGATGCCCCAATGGCCATTCCAAAAAGACCTTGAGGCCTTGGGGTCATGAAAGAATGGCCCTAGGGTCATTTGTCTACCTATTGTGGATGAAAATAATGGTCCTATGGCCATTCTTGGATGAAAAGAATGGCCCAATAGCCCTGTGGCCACTATTTCATGCACTATGATGCATTTTAAAGTAGAATGGTGGATATTTTAGGCCTTGGGGTCATGTAGGAATGGTCCTTACACCTTGTAGATGAAACGAATAGCCTTAAGGCCATTCTTGGATGCCCCATGGCCATCTAAAATTTCCCATAGCCATCCCAAAAATGACCTTGAGGGGTTGGGGTCATGCACGAATGAAAAAGAATGGCCCTAGGGCCATTCTTGGATGCCCCCATGGCCAACCTTGACCTTGAGGCATTGGGGTCATGTAGGAATGGCGCTAGGGCCATTCTTCCACCTCTTGTGCATGGAAATAATGGCCATTTGGCCATTCTTGGATGTCCCCATGGCCACGATTTCACGCTTTCAGATACATTTCAAAGTAAAACATTGGATATTTGAGGCCTTGGGGTCATGCAAGAATGGCCCTTGCACCTGTTTGCAAGAAACGAAAGGCCCTTGGCACATTATTGGATGCCCCAATGGCCATTCCAAAATGACCTTGAGACCTTAGGGTCATACAAGAATGGCCCCAGGGCCATTCGTCCACCTGTTGTGGATGAAAAGAATGGCCGTATGGCCATTCTTGGATGCCCCCATGGCCATCCCAAAATGACTTTGAGGCCTTGGGGTGCATGAGAGGAATGGCCCTATGGCCCCCATATGGTGCATGAGAGGAATGGCCCTATGGCCCCCATATGGTGTATGAAAAGAATGGCGCTATGGCCATTCTTGGATGCCCCCATATCCATCCCAAAATGACCATGAGGCCTTGGTGTCATGCAAGCATGGCCATAGGGCCATTCTTCCACCTGTTATGCATGAAAAGAGTCCTTTCAAAATGACCTTCAGGCCTTGGGGTATTGCAAGAATGCCCTTTGGGGTCATTCTTCCACCTATTGTGCATGAAAAGAATGGCCCTAGGGCCATTCTTGGATGCCCCATGGCCATCCCAAAAATGACCTTGAGGCCTTGGGGTCATGCAAGAATGGCCCTAGGGCCATTCTTCCTCATGTTGTGCATGAAAAAGAATGGCCCTAGGACCATTCTTGGATGCACCAATGGCCCCTTCGGGTCATCCAAGAATGGCCCTCGAGCTATGCCTGCATGCCCCCATGGCCACAATTTCATGCAATGTTATGTATGAGGCCTTGGGGTCATGTAGGAATTGTTGAGATTCAAGCTCGATGTCAGCTTGTGCCAGTTACACTATGTGCTGGCATGTTAGATAGTAACATGTGTGAGACATAAATGACCACGTCCAGCTCATCATAGTGTGTGGACATTAGCTAGGGTTAGCTGTGTGTGGACACAACACAAGTAGTGTGTTGTAGATTATGGATTATGCCTTTTTGCATTATGTGAGAAGGGATATGGCTTCTCTGTATGGTTAGGGTTTGATTAATACATTAGGGTTTGCTCCTGTGTGTGTGTCTCCTCTCCCCCTCTACCTGTTTTTCATCATGGTATCAGAGCGTGGTGCTCTCTATTAGGGTTTATGAGTGAGTGAGAGAAGAGGGAGAAGAAGCTATGAAGAAAAGCTGTGGAGCTTGCCATTGGAGTTGTGAAGCTTGGAGCACACTGATTTTCACCAAATATGAGAGCTTGGCCTACCGGGTAAGGAATACTAAACATCCTTGAGCAGATTGTAGGTGCAAAAACACAACATCAGATTTGAGTTGCCCAAAGCAAAGAAAAATTCTGTTTTGCAAGCTCTCCATTGAAGCTTGAGTGTGGTGAATGTATGAGGCAAATGGATGAAAATCTGACAAAGAATCATGTATCTGGAAAATGGGAATGTATTGGCAACTCATGTGCAATCCTACAATGAATTTGGAGCAAGTTTGATGCATTGGAGTGATTGAAAATTCACTGTTTTGAAACCCTCACAAAAACAGAGAATAGAGGTTCAATTTTTATGCAATTGGAGGCGGTCTTTTGCAAAAATCAACACATTGGTGGCTTGGGTGCATGCCTAGGAGTGTTGGGAACTCACATATATCATCAATAGCCACTATTAACTCTCCAAACCTCCTCTACAGCAGGTAGCGTAGCCTAAAGGCAAGAAATAGACCAGAAAATGTATCCCTTAGCAAAGGGGAGGCCAAATTCTAGCTTGGTGATTGATTAACATCAAAATTTCCTTAGCAATTTTGTGATACGCACATATGAGAAGGTTGCTATGTGGTTGGTTGGAGCAATTATGCATTTTGGAGCTGATTATGAGCTGATTATGAACTGACTAGACAGGCTGTATACAGTGATTAGTGAAATATGTTAAAAATACAAGTGAATACGGTGTGTGCGGGAACAAGCCCTTGGTTAGAGGCTGTAAAAGAGGATGTGTAAATGTGAAAGAACCTATGAAAAGGTGAGAAGAATCTACTGGGAGAGAAAATAAAGGGTAGCATGAGAAGATTTAGGAAGTGTGGAGATATTCTGGGAAGTGTGGAGATATTCTGGGAAAAGTGAAGAGGTGGAGAGAATCAAGGAAAAGAGGTGGAGTGAATCAAGGAGAAATCAGTGGGATTAGATGCTTGATGTAAACTCTATAAATTGAGGCATTGCCCTAATGAGAATTTGCTGGTTTTTGAGTATCCATGCCTACATTAATCTATTTTTTAATTACCCACTAATTACATCTTAATTATTTGCTAATCACTTTATTAATGATGTTGATTCTAGTGTTAATTATCCACTAATTACATCTTAATTATTTACTAATCACTTTGTTAATGATGTTGATTCTAGTGTTTGATCCACCATAGCTCATCACAATGCCCTAATTTCAACATGGTATCAGAGCCATGCTAATTTGTGAGCCCATTATCTTGCTAATTATTTTGCTAATTAGGATTAGTAGAAAATTATAATTTTTCATCTTTTTTCAACTCACCTGTGTACCCCTAGCCAGTGGAGGAGCTCCCTCTCCTTGCACACATAAAATTAGGCCAAATCCTTCTAGCACATGATACACTCTATGCTCTTTAAGCTCATCCAAACAAAAGCGCAAACCGCCAAGGAACGAGGGAGAAATCGCGAATTTACCAGGCGCTGTTTTTCTGAAGGGGTTTTGAGATTTTTGCTTTCTCAATTCAAATGCCTCTAATTCCTCATAGCCCAAGGTGTTTTCAAGCATGCTCTACAAGGTGGTGAAGACAGAATTCAATTTCATCAAGTCTACAGTGAGATCCAAGCTCTTCATCAAATCTGCAGGTGACTTTGGTAAAACAGAGATTAAGCTTTCAATATTTGGTCAAATCTTGTGTTTCTTGGCCTAATCTTCTACTAGACTCATTGCTATTGATGCCTTTGAAAGCATTTGAGCTCATTTGAAGTCTAAGGCACCAGATCTGGACTCCCCGCATACTGTTTTTTGAACACAAAATAGTGGATTAATTTGCTAATCAATGATTAATCAGTACTAATCACTATATTTTGGTGCAATTGAGGGTTTAAATTAACCATCAGGTATCTGATACAGATCCCTATAACTTCAGATTACAATTCGGAGTTGGTTTGGTACTCCAACCATCCCGTACAAATTGGTTACCCTTGATTTAATGTAATTTCTGGTGATTTTATGCTTGATAAATTTGTTGTAATCATCTATTAAACACCAGATTAAGTTGTAAAAGGGTAGACACTACCCTTGAATCTTGAAATCGGATCAAGAGGTAAGACCCCCATTCACATCACCATGAGTATAGCACAAGAAATAGCCAAATTTAATGGGGAGCAGTTTTATACATGGCAGACGAAAACCATGTATTTGCTCATGAGAAAAAATCTGTGGGGTCTAGTTGAGGGAAGAGATGAATGCCCAGAGAGAGGGAAAAATGAGTGGAAGAGCAGGAATGAAAAAGCATTGGGACTTATTGCACTCAGCTTAAATAATGAAATCATTCATCACATTACAGGGATACAATGGGCAAAAGATGCATGGGATGAACTCAATAAATTATTTGGCACACAAGCAAAAAATTCAAAGATAAATCTGTTAATGCAATTCTACAAATTAGACATGAAGGAAAGTGAACCTTTAATCACACACTTGAACAAATATAAAAGCATTAAGCAACAGCTGGCAGCTATTGGCAAAAAGGTAGAAGATGATGAAGCACTAGCTGTACTTCTGAAGAGTGTGGACAAAGGTGAATATGAAAATATTGTAGCAACACTAAAGAATGTACCTGAATTGAAGCTACACGAGATAGAAGCAAGTCTACTAGAGCAAGAGAGCAGAGGTAAAGAGAAGAAATGGCTCGACTCAACAGCAGGAGAAGAAAAAGCATTCTTCACCCGAGGAGGATTCTCTCGAGGACGAGGACGAGGAAGAGGCAGAGAAGGAGGAAGGACCTTCACTTGCCACAAATGTGGAAAGCCAGGACACATGGCGAGAGACTGCTACAGCAAACCCAGTGGAGAAGGAACGACATCGGCAAACTTCATGGAGGCTCCAAAGGAAGTGGAGTCGGATCATCTTTTCTGAGAGAGAGAGAGAGAGAGAGAGAGAGAGAGAGAGAGAGAGAGAGACCCCACAACCCAATGTAACCTGCCTTGGACACATAGAGAGAGAGAGTGTCAAGGACTATGGAGTTTAAGGACTTGAGGCACTGGTCGCGCGGACTGTCAACAAGTAAGAAAGAAACTTGATATAGGGTCCAAGTGTGCTAAGATAACTTGAGGGGAGGTGTAGACACTAGTCGCGGACTATCAAGTAAGGGGAGGCAAACTTGGTATAGGGTCTAGGTGTTCTCGGAGTATTCACTTGAGGGGAGGTGTTAAAAATACAAGTGAATAGGGTGTGTGCGGGAACAAGCCCTTGGTTAGAGGCTGTAAAAGAGGATGTGTAAATGTGAAAGAACCTGTGAAAAGGTGAGAAGAATCTACTGGGAGAGAATAAAGGGTAGCATGATAAGATTTAGGAAGTGTGGAGATATTCTGGGAAAAGTGAAGAGGTGGAGAGAATCAGGGAAAAGAGGTGGAGTGAATCAAGGAGAAATCAATGGGATTAGATGCTTGATGTAAACTCTATAAATTGAGGCATTGCCCTAATGAGAATTTGCTGGTTTTTGAGTATCCATGCCTACATTAATCTATTTGTTAATTACCCACCACTAATTACATTTTAATTATTTGCTAATCACTTTGTTAATGATGTTGATTCTAGTGTTTGATCCACCATAGCTCATCACAATGCCCTAATTTCAACAAAATAGAGGGTCATTAATTGGCTAATTACTCTCTCAACTTTTACAATTGGTCTAATTCCTTTTACATGTAGTTAGTAGACATCATTGCTAAGCTAATGAATGCCTAGTCTCTCAATTTGGACAAGAATAGAAGAAATTAGAGCACTTTTCCTACTGGTTTTACTGGTTTTTCTTAAAACAGAGAAGGGGATTTGATATTTTTGGTATGTACGCACCTTGGTTGGTGTTAATATGCAACATTGATCTTTTTTAGGTGTCAATGCAAGTTATCCACACTTGATTGAACCACTACATTGCAATTTGAAGCCTTGGAAAGCATGCCAAGACAGGGTACTTTGGACTGCATATGCTAGTTCAATTTGAATGCAATTAGAGTGATTTTCTACATCAACAGTGAAGTTCGTTGAGTACTTTGGAGTATCTGGAACACTTATTAGAGTGTGGTTGATGAGCTGAGGAAGGCTCATTTATAGAATTGGACGAGTGTGGAAGGCACATTTGCATTAAGCAAATATGTCAGACAACCCAGTACAGATTGTGGGTGAGAAGTTGGATAGAAAGAATTTCCAGGCATGGAAGTACAGGATTAAAAGCTTTCTAAAAGGTGCGGAGCCAGAGCGGAACTACCCCGACAAGCTACACAACAATAGATTGTAGCTCATAAACAGTGGTTAGAGAGAGCATACAAAGTTTTGCATTACCTGTATATATGTATCTCAGATGCTATACTCATACATATACATGATGCTGAGAATCCCAAGGATGCATGGGATACATTGGTAAAGCTATTTGATACAAATACTAGTGCTCGTAAAAGTCTCAGTTGAGACAATAGATTCATAATGTGAACCGAAAAGGAAGGAGTATTCATGATTATGTACAAGAGATAAAGAAGTATGCAGATGCATTGGCAACTATCAATGCCCGATGCCTGATGATGATTTGGTAGACATTACCTTCCGTGGTCTTGGTAAGGAGTACAAGTCTTTTGATACATCTATCTCTTTTTGGAGTACAAGTTTACCAGATTTTGATGAGTTGGTTTCACTCTTGCTTGTTGATGAGGAAATCAAACTCAGTGACTCTTTTCATGATGCATCTACTAGCCATGATGATAATGGCAGAAATCATGCTTTTTATTCACAAAGGGGATTTAGAGGCAGGGGGAGATTTGCATCACGATGTGAGGTGAAAAAAAGAAGAAAGAACCACTGCCTCTATAGCCCTTCACCCTACAAACTTGGAAACAACAACACGAACGGAGGCACCACCAGCCACCGGCTGGAACGCTTCTCACACTTCACCACCCAACCCACGCCAGACAAACAGCATAAAACAGGGGCACCATACACAAAGCAAACACCCAGCAATTTATATTCCTAGAAAACATTTCATACAAGCTTCTCCCGACACAGAAGCCTTACTCACACAACCATACACAAAACACTGACTCAGGCCTGTCACTGTCAAGGATACACCACATCCCCAATCACCACCAACCTCTCGCCTGCATGCTGTGCCAATCACACCAGAATGAACCCGGTCCCTTTCACTTTTCAAAAGGCGCCCCACTAGCTAACCCTCAAGTCTCTGCAGCCCATCATTTCTGCATGTGTCGCCAGCAGCTACCCAAACTCTCTCACTCTCTCTGTATCTGGTGCTGATCCTCTGCCACTTGCATCTTATCTGTAGTGCTATCGGCCCACCACCAAGCAGCAACACCTGTCTCTGTCTCTTCCAATCAGCACCCTGCTTTGTCTTCTGTCGGCTTCACCTACACGGCCCACACCAGCCCAAGGCTACCTTCAGCCTCTGTTTTGCTCTCCACACTTGCTGCAGTTATCACCAGGGGACCTGCACATCCACACGGCTCGTAATGATTGCCTGCAGCCAACACACACAACACCCACTCCTTTCAAACTAGGCGGCTTCAAACTCTGTCGCGCTGACCACACTGGCGCACCCAACAGCTACCACACCAGCCGGATCTTCACACGCACGACGGCTCTCTCTATATCCAAAACCCAAAGTAAGGGGACACCTCCACTGACCCCCTCACCGGCCTTCACTTCCCCACACGGCTCCTCACCTGTACTGCCTCCCTGTAGCAACGATACCCGCCAGCTCTTTCATCAAGCAGCGTTACAAGGCCTGCGCCTCTCTGATCTCTGCAACTTTCTAGCAAGCCCCTTCCTCTGCCCGGTGGCCACACCTCAAGTCTTCGAAGCTGCAGCAGCACCTGAGCCTTCTACTACTAGGCGGCCACCCCCTTTCCTTTGCTACGCCTTCAAGACCTTCGCCACCTTCGAGATATTCTACGCTGGCAGCCACAAAAATCCCCACATGGCCATTTCCACTAGTGGCCACGTTTACTATTATTTCTTTATTTTCCAAGGCCTACAAGATGGCCGCCCAAAATAGCTTTCACACTATGCTTTGCTACCTTGGCCACATCAATAGTTGCTTCCCCAATCTCCACATACTTCAAATACAACCTCGTGCCCACTTTGCGTCTCACGCTCACCACCACTTCAAGGGTCTTTTCCTCTCGCCCAGCAGCTGCCCAACATTCCCACTCATTTAAAGGGACGCGTACATAAATTCAGAGCCATCGAACGGCTAATACCACCTCTAGCACCTATGTTCCGGACAGGCTTGCACAAGCCCAAATCAAAACCATCTACCCTGAACACCTGGCAACGCCCTCAAAAGCAAAACTCTTCCACCTGCCATGCACACCATATATACACGAGCCCAAAATACTCCTCAAAAAAATGCCTGACATACTTTGCCAACCCCCCCATCTGTTAGAGCATTCATGCTCAGCAGCAAAAACATAAAGTCCAATAGCTATCCACTAGGATCAAAAGGAAATAGCTCCAACTCACCATCCCAATTCCTCGACATCTTTGAAACACCATGGCTGCATCACTACATACCAAACATCAACCACATCCAGAAAATCTTTTCTGTCCATCATCTGATCAGCATTCACATACTCTGACCACACAGCATCATCCTCAAGCCTTCGTTCTTTACTCACAACAAAACTCCTCGTCTTCAAAATCTATGGCATTACAGCATTTAGCATCCCATTCATCATTACTAGTGAAGGCCAGGTTTCAGCATTTTGACCTTTCTGCACACTAAAATCCAGATTTTTTCCATCAGCAGTATCCACAAGCACTTTCAGCTCTAACAATTCAGGCATCTCTCCACAACCATACAGCTCAACTGGTTCAGAATCCTTGTCATCCATGGACTTTGTTTTTAGCATTTCAGCAACCCGCAAAGAAACCTTAGTTACACTTTCAACCATATCAGCATCCATGTCTATCTCTGGCTCCTGTTCATCAAGGCTAGCAACTTCCCATATATCATTCTCAAGCACAATACTCACATCACAATGCTCTTCATCAACCCAATCTTCATGCATACCTTCTTGAGTGTTGCCAACCCCCCTGGTATCATCGTCCAAAGACTCCCCAGCACATAATGCATCAAATGGAACAACATCCATACCATTCATCACACCAAAATAGCTTTCACACCATGCTTTGCTACCTTGGCCACATCAATAGTTGCTTCCCCAATCTCCACATACTTCAAATACAACCTCGAGCCCACTTTGCGTCTCACGCTCACCACCACTTCAAGGGTCTTTTCCTCTCACCCAGCAGCTGCCCAACATTCCCACTCATTTAAAGGGACGCGTACATAAATTCAGAGCCATCGAACGGCAAATACCACCTCTAGCACCTATGTTCTGGACAGGCTTGCACAAGCCCAAATCAAAACCATCTACCCTGAACACCTAGCAACGCCCTCAAAAGCAAAACTCTTCCACCTGCCATGCACACCATATATACACGAGCCCAAAATACTCCTCAGAAAAATGCCTGACATACTTTGCTAACCCCCCCATCTGCTAGAGCATTCATGCTCAGCAGCAAAAACATAAAGTCCAATAGCTATCCACTAGGATCAAAAGGAAACAGCTCCAACTCACCATCCCATTCCCCGACATCTTTGAAACACCATGGCTGCATCACTACATACCAAACATCAACCACATCCAGAAAATCTTTTCTGTCCATAGCATTCACAGACTCTGACCACACAGCATCATCCTCAAGCCTTCGTTCTTTACTCACAACAAAACTCCTCGTCTTCAAAATCTGTGGCATTACAGCATTTAGCATCCCATTCATCATTACTAGTGAAGGCCAGGTTTCAGCATTTTGACCTTTCTGCACACTAAAATCCAGATTTTTTCCATCAGCAATATCCACAAGCACTTTCAGCTCTAACAATTCAGGCATCTCTCCACAACCATACAGCTCAACTGGTTCAGAATCCTTGTCATCCATGGACTTTGTTTTCAGCATTTTAGCAACCCGCAAAGAAACCTTAGTTACACTTTCAACCATATCAGCATCCATGTCTATCTCTGGCTCCTGTTCATCAAGGCTAGCAACTTCCCATATATCATTCTCAAGCACAATACTCACATCACAATGCTCTTCATCAACCCAATCTTCATGCATACCTTCTTGAGTGTTGCCAACCCCCCTGGTATCATCGTCCAAAGACTCCCCAGCACATAATGCATCAAATGGAACAACATCCATACCATTCATCACAGGTACCATACCATCAAGCTGTCCAAGAAAATCCATAATGATAGGATCTTCCTCCAAGCTCTCAACATCCGCATTGTAAAGCATCTTCACTTTATCACAAGTCTCTACCCCATCCTCCTCCCTTGTAGCATCTGGCAAAGAATCATCCTCAAAGCATCCTGTATCCAGCTCCTCTTCCTTCTTATCATCAGCCAATCCCAAAGCATCATCCTCTTTGCTTCCATGTGCATGCATGTCATCCAAATCCAAATGCAAATGATCTCCAATAGAGCCTTTCAACTCACTGTCCTGTACAGCTATGACGTCCACATCCAAAGAAGAATCCACTGGCAACTCCTCATCTGCACTTTGCTCCTTCACCTGCTTCTCATCCACCTTCTTTTCATTCACTTGCACATGCTTTAAAGACTTTGGAAAAAAATCAAAAGGTATATAAAACATCCCCCTGCAGCTGTATAGGCCTTTGAGGCTCTTGTCTAATCAAACTTTGCATAGGACTCTTATCCACCTCAACCAAATTCACATGCTTATCCCTTGCAGACACAACACCCTCATACGGATAAATACCCATCTCCATCTGCTTCAAAACCTTGCCTTCCTTTTCCCTAGCAACCCTAACAGCATCATCAAATGACTTGGGATTCTTTAACTCAACCCTGACCTTCAAATGAGGTAGCAGACCATCAATAAACAAGCTCTTCTTCAAAAACATAGGAGGAACTTCCTGCTTAAATGTCATACACCACTTACCCCACAAACATGTAAATACCTTCACAAAATCATCCAGTGATTGCCCATGTACCTGCTTCAAGATACTCAACTCTTGCCAAAGTACACTAGAATCCTCCGCTTGCTGAAAACGCTCCAAAAGGCCTTCTTTCAATCTGTCCAAGATCAGAACACCAGCATCCTGTGCTTTAAAACCCTTAAGCCAGCTTCGGGCATCTCCCTTCAAGAAAATCTTTATCAGCTTCAGAACCTGCTCTTCATCTGTCACATGATTGCTAATACACGCCAACTCCATTTGCTCCAAGAAGTCACACACATCTTCACCTTTCCTGCCATGAAATTCAGGATAAGGCCACATCCTGACAACCTGTACAATCCCTGAGCTCTCCTTAGTGAAACATACGCCCTTCTAGGCAAAGAACAACGCCAGAGCTTTCCTCAGTGGGGGCACCAGAAGGATGTGAGGTGAAAAAAAGAAGAAAGAACCACTGCCTCTATAGCCCTTCACCCCACAAACTTGGAAACAACAACACGAACGGAGGCACCACCGGCTGGAACGCTTCTCACACTTCACCACCCAACCCACGCCAGACAAATAGCATAAAACAGGGGCACCATACACAAAGCAAACATCCAGCAATTTATATTCCCAGAAAACATTTCATACAAGCTTCTCCCGACACAGAAGCCTTACTCACACAACCATACACAAAACACTGACTCAGGCCTGTCACTGTCGAGGATACACCACATCCCCAATCACCACCAACCTCTCGCCTGCATGCTGTGCCAATCACACTAGAATGAACCCGGCCACTTTCACTTTTCAAAAGGCGCCCCACCAGCTAACCCTCAAGTCTCTGCAGCCCATCATTTCTGCATGTGTCGCCACCAGCTCTACCCAAACTCTCTCACTCTCTCTGTATCTGCTGACTCTGCCACCTGCAGCTTATCTGTAGTGCTACCGGCCCACCACCAAGCAGCTTATCTGTAGTGCTACCGGCCCACCACCAAGCAGCAACACCTGTCTCTGTCTCTTCCAATCGGCACCCTGCTTTGTCTTCTGTCGGCTTCATCTACGCGGCCCACACCAGCCCAAGGCTACTACCTTCAGCCTCTGTTTTGCTCTCCACACTTGCTGCAGTTATCACCAGGGGACCTGCACATCCACACGGCTCGTAATGATTGCCTGCAGCCAACACACACAACACCCACTACTTTCAAACTAGGCGGCTTCCAACTCTGTCGCGCTGACCACACTGGCACACCCAACAGCTACCACACCAGCCGGCTCTTCACATGCACGGCGGCTCTCTCTATATCCAAAACCCAAAGTAAGGGGACGCCTCCACTGACCCCCTCACCAGCCTTCACTTCCCCACGCAGCTCCTCACCTGTACTGCCTCCCTGCAGTACAGCAACGATACCCACCAGCTTTTTCATAAGGCAGCGTTACAAGGCCTGTGCCTCTCTGATCTCTGCAACGTTCCAGCAAGCCCCTTCCTCTGCCCGGTGGCCACACCTCAAGTCTTCGAAGCTGCAGCAGCACCTGAGCCTTCTACTACTTAGCGGCCACCCCCTTTCCTTTGCTACGCCTTCAAGACCTTCGCCACCTTCGAGATATTCTACGCTGGCAGCCACAAAAATCCCCACGTGGCCATTTCCACTAGTGGCCACGTTTACTATTATTTCTTTATTTTCCAAGGCCTACAAGATGGCCGCCCAAAATAGCTTTCACACCATGCTTTGCTACCTTGGACACATCAATAGTTGCTTCCCCAATCTCCACATACTTCAAGTACAACCTCGTGCCCACTTTGCGTCTCACGCTCACCACCACTTCAAGGGTCTTTTTCTCTCAACATTCCCACTCATTTAAAGGGACGCGTACATAAATTCAGAGCCATCGAACGGTTAATACCACCTCTAGCACCTATGTTCCGGACAGGCTTGCACAAGCCCAAATCAAAACCATCTACCCTGAACACTTGGCAACGCCCTCAAAAGCAAAACTCTTCCACCTGCCATGCACACCATATATACACGAGCCCAAAATACTCCTCAGAAAAATGCCTGACATACTTTGCCAACCCCCCCATCTGCTAGAGCATTCATGCTCAGCAGCAAAAACATAAAGTCCAATAGCTATCCACTAGGATCAAAAGGAAACAGCTCCAACTCACCATCCCATTCCCCGACATCTTTGAAACACCATGGCTGCATCACTACATACCAAACATCAACCACATCGAGAAAATCTTTTCTGTCCATAGCATTCACAGACTCTGACCACACAGCATCATCCTCAAGCCTTCGTTCTTTACTCACAACAAAACTCCTCGTCTTCAAAATCTGTGGCATTACAGCATTTAGCATCCCATTCATCATTACTAGTGAAGGCCAGGTTTCAGCATTTTGACCTTTCTGCACACTAAAATCCAGATTTTTTCCATCAGCAGTATCCACAAGCACTTTCAGCTCTAACAATTCAGGCATCTCTCCACAACCATACAGCTCAACTGGTTCAGAATCCTTGTCATCCATGGACTTTGTTTTCAGCATTTTAGCAACCTGCAAAGAAACCTTAGTTACACTTTCAACCATATCAGCATCCATGTCTATCTTTGGCTCCTGTTCATCAAGGCTAGCAACTTCCCATATATCATTCTCAAGCACAATACTCACATCACAATGCTCTTCATCAACCCAATCTTCATGCATACCTTCTTGAGTGTTGCCAACCCCCCTGGTATCATCGTCCAAAGACTCCCCAGCACATAATGCATCAAATGGAACAACATCCATACCATTCATCACAGGTACCATACCATCAAGCTGTCCAAGAAAATCCATAATGATAGGATCTTCCTCCAAGCTCTCAACATCCGCATTGCAAAGCATCTTCACTTTATCACAAGTCTCTACCCCATCCTCCTCCCTTGTAGCATCTGGCAAAGAATCATCAAAGCATCCTGTATCCAGCTCCTCTTCCTTCTTATCATCAGCCAATCCCAAAGCATCATCCTCTTTGCTTCCATGTGCATGCATGTCATCCAAATCCAAATGCAAATGATCTCCAATAGAGCCTTTCAACTCACTGTCCTGTACAGCTATGACGTCCACATCCAAAGAAGAATCCACTGGCAACTCTTCATCTGCACTTTGCTCCTTCACCTGCTTCTCATCCACCTTCTTTTCATTCACTTGCACATGCTTTAAAGACTTTGGAAAAAAATCAGAAGGCATATAAAACATCCCCCTTTGCACCTGTATAGGCCTTTGAGGCTCTTGTCTAATCAAACTTTGCATAGGACTCTTATCCACCTCAACCAAATTCACATGCTTATCCCTTGCAGACACAACACCCTCATACGGATAAATACCCATCTCCATCTGCTTCAAAACCTTTCCTTCCTTTTCCCTAGCAACCCTAACAGCATCATCAAATGACTTGGGATTCTTTAACTCAACCCTGACCTTCAAATGAGGTAGCAGACCATCAATAAAAAAGCTCTTCTTCAAAAACATAGGAGGAACTTCCTGCTTAAATGTCATACACCACTTACCCCACAAACATGTAAATACCTTCACAAAATCATCCAATGATTGCCCATGTACCTGCTTCAAGATACTCAACTCCTGCCAAAGTACACTAGAATCCTCCGCTTGCTGAAAACGCTCCAAAAGGCCTTCTCTCAATCTGTCCAAGGTCAAAACACCAGCATCCTGTGCTTCAAAACCCTTAAGCCAGCTTCGGGCATCTCCCTTCAAGAAAATCTTTATCAGCTTCAGAACCTTCTCTTCATCTGTCACATGATTGCTAATACACGCCAACTCCATTTGCTCCAAGAAGTCACACACATCTTCACCTTTCCTGCCATGAAATTCAGGATAAGACCACATCCTGACAACCTATACAATCCCTGAGCTCTCCTCAGTGAAACATACGCCCTTCTAGGCAAAGAACAACGCCAGAGCTTTCCTCAGTGGGGGCACTAGAAGGATGTGAGGTGAAAAAAAGAAGAAAGAACCACTGCCTCTATAGCCCTTCACCCCGCAAACTTGGAAACAACAACACGAACGGAGGCACCACCAGCCACCACCGGCTAGAACGCATCTCACACTTCACCACCCAACCCACGCCAGACAAATAGCATAAAACAGGGGCACCATACACAAAGCAAACACCCAGCAATTTATATTCCCAGAAAACATTTCATACAAGCTTCTCCCGACATAGAAGCCTTACTCACACAACCATACACAAAACACTGACTCAGGCCTGTCATTCACTGTCGAGGATACACCACATCCCCAATCACCACCAACCTCTCGCCTGCATGCTGTGCCAATCACACTAGAATGAACCCGGCCACTTTCACTTTTCAAAAGGTGCCCCACCAGCTAACCCTCAAGTCTCTGCAGCCCATCATTTCTGCATGTGTCGCCACCAGCAGCAGCAGCTACCCAAACTCTCTCACTCTCTCTGTATCTGGTGCTGATCCTTTGCCACCTGCAGCTTATCTGTAGTGCTACCGGCCCACCACCAAGCAGCTTATCTGTAGTGCTACCGGCCCACCACCAAGCAGCAACACCTGTCTCTGTCTCTTCCAATCGGCACCCTGCTTTGTCTTCTGTCGGCTTCATCTACGCGGCCCACACCAGGCCAAGGCTACTACCTTCAGCCTCTATTTTGCTCTCCACACTTGCTGCAATTATCACCAGGCACCTGCACATCCACACGGCTTGTAATGATTGCCTGCAGCCAACACACACAACACCCACTCCTTTCAAACTAGGTGGCTTCCAACTCTGTCGCGCTGACCACACTGGCACACCCAATAGCTACCACACCAGCCGGCTCTTCACACGCACGACGGCTCTCTCTATATCCAAAACCCAAAGTAAGGGGACGCCTCCACTGACCCCCTCACCAGCCTTCACTTCCCCACGCGGCTCCTCACCTGTACTGCCTCCCTGCAGCAACGATACCCGCCAGCTTTTTCATAAGGCAGTGTTACAAGGCCTGTGCCTCTCTGATCTCTGCAACGTTCCAGCAAGCCCCTTCCTCTCCTCGGTGGCCACACCTCAAGTCTTTGAAGCTGCAGCAGCACGTGAGCCTTCTACTACCAGGCGGCCACCCCCTTTCCTTTGCTGCGCCTTCAAGACCTTCGCCACCTTCGAGATATTCTACGACGCTGGCAGCCACAAAAATCCCCACGTGGCCATTTCCACTAGTGGCCACGTTTACTATTATTTCTTTATTTTCCAAGGCCTACAAGATGGCCGCCCAAAATAGCTTTCACACCATGCTTTGCTACCTTGGGCACATCAATAGTTGCTTCCCCAATCTCCACATACTTCAAATACAACCTCGTGCCCACTTTGCGTCTCACGCTCACCACCACTTCAAGGGTCTTTTCCTCTCGCCCAGCAGCTGCCCAACATTCCCACTCATTTAAAGGGACGCGTACATAAATTCAGAGCCATCGAACGGCTATTACCACCTCTAGCACCTATGTTCCGGACAAGCTTGCACAAGCCCAAATCAAAACCATCTACCCTGAACACCTGGCAACGCCCTCAAAAGCAAAACTCTTCCACCTGCCATGCACACCATATATACATGAGCCCAAAATACTCCTCAGAAAAACGCCTGACATACTTTGCCAACCCCCCCATCTGCTAGAGCATTCATGCTCAGCAGCAAAAACATAAAGTCCAATAGCTATCCACCAGGATCAAAAGGAAATAGCTCCAACTCACCATCCCATTCCCCGACATCTTTGAAACACCATGGCTGCATCACTACATACCAAACATCAATTACATCGAGAAAATCTTTTCTGTCCATAGCATTCACAGACTCTGACCACACAGCATCATCCTCAAGCCTTCGTTCTTTACTCACAACAAAACTCCTCGTCTTCAAAATCTGTGGCATTACAGCATTTAGCATCCCATTCATCATTACTAGTGAAGGCCAGGTTTCAGCATTTTGACCTTTTTGCACACTAAAATCCAGATTTTTTCCATCAGCAATATCCACAAGCACTTTCAGCTCTAACAATTCAGGCATCTCTCCACAACCATACAGCTCAACTGGTTCAGAATCCTTGTCATCCATAAACTTTGTTTTCAGCATTTTAGCAACCCGCAAAGAAACCTTAGTTACACTTTCAACCATATCAGCATCCATGTCTATCTTTGGCTCCTGTTCATCAAGGCTAGCAACTTCCCATATATCATTCTCAAGCACAATACTCACATCACAATGCTCTTCATCAACGCAATCTTCATGCATACCTTCTTGAGTGTTGCCAACCCCCCTGGTATCATCGTCCAAAGACTCCCCAGCACAATGCATCAAATGGAACAACATCCATACCATTCATCACAGATACCATACCATCAAGCTGTCCAAGAAAATCCATAATGATAGGATCTTCCTCCAAGCTCTCAACATCCGCATTGCAAAGCATCTTCACTTTATCACAAGTCTCTACCCCATCCTCCTCCCTTGTAGCATCTGGCAAAGAATCATCCTCAAAGCATCCTGTATCCAGCTCCTCTTCCTTCTTATCATCAGCCAATCCCAAAGCATCATCCTCTTTGCTTCCATGTGCATGTATGTCATCCAAATCCAAATGCAAATGATCTCCAATAGAGCCTTTCAACTCACTGTCCTGTACAGCTATGACGTCCATATCCAAAGAAGAATCCACTGGCAACTCCTCATCTGCACTTTGCTCCTTCACTTGCTTCTCATCCACCTTCTTTTCATTCACTTGCACATGCTTTAAAGACTTTGGAAAAAAATCAGAAGGCATATAAAACATCCCCCTTTGCACCTGTATAGGCCTTTGAGGCTCTTGTCTAATCAAACTTTGCATAGGACTCTTATCCACCTCAACCAAATTCACATGCTTATCCCTTGCAGACACAACACCCTCATACGGATAAATACCCATCTCCATCTGCTTCAAAACCCTGCCTTCCTTTTCCCTAGCAACCCTAACAGCATCATCAAATGACTTGGGATTCTTTAACTCAACCCTGATCTTCAAATGAGGTAGCAGACCATCAATAAACAAGCTCTTCTTCAAAAACATAGGAGGAACTTCCTGCTTAAATGTCATACACCACTTACCCCACAAACATGTAAATACCTTCACAAAATCATCCAGTGATTGCCCATGTACCTGCTTCAAGATACTCAACTCCTGCCAAAGTACACTAGAATCCTCCGCTTGCTGAAAACGCTCCAAAAGGCCTTCTTTCAATCTGTCCAAGGTCAGAACACCAGCATCCTGTGCTTCAAAACCCTTAAGCCAGCTTCGGGCATCTCGCTTCAAGAAAATCTTTATCAGCTTCAGAACCTGCGCTTCATTTGTCACATGATTGCTAATACACTCCAACTCCATTTGCTCCAAGAAGTCACACACATCTTCACCTTTCCTGCCGTGAAATTCAAGATAAGACCACATCCTGACAACCTGTACAATCCCTGAGCTCTCCTCAGTGAAACATACGCCCTTCTAGGCAAAGAACAACGCCAGAGCTTTCCTCAGTGGGGGCACCAGAAGGATGTGAGGTGAAAAAAAGAAGAAAGAACCACTGCCTCTATAGCCCTTCACCCCGCAAACTTGGAAACAACAACACGAACGGAGGCACCACCAGCCACCACCGGCTGGAACGCTTCTCACACTTCACCACCCAACCCACGCCAGAGAAATAGCATAAAACAGGGGCACCATACACAAAGCAAACACCCAGCAATTTATATTCCCAGAAAACATTTCATACAAGCTTTGCCCGACATAGAAGCCTCACTCACACAACCATACACAAAACACTGACTCAGGTCTGTCATTGTCGAGGATACACCACATCCCCAATCACCACCAACCTCTTGCCTGCATGCTGTGCCAATCACACCAGAATGAACCCGGCCACTTTCACTTTTCAGAAGGCGCCCCACCAGCTAACCCTCATGTCTCTGCAGCCCATCATTTCTGCATGTGTCACCACCAGCAGCAGCTACCCAAACTCTCTCACTCTCTCTGTATCTGGTGCTGATCCTCTGCCACCTGCAGCTTATCTGTAGTGCTACCGGCCCACCACCAAGCAGCAACACCTGTCTCTGTCTCTTCCTCGGGGGGGTCACTATATGTAAAATATCCCTATCGCGTGCGTTCAAGGCCTATATTTTAAATCCCTTATTTGTGAATTTTTTAATCTATAATATCCCCTTTTCTTTATGAATCTGTAATTTTTTTTGAAAAAAATTTAAATCATACCCTTATGTAAATATATTTCTATAAGTTTCATAAATTAAAATTATGCTTCTATTGAACGCACGTGATATTCACATTTTTTTGTGAGTGACCCCCCCGAGGTCTCTTCCAATCGGCACCCTGCTTTGTCTTCTGTCGGCTTCACCTACACGGCCCACACCAGCCCAAGGCTACTACCTTCAGCCTCTGTTTTGCTCTCCACACTTGCTGCAGTTATCACCAGGCACCTGCACATCCACACGGCTCGTAATGATTGCCTACAACCAACACACACAACACCCACTCCTTTCAAACTAGGCGGCTTCCAACTCTGTCGCACTGACCACACTGGCACACCAAACAGCTACCACACCAGCCGGCTCTTCACACGCACGGCGGCTCTCTCTATATCCAAAACCCAAAGTAAGGGGACGCCTCCACTGACCCCCTCACCAGCCTTCACTTCCCCTCGCGGCTCCTCACCTGTACTGCCTCCCTGCAGCAACAATACCCGCCAGCTCTTTCATAAGGCAGCGTTACAAGGCCTGTGCCTCTCTGATCTCTGCAACGTTCCAGCAAGCCCCTTCCTCTGCCCGGTGGCCACACCTCAAGTCTTCGAAGCTGCAGCAGCACCTGAGTCTTCTACTACCAGGCAGCCACCCCCTTTCCTTTGCTGCGCCTTCAAGACCTTCGCCACCTTCGAGATATTCTACGCTGGCAGCCACAAATATCCCCACGTGGCCATTTCCACTAGTGGCCACGTTTACTATTATTTCTTTATTTTCCAAGGCCTACAAGATGGCTGCCCAAAATAGCTTTCACACCATGCTTTGCTACCTTGGCCACATCAATAGTTGCTTCCCCAATCTCCACATACTTCAAATACAACCTCGTGCCCACTTTGCGTCTCACGCTCACCACCACTTCAAGGGTCTTTTCCTCTCGCCCACCGCAGCTGCCCACCATTCCCACTCATTTAAAGGGATGCGTACATAAATTCAGAGCCATCGAACGGCTAATACCACCTCTAGCACCTATGTTCTGGACAAGCCTGCACAAGCCCAAATCAAAACCATCTACCCTGAACACCTGGCAACGCCCTCAAAAGCAAAACTCTTCCACCACCTGCCATGCACACCATATATACACGAGCCCAAAATACTCCTCAGAAAAACACCTGACAACGAGGTCGTGGTAATGGTCGTGGATGGCAGGATAGGTCACCACCACAATAGAATTTTTAGCCTACATATGGTGCTGGAGGTGGTCGTGGATATACACCTCAGAGAGGCAGAGGTAATCCTCATGGAAGAGGACGTTGGCAAGGCCAACAAGCATCTATGCAAAATGTGAAATGCCATTACTGTGGAAAGCTTAGTCATATGGCACGTGATTATTACCGCCGCAAACAAAATGATTTGAGAGGGGGTAGAGCACAACATGGTGGACATTGGTGGAAATTATGCAAATAGTGGAAATTTTGCATCACGCAGTAATGATGGCAGCATAAATCACTTGTTTGCCATGAAACATGTCATGGGATCTATGATGACAAATGGTGACAGTGGATGACACTTGGTATATGAACTCTGGAGCATCAAACCATATGACTTATCATGGCCAATGGTTTGAACATATGAAGCCAATGGATGTGAAAAGGCTATGTGGAAACAGGTGATGATTCCCAACATGCTATCACTCATGTTGGAAGTGTACCATTGGTGATGCACAATGGTGAAACAAAGTCTATGGCAGATGTCTTATATGTGCATTCTATTCCAAAAAGTTTGGCCTCAGTTGGTCAAATGGTTGAACAAGGTTTATAGGTTCGTTTCAATGAGCATGGTTGCTTTGTTGAGGATTTCAATGAGCATGGTTGCTTTGTTGAGGATTTCAAAAATGGATGTAGAGTCATTGCCAAAGGCAAGAAAGAAGACAGGTTATTTAAGCTGGATGCTGGGATTCTTGAGTTAAAATCGGCCATGTTCTCTAAAAGTCGAAATGTGGTACACGACATTGACACGTGGCATAAAAGGATTGGACATGTGAACATACAAAGGTTAAAGAACATGTAGGCAAGAGGCATTGTTAGTGGGCTGCCTAGATTCAAGTATGATGGGAATATGCATGTCTGTGATGCTTGCCAGTTTGGAAAGCAAGCAAGGTTGCCATTTCCTAAAGAAGGCAACATGAATAGCAGGCCACTTCAGATAGTTCATTGTGATGTATGGGGTCCTCCTCAAAACCCATCCATTAAAGGCATCTTGTATTATGTGACATTCATTGATGATTTTAGCAGAATGACTTGGATTTACTTTCTCAGAGAGAAAAGTGAAGTGCTAGGAAAGTTTATGGACTTCAAAGCTTTTGCAGAGAAGCAATATGGCTCTTGGATAAAATGTTTGAGGACAGATGGAGGTGGTGAATACACCTCACATGCTTTTGAGAATTTCTTGAGAAAGCATGGCATAAGAAGGCAACTAACTTGCAGGTACACACCTCAACAAAATGGTGTTGCTGAGGAAAAATAGAGTCATTTGTGATGTGGCTAGGGCAATGCTCAATGAAAAGAGCATGCCAGACTATTATTGGGCAGAAGCATAAGCCACAATGGTGTATGTACTGAATAAGACACCCACAGTAGCCATACATGGTTGGAAGTACGCCAGAGATACGTCTTACAGGTTTTAGGCCAGACATTGGATACCTCAAAGTGTTTAGTATCATAGCTTATGTGCACGTGCCAGATGGGAGAAGGAAAAAGTTGGATCCTAAGGCAAAAAACTGCATTTTTGTTGGGTATGCACAGGATCGCATAAAAATGTTACAATCCACAAACTAGGCAAGTGGTTATCTCACGAGATGTGGTGTTTGATGAACTTGCTAGTTGGTACAAGGCAAGGATGAGGGTGTCATTGATTCCGTTGATGCTGATGTGTATGTGAACTTGCCACAAGTAAGTTCTATTTCTATGTCTGGGCTAGCAGAGTCTGAGAGTAGCACTATACATCCATGGTTAGGATGCTTGAGACATGAGAGTGTGAACACTGGGAATATTACTGTGGATAAAGGGAAAAAGAAGGTTGAAGGAATTGACATTACAGGTTATGAGTCATCAAGTTCAGAAAGTTTGGACGAGAAACTTGGCATACCAGTTTTATGCACACCATTTGCAAGGCAGGTTAGATATGTGCCTCCACATGCTAGAGTGACAGGTGTTCAGAGTGATCCGCATGCATTGCAGAGGTCCCAAATGGTCAGGTATCCAGTTGACAGGATGACATATCGTGACTTTGCTATGCATTACGCATATATGACCTCTTTGGTGAAGCATGTGGAACCTACATGCTATACAGAAGCTATTGGGAAGCATGTATGGGAGAAGGCAATGGATGTTGAGATGCATTGGTCCATAATGAAGCATGTGGAACCTACATGCTCTACAAAAGCTATTGGGAAGCATGTATGGGAGAAGGCAATGGATGTTGAGATGGATGCATTGGTCCATAATGAAACTTGGGATTTGGTTGCCTTACCACAAGGCAAAAATATCATTGGTTGCAAATGGGTTTATAAGGTGAAATGCAAATCAGATGGTTCCATTGAGTGCCATAAAGCGCGGTTGGTAGCTAAGGGTTATGCACAAACCCAAGGCTTGGACTATGATGAAACATTTAGTCCAGTTGCAAAGATGGGAACAGTGAGAGCAGTCATTGTTATGGCGACAACAAATGCATCAAATGGATGTGAAAAATGCATTTCTAAATGGTGATTTACAAGAGGAAGTTTATATGGCACAGCCAGAAGGATATGTACACCCGAGATACCCCACTCATGTATGCAGATTAAAGAAAGCATTATATGGTTTGAAGCAAGCACCCTGTGCTTGGAGTGATAAGATAAGACGATATCTTATCTCCCTTGGATTTCAGGTTTCTTCAGCATATTCTTCACTCTATGTGAAGAAAATAGATCATGGAATTGTCTTGCTTGTCATCTATGTAGATGACTTGATTGTCACATGAGAGCATGCTATAGATGTTATGCATGTCAAGAAGGCATTGAGTGGGCAGTTTGATATGAAAGACTTGGGTGAATTGAGATATTTTCTTGGGATTGAAGTGATCAAAGACCATGCAGGGACATGGTTAGTGCAACGCTAATATGCATTGGATATGTTGGCAAAATATGGGATGACAGGGTGTAAGCCAATGAGTACACCTTTGGAGCAGAATGTGAAGCTACGGGCTGATTTTGGTGGAGTTGGATGATCCATCTATGTATAGAAAGATGGTTGGCAGTCTTATTTACATGACTATCACACGACCGGATCTTAGTTACGCTGTGGGTCTAGTAAGCCAATTTATGCAAAGCCCTAGAAAACCTCATTTGGATGCAGTGACGCATTATGCGCTATGTAAAGACCACTGCACATTATGGTCTTCTTTATGAGCATGGTAAAGGCTTGGATATACACGGCTACACAGACACAGATTGGCAGGTAGCTCGTATGACAAGAGGTCTACTAGTGGTTATGCCTTTACATTTGGAAGTGCAGTGGTGAGTTGGAGCAGTAAGAAGCAACCTACTGTTGCTTTATCTAGTACAGGGGTACAGAGGCTGAATACAGGGGTGCAGCCACCATTGCTACATGTGAAGGCGTATGGTTAAAGAGTCTCTTGGCTGATTTGGGTGAGCCTATTGATGGCAAGGTTTTCATTCATTGTGACAACATGAGGCAGCATACAGTTGGCCAAGAATCTAGTTTTTCATGTGCGGACCAAACATATAGAGGTCCACTATCATTTTGTCAAAGAGAAAGTGTTGGATGGTACAGTGGATTTGCAGTATGTGAAGACTGAAAAGCAGGTGGCCGACATCTTTACAAAGCCATTTAGTAGCCAGGGAGAAGTTTGATTACTTCCATACTATGTTGGGAGTACATGGGATGAGCTTGAGGGGGAGTGTTGAGAGCTTTGATAGCCCAAGCTCATCTACATCTTCATCCATGGTAGTATATCATGAGCTTGAGAGGGGCTGTTGAGATTCAAGCTCGATGTCAGCTTGTGCCATTTGCACTATGTGTTGGCACGTAACATGTGTGAGACATAAATGACCGCGTCCAGCTGGTCATAGTGTGTGGACATTAGCTAGGATTAGGTGTGTCTGGACACAACACAAGTAGTGTGTTGTAGATTATGGATTATGGCTTTATGCATTGTGTGAGAAGGGATATGGCTTGGTTGTGCATGAAAAAGAATGGCCCTGGGGCCATTCTTGGATGCACCCATGGCCCCTTGGAGTCATGCAAGTATGGCCCTTGGGCCATGCTTGGATGTCCCCATGGCCACAATCTCACGCAATGTGATGCATTTTAAAGTAAAACGATAGATATATGAGTCCTTGGGGTCATGTAGGAATGGTCCTTACACCTATCGTGCATTTTAAAGTAAAACAATAGATATATGAGTCCTTGGGGTCATGTAGGAATGGTCCTTACACCTATCGTGCATGAAAAGAATGGTCCTAGGGCAATACTTGGATGCTCCATGGCCATCCCAAAAATGACCTTGAGGCCTTGGGGTCATGCAAGAATGTCCCCAAGGCCATTCTTCCTCATGTTGTGCATGGAAAAGAATGGTCCTAGGACCAATATTGTATGCACCCATGGTCCCTTGGGGTCATGCCAGAATGGCCCTTGGGCCATTCTCTTGGATGCCCCCATGGCCACTATTTCATGCACTGTGATGGAATTAAAAGTAAATGGTGGATATTTGAGACCTTGGGGTCATGTAGGAATGTTCCTTACACCTCGAGTGCATGAAAAGAATGGCCCTAGGGCCATTCCTGGATGACCCATGGACAACCTGAAATGACCTTGAGGCCTTGGGGTCATACAGGAATGGCCCTAAGGCTGTTTTTCCACCTGTTGTGCATGAGAAGAGCAATTCTTGGATGTCCCATGACCATTCCAAAATGACCTTGAGGCCTTTGGGTCATGGAAAAATGGCCTTGCATGAAAAGAATGGCCCTATGGCCATTCTTGGTTACCCCATATCCATCCTAAAATGACCTTAAGGCCTTGGGGTCATGCAAGAATGGCCCTATGGCCATTCTTGGTTACCCCATATCCATCCCAAAATAACCTTAAGGCCTTGGGGTCATGCAAGAATGGCCCTAGGGCCATTATTCGACTTGTTGTGCATGAAAAGTGGCCATCCTTGCCCCATGGCCATCCCAAAATAACCTTGAGGCCTTGGGGTATTGCAAGAATGGCCCTAAGACCACTCTTCCACATGGTGTGTATGAAAAGAATGGCCCTATGGCCATTCTTGGATGCCCCCCTATCCATCCCAAAATGACCTTGAAGCCTTGGGGTCATGCAAGCATGGCCCTAGGGCCATTCTTCCACTTGTTGTGCATCAAAAGAGGCCATCCAAAATAACCTTGGGGCCTTGGGGTCATGCAAGAATGGCCTTTGGGGTCATTCTTCCACCTATTGTGCATGAAATGAATGCCCCTAGGGCCATTCTTGGATGCCCCATGGCAATCCCAAAAATGATCTTGAGGCCTTGGGGTCATGCAAGAATGGCCCTAGGACCATTCTTGGATGCACCCATGGCCCCTTGGGCCATTCTCGGATGCCCCCATGGCCACTATTTCATTCACTGTGATGCATTTTAAAGTACAATTATGGATATATAAGACCTTGGGTCATGTAGGAATGGTCTTTACATCTATTGTGCATGAAGAGAATGGCGCTATGGCAATTCTTGGATGCCCCATGGTGGCCATCCTAAAAATGACCTTAAGGCCTTGGGGTGATGCAAGAGTGGCCCCAAGGCCATCTATTGTGCCTGAAGAGAATGGCGCTATGGCAATTCTTGGATGCCCCATGGTGGCCATCCTAAAAATGACCTTAAGGCCTTGGGGTGATGCAAGAGTGGCCCCAAGGCCATTCTTCCTCATGTTGTGCATGGAAAAGAATGTCCCTAGGACCATTCTGGGATGCACCCATGGCCCCTCTTGGGCCATTCTTGGATGCCCCCATGGCCACTGTTTCATGCACTCTGATGCATTTTAAAGTACAACGGTGGATATTTGAGGCCTTGGGTTCATGTAGGAATGTTTCTTACACCTATCATATGCATGAAAAAAAGGGCCATTCCTAGATGACCCATGGGCATCCCGAAATGACCTTGAGGCCTTGGGGTCATGCAGGAAAATGGCCCTTAGGCCATTCTTATACTTATCATGCATGAGAAGAATGGCCCTAGGGCCATTCTTGGATGCCTCATGACCATTCCAAAATGACCTTAAGACCTTTGGGTCATGGAATAATGGCCTTGCATGAAAATAATGGCCCTATGGCCATTGTTGGGACACCCCCATATCCATCGCAAAATGACCGTGAGGCCTTGGGGTCATGCAAGAATGGCCCTAGGGCCATTCTTCCACCTGTTGTGCATGAAAAGAGGCCATCCTTGGATGCCCCATGGCTATCGCAAAATGCAGCTACCAAGAAATATCCTTATCCACTACCCTTCTTTGACGAGATTCTCGACACAGTAGCTGGTTTTGAAAGGTGTAGTGTCTGTGATGGTTTTTCTGGTTACTTTAAGCTAAAGATCAAAAGAAAACCACTTTCATTACACCCTGGGGTTGCTTCTGTTATAAATTTCTTTCTTTTGGACTTACCAATGGTCCTGCTCAATTACCAAAAGAGAGCTAATTGGGTACTATCTCCTTTCCTTGGTAAATTTGTTAGAGGTTTCATTGGAATGATTTTTGTATATATAGCTCCAAGCAAGATCATTGTGAAAAGTTGGCTCTAGCTTTTGAGCGTTATGATGAGTGTGGTGGATAGCTCGATCCCAAAGAAATGCTTCTTGCACAACCAAGAGTGAAGCTCTTAGGACATGTGGTTTCAGAAAATGGCATCGAAGCTGATTCAGATAAAGTGAAGTCTCTCATCCTTCTTCCTTCACCTAGAGATACCAAACATCTTGCCACATTCATCCAAAAGGTGAAGTATATGACCAGGTTCATTTCTCTTTCTTCACAATTGCTTTATCCTTTGCAAACAAGCAGCTAAGCATGATCCATTGAATTGGACTATTGAATGTGAAAAAGTTTTTTAAAATGTCAAGGGTCAAGGAAGTTTTGGGGGCTATGCCAACCATGCAGGCTCCTAATTGGGAATAGGTTTTTTATGTAAATCCATTTGTTGGAGATGATGCTATTGGTGCCATGTTATTGCAAAAGGGGAAGAGTTCTCATTTTATGCACCTAGCTTATTGCACGCAGCAGAGTTCTCATTTTATGCACCCAGCTTATTGCACGCTAGCACGGTCAAAACTATGGCAGAAAAAAATATGTCAAAAGTAGACCTTGTAATGGCAAGTGTGGTATATGCATGCAGACAGTTCCACCATTATCTTCTACCTCGGCCATTTTTTTTCCTAACAATATACACTCTCATGAGTAAATAATGAATACAAAACACGGGTTCTATTTATAGGGTCTAGACTGCTAGCCCTAGCCAATGAGTGCCAATTGGATGAAACTAGGTCCATGCCCACACTAGCCTGCCTACTAGCCAATCCGTGGCCCCCTTAAAATAGTTTCACACACATACAAGCTAGTGCCTATATGCCTAAGCTAACCCAATGTACATAGAACCAAACCCTGCTTAGTCAAGCATACAAATCATTATGAACTATTTTCGGAGTGTCTCCCAAGGGAGCTCACAACATGAAGATGCTTGTCACATCAAGCACACTAAATCTAATAGAGGTTACAAAGGTACTTTTGAGGAGAGAAATGCTAAGTGATCCATAGAAGCTCTATCGTCATTGTTCTCTAACATGGCATACCAAGGAGTACCCATAGGTGCTATCTCAATCCAAATAGCTATTGGCAATGTGGATGATCGTCTTGTTAATGTTATCCCATTTCCAATTTTGCCAATTTTTAAAAGAGAGTGTAATAAAGACCCTGATCTTCATGTAGCAGAGTTCTCCGTAATGCTAGAAACCCTAAGCATTGGCTAGCCATTTCCCCCCCACCTTGAAGAGCATGGAGTTCCAATAATATGAATGAAAAAACTAAGAAAACTTTGGCACAACTGGGATGAGTTAAAGTAAGAGTTCCTTACATGCGTTAGGAGAGAAGGATCTATGGATATGATGAGAGATGAGTTTATGGAGTTGGGCCAATCCTTCTCTCCTAACACATGTAAGAGTTTCTTACATGTGTTAGGAGAGAAGGATCTATGGATATGATGAGAGATGAGTTTATGGAGTTGGGCCAATTAGAGGGAGAAATAATTGAGTACTATGTCTTCAGGATGGAGACATAGGACATGTGGACAGAATGGGAGACAATTCTATGAAGTTGGTCCAGATGGAGGGAGAGGGGATAGAGTCCTCTTATGCCTCCAGGATGGAATCAATTCTGAAAAGGTGGGAAATTCACTGCTTAGATGATGGGATACAAAAGGGAGTTTTCTTAATAGGACAAAACCCAATGTTAAGAAGATTTATGAAGCTGGAGAGGCCACTTACCTTATGTTATGCAGTGAGTAGCCAGCATTGAGTAGCCAGCATGTAGTAGTATGATGAACTAGAAACTAGAATAGCATAGTCAATAGGGAAGATGAGTGTTATCCATCCCCCTACACGGACCACTTATGTAAACCTAATGATGAATGGTGGGCCCTACCAAAAACCCAAACTCAACCTCTCCAAACATCCTTCCATACTACTTAGGGTGCATCTTGGTCCCAACCTCAGCTTCTTGTGGCCCCATAACCCTAGTGTGGAAACTAGCCTTCCTAGAGCCAACATCAAGGTTCTACACCACCACAAAGCCAAGTGTGCCAAGGGACTCCACCCCATCACACAACCAATTTATGGAGTCATTACTGAGAATCCCAAGTTCCTACCCCTAGTGCACAAGAGGATAACATCAAGGCTACCTTCCTTGGCCTTAGCTAACATAAAGAAGGAATTAGAGGATCCCATGATGAAGAAAATGAAGTTTATAAGTGTCAATAATGCTACCTTTTAAAACCCATCAAGACTAGTTGGAGATATGGAGATACCTTAAAGGGCCAACAGAGGGGGTAGGAAGTGTCATCATGCAAGACACTTAGCCATATAGTGTACCAGAAAGAGCTAACCATCCCAATAGCTTTTATTCTTATTGCCTAAGGAAGAACCACATGGAAGAGATATATTCACTAAAGAAAATGCATGAAATAAGAAAGAATGAAGAAGACAAAAATTTCAACCTATTGGAATCAAAGATGTCAACTCAAGATGCATTTGTGGACCCTCACACTCTTGAAATAGGAGTGAAGACAGTTACATACACCTGGAACAGAAGGTGTACTATCTTATCTTGACCCACTTAGAGGGGCATTTTATTATTTGGGATGGGTCCATAGGACCTTAGTGATTTTAGAATTTAGATTCTATTCCTTTTTCAGGCCCCGTTTTGGCTCTACAAGTTTTCTATATGCACTCTGTGGAACTATCGATTTTGACACTATATGCCCAATTTTTTGTTTGGTACATAGTTGCAACATAAATTTGGTTGTAGGGTATTTTGAAGAGAATATGAGATTTATAGGTGTTTGGCGGATGTATATCTGATTGGTTCATAGATAATGGCAAGTTTATAGTACCACATGAGGTGACTGTGTTGGAGATTGCATATGGTGTATGCCTAATTTTTGGTTTGGTGCATAGTATTAAGAGACTAAGGTTATGTAAAAGGGGAGGAGAAGGGTGTGTGTGTGAAGGGACTTAAGGTCCACTAGCTCATCTATTTAAAGGTGAAGCTAGGAGGCATTTTATATTGAGCAAGAAGCCTAGTTGTATTTTGAGCAACTTAATAAGCAAGATATTTTCTTGTATTTTGTGAGTCTCTCTCCTCCACATAGTTGATCTAGCATGAGCACCACAAAATCTTATCATGGTATCAGAGCTTGGCAAGAGTAGGTCACTTTTGTGGTGTAGAATAGGTCAATTTTCTTATCTTTCCCTTTGTGGAGCTGAACCTCCTGGCAGTGGAGGCCTTCCAGCATCTCGTGGAGGCAAGATCTCAGCATGCTCTCATCAGGGAAAATGTAAAGGACAGCCGAGCGCACACATTCGTACGGCCAATCGACGGAGAGCCTCCTTCGCTGCCATGGCATTGTCGCCTAAGTGAAGCCCATGATCTTAAAAGTTCACAGTCAAAGTTTTACTCCTAATGGTGGCTCGACGCGCTTGCTACAATCAAAAAACCAAGGTTGCCCCCTTCAAAGCCATTGAAGCTCACCATTAAAGCTTCAAAATCAAGTTATTTCTTGCTCTAATCCTCTCCTCTTTGTCTAATCACCTAAGTGCTCTTGTGAGGGCTTGTTGTTGATCCTATTTTTGAGTTTGAAGTGGTGGCCATACACCATGAGGTATTCATGAGCCTCATTCTCATCAAGCTCCATCATCAACATCATCTTCAAGTGCACAAACCAGCAAAGGGGAGTCATTCCAAAGTGTTTTTAAACACTAAGAGTGTTCTTAAACACTAATGGTGAATCTAATTACCAATGCAAGTGTCATTAGACACTAGAAATATGCTCTTAAGCACTAATTATGTTTTTTAAACACTAATGGTGATCTTAATCACCAAATAAAGTGTTCATTGATACTAATGAAGCTCTCCCCATCAGAATTAGTGGTTGGGCATAAACCCTAAGTGCTAAACCATAAGCTTAACCATCTTAATCTCCTTTTTATGCAACATCCTTGGCTTGATTAAGGGTTGTTGCACTCTCATAAGCCTTTCTCTTTCTGCTTAAGCCAAAATATCAAAAATTTCTGGTTTTTTCCTCTTCATAAATCAGCCCATTACTCTCAAGTAATCTCCTTTAATACCCAATGTCAAAGGACAACACCCAAATTAAGAAGTTCTCAGGAGAGGGCTTCCACACTTGGCAAGTCCTTGTCAAGTACAAGATGATGTCCAAAGGCTTTTGGCCATTCATCTCCGGCACTAAGGTTATTGACCAAACTAAGGCTGAAGATATTGAAGATGATGAAAGGGCACAAGCCATCATCATGCTTCATCTTGAGGATGAGGCTCTCATTCACCATGTGGACCAGCTTCCGACTGCAAAGGAGAAATGGGATGAGCTTGATAAGCTCATCTTGTGGTAAGAATTCCAAGATCTCACTCAAAATTGAATTTTTCAGCTTGGAACTCAAAGAGGGAGACGGCATTGGAGCCTTCATCTCTCACTTGAAGGGCCCTATGGCTCAACTTGCATCAGTGAATGCGAGAATTGATGAAGATGTTGCAGTGGCTGTTTTGCTAAAAGCAGTTAAGAAGGTGTACCACCCCACCTTAGTCACCACCCTGAAGAACATACCTAATCCCACCCTTGAAGGAGTTATTCAATCTTGTCTTGATGAAGAAAAGAGGCCAAAGAGAGGAGCTAAATCTTCAAATGTAACAACTTCATCAAATATCGAACAAGCTTTGTCACATCAAGTGATCAAAGTAAGATGTGCCCATTGCAAAAAGGTGGGTCATTTAGCAAATAATTGTTGGATCAAATATCCCAACAAAATGAAATGTAACAAGTGTAAACAAACGGGACATATCACTTCTAAATGTCCTAACAAAGACTAACTTTGTATCAGCCTCTAACTCCACTGAGAAATTATTTTAAATCTCAATGTAACCACACCTATATTCCTAAGCTTGTACGCCTAATGTTATAAAGGCATCCTATGTCTAATACCACCTATTCTAATTTTTTTCATAGTTGGTATTGAGGGGGGGTATTAAGAGACTAAGGTTATGTAAAAGGGGAGGAGAAGGGTGTGTGTGTGTGTGAAGGGACTTAAGGTCCACTAGCTCATCTATTTGAAGGTGAATCTAGGAGGCATTTTGTATTGAGCAAGAAGCCTAGTTGTATTTTGAGCAACTTAATAAGCAAGATATTTTCTTGTATTTTGTGAGTCTCTCTCCTCCACATAGTTGATCTAGCATGAGCACTACGAAATCTTATCACATAGTTGTGGCAAAAGTTTGGATGCAAGTCACTATGTAAAGAGAATCTATGAAGAGAATATAAGATTCATAGGTTGTTGGTGGCAGATGTATGTATATGTGATTGGTTCACATACAATGGCACGTTTACAGTGGCGGATGTATGTATATGTGATTGGTTCACATATAGTGGCAAGTTTACAATATCGTTAGGAGGTGACTATGTTGGAAATTGTAGGTTTGCTAAAAATGCATAAGTTTTTGCAAGCACATTTGTAAGTTGCTACAAGTAATTATGTTCGATAGTCTACTATCACACATTATGAGCAAGAGATTGGATAAGAACAACTTCCAATCATGGGTCGAGGTGAATTCTGTTGGAACCGATCTTGTAGCCTAGGTATTGGACTTCTTGAACTCGTTTTACATCATTTGTAGATTTGAATTTTGCAAATGATAAGGGCTAATTTTGGACTCGAGATTTTAGATTCAAAGTTCATCCTACTATGCTAGTAAGGGACTGAAGACAACATAGTGCTAATTGAAAGGCCTTACATATCATCCGTGTACCATTATAGAGTCCACATCTTGGATCCAAGTTACGAAGCAAAATAATAGGAGCTTCTAACTTTAAAACCAAGCAGTGAGGTGGATATCCTCCCTGAAGGTCAATTGCATTCAAAAATTCCGTGGAATATAGGAATGAATTTTCATCATTTTCAAGAATTTGCTATGTTTACAGGTGGGAATTCAAATGTAAGTCCTAATGAGGCAATTATTCAGCCTATGCAGATTTCAAACGACATCATAGATAAGCCTATTTCTGATGCAGATTTACAGGATGTAATTTATGAGGATAGGGTTGAAAATGAGTAGGCTAGAGGTATGCCTAAATGGCTGGTGCAAACCTTGCGTGATAGTAAAATTGATGCACCTATGTCTAGTCGTACTTGTTCAGGTTTTTAGCATGCCTCTTATGCATCAGATTGTTATGCTTTGGCTGTGTCTAGTATGTGTGAAGAGGAAGAACCTCTTTCATTTGATGAGGCACAAAAATCAGAAAATTGGTTGGCTGCAATGCAAAGTGAATATGATGCTATAATAAAGAATGGTAGTTGTGAAGCTGAGTACAGGGCAGCTTTCACAGCTACGGTTGAGTGTGTGTGGCTCAGACGGCTTATGGTTGACTTGGGTGTTGGATAGGAGTCTGCCACCTCTATCTACACTGACAGTCAGAGCGCATTGGTGGCAGTTGCGAGAAACCCAATTTTTCATGCTTGCACAAAGCACATTGAGGTGCATTATCACTATGTCAGGGAGAGACTCTCAGTAGGAGAGATCAGCTTGGCCTATGTGCCAACACAGGACAACCTCACCGATCTTTTCACAAAGGCGCTTCCTCGTGAGAAGTTCGAAGCTTTCCGTAAAGCTTTGGGCTTGCTCCACTTTGTGGACTGATCTACTTCGGGCATGGCACTTTCCTATACATGAGTGCCAGCTCTCATTCACACCATCACTCCCAGGGGGGGATTTGTTGCCATATATATAGGCAGTGATGTGTGTGAACACACTTAGGACCGTCGGGCCACTTTTTCCCTCTTTAGGAGGTTTTTTCCCCGGCTTGTATATACGCCCATCATTTTAGGACTAACTTATCTTTGTACATTGACACAATCTAATACATTGTGTGTTGTGTGCATTCTTACTTCTTCTTCTCCAAGCTTTGTGTGCTTTCCTGCAACCCTAATTCCAACAACTTCTCTCAGAATTTGGAAAGTGTACTTTCAATATCATCACTGTCAAACTAATCATCTACTCTAAAACTGATACACAATTTAGGTATTACAAGAGTTGCCATAAATTCTCAACAAGTTTGTAGAAAAAACCATGAACATAATGACTAAGACAGCACAACCCCAAAAATAGCATGAAGTCAATGACTAAGCCAGCTCAGTCCCAACTCAAGTCTAGTTGCCATTGTCAGCAGTGCCCAACTTCTTTGCTCTTCTCACATCATGCACTAAGACAACACAACCCCGAAAATAGCAGGAAGCCAATGACTAAGCCAGCTAAGTCGTCCCAAATCAAGTCTAGTTGCCTTTGTCAGCAGTGCCCAACTTCTTTGCTCTTCTCCTTGTGCCAAATAGCCTAGTAATGTCAAGAGGGTTTAAAACTCTCCAAACAGTTTTGCACATAGCATTTTAGTAGAGTATTCTAGTAGGTAGTGTGAGGGGTTGCACATGCATTTTAGTAGTTATTCTAGTAGGTAGTGTGAGGGGATAGAGTGGCTTGGGGAGTTGCTTGGAAAAAAATGTTCTTATGCAAAGGAAAGGTGTTGCGCTTCCTCCTTGTGGAACCCTTAAAAGCGTTGGCTTTGTCTAGGAAAACTTTACACTTCACGTCAAAATGAGTTGGTGTTGTACTACTCAAACTTCTCCCTCATAAGTGGCTTCGTAAAGATGTCTGCCACCTGCTCATCAGTCTTCACATACTGAAGATCAACTGTACCATCCAGCACCTTTTCTCTGACAAAGTGATAATGGACCTCTATGTGTTTGGTCCTCGCATGAAACACTGGATTCTTTGCCAACTATATACTGCTCATGTTGTCACAATGAATGACAACTTTTCCATCAATAGGCTCACATAAATCTGTCAAGAGACTCTTTAACCATATAGCGTCACAAGTAGCAATGGCTGCACCTCTATATTCAGCCTCTGTACTAGATAAAGCGACTGTAAGTTGCTTCTTGCTACTCCAACTCACCACAGCACTTCCAAGTGTAAAAGCATATCCACTAGTAGACCTCCTGTCATATGCGCTACCTGCCCAATCAGCATCTGTGTAGCCATGTATGTCCAAGCTTTTACCACTCTCATAAAGTAGACCATAATGTGCTGTGGTCTTCACATATCTCATGATGCGTCTCACTGCATCCAAATGTGGTTTCCTGGGGCTCTGCATAAACTGGCTGACTAGCCCCATAGCATAACTCAAATCCGGGCATGTGATAGTCATATATATGAGACTACCAACCATCTTCCTGTACACAGAAGGATAATCCAATTCCTCGCCATAATCAGCCTGCAACTTCACATTTTGCTCCAATGGTGTACTCATAGGCTTACACCCTGTCATACCATACTTTGCCAACATATCCAATGCATATTGGCACTGTACTAACCAAGTACCTGCATGATCTTTTACCACTTCAATTCCAAGGAAGTATCTCAACTCACCAAGATCTTTCATGTCAAATTGCCCACTCAAAGCTTTCTTGACATGCATCACATCTGCACCATGATCACCTGTGATAATCAAGTCATCCACATAGATGACTAGTAAAACAATCCCATGCTGTGTCTTCTTCACATAGAGTGAAGAATCTGCTGTAGAAATCTGAAAACCAAGTGAGATAAGATATCTACTCATCTTATCACTCCAAGCACGAGGTGCTTGCTTTAGACCATACAATGCCTTTTTCAATCTGCATACGTGAGTGGGATATCTAGGATGTACATACCCTTTTGGCTGTGCCATATACACTTCCTCTTGTAGATCTCCATTCAGAAATGCATTTTTGACATCCATCTGATGCATTTCCCAGCCATTAACTGCAGCCATAGCAATGACTGCTCTCACTGTGCCCATCTTAGCCACTGGACTAAACGTCTCATCATAATCCAATCCTTGGGTCTGTGCATAACCCTTTGCTACCAATCTTGCTTTATGTCTCTCAATAGAACCATCAGATTTGCACTTCACTTTGTAAACCCATTTACATCCAATAACATTCTTGTCCTTTGGTAATGCAACCAAGTCCCATGTGTCATTATGGACCAATGCGTCCATCTCAACATCCATTGCTTTCTCCCATACATGCTCTCCAATAGCCTTTGTATAGCATGTAGGTTCCACATGCTTCACCATAGATGTCATGTATGCATAGTGCATAGCAAAATCTCGATATGTCAATCTGTCAACAGGAAATCTGACTCTCTGGGATCTCCGCAATGCATGCGGGTCACTCTGTACACCTGTAACTCTAGCATGTGGTGGCACATATCTATCCTGTCTAGCACCAGGTGTGCGTAAAACAGGTATGCCAAGCTCCTCATCCAAACTCTCAGAACTAGATGACTCATAACCTGTGATTCCAATTCCTTCGACTTTCTTCTTGCCTTTATCCATAGCACTACTCCCAGTGCTCACACTCTCATGCCTCAAACGTCCTGACCATGGACGTACACTGCTACTCTCAGCCTCTGCTGGCCCAGACATAGTAGTAGAACTAGAACTTGCTTGTGGTGGCAAGTTCACATGTACATCAGCCTCAAGTGACTCAATGACACCTTCATCTTTTGGTTTGTACCAACTAGCAAGCTCATAAAACACCACAGCACGTGAGATGACCACTTGTCTAGTTTGTGGGTTATAACATTTGTATGCCTTTCGATCCTGTGCATATCCAACAAATACACATTTCTCTGCCTTAGGATCCAACTTCCTTCTTCTTTCATCAGGCACATGTACATAAGCTATGCATCCAAAAACTTTGAGATGTCCAATATCTGGCCTGTAACCTGTAAGCCGCATCTCTGGCGTGCTTCCATGAATGGCTGCTATAGGTGTTTTGTTCAATATATACACTGCAGTAGCACATGCTTCTGCCCAATAGTAATCTGGCATGCTCTTTTCATTGAGCATCGCCCTTGCCACTTCACATATGACTCTATTCTTTCTCTCAGCCACACCATTCTGCTGAGGTGTATACCTGCAAGTCAACTATCTTCTTATTCCATGCTTCCTCAAGAAATGCTCAAAAGCCTTTGAGGTGTATTCACCACCTCCATCTGTCCTCAGACATTTAATCCAATAGCCATATTGCTTTTCTGCAAAAGCTTTGAAATCCATGAACTTTTCCAACACTTCACTCTTCTCTTTGAGAAAGTATATCCATGTCATCCTGCTGAAATCATCTATGAATGTAACATAGTATAAACTGCCTTTGATAGATGGGTTTTGTGCAGGACCCCATACATCACTGTGTACTATCTCAAGTGGCCTGTTACTCATATTTCCTTCTCTGGGAAACCTCAACCTTGCCTGCTTTCCAAACTGACAGGCTTCACACACATGCATATGTCCATCATATTTGAACCTAGGCAATCCATTGACAATGCCTCTTGTTTGCATGTTCTTTAATCTCTGTATATTGACATGTCCAATCCTCTTATGCCACATATCAATGTCCTGTACCACATTTCTGCTCTTTGAGAACATGGCTGATTTTAGCTCAGGAATTCCAGCATCCAACTTAAACAATCTGCCTTCTTTCTTGCCTTTAGCAATCACTCCCACATCCATGTTTGAAGTCCTCAACGAAGCAACCATGCTCGTTGAACCGAACCTGTAATCCCTGTTCCACCATTTGACCAACTGAGGCCAAGCTCTTTGTGATCGAAGGCACATACAATACATCAGACATAGATTTTGTTTGACCATTGTGCATGACCAATGGTACACTTCCAACATGAGTAATGACATGCTGGGTATCATCACCTGTCTCCACATAGCCTTTTACATCCATAGGCTTCATATGCTCAAACCGTTCACCATGACATGTCATATGGTTTGATGCTCCTGAGTCCATATACCATGTGTCATCATTCTTAGCATTTGTCGTCATAGAACCCACAACATGCTTCATGGCAAACAAATGATTTGCAGTGCCATCATTACTGCTTGATGCATAGTTTCCACCATGTTGTGCATAATTTCCACCATATGGACAGCCTGTTTTAATCAGCTCATTCCCAACTCAATTAAGCATCATTGACCAAACAAATCACATAGAACTCTTCTCCAATGTGTAGAGCATCCAATTGCTGAAGCAATTATGGAAGGGACCAAGCAACCAATGAGAATTTGATCTCCTCGTAGGTAAAAAATAAGAAAATTGCTCTGTTTTCTCTGTTCTGGCTACGTCGCCTGCAAATGAGGCCTTTGGGAGTGATTAGATTGCTAATTGATGAGCTAAACAAGTCCCCAACACACTTGGGTATGTGTGCAATCCACCAATGGTTGAATTTTTACCAAAATCACACTCCAAATGCATCAATTTTGGGCTTCCTTCTCTCTGTTTTGTGAGAGCTCAAAAACCAGAGTTTTTCACACTTTCAAATGCATTCAAATTGCTCCACCCAAGGCTCGCACATGGGTTGCCAATACATCTCTCTTTGTCAAATACATATGGAATAGCAGAGACCTTGCCTAGACTTTGTGGTTGGAGGATCTATGATAAGAGTTGCGACTCAAGGAGACTATGAAAGTCTCATCCAACTTGTGATCATTAGGGGAAGGTTGAGGTCTATGGGGGCCCTTTAAGCTGCCATGAGATTAAAGAGATAATTAAATGTTGGGTTGCTTAAGAACATAAATCTTGTGGTCAAAGGTATAATCTTACCTTTTGTCAGATCTGCACAACAAAGAAAATCTTCAATATCTTTTCTTTTTATATTTTTATAAGGGAAAAGTTTTAAAAAGTTACCCCCCCTCACTTCCCTTTTCCCTCCACATCTCTCCAAAAGTAGAGGCGTGCTTCTCTCTCCTCCCTTTTAGACTAACCCACTTTCCCCATCTACCACTCTCTACAACCTCACTTGCAGCCCTATCTTCATCTCCAACTTGAGGAAAGCTCTTTGCTACCAGCTACTCAGAGGAAGCTCTGTCATCAGCCTCTCTCTCTCTCTCTCTCTAGAGGAAGCTCTATTATCAGACTCTCTCTCTCTCTCTCTCTCTCTCTCTCTCTCTCTCTCTCTTTGTGCAAGCAGGCACCTAATGCAATCTCTCATTAGCTTTCTTTTGAGGAAAGCTCTTTGCTACCAGCTACTCAGAGGAAGCTCTATTTTATCAGCCTCTCTCTCTCTCTAGAGGAAGCTCTATTATCAGACTCTCTCTCTCTCTCTATGTGTGTGTGTGTGGTGTAAGCAGGCACCTAATGCAATCTCTCATTAGCTTTCTTTTGAGGAAAGCTCTTTGCTACCAGCTACTCAGAGGAAGCTCTATTATCAGTCTCTCTCTCTCTCTCTCTAGAGGAAGCTCTGTTATCAGACTCTCTCTCTCTCTCTCTCTCTCTCTCTCTCTCTCTCTCTCTCTGTGTGTGTGTGCAAGCAGGTACCTAATGCAATCTCTCATTAGCTTTCTTTTGAAGCTTTAGCTTTCTTTGTGTGTGTGCATGTGTGTGTGTGTGTGTGTGTATGGATTTGCAGCGATCTTCTTTGAAGCTTTAGCTAGCTATCTCTCTCTCTCTCTCTCTCTCTCTCTGAACAGGTATTTGCTTTTTTGCCATATTCTTAACATTCACTTTCTTTTCATTTGGGCAATCTATGGCTCTTCACAGTGTGTACGCAGGCCATCCTCCACTATCGAGTCCATGGCTATTTCCAAAGTACAGGATGATGAAGGTTATTGGATTCGTACCGTTTTTAAGCGGTTCATGTGGATAACAATGCAACCCATTTTGAGAGGTGCACACAAGGTTCCCTGAAGGCATATGCATTAGGGGAAGGTTGAGGTCTATAGGGGCCCTTTAAGCTGCCATATTATGATTTTAATGACTTTTTGTTAAAATGTTAAGTTTCTTTGACTTTAGATACCTTCTTATTCTTTAAATGGCTAGAAGTTTGAATTTCAAAGTTTTCTGCCAAAATTGAATTTAAAATTGAGTGGGCAAAACCATATCATGTGACATAGAGCTCAGCGTGTAGATTCTGGATCTCTAATCTCCGACAAATTTTGAGCTCATATGTAGAAGTTATGGATGTCCGAAATTTCAAAAACTTTTCCCCCCCACTTTTTGGGAATGAAAAGTACAAAAGGCATCTTCTAGAGAATCTTTTGACCACCTTTAATCACCCAAAATTTTTGTATACATGGCATCACATGATTGGCCCTTTTCCTTAATAACCTTTTAATCACATGGCATCTTAAAGGGCCCCTATAGACCTCAACCTTCCCCTAATGGCTTCCACAAGCCATCACTGGAAAGAAGGATCTTAGAATTCAAAGTTTGCAACAAGGATGGAAAGCGGCTTGCAAAGGTGCAACATGTTTACACCTCAAGCCAAATACATCTTGAAGATGAGAACTCACCACGGTTCCCAACTAACTGTAAGTTTCAGAACTTGTTTATAGTTTCTTTGCTTTAGAGAAATGCTTGCATGAAGACTATGGGAATATCAAGAACTCCAATGTATTCTATTGTATGCAGATGTTTTCCCTTCAACATGTGTGGAATGGCAGCCTCTAGAATGTTTTACAGGGACCTTCGAAGCATGTCATGTTGATCTAGGTAGGCTTATGCATGCTGGGGAAACAAGTTCCGAACTTGCAAATAGAGGAGTATTTTTCTTCGCTGCAACATATGTTGTGCCACTGAGGGGAAGGTTTGGAGCACTTGAGCCAATTTCTCCTCCTGCACTAAATAGCCCGGAATGGCCAATTCCAGACCCCACCACAATGGAGAGCTTTCAGCGTAGGATTTTCCATGACATTCAGTTAAGCCTAAAGGCTGCATATGGATCCCACAGGATAAGTGTATCTCTTTTCATGCCTTTATATGTGTTTATTGCTATTTTCAAAGTAGGCAAGTTCCATCGCACCCCAACAATGTGGATAAGCAAAGATGGGGCCTTTGAAGCTCTAGATACATTTCTAAAAGGCGATTGGACCACCAAGGTGGTGGCAGAACATCAGGGTGATGTAATAAAGTGCTCAGCGGTAATGTCAATGGTAAGATACAGGTATCAGATAGGCAAGCAAAATCTAACTATGGTGTATCCAATTAGAAGGTGGAAATGCTCGCATGGTGAATGGGAAGCTTTGGACTCTAATCTCTATGCTAGGGAGGAGGTAGAACTTCATATTGAAGTTCACCCAGGAGAGGAGCATACAGTGGTAGTTAATGATGATTGGAATTTCGCTCAGTTGAGAGAGCGTATTGTCATGTTCTTTAATGTAAGGAACCAATTCAAGTTTGTTGTTTCTAATCGACCTATGCGTCACAGGTCAGAGAAACATACGCTCTGTATGTCATTGGAGCCCCCTAGGATCCTTAGCTTGAAAGACTATTAAGTTGCAGACTTAGGTAATATTTTGAGTGATTTATGGTGATAATTTGTAGTGGTGTACTTTTGAATACAAAAATTTTGATTGCACCATAGCCCCAATGTCCTCTGTTTTTCACTCCAATTTGGATTTTAATTTTGTTAATTTTGAAATTTATTAAATGTTTAAATGGAATGCTTTATAAGAAAAAGTTTTGGTTTCTAAAGCTCATTTCATTCTTAAGATCTCACAATTTCTATTTCCCTTCAATATCCTGCCATGGCTTCAAGCTCTAACTCGCTACGCGCAAAGCTTGAGAAAATTGGGCTCTCAGCAGGTGTAGGTCAGAACATCCCCATTTTTGAGGGGGTGATTGATATGCAGAGAACTATAGACCTTCACGCAGAGGCTTTTCAAAAGCAGGTCCAGTACATGAATGATGTAGTGGCACAATATGTCGTGCAATTGCTTGAGTCCACCACTAAATGGGTTCCAATGGACTTAATCAGGCATCTGTACCATGGTGACAAGTCGTTCCGATTCAGGCTCAACCAATTTTTGAAAGGGCTTACATCTAGCAGTTACAGGGTCGAAGATGATGACACCGTTTATGAATTGTAATTTGTAGGTTGGTAATGTAGGCACCACCTTCCTTTCATGGGATATGACGTTAGCACTGTTTCTGCAAGAAGCCAGGGATGCAGAAAAAAAGAAGGGAAAGGCAATGAGTAAAGAAGTAGCTCTTGTGAAGGAATCCAAAGGCAAGGTGGAAGAGGTTTTCTCAGATGAAGCTGAAGCGTCCATGGCCTTGGTGCTTCTCCAACAAGGGTCAACTGAGGATGAAGAGCCTCATCGTGACCTCGAGGGGGATGGAATTGTGGAAGAGATCCCTGAGTTGGTGGATGTAACCACTTTGAATCCCATCATCATGGATAACAAGGAATTTCTTTTCCTTGATGACATTTGTAAATCCTTGGGTTTAAGGGAGGATGAGGCCCTAAGCATATTAGCAATTGGGTCTGGTTTCTGCAAAGAAGACACACCTGAGCAACAGACTGCAGGTATACAGATAGATTTTGATGACCATGATCTTACCAAAGCGCTATCATTCCAAGGTTATGATACAAAACGTACAATTGAGGAAACTGTTTCCAATGGCCTTGTTGCTATACAAAATGTAGCAGCAGAGTATGAAAGTGTCCCTCAAGAAGCATTTCAACCACATAAGCGCTTGCATGTAGATACATTAGTTGAGCAGCGTGGAAGCAGTGTAGACATATGCAACCCACGCACAAGCCAATGTGATGATGACATTGAGGTGGGGTTAAATCAAAGTTCTAAGAAGCCGTGCCTTCATATTTATAAGTGAGTTGTTACTAACACCTAAACTTTTTCTCTTGTAGAAAGCTTATATTTTTGACAAGTTTGCTGCACGTGGAGGTGGAGTTCGTGTGCAATCCGATGGATGAGACACCTCCCTGATTCATTACCTTCCTAGCCTCTCTCCATCATTTATTCAAGTAATCCATTTAGAGTACTCTGAGGAGGCACAAGCAGAGCTCATCAAGTGTAAAGCTCTAAGTGGGGTTCTCACTGAAGATGGGCTAGCAAATAGTGCAAACAAATGTATACTTATTAGCAGGGAGACAGCTATGTATACATTTGCGGGCGGGCAACTACACCGGCCATGTGCTAAGCCATTGTGCTACATCAATCTCCAAGGGTGTAACCAATCTTAGTATTATAGCTAATAGCCTAGGTGAGAAAGCCACGCAGAGTGACCAAGATAAAGAAGCTCTAAGAAATCTTCTCGGGAACTTGTAATTTTCTTTCTACGAATTCAATACAAAATGTATACTTTTTTAATTGTAATGTTTTTAAGAATTCTCAAGCATTTCGCTTGTTTATTTGTTGAGTCAGCAGTGTGCCCTATAAACTATTGGCAGCCATGTGAATGTGTAGAAAATTTCATTGATAATGATCAAATATTTGTTCAAATATTGTCAAATAACATCCAGCTGAAATCTGGCAATACATAGAACAATTTTTAAAAAATCCAAAATTTTTTATTTTTTTTGATGTTTAATCATCAAGAAAGTGTACACAATGCATGAATGAGTAAAAAAATGAAAAAAAGGCATGTGCACTACGGCGCAAATTTAAGCTGTTCAAAGATGAAGAAAGGCTTAAATTCGCGCCGTAGCGCACATGCCTTTGTTTTTCATTGTTTTACTCATTCATGCATTGTGTACACTTTTTTGATGATTAATCTACCTGCAAATATTAAAAAAAAGAAAAAATTTTGATTTTTTAAAAATTTTTCTATCTACTGCCAGACTTCACCAGGTTATTTTGAGCCCCAAATGACTTTTTTTTGTCCCTGAGCTTTTTTGAGGCTTGATTAGGGCCTTATTGAGCTTTTCTTTTTTTTTTTGGTCCTAAAATAAATTCAGTTTAATTTTGTTTCTCCACTATGTAAGGATCCTTTATTCAATGCCAACAATAACACCACATATTAATAAGATAATAATCAAATTTCATATTTATTTTCACAATAACCTTATCAATAATACAAATTTTGTTCCTGTTTGACTAAAGCTCTTAATACATGATCAATATTTTTACCCATTCAAACCACAGTACATGAAATGAAATGTCCGCTTTAACAACACAGTTGAAACAAATATAAACGTTGGTTAACGAGTCATTTACAATATCTTATAGATTTAAAAAAATGTATTACAATGTTGGAGATTACAAAAGGCACAAAGGCTGCATAAAAGCTTAATCCTATCCAATAAAGCCTTCCCTATGGAGCACTTTAACGTAGACGTAGTGCAAGTGCCATGTCAACAGGCTTTAGGGTCACTCTTTTGGCATGAGCATGGCACAACACCGAATCTTGAAATAGAGAGACCAAAATTGTTTCTGATGCCTCTTGGAGGGCCTCAAGTGCTGTACTTTGGACCCGAGTGACCCTGTCACTGTACTTGTCGAGATGACTTCTTTCACAACTCTTGCAAAAGGGGCCTTCGCCATGATGGGGTCTGTGCTCTTTTGGTACTTTCTGATTTCTCGTCGCAGAGCCACGGTCCCCGATTTCCATATTCTCTTCTTTTTGGCTACAGGGGCTGTTGGTGGATGCAACCTCTCTTCCCATGGTTGTCTATCATATCTAAATTTTTTTCGCATTTCTTGTTCGGCTGGATCTAAAGTTTGTCTTCTTTTACTTGCTTCTGCCTTCTTCTTTTCTTGTTCTTGTTTTAATCTGCGTTCTTTCTGAATTCTTTGTTGCCTCTCCTAAACTCGTCTTTCCCTCTCCCTTTGCTCCTCCTTCTCCCGTGTTTCCCTCTCCCTTTGCTCCTCTTCTTGTCGTCGTTCCTCCTCTTCCATCTCCACCTCTGGCTGCCTGTTTGCACGTTCCTTGTTTGACACAAATCTTTATTCTTTGTTTTTTAGGTGGAGCTGGGGCTGACGCCTCTCAAGTTCCTCATGTAGTGTTAGTGAGCCTATCCTACTCCTCACGACGGCTTATTTCCTCTGCTTCATAGAAGTCAGCAGCCTGTTGATATTGCTCTTGCTCAGTACAGAGAAGTGCTTCCTGGTCTTCCTCAAATGCGACCCTTAGCTCCTCTTCTAGCTTCTGCTGAGGGAGTAGGGCTTGCTCTTGCTCTCTTCTTCTATGCGCCTCCTCATCAATCTGGCGTTGTAGCTTTCTAGCACATGCTGTTTCTCAGCCTCTGAGAGAGGTCGGGGGAATGGTGTACGCGTGGCTCTAAATGAGCCGGTGTCTCTAGGCTGCTTGGAGACATCCTCAATATTGTCCAGTCCTGAAAACACATCAAGTTGTACACCTTCCTGTTGAGTCTCTACCTCTCTGTCCATGCTTGTATGCTTCTTTTTGATGCATTTTTGCACTTGTTGAAATGCCTGTGCCGCAGCGACTGCTTGTATCAAATTGTGTGCACCAGACGGTACGTTTGGGTTCTTAGTCTTGCGTGCAGTGTGCTTAGTTCTAGCCATCCATTGACTTACACGAGTGAATGAATGTGAAAATGTACTTTTAAAACTGACTTTAACAGGTTTATATAGTTTTTGAAAAAACTTATTGAAAAAAAAAATATCTCTAGAAATTAAAAAAAAAACTTTAACTTAAAAAAGGCTACAATTTTTTAATATGGAACCCATTTTCGACCGATACGCCTAAGCGCACCGAACCACTCACGCATCCCATGCATGGCACTTGATGCTCGCCATGCAATTGCTCATTGCAGATTGACATTTTTTACAACCTTTCATAGTAATGACACCTGCCCTTTTGGTTTCTATCGGCGTTGTCCTCCCAAACTGCGATAAAACCAATTAAAAATCTCATGCAAGGCATTGCTTTTTTCCTTACCACCTCCACCATGTCGCGTGTTCTTAAAGTATGCTGCCTTAGCTTGATAATGAGAGCGCTCCATTCCTTGGGTGCTCCAAATTGCCATTCGACCATATTGGTCGAGAAAAAACTGTGCGTGGGCAAATATAATGTGCTGCGACAAAGATCATATCAGAATTTTACTATTTGGCGATTAATATCAGTAAATAGATAGAAAGGTAAATACCATATAGTGGGTGATATGTGTTTCTCCCCATGCATCAACCATTTGATGAGTAAATGTATGTATTCCAGTCTTTAAGTTTGTAATCTCCTCAGCAACAAGTGGAGCCTTTTCTAGCAATTGAATCATTTTATCAAGTGACTCCCACAGCCTTGCACGCTTGAGACCAAGCTCTGCATTATTCCCACGATAAGTGGTGCATTCACAAATGGCCTTCCATATCTCATATTTTGTGTGACTATTGTACCCCTCGTAATTTGAGAGAAGGTGTCTAGCTTTGGACCCACCCATGCATATTTTGTTTGGATTATCCTGACCCGGTCCTGACTTTTTAGTATCCGTTCAGGCTCCATATTCCATGCATAATTGACATTAGGGAAAAAGGGAGCTCATTTTGGGGCCTTTTACGGTTTGGAAAAATAAGCTCTCAACCAATGAACAGAGGGCCAACGTAACGTTGGAAATTCACAAAAATAAAAGAAAATAGATAAAAGAAATAATACTTTATGTAGGTACAAGCGTGCTACATTAATGTGGAGATTGGTTTTTTATTCTCACAAGATCTTTGGACATGAAGATAGAATCTAGTCTGACATTTTCTCTGACAAGGGCCTTCCCGCTTCCACCTCCCTTTGAACTTTGAATTGTTGTGCTGCCTTTCCTTCGAAAGGTCTACCATTCTACACCACTGCCTCATTGTGCAGCAACCTCTTCTTTTCCAAAACTGCTCCCTTGATCCTGTTTGGCTTAGAGTAAGATGTTTCTTGTCAACTATCTGTTTGCCCACTTTCTCTTTCTTGAAACTTCACTTTGTTATCTTGTTTACATTACTTTGCTGTGGTTACAGATTCACAAGATATCCATGGTGAATAAAAACTATGGTCGTTCTTGTGGAAGACGCTCTGTGGATGATAATGCTATGAAGGCAGAATTATACCACACATCCTTACCCCGTCGACCTGCTTCTTCTATTTCTTCGGTAGAGAATTCAAGTACAGTCAAAACGGAAGGAACTTGGGAAAGGTTTACTGTTTCGAAAGGAGCATGGGTGCTCATGCAACCTAGTAAAAGAAAGAGACCCCAGACAAAAAATATTTTCTTGGCATCATGGAAGGGAAGAGTACGAGATTTTAAAATCACCAGAGGAAAGATATCGGTGAAAGAAGTTTTGATTCAGCATGTACATGCATAAAGAACTTGTCTTGCGAGACTATCCAAATGATCTTCCGCAACACAGGCCTAATTGTATATTTTTCTATTGTGGTTTTGTTCTTTATGAGGTGCATGGATTTTTAAGACAAAGCTTTCTTTCTTTGCTTATTGATATTCTTGTGTTATTTTATTTCAGATTTATACCCTTCATCGTATGAGACATGGCAAAACATCGATTGTATTCTGGGATTTATAGATGTTTTGCATGGATCGATAGGAGAACAACAATACGAAGGTCGATGTGCAACAGAGCTAGCTCAATCCGGTATATTTTTTACTGATCATTTTTATCAGTTGTTGCTGGACAATGCAAACACACATGGTGTGTTAAGAAAACAAGACCTTCCAGCATGGAATTCAGTGGATTGGCCTCTCCCACATTTTAGTGTTACAGAGGCATATAGAGCCAAGCTTTTCAAAGAAGTACAGAAAGCTCTGAGGCCCAATATTGCCACAAGGATAATAAAAATTTCTTTATGTATGCCTCTCACAGTTTTTGTAGACTTGTTTAATACCTTTCCAGTGAAGGTTTCAAAAACAATGTTCACAGTTAAAGCAACAAGTCTGGCATGCATGCCACAATTTTTGGATAAAGGTTGGGATAAGAAGACATGTAGTTCAGTGTTTTGTGAGGTTGTCCAACCTTCTATGCAACTGAAGTACATGGTTGCATCATAAAATTTCATTTTTTCTTTTTATTATAAGCGCAGTCGAATGCTAGGTACAAAACTAGTCCCAATGGATCAAGATGAAGATTCTTTTGGTGCAGAAAATAAACTTCTTGATATTGATGTTGTTGAGAATGGTGATGTGCTAGTCAATATCACATTAAGACAATGTTGCTCCCTAGCTCAATTGCGCAATGACATTCTATTTGAGACAGAAGGTTCTATTTCAAAGGACTTTTTATTTATCTACAACAATAAGAAGGTATACCATGTGACTTATCCTAGTCTCATTAAGCACTGCTATTAGTTTACTTTACCCTATTGTTTTATATTGCTTTTTTGCAGGTGCTCAAAAGAAGAGAGAGATCAATAAAATGTAGACATTGAAAATTTGAAAATTGAGATAACACAGACTCCATAAACAAAGGTATTATATTCAGAAATGTAAAATTCTGTACAGAAGTGTTTAATTACATATGTAGAACATATTCTTGACAACAATTTTCTATTTATCTATAGGCTGATCTAGAGGCTGCTCTACATGGTCCAAGCTCACCGTATCATCTTTATTTGGAGAATCTACTTTCTGTTGCTCCATCCTGTCGTGTACAGTCTCTTGGTGCTGCTCCATTGTCTCCTCGATTGCCCCTGGAGCATCTGTTTGCTGCTGCTCCATCATTTCTTCAATAATATCAGCAGCCAGCAGGTCCTTGTTCTTGTGGCTTCTCCTCATCAGCACTAGGTCCTTGTTCTTGTGGCACCACATCTGCATCATCTGTGTCATCAAGGTGTATGACACCTTCTCGGACTTTAGAGCTCTCACCTAACTCGACAGTAGCTGGTACAATAGGTCTGGGGAAGGCATACTTCAAAAACTTCCAAATTGTATCAGCTCTGAAACTATACACATAGCTCGAGTTGAAGCTATCTTCTCTCATCTGCAATGAGATATGATGATTTAGAACACTTTGTACCAATATCAAATTTTTTGAAGCTAAATGAAAATTATTTTTTCTTACAAGCTCTAGCTGTCCTATCTCAAAATAGCTTGAAAGTATATATTTGGCACTAATCAGCACTCTCCAGCCACCACAGCTACTTGAATCATCTTGTTGTGGTGTCTGGATAGTTGGAAAGATATGTTAGAAACTGTTAATGTCTGAACAAAATAAAATTATTCAATAAGTTCAAAGGCATAGCATGAAATAGACATCAGTAGAAGGAACAACTTTCTACCTCTAAATCTATTGGCTCTATTGAATCCAAAAGATTGACATTAGGAGGACACTGATCCAATGCATCTAGAAGTCTTCTAATACAACTGCAATACATATAATTCAGTTAGTGTGCATTAAATCCAAATAATGAAGTTTAAAGTTAAAAATAGCACACAAACCACTTACAATTTAACCTCTCTGTGTGTGTTTCTAAGAGAGTTGAATAAAAAGCATTGCTTCTGCTGGATGTCAATAGAAGCAAAGCTCCAGTGGTCATTGCATAAGGAAAAAAGCATTAAGAAATCAAAGGCTACAAGAGTACTCAATCTTGAAGGAAAATCCCAAAAGAAGCAGCCACACACATACTTGTTATGGTATGGAAGTAGCAAAATATCAACATGATCAAAATCACAGTGTCTGAACCAATTGGAAATATCCATGGGAGTTTCCTTTGGATCTCTTAACTTGAAGGAAATTGCAGGATCAATAATATAAACTGTATGCTGTACAGCATGGTTCAGCCAGCTTCTCATCATGCTACATTGGACAAAACAATAATTAAGGTAAGGTATAAGGGAGGAGGTACAATAAGGACTGTTTTGCAAACAAATGTAAAATAAAAGACACTTACTAGAGCATTGCAAGAATGATAGTATCTGAGCAATACTCATTCTTATGAGCCAATGCTGCCAAGCATGTTTTTGTCAAGTCAAAATTATTCTCTGAAAAATCATCTTCAATATGGACAACTATGTTAGGGCCCAGCTCCTGCAACCTTCTTTGTATCTGTAGCTCCATCTGTACAGTCTCCACATCTATAGCAGATTTGGATTCTTCTATTTGCTGCTTCAGTGACTCCTCATAAGCAGCTTTCCCTCTGAGTGGGTCACTTCAACAACCTTCACCTTGTCTGCCTTCAATTTCCTTGTAGGTGGAATTAATAATATGTCTCTCATTTTAATGTCCTGCCATTCCACAGGATGGACCAGCTTGTCATACCTCCACCTCACTCTGGACAATGTGTTGAAGTCCTTGGCCATCAGAGTTACCCTGTGAGCATGGGCTGCTCTACAAGCATTGCATCTTCAAAGTACTTCTCCAAGTAATCCTCTGCCATTTCTTGTAAGGAAAGAATGGCAGTCCTGTTCCACCTGAAACCAAGGTGCCAGCTATCACAAATTTCTCTCACTAGCCTCTGAAAAGGTGCCTTGGGGATTGCAAAGCCTATAGCTTTTTGCTGTTTCCTGATCTCCTTTAGCACACCTGCAGAATGCTTTAACCTCTTGGACTTTTGCTGCAGCATGCTCATTGGCTTCCCCTTCCTGCCATGTGCAACTCTTCCTTTTGGAGGCACACTAGATTCCTTGACATCAGCCCCAACTGCTGCTGCTGCAAGCCCTGGCCCCTTGCCAGACCTCCTTGCAGTTGCCTTGGTTCTTGCCATCACTCTGAAAAGGTCCATACAAAGCAATAGAAAAAGATTAGAAACATGGAGAACATGGAATGATAAAAGAAGGTGATGACAAATTGGATAAAGCAAAATTGAACAATTTGCAACAAAATGCGATTATGATGATTTGAAATTTTTAACAGTTCATAATCGCGTTGAAACAACATGCTATTGCATCCCTACAATGAATTCTCTATCTTTTCAACTATAAACAATATGTATTGAGTTTATGCAAGAACTATGCAGCCTTGAATAGCCTAGAAAGTTACAAAATCACAATGAAATGGGTGGATGAAGAAGCATTTTAAAATTTGTAACAAAATGCGATTTGGGCTGTTTGAGATTTCTAAAGCCCTCTCCTCGCGTTTTGCTGCAAATTCTAGAGACAGCATACTTCAGTGTGTATGCAGCTTGGTGCAACATGAATTGAGCCTATGGACATCAAGAAGTGATCAAGCTCTCATTCAACAGGCCCAAATAAAAAGTCTTCCTGCTTCTACATGCAGTGGAGAAAATCTAAAAAATGCATATAATATTTATCATAATATGTAACCTACATCACATCAATCAGTTCCTTACCCTAATATACTATTAAACAAGAAGAAAAGGAAAAAGATTTTCTTACTAACCTGGAAGCTATCTGCAAGTGTGCTGTGCTGATGATGAGTATCCTGTGCTGGGTATGAACCTCTGCCTGCTGGTCTGGATGCTGATGTTGTAGAGTAGGGAGGTAGAGATGCAAGAGAACTGAGTTAGGAGAGTAGATTATTACAAAATACAAATAAAGGAGTTATTAAATACCACACGTGTGAAATATAGTCGTTTTTTAACACGTGTGGGTCCCACCAAATCTTTTGGAATTTGAAATTTGTGGGTCGCTTTTTGCCTTGGAAATTGTGCCAATCATGATTTCATAATTAGATCCATTAACACTTTTCCCTCCCCGTCTTCCATCCCTGCCAGCACCCTCCCATCATCCTTTTCTTTCCCACTTTGATCACTTTCTACCCAACACACTCCATCCACTCTGCAACCTGTCTGAAGACTACTACTATTACCAGATCTCCAGGTTACCAGTGCTACAGCTCAGGTTTGGAAGAGAGCAGGAGAATCTCCAGGGCTACTCCAACAGTATGGAAGAGGAAAAGAAAGGTCAGAGATCTATACCCTTTCCAATGTTTTCTGATATATATTTCTTCCATCTGTAGAATTCTTGAATCTCAGTGCCTAGAAATCTAGCAGATCACCCTAGGATTTGATTAGAGATCTATATGAATAGGATTTAGAATTTTGCAACAAAATGCGATTATAGTGGTTTACATTTTCCAAATGCTCCAAATCGCGTTTTCCTGCAAATTCTGATATTTGTTTTAGTTTTTATTTTTTCCTTCTTCTTTTAATCTCTTTTGCCCTGGGGAATTCCTCCTGGTATCATTTACTGTCCTGAACATTGTGAGATATCCCTAGCATTTGATTGGAAATGGATGTCAATAGAAATTTAGAATTTGCAACAAAATGCGAGGAGAGCACTTGACATTTTTCAAATGGATCTGCATCGCGTTTTGTTGCAAATTCTTGTGTCCCTTTTGGTTTTTACTGTTTCCTCATTGTTTTGCTTTCTATGTCCATGGGGATGTCTTTCTTGATGATGAGAAAGGTTTTTGCTTTGGAACAGTTGATCCTCAGGCCCCTCCTTTCAAGAGGAAGCTAGACCTTTCTGCTGCTATACTCAGACCACAGCAATCACCAGGTGATTCATGTGTGCTTATGAAGAGAGTTGTTTGGTGATATCCTATACATTATCTGATTGCATATGTGAGCATATAGAATTCATGTTATATAAATTTTGGTTCAGGCAAAAGCAAGAGACTAGAGCAGAAAGGTGAGTCTTCCCTTTCAAAACAAAGGGAACCAGAAGAGGACAAATCTCCAGATTTGCTCCTATTTGACTTTCTTCACAAGTGCAAGGCTCAGAGGAACTTCCACATATACCACAGTATTTTCAACAGGGAGTTCACTATGAGCTCTCTTTTGGACCATCACAGAGATTTCCTTTCAGACCATTGGGATACCTTCAAACAACTGACATAGGCAGGAAGGATTGTGGAAGGTGAAAAGGTTTTTGTGCATTTAAATCATATTGTCTCCATTGACAAGCTGAGGTACCATGTGAATAGAAGGTTTGACAGCCTGCCGCCTGAGGAATATAAATTCAGCTGTAACTTGCACACCAGAAAGTGTAGAGTGCTTGAGGAAAACATGGCATTCCTTATGTACATTGTCTTTCAACAGCAATCTCTAGAAGAGCAAGGGCAGGAGACTGAAGAAGAAGATATATCTGTAGCGGAGGTAAAAGAGGATATTCCTATGGCAACAGATATGGCAGAGCAGGAAGAAGATATCAACCTCGAGGATGAGGGGCTGCAAGTGGCTGCTCTTGACCTTGTTCAACTGAGGACTGAAACTCTTAGGGCAGCACAGCCAGTTGAAGATTTTGATGTTCAGAGCAGCAACTATGCAGTGCCCATGCTTCCACGTGTCTTGATTGGTGGTAAAGATTATGTTTTCCTCCATGATATAGAGTGTATGTTCAATTTGAGGGAGGACTATGCCATTTCCCTTATTGCCCAGGCTTCAAGGCTTGACAAGGAGGTTGGCATAGAGGATGACCATTCACTGCTAGCTTTGGAAACAACTTTTGATCCTGCAGAGGCCCTTACTATTTGTTTCAAAGAGGCTGAAAGTTTCCAAGAGCCAAATGAAGCTGCCTTCCAGCTCACCCAGGAAGCTATGAATCTCTCATCACTTCATAAGGAAAAACTTAAAGAAGAGGCTGGACTGGAGGGGAGAGGAATAAATCTTTGGAAAGATGAACTTCTTGTTGCTGATGAAAATGAGAGGGTATGATATTATTACTTCAAATCAAATACTTTATCTTTTGTTTAAATGTTTTGTAGTTATGTATCATTGTCTCACTACAATCTTTTGATACATGGCAGCTACAAATTGAGGATGACACATTCCTCCAGAGATCAAGTGGAAGCAGGCCGGCTGGGTTTGGCAAAATGTCAAGCCTAGCTCATTATATTCATGATCTAGGCAGTGCTAAGATCTTGATTTACCATAGGCAGTTGAGCAACAATGGAGAAGCCATTGTTTACTTCTTTAAATGTTTGTCTAGGGTTTTAGGTGGACATGATCTTCCATGGCAAAAGGAAAAGATCATTTTAATAGAGAGGTTGTCCGCCATAGATATATTTGGGGATTATGTGAATAAGCAGGCCTCTAGGGCCTCTTACTTTTTGTCTTACACTTCTTATGCATTAGCATGTGGTATTAAGGAGCCCAAATGTCTAGAGGGCTATGGAAAACACAAGCTCATAAGGTTTCGAGAGCCACCCATGATTGCATCAGGCCACACAATCCAAGAAGAAGAATACGTGGAGATAGCTGAAGACAAGGATACCCCTCTCAGACAAGCAACAGAGGCAAGCATTGATAAACAGAAAGTCAACATCAAGCCAATAAGGAAGAAAAAGAGTCCAATCAAGTTCAAAAAGAGAGTTCCGACTCGCAAGCCTTGGGAGTAAAAGGATTTAGTCATCAAATATAGCACAAACATTATGTTGAAGTTGAACTGATTTGTACAAAGTCTTTGATCCTCATCAGTTCCTTGTCCGTACGGACGATCAGTACCCTTTTGCATTTGTCCCATCACCGTACGACACTTCAGTACTCTTCCCACACTCAAAAGCTTCTAAAAAAGTTTGACACTCAGTACTTTATTGGTAAGGATCAACAGTATGTCTAGCATAATTAAGTAGTATTGATTGAATTTTGTGTGTGTTAATATATGGATGTATTGATGCTTGTTAATATAGATCACATGTTTCACAAAAGAAATACTTTTGATGGAGTCTCAAAACATATAGGCATTACACCAAGAGTCACTTGTTCCACAGAATAAAAATCTATTGATTGAGTTTGAAAACATGTGGACATAACACCAATAAGTTACAAACTGCTATTCATGTTTACTTGTCCATTTATGGTTTCTAAATATCTTCGAATCCCTCCACTGTCTATGTCTCTCTACTGCCATTGAATTGTCCAAAGTTTGTCTTCGTCTTTGCTTTTGGGCTAGAATAAAAGCAAGCTTGACTTTGGAACTAGCAACTTTTCTTTTAGCATGCAGCCTTTGTAGAATGCCTCGGTAAAACCATTGGAAGACTTCCTTCAGACTATTTGCCTTTTGACTCCCTCCATAGTGTTGTGTGTGTCTGAAAAATGCATTACGTGCCATGTAGTGAGACTTCTCCATGCCTTGGGTAGACCAAATTGCTGGGCATCCATACTTTTTGACAAAATAGGGAAGGTGGTTGTAGATGATATGCTGTTTTCACAAAGACATAAGAATGCATAGTAAGTTATAAAAGAAAAGAGGATCACACTTAAGTAAAAGAAGAAGACATCACTTTACCATGTAGTGAGTTATATTGCAGGCTGTCCATGCGTCTTTCATTGACTTCCCAAAATGTTTTATTGCCTCTTCAAAGTTCTTATAATCACTCTTTGTCCATGTTACATTGTCACAGAACATGAAGAGTTGATCAAGAGACCTCCACACCTCTACCTTCACATTTCGTGCTTCCCCATCTGCCTCATGACCTTTCACGGCATTATGGACTTGCTTCCACAATCCATAACTAATCCTTGAAACTGTTCTACCTTGCCTTACTTGCTTACTATTGTGTTTGGGTCGAGACAAGAATCTTCTTGCCTTAACACCACCAATAGAGGGCTTGATTGGTACCTCCTTGTTGCCATTGGTAGACTTTTTAAAATCCTTTGTGATATGAACATCACCTCCATGTAGACCTATATCGGATAACACTTTTTCCAATGCATGAAGAGCATCCTTTCTATTTCTTTCGGGACGGAGTTTCCAAGCAAATCCAATATACAAAAATACCAATTTCTCAATAATTCGACATAGAGCATGCAATGTGCATATGTGAACATTACATAGTAACACCATATTAGAGAATTTGGGAATCTCCCAATTCCCATTTTTGAATACTAAAAAAGGGGGGACATGGATAACATGTTTGTAAGTTTCTCAAAGCCCTATCATGTGACCTATCATTGGAAAGCGCTTGAAAAATGGGATCTAAAGAGCCATAAACCACTCATTTTGGCTTAATGGTGTTCAAGTTATGGAAAATCCAAAGTTTTGAAAAATGGGATCTAAAGAGCCATAAACCACTCATTTTGGCTTAATGGTGTTCAAGTTATGGAAAATCCAAAGTTTTGACCGCATGTCCCAAACTTGTGGGAAATTCCCATATTCCCCAATATGGTGTTTAGTGGAATGTCAAGAATGGCCTTGAAGTCAGGGTCAACTTTATCTCTATTAGGTGCTCTCTTCCACCATTTGGAATCCATTACTTGCGCTGATTCTTTGCAGTAAAGACAAGGAGACTTTGAGTTACCTCCTTTACTAACGTTATACATGCACTTAAGTGTTTTAAGATCCCCCGCCATGTGCCACTCTACTTGAAAATCACCTTTTCCTGCAACATGGAGATTCTCTCCTTGCACTTGTCTTTTAATTATTCTTGGTATTTCCGTGTGGTGAAACACCTAATCTAGTGTTTCATGGTCTTCTGTCTTTACCTGTGATTATACAAAACAAAAGTCTTCCTATAAAAGATTTGAAAGCATTGACTAAAATCAAGTACGAAATAAAAAATGATCATACCTGGAATGAGCCCAACCACCATATGTGTTTCTCTGACTGCACACTAAAATACTTCAAACTCGCTTCATTCAATGATGTATCAAGTGCTCCATTCATCAATGTGATAGTAATCCTTTCCATTTTCTTTTCCTTTACAACCTCACACTTATCCAGTTTGATAACAAATTTCAAAATGCCTTTGCACTCTTCAAATGTTATTCCATAAAACTCGACCATTCTTCTTTGAAGTTGTTGTAGATCTACAAATATATTGTTCCAAGGGTCATACACAGTGGTTCCTTTAGCCCCATGAAATATTTCTTCAATATGGATATATGGTCCAATAAACTCATCTATACTTTCATTCAAATGACCTCTTATCTTCCACACTGTTGCTGGATTTGGCAGTAAAACTCGTTTAATCCTTTGATCTCTCAAAGTTGAGGATATCGCATGGAAAATCGAACTATATCCCTTCCTGCTAACTCCACTAACATCAAGAGCCTCTTGGATTGTAGTAACATCAACTTGATTATTGGATATAAAGTCCTCTACAACATTGCGTTTGATTGTTTTATATTTTTTTTCTTCAATCAAACCTTTTGCTACACCACAAGAAAGCAATCCTTTCATTTGTTTAATTGGAAGAAGGTTGGGATCCATATTTTCTTTTGCAGGCTCCAATAATTTCCTATAGTAACAATATAGTAACAACACAATATGCCTATATTATTCAACACTTCCAATCCTGTTTTGCATTAATGGACAAAATAGATATAGTCATTTGAGAGCATTTTTGAGTTTAAAAAATAAAAAATTGCAAACTAACCTTGCTTCCTGAATTCTTCGCTTGCATCCACCAGTCCCAGCCTTCAAATTTGCAATGTTTTTAATCTTCCTACTTCGTTGTCTGTCTCCAAGCATGGTTCTCTTCCTTCTTGATCTTGTTAACTCTTTTTTACTCTTTGAATGCTCCTCAATTTCATTCTGCAACTGTTGCTCCAATTTTGCACGAATAGCTATCTCTTGAATCCTGGCTCCCTTTTCTTGTAGGTACATTGTTTTATATGTTTCTGCAAATGCAGACTGTGCTGAAATATAACCAAGAAGTCCATTTTGTCCATCGCTCGCAAACCTCAATAGTGTGGTTGGATTGACAAATGGAGGTGTAGAGTTTTGTACTAGACATTTTGGATATATACTTCCATCACACCATAAGTCAATATGTTGGAGCCCTTCTCTTCTCATATTTTCCCGTTGTTGAGAATTTAGCACCGTATCCTTTCGTCTTTTTTGTGCTGGAGCATATTGTTCTTCTAAGTCGATGTGAAGATGATATAATCGCTTCTTCTGAGATTGTAACTAGTATCGGCCATTTTTGTGCTTCTAAGGTTGCAAAGTTGGCTTGTCAATCTCATAGTCTTTTTGTAACATGAATTGTGGAAGTGTGGCGGTATCCATACAATCATTAAGTTCAGTGATGGATTCTTTATGAGAGGCCTGCACACGTCGTCAAAAGAGATGCAAAATCTTCGAGAAACAAAAAAAATTAAGGAGATATTTAATGCAAAATCGTGTTAGTTAGACAAAAGATTATCTTATTCTTTTCTGAACTGACAGTTCAGTGGTCCTTACTGACAGTTCTGAGCCACGTTTCCATATTTTATTATTTTTGAGATCTTTTAGGAGAGAAATAAATCAAAAAATAGTGAATTTCTTACAGGGCCCCAAAATGAGCTCCGTTTTTCCCTAATGTATGTAACTTCAGTAATTTGTCCATTATGCGTAACCTAGCATGCAAATATGAACACGGGAAAGTGGAATCTCTAATGTAGGGCTCCATGAGATATCTTCTTGATCACGATTAGGTGGACAATTGGTATTACAACTCATAATGCCATTAACCCACTGCATAGGTTTCTTTGGATCTTTGTTTTACGTTGTACTCATTGAAGGTGGTTGTACATTTTTCTTGCCCTTTGCATGAGATTTGGTTGTCTTGGTGTGGCTGCTACAACCTTGCCTAAAGCTTTGTTGCGTTCAATATACTCTGATTTTGAATGGGCAATACATGGAAAAAAAGTATTTGCTCCTAGCTTGCATCCTAACATACACTTCAATGTCTTTAAATCCCCTGCCATGTGCCATTCAACTATAAATGTTCCTACATCTTCCACATGCAAAGTCTCTCCTTTTGATTGCAATGATATGATGTTTGGGATGCCTGTTCGGGTAAGGTACCATCGCAATGTATCATTCGTCTCCTATGGAAGCTCAAATGCTGACAACCACCATATATTCTTATCTGATTGCACTCCATAGTAATCTTTTCCCAGAGATTTCCTTCCCGTGTTGGAATTTGAGGCTTGTGCACTACAGTAAAGAAGATTATCACCCTGTTCCAGATTTCCTTTGATAGCCCTGTTCATAAGTGTTAGGCTGACTCTTTCTAATTTTTCGTCCTTTTACAATTTGACACTCATCAAGCTTTAACACAAACACAGCCTGACCTTGGCACTCCTCAATGCTTAGACCATAATAAGAAATCATAGCTCTTTGAAGGGTCCTTAAATCAATAAAGACATTGTTGTACTTGTTGTATTCAAATACCTTAGAAGTACATACAGGCAGAGCATCCTCCACATGACGGTAGCCACCTAACATGTTCGCAATATCTGAGTTTGCACTTTTTCTTGCCATGGTTACACTGTATGGAGTTGGTAGCATGGGTCGCAGAAGTCCTTTAGCACGATGACCTAGTGTAAACACCCTGTAAATGGCTTCATATCCCTTCCTATTGACACCAGCACTATCACATGCATCCATAATCTATATGGGGCTTACCATATTTTGCAGCTCTCTATAAATTTTGTTTCGGATTTGCTTAGCTATTTTGCATGTGGGATCTTCTAGTAGCTTTGATATGTTTGATAACTTAATAACATGTTTCAATATGCCTGCTCTACATTCCTCAGCACCACCTTCATATCCCATCATATCCCCAACAATATCTCTACATGGAACATAAATACAAAATAACATCAATATGAAGCACAAAACAGAATGGCCTGCAAAACAATGGCAAGAATAGAAGTTACCTTATTGCTCGTACACATCGTTTTCTTGCTCCACTTAGAGTTGCCAAGGTTTCTAGGGACTAATGCTTCCTTTTCCTTTGTCGAAAGCCTCCTGGAAGTTCTTCAGGCTTGCAAGGTGTCGTTGCTTGTTTCGTGCATCTTGTTTGGCTGCATTCATCTTGTCCCATTTAATATCAAAGGCTTGCTTAAGCAACAAGTTATTCTTATGGAGCTCCTGATTCTGAGTTTTCAAGTTGTTCACCACTTCTTCAAGCCTATCAATGTCCTTCTTGTGTTGCTACTGCAACTCATGCCATAAGCCTCGAAAATGCACTCTTGAAAGCGATTCTTGAGCTGCAACAAAAGAACGCCTTCTACAATAGACCATTAGCTCCATCACCTACATACGTAAGAAATGTAGTGATATTAACAAAATGAGGTGGAGCATTGGTGAGCGGGTCAATAGGGTATATGAATCCATTCGTCTAGAGGTCAATACCTTGTGAGATCGAAGAGTATGGACAATGGCACATTGGTCACACCACTTGTTTTTGAGCTGCGGATGGTAGCATACTCTCAGTAGCCAAATCTACATGTAACCTAAACTTTGGTGCTCTGTTAGATATATCTTCAAGTGGCATTTTCTTTAGGGTTAGGCAATGCTGAAAAGTGCTTCTTGTAGAACACAATGCAAGAGTGAGGAGAGGGTATTCTGAGGAGAGCGCAATGAAGTTTTGCTATAAAAAATATTAGAAGATCATAGATGGATAGTGATTAGGTAATAGGAGAAAGGACAAGGAAGATGGCAAGAGGCATAGAAGATGGTAGATTGAGGTTTTGCAGCATAATATAGTAGAGAGAGAGAGAGAGAGAGAGAGAGAGAGAGAGAGAGAGAGAGAGAGATGTAGAATGTAGACGGAAGTAGGGGATATATATGCTAAACAATGCAAGAATGGAAAGTGGTAAGCTCTGAAGCTATGGAGGTTGACAGAGGGATTTTCTGCACGTCAATGTGGGAGACATGAGAGAGAGAGAGAGAGAGAGAGAGAGAGAGAGAGAGAGAGAGAGAGAGAGAGAGAGAGAGAGCAAAAAATGATAAAAAGATGAGACATGGAGGATGAGAGAGTGTGAGATATCAGCATTTGGAAGTGGAGAGGTTATGGAAGCTTACTAATCAGAGATGCTTGGCCATGGCACACCCAAATGTGAGAAAGGGGAAGAGAAAGAGAGGTTTAGTGAGATGAGGGCGTCTTAGAGAGTGTGAGATCCCCCTGTTCCCACCGAGCAACGGATTCGGGTACTAGCAGCGGAAGTAGCACTTCTCGCACGGGACAGGGGTCCCACATTCGGGGCCTCGTCCACGGATATCCGAACAAGAGACTAATCCGTCGGTTTTTCCAAAACCGAACCCGGAAAAAACTTCCCTTACCCGGAAAGCACGGGCGATTCCACCAGGATAATTTTTTTACTCTAACGTAGTCAAGATCATTACTGATCACGCTGATCCAACTGCACCTATAAAGATACTCGGTCGGATCAAGGAAGAAACTTGCACTTGGATCATTGGGATCAACGCTTTTTTCCCCATCAAGAGGCACAACCGTTGATTCCTATCCATAGAACAATTACTATCCGGGACTTACTTCATCTATCGTAATAACAGAAATTGAGTCTCGGTTTACGGATCCATCAGTCCAGCCTAACCCCATCCGATCCCATGGGTTAGCCAACCGCCCAACCACTGTAGTGATGGGATCCAATTTGGAATTTGGTTAAGTTTTGTCCCGGGTACCAAGGAAGAGAGTTCCAAGGCCCCCTAGCCGGAAGTTTATGCAACATAAAATTAGGCACACCACTTACACACCCAATATGAAATTGCCTTTTTCTTATCATCAGCTAACTTTAAAACAATCCTTTAATGAAACCATAGTACCACTGATCACAATCTTCCAATTTATCCGGTTGATCCTCAAATTTCCCATCATTCCTTCATCAGAGTATCTATGGCATCATTGGCAACTAGAACGCTCACCACCTGTCCACTCAGAGGCCGTTTCCATAGTTCCTAGCCCATAATACTCGGCAATATAATCACTTATCAAGATGGACTCTCGTTGAAGATCAGCAAGATCAACCAACAGATCCATATAAAAGAGCCATGGACTCATCCGTTGAGGACCAGCAAGGTCAGTCAACCAGATCCATGCCCGGTTTCACAAAACAACTCTTACTCCTTGTTCCAATATCTTCCTCGACGCACGCGTGGGTATCCTAGGCGACCCAGAGCCCGAGCACCGTATGGTCAGCACCCTCTAGGATCCTTCGCAGGTGACCTAGCGCTTCACTCATAGGCCGCTTCCTTGGTCCCTCATCCACCGTACCGGAAGCTCACCATTTTAATCGAACCGAGGCTGGTCAAGACCTCGGTCGACCTTGCTACGCGAGACGTCCTCCATTGACTCTCCGTCAGCAGTTGTAACTTTATCAGTGAGGTCTCCACGACCTTAATCACAAGACGGTTAAAATGCTTCCCCAGCATTCTTGACATAAAACAACCATTTACAAACAACATTTACAAACAGTTTACAAATACAGTTTCTATATTAACTCTCATTTTTCCACATTATCCCTCATTAATCCACATTACTTATTCCACATTCCATGTATATATGTACTCATCCAATCACCTCCTTTTCCATCTCTTCACTTCAGATTCCTTCACATCACATATCATATATTCACATCCATATCCACATCCATACATCCACATCCACATCCACATTCACATCCATACATCCACATCTACATGCTTATCTCCATTTTCACATCCTCATTTATACATCCACATCCCATATCCACATTCATACATACACATCCATATCCACATCCACATCCACATCCACATTCACATCCATGCATCCACATCTACATGCTTACCTCCATTTTCACATCCTCATTTATACATCCACATCCCATATCCACATTCATACATACACATCCATACATCCACATCTACATCCACATACATACATACATCCACATCCACATTCCACATTCACATCTATACATCCACATCTACATTCACATTCACATACATCCACATCCACATTCCCATACATCCACATCTATACATCCACATTCCACATTCACATCTACATTCACATTCACATACATGCATCCACATCTACATGCTTACCTCCATTTTCACATCCTCATTTATACATCCACATCCCATATCCACATTCATACATACACATCCATACATCCACATCTACATCCACATACATACATACATCCACATCCACATTCCACATTCACATCTATACATCCACATCTACATTCACATTCACATACATCCACATCCACATTCCCATACATCCACATCTATACATCCACATTCCACATTCACATCTACATTCACATTCACATACATGCATCCACATCTACATGCTTACCTCCATTTTCACATCCTCATTTATACATCCACATCCCATATCCACATTCATACATACACATCCATACATCCACATCTACATCCACATACATACATACATCCACATCCACATTCCACATTCACATCTATACATCCACATCTACATTCACATTCACATACATCCACATCCACATTCCCATACATCCACATCTATACATCCACATTCCACATTCACATCTACATTCACATTCACATACATCCACATCTACATTCACATTCACATACATCCACATCCCCATTCCCATTCACATCTATACATCCACATCTACATCCACATACATACATACATCCACATCCACATTCCACATTCACATCTATACATCCACATCTACATCCACATTCACATACATCCACATCCACATTTCCATTCACATCTATACATCCACATCCATTCACATCTATACATCCACATCTACATCCACATTTACATCTATGCATATACATCTTCATGCATATATCCATTTTCATGTTCATACATCCACACTCCCATCTCCATATCCACACATCCACATACATACATCCATTTTCACATTCCCATTTATATAACCCCATATACCTTCACATCTAATCTTTTACATCACATCCATTCTCGCCCTATCACAACCCATATACATCTTATCCTATCACATACACTTCTTACCTCATCCCCCCATACACATCTTAATTCATCTTATCACATCCTAACTTATTTCATAAGCATCTTATCACCTCTTATCACACCTCTTATCACATCCTATCACTTTCCATACGCATCTTATCAATTCTTATCACATCTCATACACCTCTTATCACATCTTATCACATTTCATATCTTTTAAAAAAAAAAAAGAGAATTCTTTTATTTGATATAAGATTTCTCTACACATTTATTTATACATAAATTCCATTTAAGGAGACTAACACTTTCGAAATTAAAATCAATCTTTTATGCATCTTCTTATGCATGATTTCAATTTGGTAGGGAATTATACTTTTAGAATAAAAGAATTTCTCTTATGCATCTAAGTTAAGCATAAAATCTATTTATGAGGAAAATCATACTTTTAGTATAAAAAGAATATCTTTTATGCATACCTATATGCATGAAATCCAATATGATAAAAGTAACACTTTTGATATAAAAATTTTTCCTTTATGCATACTTCTATGCATGAAAATTAAAAATGATAAAAGTAACACTTTTGATATAAAAATTTTCCTTTATGCATACTTCTATGCATGAAAATTAAAAATGATAAAAGTAACACTTTTGATATAAGAATTTTCTTTTATGCATACTTTTATGTATGAAATAAAAATGATAAAAGTAACACTTTTGATATAAAAATTTATCCATTATGCATACTTCTATGCATGAAAATAAAAATGGTAAAAATAACACTTTTGATATAAAAATTTATCCTTTATGCATACTTCTATGCATGAAAGTAAAAATGGTAAAAATAACACTTTTGATATAAAAATTTATCCTTTATGCATAATATTAAAATTTAATTTCTCCATGATTATAATGAAATTCTTTCAATTAATCTAGGATGATGATTCCTAGAATATGGTAGGAAGTCCTCTTTTTATGCTTTGAATGAAAATTTTTTATGCATAATTTTTATAAAAATTTTGCCATAGCTCCGCTGCTATGACTGATAAATCTCAATTTTTCTAAGGGATAAAGCTTATCATTAAGGAAATAATTAAAATTATTCTCTAATTGGATCCTTAATCCATAATGGATTGAATCATCAATATACATAAACTAAAAGCATAAGAAAAAGCCATTAATTTGGCCTCAAGCATAGCTTAATCTTGGGTTAAGGAAAAGCTTTATGAAAAGCTTGATTTGGATTGAGAATGGGTCATGAGTATGACCATTTCTTGAGTGAGAGAGAGAATTTACATAAGAATCATTAGAATTTAAACATAAATGAAAATTAACTTCAATAGCATTTATTAAATTATGTAACTCTTCACTACTATTCAAACTTCAATAGCATTTAAAAAAAACCATACCAATTAAACTTCTCAAGCTTGAGAGGGGTTGAGAAGAGAGAAACATTGAGAAATTATAGAAAGATGAATATTCACTAATTACCTTACAACTTGCTTGATTCTTTGTTCACGGTAGAGGCCCCCAACCAATCAATTGGTTAAGTATATTGATGGAGCCACTAATGGGGATTGAAGAAAGAGGGAAGCTCCAAAAACTAGTGAATTATTAAATGAATTCACAGTTCTTGGCTTAGGTGGAGTAGAGTAACGATGCATAAACACTATCTATTTTTCAACAAGGGTGAGGCTTCTATTTATAGGAAAAATTGAGCTCCTAACCAAACAAACTGATTCTAGAATTTTCTAAATCAGTTTGGTCAATATTTGACCATTTTTAGGTCAGTTAAGCTAACTTTTTGGAACTAGACTTGAATGAGGAGAGAGGAGAGATGAAATATCTCAATTTTTATGAGTTTAAAACTCATTCAAGCATGTGAAATATGCACCTCCTTTAAAGAACTCCCCTTCCTTACATATGTCATATTTTTAATATTGCTCATAGTTTTTTACTAATAAACCTTGTACATTTTCAACTCTTCATCTTATGTGAAATATGCACCTCCTTTAAAGAACTCCCCTTCCTTACATATGTCATACTTTTAATATTGCTCATAATTTTTTTACTAATAAACCTTGTACATTTTCAACTCTTCATCTTATGTGAAATATGCACCTCCTTTAAAGAACTCCTCTTCCTTACATATGTCATACTTTTAATATTGCTCATAATTTTTTACTAATAAACCTTGTACATTTTCAACTCTTCATCTTATGTGAAATATGCACCTCCTTTAAAGAACTCCTCTTCCTTACATATGTCATACTTTTAATATTGCTCATAATTTTTTACTAATAAACCTTGTACATTTTCAACTCTTCATCTTATGTGAGTATTTACTCATTTTTGGGTATCTTCTTTTTCAAATTGGATTTATCTCCTCCCTACACATGGATTGATGCTATTGGTCCATAGGAACCTTAATTGGACCATAATCCAAAAATTTCTGAAAATCTAGACCCTTAGACTAAGGTCCTTTATACACATTTCCAATTAATTCCAATTGCACATTGGAAAGTTCTTTTTGAATTTCTGTTTCAGGGAAACTTATTTTAATAAGATGAGATAATTTTCTATCCAAAAATATTAAAAATCTGAATATTCTCTCTCTAGAATATTTTCTCTCTCTAGGTTAAAACAGTTAGAAACAAGTCTTTTATATTTCTGAAGAGGGATTGATTATAGAAGAAGATACTAGACATCAAAAAGGGGTTTGGGGGAGGAATCTTACATTCTACCCCACTTAAAAAACGCGAGATGTCCTCATCTCGCAACTTGTGATAATTTCGCAAGATTCACGAATATGAGACTTAGAGAAAAATTTTAATCAAGATTAACCACCAAGATAAGTCTTAAAGAGAGCAAGATTCAAAATACGAACAAGATTTAAACTTTATTCATTCTCGGAACTTATACAGTAAAGATAGAGGAACTCTTTACACTTCCATAAGCCCGTCCATCATATGGTCACAAAAGCAGTCCTCACAAGCTGCACAAGTATAAGGTAACTCATCTATGGGAATGATTCTGTGGGTTATTGCTGCGCCTATCTCAGTGGTATGAGGTGTTCTAACAAAAGGACCTCTGAGAGGCAAGCCAAAAACGGGGTAAAGGCATATCTTCTCATGAGGAAGAAAACACGCCAGTAAGAAGACCCGCTCAGAAAACCCAGGATGTCTTGATCTCATGACGCAGTAGTATCGGGGACCCAAACCCAAAGCTTCAATAACCATGGCCAAGCGGACATTGTTACGGAAGTGCTGCTGACCCCAGGGTGTTACCCTAGTTATGTCTTGATAGGTCCGCCATTTGGTCTGCGCTACAGAAGTTCCCAAGTGAGGAAAAAGTGAGCGCTCATACTGTTCTATAAAATCCTTCTTCACAGACTCACTTGCGTCTTGAAGGTGAGGAATCATTATGGATAAAACTAATTCTTGTTGCCAAGCCATGAAGGAGATTAGGAAGAAAGGAGATCGATGGGAGTAAGATTACTGTGAGCGACAAGTAAAAGTTACGACTTATATAAAGGAAGGAGCTAGCGTAACTTAGAAGCCAACGGTAGCTTGCCACTGAAGTTTTACCGTCTTTCCATGATTTGGGTTTGGCACAATTTTCTATAGAAGGCATTAAGAACTTTGAGATGAGGAGATAAAAGAAGCTCGTAAGCTAAGTCACTTACTTTCTTTGAAGTCAGATAAGGCTCACAATATCTGGGGGATAACTTCTTAAACTCCCCAATAGATAAAGAACTTCTTTTGTGCCGTACTCGAATGAAGACCAAAACCTTGGTATCCAAAACACCGATTTTCACTTCTGAACTCATTGTTCTGAATCCTTAAAACAGCGTGACTCCTGAGAAGTATTCTAGGGAAAGGGTCTTCCTTTTTTTAAACAGAATCTTTCTTTTATTTTTGAGAGGGAATAATTTTAAGATCAAAAAGGGAGATTCTTACTCCTGTATGCCTCGAAGGCTGGGGAGGAATCTTACATTCTACCCCACTTAAAAAAGTGTGAGATGTCCTCATCTCGCCAAGTAGAGGACAACTCTTTTTCTTAAGATCCAATTTATTCTAGGGTTCCTTATATTCTGGTCAACCCAACAGAATACGGGGATAAATATCCCTTATATAGAACTCATCATTAAATAAATTCATTTCAGATCATATCATTCATATCTTTAACACGATAATGGTCCATCAGATCGAAATTTTTTCTTTCTGAACATTCCTCCACGGGAATTTCAGTCAAGCAAGTTTTCAATTTGTCATCCCTTAACTTGATATACCGAGTCAAGTGTTAACAGTAGTACTTTGACAGCACAATCCACTAATCTCATAGTGATTTGTTGAAATCATTATCATCATTTATCATTACAGGGACTCGTCCCATTCATCCTCATTGCGGTTTTGCTCAAGTTATTATATTTCAACTAAATTTCAAAAATCATCATTTTTTAATCAGAATCCCAATCAATTCATCAGTTCCCAAACAGAATTAAAAATCATATCAACCACATTCAAATTCATCATCTGGATAGCATTAACGCTTATAATTTCAAGTCTTAGATTTACTCGTATATACTGTCAGTAAAGAGCTGCAGTTATACTCTCGGTATATACGGATAGTCACGGCCCTTGGAATTATAAGGTAAATACCATCATGTCTAGGCCTCAAGCAAGTCAAGGATTCTATATAATTGCGGTACTTCCATCTGAAGACCCAATTACCAAATTACGAATTTCAATTTGAATATCAAATTGTATGAATTATATCACACAATTACAACCTTTTTGTGTTTCTTGATAAATTTCTGACCTATTTGTCTTCTCAATTGATCTTTATTAACCAAAGGCTCTGATACCAACTGTGAGATCCCCCTGTTCCCACCGAGCAACGGATTCGGGTACTAGCAGCGGAAGTAGCACTTCTCGCACGGGACAGGGGTCCCACATTCAGGGCCTCGTCCACGGATATCCGAACAAGAGACTAATCCGTCGGTTTTTCCAAAACCGAACCCGGAAAAAACTTCCCTTACCCGGAAAGCACGGGCGATTCCACCAGGATAATTTTTTTACTCTAACGTAGTCAAGATCATTACTGATCACGCTGATCCAACTGCACCTATAAAGATACTCGGTCGGATCAAGGAAGAAACTTGCACTTGGATCATTGGGATCAACGCTTTTTTCCCCATCAAGAGGCACAGCCGTTGATTCCTATCCATAGAACAATTACTATCCGGGACTTACTTCATCTATCGTAATAACAGAAATTGAGTCTCGGTTTACGGATCCATCAGTCCAGCCTAACCCCATCCGATCCCATGGGTTAGCCAACCGCCCAACCACTGTAGTGATGGGATCCAATTTGGAATTTGGTTAAGTTTTGTCCCGGGTACCAAGGAAGAGAGTTCCAAGGCCCCCTAGCCGGAAGTTCATGCAACATAAAATTAGGCACACCACTTACACACCCAATATGAAATTGCCTTTTTCTTATCATCAGCTAACTTTAAAACAATCCTTTAATGAAACCATAGTACCACTGATCACAATCTTCCAATTTATCCGGTTGATCCTCAAATTTCCCATCATTCCTTCATCAGAGTATCTATGGCATCATTGGCAACTAGAACGCTCACCACCTGTCCACTCAGAGGCCGTTTCCATAGTTCCTAGCCCATAATACTCGGCAATATAATCACTTATCAAGATGGACTCTCGTTGAAGATCAGCAAGATCAACCAACAGATCCATATAAAAGAGCCATGGACTCATCCGTTGAGGACCAGCAAGGTCAGTCAACCAGATCCATGCCCGGTTTCACAAAACAACTCTTACTCCTTGTTCCAATATCTTCCTCGACGCACGCGTGGGTATCCTAGGCGACCCAGAGCCCGAGCACCGTATGGTCAGCACCCTCTAGGATCCTTCGCAGGTGACCTAGCGCTTCACTCATAGGCCGCTTCCTTGGTCCCTCATCCACCGTACCGGAAGTTCACCATTTTAATCGAACCGAGGCTGGTCAAGACCTCGATCGACCTTGCTACGCGAGACGTCCTCCATTGACTCTCCGTCAGCAGTTGCAACTTTATCAGTGAGGTCTCCACGACCTTAACCACAAGACGGTCAAAATGCTTCCCCAACATTCTTGACATAAAACAGCCATTTACAAACAACATTTACAAACAGTTTACAAATACAGTTTCTATATTAACTCTCATTTTTCCACATTATCCCTCATTAATCCACATTACTTATTCCACATTCCATGTATATGTGTACTCATCCAATCACCTCCTTTTCCATCTCTTCACTTCAGATTCCTTCACATCACATATCATATATTCACATCCATATCCACATCCATACATCCACATCCACATCCACATTCACATCCATACATCCACATCTACATGCTTATCTCCATTTTCACATCCTCATTTATACATCCACATCCCATATCCACATTCATACATACACATCCATATCCACATCCACATCCACATCCACATTCACATCCATGCATCCACATCTACATGCTTACCTCCATTTTCACATCCTCATTTATACATCCACATCCCATATCCACATTCATACATACACATCCATACATCCACATCTACATCCACATACATACATACATCCACATCCACATTCCACATTCACATCTATACATCCACATCTATATTCACATTCACATACATCCACATCCACATTCCCATACATCCACATCTATACATCCACATTCCACATTCACATCTACATTCACATTCACATACATGCATCCACATCTACATGCTTACCTCCATTTTCACATCCTCATTTATACATCCACATCCCATATCCACATTCATACATACACATCCATACATCCACATCTACATCCACATACATACATACATCCACATCCACATTCCACATTCACATCTATACATCCACATCTACATTCACATTCACATACATCCACATCCACATTCCCATACATCCACATCTATACATCCACATTCCACATTCACATCTACATTCACATTCACATACATCCACATCTACATTCACATTCACATACATCCACATCCCCATTCCCATTCACATCTATACATCCACATCTACATCCACATACATACATACATCCACATCCACATTCCACATTCACATCTATACATCCACATCTACATCCACATTCACATACATCCACATCCACATTTCCATTCACATCTATACATCCACATCCATTCACATCTATACATCCACATCTACATCCACATTTACATCTATGCATATACATCTTCATGCATATATCCATTTTCATGTTCATACATCCACACTCCCATCTCCATATCCACACATCCACATACATACATCCATTTTCACATTCCCATTTATATAACCCCATATACCTTCACATCTAATCTTTTACATCACATCCATTCTCACCCTATCACAACCCATATACATCTTATCCTATCACATACACTTCTTACCTCATCCCCCCATACACATCTTAATTCATCTTATCACATCCTAACTTATTTCATAAGCATCTTATCACCTCTTATCACACCTCTTATCACATCCTATCACTTTCCATACGCATCTTATCACATCTCATACACCTCTTATCACATCTTATCACATTTCATATCTTTAAAAAAAAAAAAAAGAGAATTCTTTTATTTGATATAAGATTTCTCTACACATTTATTTATACATAAATTCCATTTAAGGAGACTAACACTTTCGAAATTAAAATCAATCTTTTATGCATCTTCTTATGCATGATTTCAATTTGGTAGGGAATTATACTTTTAGAATAAAAGAATTTCTCTTATGCATCTAAGTTAAGCATAAAATCCATTTATGAGGAAAATCATACTTTTAGTATAAAAAGAATATCCATTATGCATACTTCTATGCATGAAAATAAAAATGGTAAAAATAACACTTTTGATATAAAAATTTATCCTTTATGCATACTTCTATGCATGAAAGTAAAAATGGTAAAAATAACACTTTTGATATAAAAATTTATCCTTTATGCATAATATTAAAATTCAATTTCTCCATGATTATAATGAAATTCTTTCAATTAATCTAGGATGATGATTCCTAGAATATGGTAGGAAGTCCTCTTTTTATGCTTTGAATGAAAATTTTTTATGCATAATTTTTATAAAAATTTTGCCATAGCTCCGCTGCTATGACTGATAAATCTCAATTTTTCTAAGGGATAAAGCTTATCATTAAGAAAATAATTAAAATGATTCTCTAATTGGATCCTTAATCCATAATGGATTGAATCATCAATATACATAAACTAAAAGCATAAGAAAAAGCCATTAATTTGGCCTCAAGCATAGCGTAATCTTGGGTTAAGGAAAAGCTTTATGAAAAGCTTGATTTGGATTGAGAATGGGTCATGAGTATGACCATTTCTTGAGTGAGAGAGAGAATTTACATAAGAATCATTAGAATTTAAACATAAATGAAAATTAACTTCAATAGCATTTATTAAATTATGTAACTCTTCACTACTATTCAAACTTCAATAGCATTTAAAAAAAACCATACCAATTAAACTTCTCAAGCTTGAGAGGGGTTGAGAAGAGAGAAACATTGAGAAATTATAGAAAGATGAATATTCACTAATTACCTTACAACTTGCTTGATTCTTTGTTCACGGTAGAGGCCCCCAACCAATCAATTGGTTAAGTATGTTGATGGAGCCACTAATGGGGATTGAAGAAAGAGGGAAGCTCCAAAAACTAGTGAATTATTAAATGAATTCACAGTTCTTGGCTTAGGTGGAGTAGAGTAACGATGCATAAACACTATCTATTTTTCAACAAGGGTGAGGCTTCTATTTATAGGAAAAATTGAGCTCCTAACCAAACAAACTGATTCTAGAATTTTCTAAATCAGTTTGGTCAATATTTGACCATTTTTAGGTCAGTTAAGCTAACTTTTTGGAACTAGACTTGAATGAGGAGAGAGGAGAGATGAAATATCTCAATTTTTATGAGTTTAAAACTCATTCAAGCATGTGAAATATGCACCTCCTTTAAAGAACTCCCCTTCCTTACATATGTCATATTTTTAATATTGCTCATAGTTTTTTACTAATAAACCTTGTACATTTTCAACTCTTCATCTTATGTGAAATATGCACCTCCTTTAAAGAACTCCCCTTCCTTACATATGTCATACTTTTAATATTGCTCATAATTTTTTTACTAATAAACCTTGTACATTTTCAACTCTTCATCTTATGTGAAATATGCACCTCCTTTAAAGAACTCCTCTTCCTTACATATGTCATACTTTTAATATTGCTCATAATTTTTTACTAATAAACCTTGTACATTTTCAACTCTTCATCTTATGTGAAATATGCACCTCCTTTAAAGAACTCCTCTTCCTTACATATGTCATACTTTTAATATTGCTCATAATTTTTTACTAATAAACCTTGTACATTTTCAACTCTTCATCTTATGTGAGTATTTACTCATTTTTGGGTATCTTCTTTTTCAAATTGGATTTATCTCCTCCCTACACATGGATTGATGCTATTGGTCCATAGGAACCTTAATTGGACCATAATCCAAAAATTTCTGAAAATCTAGACCCTTAGACTAAGGTCCTTTATACACATTTCCAATTAATTCCAATTGCACATTGGAAAGTTCTTTTTGAATTTCTGTTTCAGGGAAACTTATTTTAATAAGATGAGATAATTTTCTATCCAAAAATATTAAAAATCTGAATATTCTCTCTCTAGAATATTTTCTCTCTCTAGGTTAAAACAGTTAGAAACAAGTCGTTTATATTTCTGAAGAGGGATTGATTATAGAAGAAGATACTAGACATCAAAAAGGGGTTTGGGGGAGGAATCTTACAGAGAGAGAATATAGAGAAAGAAAGTGGTGGGGGTCCTAAAAGGAGGGAAGAGAGGAGGGAAGGCTTTTCAGCCATTTTGAATTTGGTAGAACCAAAAAGTTACCCCCAATTTAGCTCAAGCAAATATATATTTGAAAAAATAGAAATTCAAATAATGATTGCATAAAGATCCCCTTTTCAGGCCTAGTCAAAGTTTGCTTAGAGTCCTTAAGCAAAAGTACTTAAAAACATAATATGGCAGCTTAAAGGGCCCCTATAGACCTCAACCTTCCCCTAATGTGGTATACCAGATTGTGGATGCACGAGTGATGCTTGATTGTTTAATCATGTTCTATTTGTTTATCTTTGTATTCATTGTGAAATTGTTTGATGTGGATGCCTATTAGGATACCACACTGGTGTGTGGTTTATCATCGTGCAAATGTCGCTTGAGTGGTGAGTCTTGTCATGAAGGTGGTTGCCCAAGACCTTGACCCATCTCGGTCAGATGTGGGTGTGTTTCTTGACACGGTCGGTTGGACAAAGGTAGCTCTAGTTGTATTAGGCAAGGCAAGTCTTGGGGCTAGATGTGTACATCAATTTCATGTGGCTACTATGACTAGTTGGTTGGAGTGTAAGTTACCTTGGGAGTGGCATGCCTGTTAGAGGTGGCTCCCTAGATTTTGGCATGATTATTCGATTTAGATGTGAGACTTATGGACTCCTCTAGTCAGTATAGTGTTCTTGGAGAGTGTTCAAGCTCAATAGTGCATACCCTCCTAGTCTGAGGAACATGTCATGGTGTGGAGAGATAATGATGGAATTTATAGTGATCTACAATGATTTATGATGTTACATTCAAAAGATTTTTATGATGATGTATTAAACATATTTAAGTTAAGTTTTTCTATCATTTCTATGTTGAAAATAAATGTTTACCGTGGAAAGCGTGCGTGAACTCTATTTTTTGGTTAAGTGTGTGTATATAATGAAAAAGAGAATTTCAATTACAGGGGTATGAGTTCACACCAGCTCCATAGTCCTAGTGGTGGGGCTCGATAGGCTAACCCATGGGATTGGATAGGGTTAGGCTGAGTCTATGGTGGTAAAGGATTTAAGTACTGGAAAGCGGGTAGCCAGGTGGACCCGAATTACATGTGCTTTCTAAGTATAGAGACCAAACTTGATTGTAAACTTAGAAACGTGGCAAACATTTGGCAATTAACTTCAAATTATAAAGTCTCTAGCAAAATTAAGGTAGAATTATTCCATTCATAATCAAGGAATAAGACGACCTTGCCACGCGAGACGTCCTTCTTTGATCTCCATCTGGCTATTGCAACCTTTTACTCTTAGGCTTTGCCTCTTCTCAGGGCCACATCTAAGAGTGCATGATGCTATGTGAAGAATGCCAGAGAGCTCATCTCGCCTACCATGTGGGGTAAATATGGAGTCTACATATAGCCGCTCCAATAGTGTCACAAGTGGCTAATGCATCCAAAGTATTCCTCTCCTTAACAGACTCATATAAGCAATACACTATTGAGAACCTTGACGCTTGCTCTCCTCTCCCGATGCTCCACCAATTCCAGTAATCACCCTACACTAGGCTAGGTCATGATGGTCAATAAGGAATGTGAGAACAACAAATTGTGACAAGGGAGTCAGATCCTAAAAAACGTTGCGAATGATCTTAGGCCATGACGACGTATGGCTAGCTTGCCTATGGTGTCTCTTTCATCCACACTCTCACTAGAAGGAGGAGGAGGAGGAGGAAAGGGAGGCTCATATGCTTCATCCAAACAAAGGGGGGCAATAGTAGGGAGAGGTGGAGGAGGCATATGTGGAGGAGGTGAGGATGGTGTTGACCTGCCCCACTGTTGGCGTGATCTTCACTCTTTTTTATGCTCATCAATGATCTATGCTCTTTCTTAGCTTCTTAAATCTCGTGAGTGAGAGGTTTCCTATATCTACCAGATTTATTCGTACAACTTTGTGAGCCCGTTCTCTCTAAAATACTATGAAAACTAGACAATAAGCTAGGATTGAATGAAATAAGCATAGAAGTGTCTGAACATGCAGGCAACAACTCTCTTATCTTGCATTGTATTAGATATTCTAATTTATAAGATAAGATACTCCTTATTCAACTGGATGAATATGAATTAATAGATATTAATTTTTAAAAATATACATAATAGGTTTAATTCATTTTTTAAAATGGAGAGAAATTTGATATTATATATATATAAAGTTTTTTTAATAAATTTCTTTTTTTAAGAAGAAGGGTTACAAGATATTCCTTTTAACTATAAATTACTTTATTATTTAATTTAAATTTTAACTATAAATTACTTTATTATTTAATTTAAATATATCATTCATTTAAAAAAATTAAATAAAATTTTTACTTAAAAACATTCTTTTAAACTTTATATATAGCATAAATTAATAAATAGCCAATTTTAAGAATTAATTTTTAAAATAATTCATATAGGTATAATAATATATCTTTAATTTATGTATATTTTATTTAAAAAAAGTTAGATATCATAAGCGCAAACATATGTATGCATATGAAACTATAATGGATTTACCTATACATATACATGGATTATCTACAAATGAAATATACATGTTTTACATGTATATGAAACTATGAATGGATGCATCTATGCATGGGATGATGATGACATGGAAACTTGAGTTAATGATGTGGTAGGATGGATTGCTAGCATGGCATACACATGTGTGACATGTGGCACACCAACTCAATTTGATGATGTAATATGTCCATATGGTGGATGTTTTGATGACATGGACTAATGATGTGGTAATTAGAGTGAGGTGGCAACTCTTCCTCTTTGATGATGTATCAATGCATGTGACATGGCATGAAATGTGGCATACCATTTCATGACTGATGAGGTTACATAGAAAGATGGCATACCATGTCATCAATGATGAGGTGGCATAGTGAATTGGCCCATTTAGATGACACATTGAGGTGGAATGCACGCCATGTGTAGGTGACATTTCAAACATATGGACACATGCATGGCCAGCTTAGTGAGTCTTCTCCACCTAGGCTTGGTACATTACCTAATCTAGTTAGGCTTGGAAGGAAAGAAACTACTCAAGTAGAGCTGTTTTCACATAAACTAGATGAAAATAGACCTTTTCTTACTCAAAGTAAGCCATTTTGTTTCATAGATTCACCATGATTAGAACTACTTTCTCACATAAAATGATTGCATGTTCACACAAAAATAATATTTTTAATTAATGTACTAGTTATATTTAATTGCTCTAAGACTTTGAAGTAAATTTTCAATAGAGATCTTGGAAAATCTAACTGTGGAAAATGAAATTTGACCATATGGCTACATTGTCCTCATAGTCACCTATCCTTGGATCATTCAATCAAGTTTAAAAAAATGGTTATAAATATGTTATGTACAAAAAAACTACTCTTTTTATAAACATTCAAAACATATAATAATTAGTTTAAAATAGAGATTACATGAAAAAAAATCTCAATTAAACAACTTAAGAGATCACCATTACATATCTTTCTTGTGTACAAAAAGTGGGGATAAAATTGGAGTTAAAATATGGAAGTTATTAACATTTTATATGATCATAATGTTTATCTGTTCAAATTTGGGACATGCCATATACGCTATATTTGTGATGCAAGAAACTTCATGTTTGAAATTTTTGATTTTTGATCAGACCATATGTTTAAGTGCACCACTAAGGATGTGATGTTTCATTAGAAGAGTTAAATGTTAAATTTCATTGCTAAGTGGATAAGATTAGTCACTTTTAGTGGAAAAATGGGTCTTTTTTATTACAAAAATGCTTGGAAAGTGAACAAAAGTGAGGATCCTTTGTGAAAAACCACCTCTGTGTGTGTGTGTGTGTGTGTGCATATATACACTTTTTTTCTAGCTCACTCTCCAAATCAATAAGAAATTTAATGTAAATATATCAATTGTTTTTTCTAGCTCTCCAAACCAATAAGAAATCTAATGTAACTATATTAATTATTTTTTCTAGCTCTACAAATCAATAAGAAATCTTATGTAGCAAAAGCATTTTGGTTTGGATTGCTTAAATACAGTACTAAAAATTATAGTGTGATTTTCTAAGTCAAAACTTGGCATTGTCTTTATTTTCAAGGGACCAAAATCACATATTTCAGTCATAATCTCGGTATTTCTTTGGTTTTTATTGTTAAATTCCCTCTACTTTGAGCACTCGTTTCTTTTTTAAGAAATCTATTTTTTTCAAGCACTTCTTCGATCACATAAATTCCAATAGGGTATTCTAGTCTTAAGGCCAACCTTTACCTACTAGTGCTGGAAAATGTGATTGCTAATGTATAATTTTTCTAGCTTAAATTAATTTTTTTGTTTAAGTTGAAACAACATCTTTATTACTAAAAGGGCTAAAAAATCTATGCTTCCCTTATTTTACACCAAATGTTCCTTTCAAAAAATAAATCCTTTATGAAGAGGTATGTGGTTAAAACTTGGGTGAATCAATTATACAAGAAATTGAAGTGCTAAAATGAAATTTCATAATGAACTTCCCATGCCTACATCTGTCATCAAACTAGGGATTTTTTTTATTTAAAAAAAGGGCGGCAGTTTAATTAAATGCCACACGGCAAAGGCCCTCAGATAGAGAGTTAACTTTTTAAACCTTTGATGAGAGTTTAAACCGGTTACAAACTCGGCTTTCGAGGAAAGCTCTCCTTTCTTAAATTTTTATACATAAAAAAAAACCTCCTTTTTAAGCAGTTTTTTTTTTCTTTCTTGGTGGGAGCATTCTAGTTTCTTGATGATGGAGGAGAAGAGATGGGATTTTCTTTGCAAAATTTTAAATGAAGTGAAAAGTGATGTGTAGAGAGGTCTATAAGGCAGTATAGGTTTTTGTTCACGTTACTTTGTATTTCAGAATACCTAGTAGACCTTTGGTTTAAGTTTATATATAATTATTATTGATCGTTTTCGAGCATTCTCCTCCTCGTGCGCGAACGTAAAAGTCAAAGCCTCGACTCTATAAAGGTGCTCAAGTGAACCTAAGGAATCAGCAAAGCGAGCCACAGCTCGAGTGCCGTGCTGCAAAGGTCCGACTAATTAATTATATTGTACGTAAAGGCTTGCTCCAGTGGCCAAGTGGAAAGGAGATCCGGCGGCCGTATGAGAAAAGGAAACACTGTGAATTATTATTATGGAATCGCATATAATTCGTATCTGAGATTCTGTGGAGATGCGTAGCAGCCGTCCGTCGGTGAGAATACATGTGAGAAGCTGGCCAATTGCATTTGAGATACCGACCCGTCTGAGGAGGAGGGATCTGCCTGATTCTGGCCAGTCACATCTCTCCCATCGAGTATGCTGCGCGCACCAATGTGCAATCCAAACACTTCAAAGCTCGAACCAAACGGTTCGAGCTTTATCAGGGGTCCGTGCAGCTCCTCGTTTGAGATTGCTGCTGGTACTGGCCAGTCTCGTCTGAGACTATGATGACTATGCTTTATCAGGTCCGTGCTTGAGCCTTGGTTGCACTCCATCCATGTATGTCCATCCATCATATCCCAGCACGCGTCACGACCAAACTAAACAATTATAACACCACCCCCCAACAACGACATCAGCAATATGAGATGAAGCGTAAGGACGACACATGGACGCGGTACATACATACATACATACATACATACATACACACATATATATATATATGTATATGTATGTGTATGTATACATGTGCATGTATACCTTCCACAATTGTAGGCTTCAGTAGTGCATGAATTATCACCTCTTCTAGGAACCCGCCTCTACAAAACATGTACCTCAATCACGCGTATTTGTTGATGCTAGTAATTTGATTTAACGCAAATCAATATAGCTACCGTGCATGTGTGCACAAGAAGAAGGGTGAAAATTTCATGCTCCCATAGGCTAGACTTAGGACCCTAATATCTGGAAAAAAAAATGTAGCTACCCTATGATCATTATGCATAAAATGGAGCACTAACTCTTGCATCTCCATGTTTATCCTAGCACCAAGGTATATTAAGAGGGCAACATGTTGAAGTCATACATGAAGCGATTGGCATCCGTATCGCAATTGTCCCCAATGGAGTCTACCCCTCTCAGTAGCACAAAATAACTCCCCCCCCTTCCTTCCTTTATATATATATATATATGCTCAATGGTATCCAAGAGCTATAGGATTTGGTGGGTGGATTACCTCTAGCCCCTTCCCTAGTCTCCAAATTGGCTTTCTCACTCACCTTCATAGACATCTCACACCAATAAGTACCTCAATCACGTCGCTTATTTAATGCAAGTAATTCATTGAACATTGAACATTGTAGCTATCCTATAATCATTACACATTAAATGATGCATCACTCTAACTCTCACATCAACGTGAATGGAAAATGTACACTCCACCTTCTCCACCTCGACACTTGTACTATTGTCCATTATAACAAGTGGTTGAAGATAGCATTGTATCTTCTCTATAAAAGTGATGACAATGTCTCGGGGGGTGCACTACTACTAAGAAACCCTATGTATCACATGAGTTCAAGGGGTATTTAAAAACCCCCTTACCTGTGTTTTTTTCATGAATAAAATTATCCTTTTTTCTTTATGGACTTACGGGTTTTTTTAAAAAAATTGATTAAAAAAACCTTTTTTGTATAAATATATTTCTATAAATTTACCTTAAATGTTTTAATTTGAAAACCCCTTCATTTGAACTCACGTGCTATACTTACATATTTTTAGGTGAACCCCCCAAAAGGACAATGTAAAGGATTTTTCTTAGTTTCAATAAAACATATTATAATTTCCGATTCTCAGTACAAATTGGCATGAATCATATATTATCGGTAGGTACATATAGAGGGGCAATGGCCTTAATACACAAAATAATAGATTTATTTATTTTTGTTGATCTTGTATTTTGAAAAGGTTCTTTAAATTTCATTTAGAACTGAAGCATTGTTTAGTCTCAAATTAGTCAATAGAGCTTTGCTTTCTATATTTTAGAAAAAATCAATAAATAATAATCTTTCTTGTTGTTTATGATATGAAAGTTTTAACTTCCATAGTTAAATCCATTGACACAAACACCACTCAAAATCAAGTCCATTTGTCAAAGTTAGAAGCTTTAGACACTTTGGCATGGGAACAATCTTTAGTTAGTGGATTGTCTTAATTTGATTGAATTTGAATATGGCTTAGATCATGTTATATAAGTAGCATTAAGCCTAAGGATGCCAAGTGGTTGAATAATAAAATCAAGTGTTGCCATGTGATAGATCTACGTAGCTTAACATTCACAAAGCGCCTGGAGTAATTTGGCTATAAAAGAATGCTAATCTTAATACCTTTTCTTATTTTAAGAGTGGGGGAGATACACTATTTTTTTTTTATAAGTTTTTCTTTTTACTAGGGGATTGAAACCCTAACTAGGTCCAACTTCAACATCTTGAGCAAGGATGTATTAAGACCAAGGTGTAGTCACATGCCGTAAAACATATCAACACAATGAACAAGGGGAGGAGCACACAACACCCAAGACAATCCAATTGAAGGGATAATTGATGTATTAAGACCAAGGTGTAGTCACATACCGTAAAACACATCAACACAATGAACAAGGGGAGGAGCACACAACGCCCAAGACAATCCAATTGAAAGGATAATTTTGAAAGACTTGAAATGTTCATTTTGAGATAATGTTTTCCATACTATTGTCGTGCACATTAACTAGGATATTTTGATCTTATGAGCTTTAAGCCATGCCAAAAAAGAGAGTTTTACATTCATGAGTTAGTCAAGTTGCTTTCATGCATGAGCACAATCGATTGGGTACAAAGTTGAATCTCAATTTCTTGATGCTTTACTATGAGATTTTAAGGAACATTTTGAGGACTCTTTCGAGTAAGATTGTGGGTCAAAACAAAACGGATTTGGAGATTGGGGGCCTCATGCATAAAAATAACCATGTTTACATGCACAATTTGTGGAAGAGTTTTAGATGGTATTTACCTAGTTTGTCGAGACTTTGTCTAAGGTCAAGGGAATATTTTATTTATGGTGTCATAAAGCACTCACGAGCTTAGGTTTTAGGGAATGTAGAAGGGGAGGCCGTGCATGAAACTTGATGCATGGACCATAGAACATGCATGCATGAGTGTCAACCTCTCTATAATCTCAAGTCAAGCAAGACCTCTCATAATCAAACCATATTCTCCACATCCCAATCAAGAGAACTTGTCAACAAGTAGAAGATCAGAGATGAGCACACAATAGCCCTAGGACTTGATCACATAGGTGAGCACACAATAGCCCCAAGGCCTAAAAAGACTTAAAGAGTACAAGGTACAATAGCCCCAAGGCCTAAAAAGACTTAAAGAGTACAAGGTGGTAGAAAGATTTTCGAGAATTTGGTCTCAAGAAATGGAACCAAGAGCTTTAACTTTTTTAAAGAGGACAATTTTCAAGGGGTTGGACTCACCCCGGTTTAATAAGAATAATGGCCCTTTCTCACTTTTACTTTATTTTTTGATGGTGACTCAAAATAAGTATGCCCAAAAATAGGCATGAAGCCCGTCAAAAAAGCGTCATCCTCTATTGCTGGACTTGGGCAATTAATGGGGATATTTGAAAGTTTGTACTATCTAAAGCAAGAGTGCGAATCTATTATGATATATGAGAGTCAGTGTGAGACAGCCCCCACGGCTGCAGTGGTTGGTTCCAGTGCTCGAAAAAAACCTTTAATACTAACCATGTAAATTAAACACATGCTCTAACATTAGCCGATATTTTTAGATCTTGGCCGGGAAGAAAAGAGCCAATTCATCTTCAACCTTTTTTATAAAGACACATTGCAATTTCAGCCGGGTTTTAAAAGGCAAACATTTAACACTGACCTGTACTAAGCTTTGCATAGTTCAATTAAAACTCACAAGAAGGTGTCCCAACAGCATTCTAGCAACAAAGCTCACAAGAAATATAGAGGCAACCGAAATATATTATTGGAGAAAAAGTAACATTATAAGTATCAACATAAACATGATCATGATTTGATGTGACAATGCTCCCAAAAAAGCTAACAAAAAAAGCATTAACATAAGGTCATTGTCTTATCATGTTGATGTAGAAAGCCTCATAAAATATGATCATGTCCTGATAAACTATTTCGTGAAAAGGCACACTAGACTCGGGAGTCCAGGAGTCAACTTACCAAAAAAAAAAGAAAAAAAACTCAATTAAATATGGAGCGCATGATGATGATGATAATTAAAAAAAACAGAGCTTATGTTATAATCACTTACTACAAACCAAAAGATCCAAATTGCATTGGATAATGCTTCCCATAATCACCAAAAACTCCTTAATAAGCATATGCGAGTTAAGTATATAATACTTAGATCACATACATCAATGCATCTTTCTTATGGATATCCAGATTCCGGCCTACAACATAGAGTCATGGCATAAGATCTCGTGTCATGAATACACAAGACACATTACAAAACAAAAGCCCTTCAACTTAGGTATAAAGAATTACCGTTCACCAAAAGAAAGATTGAGTAACACCCATCCATAATTCCTTCGCCACTTGATATGGTGCTTAAAAAAGATCATATAAGTAGTGCATCAAAACGAAAACTAAGCAATCGATCCAAAAAATGTCGTCATCCTTAAATTAAAAGAAGGAGGTGAGATGACAAATTATTAATACAAGAAATAAAACTATCATTTTTAGGTATTCATAAATTTGATCATGATTACACAAGATCACAAAAGCTCAGTACTACCCAAAATAGATTTACCTTCTTTGAATCCCATGCACCTTGCACATATCAATAACCTTAGCTTCATTTAATTCCATACACTTAAAAGAAACAATTTTGAATCAATAGACTCCACTTTTCACAAAAAAAAACTGAAACTGAAACATACCTTGTATTCTCTCCATATATATGATGACTGGTTTTAGTACTACTTCTCCACATGCTAATGGCAGCAGTAAAGTCATACTCATCCAGTGATGGTCCTTTAATTGATACCCGCATGAGTGCATCCATGCTTCTTGTAGTCAACGAGTTTCTCAACTTTGACTTGATTATGTTTTGAATGCTGAATCCTCTTTCACACGCTGTAGTACTAGCACATTGAAGCATGGAAAGATGTGCTAATCTAAGCAACATAGGGTACTTTGCACAAGTTGTTGGATTTCCAGCAATTGGCACCCAAGTATCACGCAAGCTTCGATCCTCCCACTCATAAGGTGCTTGTGCTTTGAAATATTGATACTCTTTCTTCACTTATGCCTTGTCAACCAAAGGACCAATTTCCTCTCCATTCCATGTAAACTTTGTTTCACCATAGTATGATGCCAATGTCTCGATCTCTATAGCACCATAATGTTTCAGTTGCTTTCCTTTGGGAAAGGTGCAAGGCGCCAATGCCTTGAAGCACCCTACGAGATCCTTGTCAGGAAATTTGTCCAGCAAATTCTAAAATCACTAGGTTGCAAAACTCCTTTTGAAAGGTGATCCCTTTGTCCAAGTCACTACCATCAACATTCCTTTCAATTTTGGTAGACCTATATGCATTGCCATGAATAGATGCACGAAGAGCAGCAAGCTGCCCCTCTAAGGGCCCATAGTCAGGGATAATATGATAGCCTCTACTATCATATGTCGAGGCATTGATATCCACATGGGGATCTTCAATATATTGCATGTGGATCAAGGGAACTTCTGCCTCAATGTTCCCAACCACTGAAGAAATATCTACAAAAGTGCTTTGAAAACTTTTGCTTAATATGGCCAATCTCTCAACAAGGATGTCTGCCATGAAATGAATGCTGTAAATAAACTGAAAACTGCATAGTTTTGCATGTAAACTTGCATTGTGATACTTCAAGAAAACAAGTAAAGGCTCCAATGATTCACACACTTTATGAACAACCACCGATCTACTTAGCCACCTGATTTTATGTATGCGACTCATATGTAATTCAGCACAACCAAATTCTAGTTCCAAAGACCTCAATTCATTGCTCTTTTGAGAACTTCTTGAAAAACTTCCTGCAATTTCATTGATGACATGGTCAATTTCCTGTGCATAGGTTGACCCCTTCATCGCATCCACCAAGCATAGACTTGCCCTATGTGCGATACAATGAAGTGATGTCATATAGGGACTATCTCTTTTCATTCGATCACTCAAACCATTAACATGTCCAAGCATTGCTGAAGCACCATCAATACCCAAGCACACCATCTTTGTAATATCAAGGCCAAGTTGTGACATGAAGTACTTGCATGAGTCATACAAGTGACTTGAAGTTCCCCCTTGGATCTCCAACAAGCCTAGGTTACAGGCTGAAGATCCTCCATGAAAGAGGCATACACTATCAAATGCTGGGCGAGACCAATATCAGTCGACTCATCCGTCATAAGGCTGAAAGAGTCCGATGCTTTTATCTTTTGCACCATCTCTTGCATTAGCGCCTCGCTAATGTAGTAGACAAAGGTTGCACATGCCTTGTCATTGTGGTATAAATCAGTGGTCATGTAAGGACACTTGCAAAACTTCAAAAGGGTCAACAGAGCTGGATATTTGTTGAAAGACGTCATCCCTCCCCACATGATAGGGAGCAGCAAACATATTTAATGTTGTTTGATCTCCAGCCTCAATTGACCCATTCATCCCATCTTCAATGGTCTGTTTGTTCTTTCCATGTACATATTTAGCATCCTCATGTGCTCGTGTCTTTGCATGCTCATGTGCTCGTGTCTTTGCATGCTCCGTTAGAGCATTATGTTGGATGTTGATGGATCCAGACCTTCCAAATTCACTCTTGCATCGATTGTCATTTTGACAATACTTGCAAAATATCTTTGCAATGTTCCTATCAAAATAAGCCCACTCAAAAGTGGCTACCCAAGCCTTATTACAGGCCTGCCTACACTGCTCTTTTTGCACATCCTTCTCTAATTATCTACGATCACCATTTCTATCTCCCCCATCCTCTCTTCTTGTATTTCAGCACTACGTCGCCTCTTTTTGGGCCGCTTACATATGGAGGACTTTGTTGTATGAAGTGAGGCAAAGTAAAGAAGGTTCTTTGCTTAGGTCGCATAGCTGTCTAAAACTAAACAAAGTCTAGTCACCTATCTCTCTCTCTCTCTCTCTCTCTTTCTCTCTCATGCATTTTGTACATTAAAAAACTGTATGCATGTTTAGACTCTACAGATGAGGAACAAAACTTTAACCTAAAAAAGCCCACACCAAGAGAGATTAGCATATATTGCCGAAAAGTGCCCACCACGAGTCCAGAGAGAAAAAAACCATTTTCAACTACGTGAAAGCTTAGTTACTGTATATCTCCCACTTTCTTGCACACCCAAAGAGAGGAAATCTTATACACATCAAGTCAAATTCAAACATGAGCTCTAGAGAATGAGAAATACAATATATTGATATTCAAGCTAAGCCCAAGAAGTCCCTAATTCTTAATAAGAAATACAAGTCCCAAGGTAATATTAGTGGGCTGTAGGGTGTGCATGTAATGCATAGATGAAGCAAATCAATTGACTAGAAAAAATCAATGATCAAATGGCTAAAACCTACTACATTCAATGCAAATCCTTTGTACTAATCTATGTGCATATTGAAGTTAATACAGTTGCCTGGTTGATGAGGAACCACCTTTTGTTGTGGAATAATAAAAAAGAATTTTGTAGTGGTAACATAATACATTCACATGTATAGTGGTCACCAAGTTCAAAGAGGGGCATCTCTCACTAGTGTGATCAGTAGGGAATTGTATGATGGGCCATCCTCTACAGAGTCCAGATGCGAGGGAGAACTTAGAAGGATTTCAGAAGGGTGCTATATAGTGAAGGGGATATTGTAGTGTGATGACTGCAGACTGCTTACTTAAGCTTGTACTCCCAATGGTGTTTAAAGATACTCTTTTAAGTTTAGCTAAAGATACAATGATCAATTGATAGTTCACAAGAGGTGCACTATCGAAGGCCTACCTGGAGGCTGGAGCTCGCGAACTCGGAGACCTCTGGACTCTGTATCCTCGTGCTGGATGTGCCCGTTTGCAAAATGGGCTGCTACGTTGCGAGAAGGTGAAGACTGAAGTTACCACACTCCAGGAACACAGCACAGAGCTGCCGCACTGTGAGAAGGTGAAGTTACCACACTCAACGTCCCAGGAACGCAGCACAGGGCCAGGCGGCCCAGGCCGTGCTGCTGCGAGAAGGTAAAGTTACCACACTAGCAGCTAGCTCAAGCCTCAACGTTGAAGGCTTGCAGCCTTGCCGCTTGAAGCGTTCTGAGAAAATAAGGTGAAAAGAGAATTATGTGATTCGTGACTCGGTCACTCATGAGAGAGACGTTGTATTTAGAGAAATCCATGCAACATGCCACATGGCAGATGCATGAAGCGGCATTAATGAAGTTTCGTGAAAATGAATAGCTGCTGGCAGCCTGGCATCCTGGCACATGCATGATATTTAAAATTTACTGATTAGTAATTAGAATTTAGGACTAAGTAGTAATTAGCAAACTTATTAAAGTGTATATGAATTGTTATCCGGGAAATTAAGGTTCATATTAAATGTTGTTTGGGAAATTAAGGTTTATATTAAATCTAACCCTTAAAATAAAGATTCACACATAAATTGCGGGTGCAAATTTTATTACCCGGGATTTTTCAATTTGGGCCGGGAAATTTACACTGCGAACCGGGTTTTGTGAGCACTGGTTGGTTCAGCTGCCAGCATGACTGCCATGGCCCATGACTTGTACCAAAGCCCATGACTTGTACCAAAGCCTGTGGGTCTTTTCATTATCCGGATTCCTTTTGTAATGAGAAGGAGAACCAGCATGACTGCCATGGCCCATGACTTGTACCAAAGCCTGTGGGTCTTTTCTTTATACGGATTCTTTTTGTAATGAGACATGTTAGGAAACGTGCGCTTGTGAGGCTTGCTACGGAAAAGCAAGCCGGGCACTGGCGAGGGCAAAGAGCCCTTGCAGGAGGAGCTCATCGTGCGATTAACCCCGGACTACTTATAACGTAGAGAGGAAGAGAGTAGCTCTCAACTTGTGTCTCGTCTCGTCTTTGTTTTCTTCACATATTAGTAGTAGTATACAGGGAGAATCAAACGTGCATCTGTGTAGAGGAAGCATAGCTTTGAAATGAGCCTCTAGTTGAAAGGTAAAACCATGGCATCTGTGAGCTTTAGATACAGCTCGTCTCTCTGGACTAAAACTATGGCAAAAATTGCATCTATGAGCTTTAGATAGAGCTCTTCTCTATGGACTAGCTCTCAAATCTTTGTTTCGTTCTTAGGCAAATAAGTTCTAGTGTTACAGGTACAGCCATGGACAAATTGAGTTCTTGTATGTAGAGGAAGCATAGCGTTTAGATAAACATTTAATTTTTTTAAAAAGAAAATGGCTATTTATATTAAGAAATTAGAGAAGAGTTACATCAGATACAGAGCTTTCATCAACAAAATGTCCTTGGTGACAACAGTCTCTCTCAAAACCATTACATCCTGAATTGCCGTGATCAACTCGTCATCCTGTCTGTTCATCCAAAGGACATTGATGGACTTGGAAGCCAAGATAGCACAGCTGCAGATGAAAGCGTTTAGATAAACTTTTAGCTACAGGAAGAACTAGCTATGATCAAGTGTAGAGGAAGAAAAAGCTATGCAATTAGCTTATAGCTGACAGTGTTATATACGGCATAAAAGCCAATATGGCCAGTATTAACTCCTGGTCCTTCAATGATAATCTTTGCTTGCTTGAGGAAGATAGCAGTATATCTTGTAATAACGAAGCTCGTTTTGCTTCCAATTGGACTGACCTGTTTGAACAATGGGCTAAGCTAGACCAATCAAACTGTCGCTCTAGTAATACTATGTTTGATGATGTGAAGAAAACTTCCATTCATCCTCCCGCATGCAATGTTAGCAATTCAGATTCTCATGCATTTCCGGCCTCATTGGCACCCAGCCCTCCACGTGTTCTTAATGCAAGCTTGCTACGTCAGCTGCTGCTACAACGGGACCAGAAACCAAAGCTAAATGATCACGTCAGAAAATGTGCCTACCACCTCATGATCAGCACGCCACGTAGGAAAATGTGCATGCAGTCGCCACCTCAGCCAAGCGCCTCCCGAAAGCCTTTGAAATCAGGCAGCTTATCTGATAAGGATAAGACTAACTCCGGCAGCCATGATGATCATTACGACGAGGCTGTCCCGAGCCTTTCACGTGGGACTTCCACTGTAGATGAAGAGACTAATAGGATGGTGAAACGTAAGCGGAGCTTTGCCTATCTTGATGATGGTGATGCACGTGGAACTAATCGGATGATGACATTCAAGAGGAGCTCTGACAGTCTGGATGGAGATGGTGGACGAGGAGCCCATAAGATCAACAGGAGCTCCGCCAAGGTGGAGTGCGAGACCGTCCGCCGTCGGAAAATGTCTCGCCTCTTCTACAGGCTCCGAGCCATTCTCCCTTTTGACATACCCCTGGTAACCTCCTAATGCTCTTATTAGTATCAAATTATTCATTAAATCATTTGTTGGTCATTATTTTACCAAAATCGTAGTTTATTTCCTATTATGATTCCCCGTGTTCTTGTCGTAGGTCATTATGATACATTTACTTTATTTTATTGTGTCCTTGGACTGCAGAATGATCGATGCATCCTCATAGACAACACATGTCATTACATTGCATTCCTTCAGCGGCAGCTACAGTTGCTCAGAGCCAAGGCACACATATTGAAGTCAATAATGCAGCAGGAAATTAAGCTCATATGCCCTAATGGTAACGATTTTGAGCCCCAAGGTGCCCCGAAAATTGCATTAAACAGGCAATTAGAGCTATGTGAGCTCGCTCCTCATCTGAGAGTGTGTGTTTCCCAAGGTCACCTGATCCACATGACCATGAGCTGCTACGAGCGAACGCCAGGTCTCTTCTCAACCATATTGGACACCTTGATGCAGCAAGGGCTTGATGTAAGCAGTGCCAACCGCTCCCAACATGAATATGGTGTACTCTACGCCATTCACGCAACGGTAAGAAAGGAACGTGCATTTACTTGAGAGAGAGAGAGAGAGCGCGCATGTTGTGCATTTTTTAGATCATAATATTCGCTAATTCATGTTAGCTGGATTATTTTGTGTTTAACTTGATAACCAAGGCTCATTCGTTGTCACATATGCATCTAGGCACAAAAGTCAAGCCCCCTTTGCCTTGACATCGAGGAGCTGGAAGCTGATCTCTTCGCAAAAGCAGTATCAAAGCTCTAGCCTTACAAAGCTTCTGCCACAGGAAAGTAAAGGTTGTTTTTTTAAAACCTTTCATGCTCGTGTGCGTGTATGTTTTATGCCACAGTCAATAGCCAACGGGTTTTGAACCCAGCACCTCATGCAACCAAGACTATTTATTGCTCATCTAATGCCTCGTCATAGGTCATGTGTATATGTTACTCTCCTTTGCACACTTTTGAATCCTTAAAAAAGTAGCTCTCTATATTTCATATGAATCGTGTCAACGTATAACAAAAGCTTTTTGGTGTTGCCTAATGCACAACATTGTGATGCTTCAGGAAATTGGATCAATCAAAGTTGGCTTTGCCAATTTTGTCAATCTTAAGGTGGTAGCATAGTGGATAGAGCTTGGGTCTCTCATTTGAGAAGTTCTAAGTTCCGCTTTGGGAACTTCCTACCTAGTGTGTGGGCACGCATTCCATACATTTGCCAAGGTTTCGTTACATTGTCTAGGCATTTCATCATTGACGATCATGTGTTGACAACATTGTGATGTGTTTGCCCATCACGCTCAATGCTCTCAATTAGGGATGGTCTTCTTCCATGGACATTGAAGATTGTGGCTCACTTTTGTGACGTCAACACTTGCAAGGCTCGTGCCCCATGGCTTTTGCCCACTACCTTCACAAGTAGCAAATATTTGGAAAGGTGGTATCCCCTTATGGTACTTGGGCAAGTGCATGTGTGTAAAAGTAGGGTGAAACTCCCTATGCCCCATAAACTATACTTAGGACCCTATCTCGGGAAAAAAAGATTTGATGTCCTTTTGAGATATTCATATTTTTGCATTTCTTAATGTCACATTCAATATTGCATAGCAAGTAACATCCACCATAATCAATTTCATTTGTTAGCCTCTATAGTAAATATTAAAAAGTGAAAGCATTCATGATGTGGAATTTATTAATTTAAGTTAATGCATTATGATCATCACGCTCATTAAAAAATATAGAACATAGGACTTATGTTTGCAACATGGATGTAAGATACACAAATGGATTTAGGATAAGTTCATGAGTAATGTCATATCAAGGGTTGGTGTATGTGTAGATAAACCATACAAAGTGGCACTCATGTTATTGGTATATTCTAATTTGGTAGATGGTATAAAGGACATGTATGTGTTTGGATGCATGTGAGTCTACTTCTCAAACTGTAACCCCCTACTTTACCTAAAAATATGTGCTTTTTGTATTCTGTAAAGTGAAAAAGAATGATATAAATCCATGTGGATTGCAGACTTTTTTCTCCCATGTGATCCTTAGGTGTTCATTATATTGCAAACATCCTAGATAGCACACGTGTTTAAGAAGACTATAAATATCCCTATATTACATATGTTTTTCACCTTGATCCTTCATAAACTTTCACTTTTTGTCCAATGTCTTTAAAATCCCCGTTCGTAAGTTTGATTTTGTGAAAATTGTGTAAATTTAATTTAAACTTTCATTTCTATGAGTATATGTGATATCTTACATGATTAGAGATAAATTATTACCAATACATGATTTTGTCATCAAGTCTTGTTTTTAATAGTTTTTTCTTTTAGCATATGCTTCATGAATTATTGCAAATTATGTGTGGTGTTATTATGAACCTCTCTTTTTATAGTTCATGATATATTTTCTTTTTATAGTTCATGATATATTTGATATATGCTTTTGTGAATTATTGTGAATCAATGCATGCTTAGATGTGTTGTGTTATTATGAACCTCTCTTTTTATAGTTCATGATATATTTGATATATGATTTTGTGAATTACTATGAATCAATGCATGTTGCATTTATGATCTAGATGAGCCAAAAGTTATATAAGGTTATAATTGTCTACACCAAATGTTTTTGGTAGGTCCGTAAGAAAAAACATTCTCATACTATTCTATTACATGCAATGATTTTATATTCACGTGATCACAAATTTTTTTTTTGTTAATAACATGTGTTAACATATTATTAACATGTTAACATGTTAACATGTTCCCAAAAAGGCCGGTGGGAGGCTCCCTCGGGGGGGTCACTCGTATAAATATGTAAGTATCACGTGGGTTCAACAGAAGGACATTTTAAATATTTAAAACTTACAGAAATATATTTACAGAGGGGATTTATTTATTGTATTTTAAAAAAAATTTACAGATTTGAATAGGAAAGGATACATTATATTCACTAAAAAATTCACAGATAAGGGACTTTTTAAATAGGCCTTGAACGCACGTGATATAGAGGATTTACATATAGTGACCCCCCCGAGGAGGCTCCCTGATAAGCGGCTAAAATCCCGCTGGGATTTTGCAATACCTGGCGGTCCCGCTGGGAAAATTAAAAACCTGATAGATCTTGCCGGGGTCGTCATCTAACCCGGCGGGCTATAATTTTGTATATATATGGGCCCCGGGGGGCCCTTTGGGAGTTCATTGCTGACAGTATACACAGGTAATGACAGTTGTGGGTGTGTGTGTTTATGTGGGTGTGTGTTCGTGCGGGCAGTCACCCATTGTCGCAATGCGCGGCAGGATGTGGGTGGTCCGCCACACGAGGGGTGTGTGTGTAAGACCATTCTTCGGAATGGTGCTTATCCTGGGGCACTTAGTCGGTAACCTGGCTGGTCTGTGTCCTATGGTAAGTATGGCACGTTGTAGCGGTACTAGTCGGTAACGCAGCAAGCATAGTATCGTTATGGCGATGTCACCTTCCCTTCCCTTCCCTTTGTCAAATGCGGGCATATGGTCGGTAACGCGGCTAGTGTATGTCCGTATCCTATTCGTATTCCCATAGAATCGGGCGGCATTTTGTCGTTAACGCAGCAAGTTAGTGTCGTCCGCTAGTGCATATATTATTTTTTGCATATTGCGGCATTTGATCGTTAACGCGATCGAAAAAATATCGTAAATTTGCTTGATTTGACTTGTATTGTTTTTATTGTGTGTGATCCATGCGATACTTGGTTGGTAACGCGGCATGAGTATTTCATGGATCAAAGTTTACATCATATTGTCTTTAAGTTTAATTTCATAATATCCTAACTCGAAAAAATGAATATCTCTCTCTCTCTTCCTCCCCCCCTCTCTCTCTCTCATGATACACTTCACAACTCTTTCTCTCTCTCTCTCTCTCTCTCTCTCTCTCTCTCTCATAATACACTTCACAACACGATAGATGTGTAGATGAGGAGTTCTTTTTTTTTCTCTTAAAATATACATAATCCCTAATAAATTTCTTTTTCTCCCTCTATTTTCTTAAAATATAAAATAGTACGTTATTTTCCTCTCTTTTTTAGGAACTCACAAAACTATTGAAAATGTCATCTAATGTTTCTTCTCTCTCTATCTGTCACAACTCTGTCTCTTCCTCTCCCTTCTCCCTCTCTCTCTCTCTCTCATGATACACTTCACAATTCTCTCTCTCTCTCTCTCTCTCTCTCTCTCTCTCTCTCTCATGATACACTTCATAACTCTCTCTCTCTCTCTCTCTCATGATACACTTCACAACTCTCTCTCTCTCTGTCTCTCTGTCGTCACGATAGGTGTGTAGAAGAGGAGTGCTTTAGGAATACAAAATATTATTTTTCTCTCTTTAGGAACTCACAAAACTATTAAAAATGTCATCTAATGTTCCCTCTCTCTCTATCTGTCACACCTCTCTCTCTTCCTCCCCCCCTCTCTCTCTCTCATGATACACTTTACAACTCTCTCTCTCTCTCTCTCTCTCTCTCTCTCTCTGTCACGGTAGGTGTGTAGATGAGGAGTGCAACATGTATACACTTGATAAGTAATGATAAGTAATGATGCACTTGTTGCGGTTGTCTCATGTTCGATAATGTATTGTATGATGTTGAGTTCAGTAATATTGTTTGATATTTCGTTTTTGTTTGATCATTGATAAGTAATGATACACTTGTTGTGGTTGTCTCACGTTTGACGATGTATTAGATGATGTTGATTTCAGTAATATTATTTGATATTCCGTTTTTGTTTGATCATTGATAAGTAATGATACACTTGTTTTGCTGTTCTCTCACGTTTGATGATGTATTGCTTGATGTTGATTTCAGTAATATTGTTTAATATTCTGTTTTTGTTATCTTTAGTGATATTTGCTAGATTTATGAAGATGACCAACATGCTTTCCCCTAAAGAGCATAAAATCGTTCTACGAGCAATTCGCATTGAAGCAGTCATCACAGTGTCACAATGTGCAGATGACGTCGTCAAAAAGATCAATGAGTCTGAGATACTCATGCGAGATCTATTAGAGCAGATATGGAAAAATGCACAGCGTCGACTTTGAAGCGGAGGCAACGCTGAGTTGCTTAATAGACAAAAGATAGCAGACTTCAACCATCAACATATAACACGAACTATTTTAGGGAGCATGCATGTAGCATGCAATGATCTTAGAGATACTGCCCCGCCTAAAGCTAATATGTATCGTCTACAGTTATGGGACGCTATATGGAGCGAGCAAAGAGCCAAGAGCAAGTGCATGAAGGCGCTGGATGTAGAGTCACTCCCCAAAAGAGTGCGCATTGCCCAGGACGTCGCTGCAACATCCAGCCAGGTAGATGCGAGTGGGACAGGTACCATTAATCGTACAATCTACAATTCTATGTACACACACCTCATTGGCATCCCGCACAAGGCTCTGCTCGAAGGGCAAACAATAGGCTCTGGTGTTTTTGGCACAGTAAAAGAGTATACAGTTAGAGGTATATCATTTTTGTCAGAGCACATTACTTTTTGCAGAAAAAGAGAAGGCAGCGCCAAGTTTGAGAGCTTCCAGGCAGAGCAAGGCATGCAGGTTCTACACCCATCAATTGTCAGGTATATTGCCTTCACAAAAGAATCTCCTTGGATCACTATTTTTCCATACTATAATGGCGGCTCGCTTGGTGATACTCTTCTAAAGGTCCCCTTCGGATTCAGTGAGTTCACCAGAGCAATTTTCTGTTTGGATCGAGGATGGAGAAAACCCCCGCCTGATAATATTCCTTTAAGTCATCCAGAACTTTCTAAAATAAAACAAATAGTAATAACCATGCCACATATTATTTGGCAGGAATTGTACATACTGACCTACATCCATTCAATGTAGTGTTGGATTTTACAAAAGAGTTAAAGCCACGCGTAGGTATTATCGATTGGGGGTTATTGCCGAGAGTGCCCAAAAAACAGGTGTTTCTCAATTTTGTATTTGAGAAGGTGGCACAGGCGGTCTCCTACGCAGATAGAGAGCGAAATAAACGGCCGTGAATAGCCTCAAAAATTTATGATCCGTTTTTGGCAGATGCATATACTCCTCCATCTGATGTTTTTGCTTTAGGATATTTACTATAAATTTTATATGACTTTTGGCAAAAAGTACAAGAGTTGTGGATGGACAATAGTTCCTGTGACAAAGTTACCATGGATACTATTATTTATAGAGTCAAAAATTGCATGTGTCTGCCTAATCGCCGACGAGCAAAAATCTGTTTTACAAGTAGTGAAATTTTTTAGATCACTAAATACTGACCCAACGAGGGCACAATGTCCTTTTGTAGAGCTATCGGTGTCATTCACCCCAATTTTGTAATGATACAGTATCAGGAGATTAAGTTTCAAGAATGGCTCTTTGTTTGTCTCTCTTCAAAATTTGATATGTGCCCATTGTTTGAAATATTTTCTCATTGAGTCTTTGCAATATCTCTCTCCTCTTGTGGTGTTTAAGTTTATGTTTTCTCTTTAAAATTTGATGTGTGCGCATTGTTTGAAGTATTTTTTGAGTCAAGTGGATATTTCTCATTGTCTTTGCAATACATATCTCATCTCGTGGTAGTAAACTTTAAGTTTTTGAGAGTAATGGTCAATTTATCTTACGTTGATCTTTACAGTTCATTAAAATCCTAAAGTCATTTACGTTCATGCAGATATGCAGAAGCGTAAGCAAACGAGCATCAAGAGTTAGCCAAGAAGGCATATGAGCGAATGAAGGCCCTTGCACATGGGCTGACAGCCCGTGAAGCTACGAGAACAGCATGCAGGTTGTCGAAATGGACAAATCCTACTTATGTCCAATGGAAAGACATAAATAAACGCATAACCACAGAGATGATAAAGGAAATGGCGAGATTAAGAAGGGAAGATGGAAGGTTTCGCGTTGCACTCATAATGATATCAAAATTAATGCCGAGCGCATTTTCTTGGAGGTGTACGGTCATCCTCTCCATAACGCCGACGCTCCACTGTATTTTGCTAAGATGCTATATGCATAATTTATCCTAGAAACTCCAGTGGACTTCGCCTCCAGAGAGGCCACTATCAACACCCACGACATACGTGAAGAGACAGTGACATTCACAAGGGAGGAACTTGCTCTCATGGTGGAGGGCACTGGATTGGAGTTAAACAAGGTCAAAGAAAGCTTAGGGGCACAGCTAGCAGAGAAGGGGAAAGAAGCTATACGATTATCTCAAGCGTCAACTCCTCCCCCAACAGCCAATAGAGGGATTCAAGAGCAGCTCACAAAGATCAGGTCAAGATGTACAGACCATCTCTTCACGTATGTAAGATTCCTCCCCAGCCTCTCAAAATGTCCAGCATCTTCCCCTGTAATCAATCCCTCTTCAGAAATATAAAAGACTTGTTTCTAACTGTTTTAACCTAGAGAGAGAAAATATTCTAGAGAGAGAATATTCAAATTTTTAATATTTTTGGATAGAAAATTATCTCATCTTATTAAAATAAGTTCCCCTGAAACAGAAATTCAAAAAGAACTTTCCAATGTGCAATTGGAATTAATTGGAAATGGGTATAAAGGACCTTAGCCTAAGGGTCTAGATTTTCAGAAATTTTTGGATTATGGTCCAATTAAGGTTCCTATGGGCCAATAGCATCAATCCATGTGTAGGGAGGAGATAAATCCAATTTGTAAAAGAAGATACCCAAAAATGAGTAAATGCTCACATAAGATGAAGAGTTGAAAATGTACAAGGTTTATTAGTGAAAAAACTATGAGCAATATTAAAAATATGAGATATTTTGGGTATCCAAAAATGAGTAAATGCTCACATAAGATGAAGAGTTGAAAATGTACAAGGTTTATTAGTAAAAAACTATGAGCAATATTAAAATGATTCCATTATGACACATATGTAAGGAAGGAGAGTTCTTTAAAGGAGGTGCATATTTCACATAAGATGAAGAGTTGAAAATGTACAAGGTTTATTAGTAAAAAACTATGAGCAATATTAAAATGATTCCATTATGACACATATGTAAGGAAGGGGAGTTCTTTAAAGGAGGTGCATATTTCACATAAGATGAAGAGTTGAAAATGTACAAGGTTTATTAGTAAAAAACTATGAGCAATATTAAAATGATTCCATTATGACACATATGTAAGGAAGGGGAGTTCTTTAAAGGAGGTGCATATTTCACATAAGATGAAGAGTTGAAAATGTACAAGGTTTATTAGTAAAAAACTATGAGCAATATTAAAATGATTCCATTATGACACATATGTAAGGAAAGGGAGTTCTTTAAAGGAGGTGCATATTTCACATGCTTGAATGAGTTTTAAACTCATAAAAATTGAGATATTTCATCTCTCCTCTCTCCTCATTTAAGTCTAGTTCCAAAAAGTTAGCTTAACTGACCTAAAAATGGTCAAATATTGACCAAACTGATTTAGAAAATTCTAGAATCAGTTTGTTTGGTTAGGAGCTCAATTTTTCCTATAAATAGAAGCCTCCCCCTTGTTGAAAAATATATAGTGTTTATGCATCGTTACTCTACTCCACCTAAGCCAAGAACTGTGAATTCATTTAATAATTCAATAGTTTTTGGAGCTTCCCTCTTTCTTCAATCCCCATTAGTGGCTCCATCAACATACTTAACCAATTGATTGGTTGGGGGCCTCTACCGTGAACAAAGAATCAAGCTATTTGTAAGGTAATTAGTGAATATTGATCTTTCTATAATTTCTCAATGGTTCTCTCTTCTCAACCCCTCTCAAGCTTGAGAAGCTTAATTGGTATGGTTTTTTTAAATGCTATTGAAGTTAATTGGTGATTAGTAGTGAAGAGTTACATAATTTAATAAATGCTATTGAAGTTAATTTCCATTTATGTCTAAATTCTAATAGTTTTTATGTAATTTCTCTCTCTCACTCAAGAAATGGTCATACTCATGACCCATTCTCAATCCAAATCAAGCTTTTCATAAAGCTTTTCCTTAACCCAAGATTAAGCTATGCTTGAGGCCAAATTAATGGCTTTTTTCTCTGCTTTTAGTTTATGTATATTGATGATTCAATCCATTATGGATTAATAATCCAATTAGAGATCATTTTAATTATTTCCTTAATGATAAGCATTATCCCTTAGAAAAATTGAGATTTATCAGTCATAGCAGCGGAGCTATGGCAAAATTTTTATAAAAATTATGCATAAAATAATTTCATTCAAAGCATAAAAAGAGGACTTCCTACCATATTCTAGGAATTATCATCCTAGATTAATTGAAAGAATTTCATTATAATCATGGAGAAATTAAATTTTAATATCATGCATAAAGGTAAGTTTTTATATCAAAAGTGTTATTTTTACCATTTTTATTTCATGCATAGAAGTATGCATAATGGATAAATTTTTATATCAAAAGTGTTATTTTTACCATTTTTATTTTCATGCATAGAAGTATGCATAATGGATAAATTTTTATATCAAAAGTGTTATTTTTACCATTTTTATTTCATGCATAGAAGTATGCATAATGGATAAATTTTTATATCAAAAGTGTTATTTTTACCATTTTTATTTTCGTGCATAGAAGTATGCATAATGGATAAATTTTTATATCAAAAGTGTTATTTTTATCATTTTTATTTTCATGCATAGAAGTATGCATAAAGGATAAATTTTTATATCAAAAGTGTTATTTTTATCATTTTTATTTTCATGCATAGAAGTATGCATAAAGGATAAATTTTTATATCAAAAGTGTTATTTTTATCATTTTTATTTTCATGCATAGAAGTATGCATAAAGGATAAATTTTTATATCAAAAGTGTTACTTTTATCATTTTTAATTTTCATGCATAGAAGTATGCATAAAGGAAAATTTTTTATATCAAAAGTGTTACTTTTATCATTTTTAATTTTCATGCATAGAAGTATGCATAAAGGAAAATTTTTATATCAAAAGTGTTACTTTTATCATTTTTAATTTTCATGCATAGAAGTATGCATAAAGGAAAATTTTTATATCATAAGTGTTACTTTTATCATTTTTAATTTTCATGCATAGAAGTATGCATAAAGGAAAATTTTTTATATCAAAAGTGTTACTTTTATCATATTGGATTTCATGCATAGAGGTATGCATAAAAGTTGATTATTTTATTATAAAAGTGTGACTTTTATCATAATTGAATTTCATGCATAGAGGTATGCATAAAAGTTGATTATTTTATTGTAAGAGTGTTACTTTTATCATATTGGATTTCATGCATATAGGTATGCATAAAAGATATTCTTTTTATACTAAAAGTGTGATTTTCCTCATAAATGGATTTTATGCTTAACTTAGATGCATAAGAGAAATTCTTTTACTCTAAAAGTGTAATTTCCTACCAAATTGAATTTATGCATAAGAAGATGCATAAAAGATTGATTTTAATTTCGAAAGTGTTAGTCTCCTTAAATGGAATTTATGTATAAATAAATGTGTAGAGAAATCTTATATCAAATATAAGAATTCTCTTTATAAAAAAAAAAAGATATGAAATGTGATAAGATGTGATAAGAGGTGTATGAGATGTGATAAGGATTGATAAGATGCGTATGGAAAGTGATAGGATGTGATAAGAGGTGATAAGATGCATATGGAAAGTGATAGGATGTGATAAGAGGTGTATGAGATGTGATAAGAATTGATAAGATGCGTATGGAAAGTGATAGGATGTGATAAGAGGTGTATGAGATGTAAAAAGATGTGATAAGATGTGTATGAGATGTGATAAGATTTGATAAGATGCATATGGAAAGTGATAGGATGTGATAAGAGGTGTATGAGATGTAAAAAGATGTGATAAGATGTGTATGAGATGTGATAGAATGTGTTAAGATGAGTTAGGATGTGTTAAGATGTATATGGGATGTGTTAGGACGAGAATGGATGTAATATGGTTGTATGAATGTGATGTGGATGTATACATGTAGATGTATATGTATGAATGTGAATGTTGATGTGGATGTGGATGTATGGATGTAGATACGGATGTGGATGTATGTATGTGAATGTGGATGTATGAATGAGGATGTGAAAATGGATGTATGCATGTGAATGTGGATGTATGAATATGAATGTGGATGTGGAAATGGAGGTATGGATGTATGAATGTAGATGTGGATGTATGCATGTAGATGCGTATGTATGAATGTGAAATTGGATGTATGATGTGGACGTACGAACATGGATATGTATGTAGAATAATGAATATGAAGATGTATGTGAGATAATGTAGTCTATATGAGTGAATGGATGAGAACGAGTACACACTGAATGGAATGTGGAATAAGTAATGTGGTCCGAGAGTGGATAATATGGAAAGACAAGAGTTCGTTATAGAAACTGTATTTGTGACTGTTTGTAAATGACTGTTTTATGTCAAGAATGCTGGAGAAGCATTTTGACCGTCTTGAGGATTAAGGTCATGAAGACTGAACTGATAAAGTTGCAACTGCTGACGGAGAGTCAATGGAGGATGTCTCGCGTAGCAAGGTCGATCGAGGTCTTGACCAGCCTCGGCTCGATTAAAATGGTGAGCTTCCGGTACGGTGGATGAGGGACCAAGGAAGCGGCCTATGAGTGAAGCGCTAGGTCACCTGCGAAGGATCCTAGAGGGTGCTGACCATACGGTGCTCGGGCTCTGGGTCGCCGAAGATACCCACACGTGCGTCGTGGAAGATATTGGAACAAGGAGTAAGAGTTGTTTTCTGAAACCGGGCATGGATCTGGTTGATTGACCTTGCTGGTCCTCAACAGATGAGTCCATGGCTCTTTTATATGGATCTATGGGTTGATCTTGCTGATCTTCCACGGAGATTCCATTCTATTATATGAATATATTGCCGGTTACTATGAGCTAGGAACTATGGAAAAGGCCCCTGAGAGAACAGGTGGTGAGTGTTCTGGTTGCCAATGATGCCATAAGTATACCGATGAAAGAATGACTGGAAATAAGGATTCAACTAGAGACTTGAGGATTGTCATCAGTGACATAATGGTTTTATTAAAGGATTGTTTTAAAGCTAGTTGATGCTAAGAAAAAGGTAATTTCATATTGGGTGTGTAAGTGGTATGACTAGTTTTATGTTTGCATGAACTTCCGGTTAGGGGGCCTTGGAACTCTTTTCCTTGGTACCCGGGACAAAACCTAACCAAATTCCAAATTGGATTCCATCACTACAGTGGTTGGGTGGTTGGCTAACCCATGGGATCGGATGGGGTTAGGCTGGACTGATGGATCCGTAAATCGAGATTTAATTTCTATTATTACGATAGATGAAGTAAATCCCAGATAGAAATTGTTCTATGGATAGGAATCAACGGCTGTGCCTCTTGATGGGGAAAAAAGCGTTGATCCCAATGATCCAAGTGCAAGTTTCTTCCTTGATTTGACCAAGTACCGTTAAAGGTGCAGTCAGATCAGTTGATCCGTAATGATCTTGACTACGTTAGAGTAAAGAGTTATCCTGGTGGAATCGCCCGTGCTTTCCGGATAAGGGAAGTTTTTCCGGGTTCGGTTTTGGAAAAACCGACAGATTAGTCTTTTGTCCGGATATCTGTGGACGAGGCCCCGAGTGTGGGACCCTGCCTCACGCAAGAAGTGCTACTTCCGCTGCTAGTACCCCAAATCCGTTGCACGGTGGGAACAGGGATCTCACAACGTATAGCTCCTGTGTGCCAAGGGAACCACATCTCCCTTTTTTTGATACATCCTGATCTTGTGGGAGTTTCTGCTGAGGCTACTAGTTCCTCCACCCCCCAATGTCCTATATGTTACAAAGTATTCGATGGGTGGAGCGGCTAGTATATACTACCCTGTGGACACTACTACCACTTAATATGTTCAGTGAGGCAAATGCAAAATATTTTCACATGTGCATTGTGTAGTGTCCCAATAAATCAAGGTATTTATACAGTGTTCGGCATAGCTAGCGAATATAAACCACCAGGACCTTTAGATGCAACTCCTAGTGCAACTCGCAATTTATTTCAAGATGAAAGCTAAGAAAGACATAAATCCTACTTTTGTATTGATAATTTCTCCAAATACAATCATTTGTATAAGTACTTTTTATGAAATTAATGAAATAAGACAATATTAGATAATTTGGGAAAAATCTCATACTTTGGGAATTACCTTTTCAACATAGTTTTGGCCATATCTTGAGCATATTAACTCCAAATTTGTCGGACACTATAGATTTAGATCCTACTCTTCAAGATCTTTCCAATGATATGTCACATGATGGGGTTTTGACAAAAGCTTGGATAGGTTCACCATGATCCCATTTTTCAAATGGGAATGGGATTTTTCCCAAATTATCTAATATGGTGTTAAATGACTTCTTTCTCTATGTCAGTATCTTGCTCCAAAATTCTTTCACTGTTTACCCTCTCGTCTGCTAAATTAAGCTCATCTAAGTCAATGTCCAAATTGTCTTCTATCTCAAGGGTAGTGCACGACGTACGTCCAACATCAAAGTTCTCGTCTACTACATCATCACAATCGTACATCCATCTGGGCATATCTTCTTCATACTCTTCGCTTTCAATGTCTCGCAAGATCTTTTCATTGCAATACATGTAAACAAGTTTATCTGCTCGATCTGCGAGAAGTCGATTACGAATAGTACTGTGAATATATTTGTACATGCTCTAGTTTCTCTCTGAGCCTGAGTTTGAAGAGCACTGACTTAGAACCTTCATTGCAAGGTTGCGTAATAAAGCATAATGCTCACCACCATTCACCATCCACCACTTCTAGTGGTGATGCGCTCCAATCCATCTAGCATGAAAGTACTTCAATAGGACTTTTCTTTGTCTACTGGAGAATGGTACACGCCATTGCTTTTCCACCACTGAATGCTCTAATTTCTCAGGACACTCCAAGCTCCGCTGGACAGTCCACCATTGCATCCATGCTTTCCTGAGATTAGGTGCTCTTTGATCAAGACTTCGTACGGCATACATAACATGCATCATTACATGGTATGCATCCATCACACTGTTCCACCAACTTCTTCTCGTAAGCGCTGCCTTCAAGACTTTGATTTTCTCTTTCACTTTTTCAAGTTGAGTGCTCTCCCAGTCATGAAATTCCATGCATGTAAATGTTTTGCAAACTGCATCTTTATTTCAAAGAAGAGACTCAAAAGTGTAAAAGTGAGTGCAAAACCTAGTCTCCGCTGGAAGCTTTAACATAACTGACATGCGAGGTCGAAAAATATCTAACACTCTCTATCTCTTGAGCATGAATCTCACAAGCTGGCGAGCATTATCGACGATTGAGGAAAACCATTTGGTATCATCACTTTTATACCAATCTTTTAATACAAGATTCAAACTATGAGTATTACAGCCTACCGGAAAAACATGTGGATAGTGTCGCTTTAGGATTTTGGACGCATTCTTGCAATTCTTTGCATTGTCCATGACGATTTGGACTACATTTTTTGCACCCACTTCCTCTATCACAGAGCCAATGACTTGAGCAATGTAAGCCCCAGTTTTGATTGAACCAGTAGAATCCACGGCACGGATGAAAGTCTCATCTCTAGGTGAATAACCATTATATTAATTAATGGTTTTCTTTGTACATTAGACCATCTATCACTTACTATAATACATCCAAAAAGCTCTATATTGCTAAGAATTATTCTTTGTACACGTTCTTTTACTTGCGCATAACATTTCTCTAATAGATCATTTCGCATAGCATGGTACGTAGGCGGTGAAAACCCTGGTCCAAACTCACCAATTTTCTTCCATGCTCTCTTCCAATGCTCACTGTCCACCATCATCATAGCACTCCCAGAAAAGTAAATCGCTTCAACAAGGGCGAGTTGTGCATCATTGAGCCGACCTTGACGTAGGCTTTCTTGCAATGAAGTTTGATGCATGGGTATATTTCCTACGTCAAAGTTCTGCTTGCAGGAAGATGCACTGGGTAGATTACTTTCTGGTTGCACATTGACGTTCGGAGTACAAGCAGGCAATGTAGCGGGAGTTTGATGATTAGAACAACAGTGTTCTTGCTGCCTTGATACATTAACAGTAGGAGTGTAATGTCTTCTTAAATATTTCTTTTGAATTTCTTCTCTTATGCATTTGGCCACTGCAGGTGCAGAGGGGTGGGTACATGACTTTTTCTTCGCTCTGCCTGAAAAGTATTCTCTTAGTTGAGGTGCCCCACCTGATTTTACTGTGTGGCATAGCTTACACTCCCAATCTATGAATTGATCACACCAACGTTAATTAAATATTACCACTCTATCCCAGGTGCCTTTTTTTTTCCTACTATTTGGAATTTGGACTCTATTGGAGGTATCACTGGATCCAACATTGTCCTCCATCTCAAATAACCTATTCAACCAAGCATATAACAATGAATACATAAATAAAAAACATCAAAGTCACTCAAATATTACAAAACATACATTAGCAAATAAACTACTTCGAAACTATCTTGACAAACACAAAAGATCATCACATAACACAAAACTACTTTGAAACTATCTTGCAAGGTCTGACTACAAAACTACTTCGAAACTATCATGCACATTGCACCCCCAATGAAGGATGCCTTTTGTACCCAATTAAGGATACTTTACACAATCAAAGATCTATGCTTGCCCAACACTCTAGTATAGGACAATAGACCTTCTCTAACATTCACAAACAAAATCAAAGATCTATGCTTGCCCAATACTCTAGTATAGGACAATAGACCCTTGTCTACTCTAAACTATATCCAGTATCAAGAACCAATACAAGACCCTAAGTAGGACTCTTGGCTCCATCAAACCATTCATAAAGCAGAATGAGGTAGATTACCTACGTAGCTCAAATGCAAAGCTGAATGACTCCAACTTTGTCCCTAAATCTCCGCAAGTATTAGCTACGAACCACACCCTGCCCCCAATTCAAAGAACTAAGGACAAGTGGCTCAATAGCCTTAGGAGTGCCTACAAGGAAAGACGACAGTCCCTAAGATAAGGACGTTCTTCCCAAGAGGACACTTCTAGCAACTCGAGAGCTCTACAAGTACTTTGAGGAGAGATATAACGCCCCCAAAACAAGGACTATCACCCCAAAAGTTGCATGATGGGTGTCGGGTAATGTTTATAAACATGGCAGAAGCCCGTCGGGCTTCTTTTGTTTTCCCAGCGGGCCTGCTGGGAAAACAAGAAGCTCGGAGGTGTTACGGGACTAGTGGGTTCTCATTGCTTAGGTCATGTGAATATACAATGTGATCACAAGTTTTAATATGTTAACAATAGGTTTTGTTAATGTGATCATGAAATTGTGAAGACATTAATGAAATCCCTGATTACATGACAAAGAAGTGTTATACCAAGCCAGAACTTTAATACCTTGTTAGATAATAAAGTGTGTGCTATGCAGGCTATGTGCATGCAACACTCACAAGACCTAACATCTTTCACATCACAAAACCTAAAATTTAATTGCACAATTATAGAGATGAAGAATAATATTGTAACTATGCTGGACTAGGTTGATATGATTGTTCCACGTACACACTTGACCAAGAATGGTAGGGAAGACCTATGGTGTCGTTGAAAATTCTAAGCCCATCATCAACGTCTATCTAGATGCATATTCTCTAGATAAACATGTTTTACTAAGTGCATGTGTATATAATGTTACATGAACCTCCATTAGAAAGCCTTTGGACATGTTTTGGGCCCTTTGCTAATGACCCTCACCAGCAATGGATGAATGGGAAGAGAGCAATGTGCACATTTGGTCTCCTCCAAAAGTAGGGAGCAACTAGGCTTGTTTTCCTCATTAATACAAATATGGGGCTCAAAAAGTAGGGGTTGGCCTTCCATCAATCTCATCGGCCAAAAAACCCTTAAAAATGGGTTTAAAAAAAATAGAAAGTGATTTTCCCCTCCTAAAAACCCAAACCAAACCATATTGTATCAAAAAAGAATTTTTCACCTCCATCTTCTCTCTCTACACTCCATTCTCCCCTCCAACATCACCCTACACTCCATTCCCCCCAAAACCAGCAACTCAAATCTCCATAGCTCTCTTTTTTTTTTCGTGAAATGGTGTTTTATATTATATGTAAAAATGTACATCACCCACATGGCAACCTGTACACTAATAAGATCCTCTAAAGGATCATGACCATGCAAACCTATACACTAATAAGAAAGCCTCCTAGCCAAATAAGCATCCCAGATAAAAGCATCAAAGATGAGCCAGCCGAGCCACCGTAGACCATAACGAAATAACATCTGCATCCAGTAGCTAAGCTGAGAGAAGAGAAGAAAACTGCCAAAGCAGCAAACTGCGGATACGTAGAATGTGCCCATGTATTCCAAACAAGGAATCAAAGATGAACCCATTCCGTGTAGTCCAAATATGCCAAAGTCCTGTCCATCTAAGGAAATGGAATATCACAAGGTGACTGTCCGAAGTAATGACTTGAGGAAAAATCCCAAATATCCACCACCACTGATGAGCCGAAACAGTAGACCTTCAAATCTGATGGGCCACTGGACAACTCATGAACAGATGCATAACTGTTTCAGTGCATGTCATGCAGAAGAAGCAAGAGGCCAATGTAATTTTACGACGGCTAACCCTCCCACCAACATCCTCCAAATGAAAACCTTACCTTGGTAAGGGAGTCTAGACTGCCAACCACTCATAAGAGTTTTCTGCCACAACATGATTTAGACTTGTGCAATCCCCACACCTTATTCCATAGCTCTCTCTCTCTCTCTCTCTCTCTCTCTACTATGTGTGTAGTCTTGCAACTTATTCATGGCTAGAATAATATATCTCTCTCTCTCTCTCTCTCTCCCTCCCCCTCCCCCCCCTCTCTCTCCCTCTCCCTCCCCCCCTCTCTCTCTCTCTCCCTCTTTCTCTCTCTACATTGCTTAGACCTCCATCTTATTCATGCCTCTCTCTCTCTCTCTCTCTCTCTCTCTCTCTCTCTCTACTGTGCCGCAGACCTACAGCTTATTCACCTCTCTCTTTCTCTCTCTCTCTCCAATTATTACAACATAAGCAACCATGGAGGGTAGTGCATCTTCGTCTTGAGGCCAAGAGACACAATAGAGTCTATGCTCTTGCACAATGTGAGGGATGAGCACGATGCTTGGCTTGGGATGCAATTTCAGAAGGAAGATTGGGTCTATTTGAACCCCAGTGCCACTAGACCCGATCAAGTTTATGTAGAGATGCACCATTGGAAGGGGCGTCTACTAGCTTTCAAGGAATCAAGGCGTGATGGGTTGGTGGCCCTTGTAGAACATGTGTACTCACAGCAATGGATATTTCATTGCGGTCCCAACGGCACACTCCTCTTTTTCCTTGTAATTGTATTGATTTCTCTCTAGTAGGTTGGTTTACATGGGCTTTTGTTTTCAACCTCATTTGATAGGTTTGTTTGTTTCCAGATATGTTTCCTTCCAACTTCATTAAGGAGCAGCCTATATGAAGCCTAATAGGGACATTCTATGCCATTCATGCTCATATAGGCGATGGAATACTCTCCAACATTGCCCCTTCTAACCTTGCTCATTGAAAAGGTTTCTTCTCTACACACACAACTACAAAGTGACCACACAAGCTTGGTAAGCTTGAAGAAACCTCCTCCCCTCCTCTCTCTAGCACTGAATGGCTAACACCTAATGTTTGGACTACAATTGCTCTTAAGAAAAAGATGGCTAGTGATATACAAGCCTCTTTGAAGTACACCAAGGCCTCAAGATCAGTGGGTCTTACTTGGCCATGCCCTATGCATGTTTTTTTCCATGTTTCAGGCCTTTGAGTGCACACAAATTCCCACCATGTACATGTGCAAGGTTGTGGGTGTTGAAGAGATGGTCAATTTACTTGGCCAAGGGTGGGACCTTGCGAAGGGGGGGCACAAAGGGGAGAATTTCAAGTAAAATATACTATAGTCTAGTGTCTCCATTCGATTCTTGCGAGTACGTGCCACTTTGTGCATTCCATTTTGTTATGAGTGGTGGATGAGGAAGAAGGGCGCATGGATTCCCTTATACAAAAGATCAAGAGGAGTTTGTGGAGTTCATAGCTTTCTCGATATGCTTACCAACTGTGGGCATATAGATTGTCCAAGAAAGCAAGTAGTGGAGCCTATTGAATGTTCATGACCTACGCATCTTGGGGTACGAGGGAATCAACAATGCTTGCTTCAAATCACAAGGCAGGAAGGTAAGAGTTGTTTGCTCTTTAAACAAATGCATTTTCTCATAACTATCATAGTTCATTTATAATGAGGTGTGTTTGGATAGGTTGGAAGGTGGCTAGAAGCAAGCACCAAGATGTCCTCGGATTGGGGGCAGGATGGCGTCACTTTGGCTCAAGGGACCTAAGCTAGAAGTGTTCATTTTGTAATCTCACTCCATTTTGGAGTTGTTCTGTAATCACACTCCATTACAAAGTTTTATAAATAGATTTATTTTCTACTGTACTTTGGTTTAATGAATAGGCATTTTGGTTTTTTGAAATGATGGTTTTGTGGTAAGGTTGGTTTGTTTTCATACTTGTTTTTTTTGTGTGCTTGGTCTCGCCGCTCAACCTAGTTTTCAACTCATGCAATTTTGAAAATATATGGCTTTGTGCTTTTTTTTTGGGGTCCAGTGTGATAGGACACAAACCTTCTATAAATACCCAAGCCCCCTTTTATGTGTCAGTTTTTCCTTTGCAATTTCCAGAGCACGAAAGTACCAAAGCACCTTAAACAGCCTCCTCATCATGACACCCCTAGAGTAATTCATGGACTTCCTACATGTGAGAGTGAATTTCATGAGGCCATACACCTGCACACTATGTTCACCCTTGTGGTTGATTGGACCTCCACCACCCAAATGCACTCAGATCTATTTGCTAACATGCTCACCTACACGGATACCCACATGAGGCCACACTCACTGCATTACAGGATGATGATGGCTTGAGGGTGCCATGTAAACTACTCGTGCATATAGCCCACAACGAAAAACCCTTCAAAAAATGACTTAAAAGATTTGACGGTATGGTGGCACTCTCAAATCACTTCATGGAGCTTGAAAAAGAAAACAAGTTTTTTGAAATTATGGTTTCGTGGTAAGGTTGGTTTATCTAAATCTTGTCCAATTTAAGTCAAACTGAAGCTAAAAAACCTACAACCAAGTTGGACCTTGTTAGTGGCCTCCCTCACCTATAAATTGATCCTTATTCCTTTGTATTTTCATATTGGTGCTATATAATGCTAGTATTATCTTAAAATAATCATATTTCTATTATCCCTTAAATTTTTCTCTCTTTTGGGAGCTTGGAGTTTCTCTCTCTCTCCAATAACTCTTGAAGTTGCTCTTGTCCTCTTGGTGGACCAATTGATTGGTTGGGGGCTTCACTGCTAATTAATAATCAAGCCAAACTTGGAGGTAAAACTAATTTTTATGGTTTTTTTTCAATTATCTCAATGACTTTCTTCTTCTCAACTGCTCTCAAGCTTGAAAATCTTTCAAAATGATTGTTTTTATTTAAATCAAGCTTTTCCTAAGATTCCTAATGTTCGATTAGCATGTTCGATTAGCATTAAGTTAATCTTTATGCTTAATTGTATTGCTTTCTTTAAGTAAATCTCTCTTTCTCTCTAAAAGAGTAGTCATCTTTATGGCTAAATCTTTAGCAAAAGAATGTTTCTCAATGATAATCTCTTATTTCAAAACTAAACTCTAGGCTTGCTGAGCTAGAGATTAAGAATTGATATTTTCATGATTTTGAGTTGATAATGGTTAATTCCTTTTAGATTTTCTATGAGTAGAAAAGAATTACTTTAACTCATTCTAAATGAGAAAAGGATTATCCTAATAATTTAAGAAAGGAGAAATGTCTAAATTATCTTAACCTAGTGAAATAATAATCATAATTATGCTTATAATTATGGTTATAATTATGATTGAAATACATAGTTTAAATTTAAGCTTAAAAGAAGAACTTCTATCATATTTTCATTATAGGATTTTATTCTTTAGGAAAATTGAGAATTATCAGGAATAGCAGCGAAACTATGGTAAATTTTTTTAAAAATGATACATATCTTATTTTTATGCATAATGCTACCTTTTCTAGGATTAGACATCCTATGCAAAAATAATGATTTTCATCATATTCATGGAAAATATTTTTAGTATTTATGCATAATTATTTGATTATGAGAAAAGAGCAATTTTTGATAAATTTATTTTTATGCAAAAAGAGGAATTCCCATGATATTTGAGATCCAAACAATTAAATGTTAAAAGAGAAATTTTTGGCATAATTCAAAATATGAGTATTTATCAAAAGTGAAATTTTGAGTATTATCATTTTTATTTGAGAAATATGGGTAGAATTGATTTTTGTAAATCCCATGAATCTTTTATTTAAAAAGAAGAATATTGAATATATCTTATTCGAGAAATTTGAGAAAGAATGTGAAAATATCTATTGATAAAACTTGGATAATCCTTAATTAGAAAAGGGAATCTGGAATCCCTGGGAGGATCAAGGATCTAATAAGAAAACAGAAGTTTAGATTTAATCCACATCAATGAAGCTTGAGGAATGAAAACACAATACGTAAATGCTCTTTCTGAGTTTTTACTATAAAATTTTGATAAGGTTCATTTTTCGTGTTTAAACCTTCAACAACATTTTGATACTTAGATTTAATGGGATCAAGAAAAAGCGCCTTGAACTAAGCCAAGCAATTGGCAGAAACTTAGAAAAGTTCTATCAGTTTATCGAAAGTAGAGTAATCGTACTAAATGGATGTGATGTGATGTGGTGGATGTGAATGGATGTGATGAGATGTGAGTAGATGTGATGAGATGCGAATGGATGTGATGAGATGTGAATGGGTGTGATGAGATGTGAATGTATGTGATGTGATGTAAATGGATTAGAATGAGATGTGATGATATGTGAATGGATGTGACGAGATGTGAATGGATGTGATGAGATGTGAATGGATAAGATGTGATGTGGATAGATATGAATGTGAATGAATGGATGAGGAATGATGTGGATGTGATGTGATGTGGATCTGGGTAGATGTGAATGGATGTGATGTGATGTGGATCTGGGTAGATGTGAATGGATGTGATGTGGATCTGGGTAGATGTGAATGGATGTGATGAGATGTAAATGGATGTGAATGTGATGTGATGAGATGTGAATGGATGAGATGTGATGTGGATGGATGTGATGTGATGAGATGTGGATCTGAATGAATATAAATGGATGCGATGTGATGTGAATGAATGGATGAGATGTGATGAGGATGAATATGATGTGGATCTGTGGGTAGATGTGAATGGATGAGATGTGATGTGGAATGATGTGATGTGATGTGATGTGATGTGGACCTAGATAGATGTGAATGGATGAGATGTGATGTGGATGGATGTGATGTGATGTAATGAGGATAGATATGGGTAGATATGATGTGATTGGATGAGTATGGATGAAGGACGATGGGAATAGAAATGACTAGATGTGGAATAAGTAATGTGAATTGATGTAGAAGAATGTGGAATAACGAGAAATAATATGGAAAGATGAGAGTTTGTTAGAAACTATATTTATGAAACCTATTTTTAAAAGACTGTTTTATGTCAAGAATGCTGGGGAAGCATTATGACTATCTTGTCAATTATGGTCATGAGACAACCTAAGTGAAAGTTGTAACAGCCGATGGAGAGTCAATGGAGGACATCTCACATGGCAAGGTCGGTTGAGGTCTTCACCAGCCTCGCTTCGATTTAAATGGTGAACTTTCGGTATGGTGGATGAGGGACCAAGGAAGCAGCCTATGAGTGAAGTACTAGGTGACCTGCGAAGGAGCCTAGAAGGTGCTGACCATATGGTGCTCGGGCTCTGGATTACCAAAGATAACCACACGTGCGTCGAGGAAGAAAATGGGACAATGAGTTGGAGTTGTTTTCTAAACACGGGCATGGATCTGGTTGATTGGCCTTACTCGTCTTTAGCAGGATGAGTCCATGGCTCTTTTATATGGATCTGTTTGTTGATCTTACTGATCTTCAATAGAGAGTCCATTTGGATTTTTCTTATGTGATTATATTTCCGGGTACTATGAGCTAGAAACTATCGAAAAGGCCCCTGCATGAGCAAGTTATGAAGCGTTCTAGTTACCAATGATGCCATAGGTACACCGATGAAGGAATGATTGGAAATTGGAATTCAAGCTAGATATTTTGGAGGATTATGAGATCAGTGATACTATAGTTTCATTAAAAGATTATTTTAAAGACAATTGAATCTATGAAAAAGGCAATTTCATATTGGGTGTGTAAGTGGTGTGACTATCTTGAACTTTGCTTGAAGCGTTGGCTAGGGGGTCTGGGAAAGCTTTTCCCTGGTACTTGGGTCAAAACATAACCAAATTTCCAAATGGATCCTATCAATACAGTGGTTGGGCGATTGGCTAACCCATGGATGGGGTTAGGCTGGACTGATGGATCCCTAAAATAAGACTCAATTTTGTTATGTTACGATAGTTAAAGTAAAATCCTGGATAATCCTTATTCTATGGAAAAGAATCAACAGCTGTGCCTCTTAATGGGGAAAAATGTGTTAGTCTCTATCATCCAAGTGTAAGTTCCTCCCTTGACCCGGCCATGTGACCTGCGAGTTCGTCGGTTGGAATGTCAATGGGTAAATTTAAGGCTCCTGACTACGTTAGAATAGAATTTCCTTGTGGAATCGCCTATGTCTGCTGGGCGAGGGAAGTTTTTTTCAGGTCCGATTTTTGGAAGAACCGACAGATAGTCTCTTGTCCGAATATTCGTGGGCGAGGCCCCGAGTGGGAGACTCTACCTGCATAAGAAGTGGTACTTCCGTTACTAGCACCCCCGAATTTGATGCGCTGTGGGGGCAGGGATCTTTGAGCTGGTATTAGAGAGTGAATTGGCTAAAGTGGATCAACCGAGAAGCAAGAAATGTAAAAAATTTATGAAGTATTAGTAAAAGATTGTAATTGTATGATGAATTTGATACAAATTGACATTCAGAATGAAGATTTATAAATTGGAAATGGGGTCTTCACAGATGGAAGTACTGTAATTGTGTGAAATCCCTCACTTTCTTGAGGCCTAGAAATGATGGTATTTACCTTATAGTTCCAAGGACCGTGATTACTTGTATATACTGTGGGTATAATTGTAGCTCTTTACTGGCAATATATACGAGTAAATCTAAGACCTTGAAATTATAAGCAAAAATGCTATCGAGATGATGAATTCAAATGCTGGTTGATATGATTTTAGAATTATGGTTGAGAATTGATATATTGATTTGGATTTTGTTTGAAAGATGATGATTTCTGAATTCTGGTTGAAAGAAGATAAGTTGAATAAAGCCACAATGAGGATGAATGGGGAGAGTCCCACAATGATGATGTTAGTAAATGGAAGACGATTATGACTTTCAACAGATCACTATGAGATTAGTGGATTGTGCTGACAGATTGTTGTTGCTGTTTGACCTTTGACCCAGTGGATCCAATTAAGGAATGACAAATTGAGAACCTACAAACTGAAATTCCCATGGGAAATGGTCAGATGGAATTTTCGGTCTGATGGACCATTATTATGTTAAGAATATGAATGAATTATTCTCTGGTAATGAGTTCTATATGTTCTTCTTGTAGAAGGGATCTTTATCCCAGGATTATGTGGGGGGCTGACCAAACTATAAAGAATCCCAGAATCAGTTGGATCTAAAGTCGGATTTGAATTATAAATAAAGTGGCCTTTGCACCTAAGTGTCTTGGTTAATGTGGAAAAAAGGGACTTCACAAGAATTTTCGTATTGATAGTGTGACACAAAGTTGGGGTTTTGACTTTGATCACTTCTTAGAATCAAAACACACTTGTATAAAACCTCACGGCCTCCTCACCTCCCTTTCTCTCCCTAGGTTAAGATAAAGATAAACACATCAAAGGTGAGCTCATAATTCATGGAAGGAAAGATGAAAGGCTCAGGAGAAGCAAGAGTTTCTGCCAGTCTTGCAGCTCCAAACAAGAGGGCAATTCTTTGTTGGAAGAAAATCTTCCGACTCAGGATTATGTGAATGGAAACATACGGGGAATGTTGGGGTAAGGTTCATCCGCTTGGGCGATTTGGACGGAACATCTTAAAGTAAAAGAATATAGCAATCACTAACAAGAGGATAAGATACATGGGATTTGCTTTTTGACAAGAAATTAAGAGGAATTAATCCATTAGGAATTTTTTGGACCCAAAGAGGGCCTCTTGGATTAACTTTTGATTAGGAATGGACCAATAGGAGAAGAGATGGGTGCACATTTTTGACTTCTTTGACCCTAGGGGGCCTAGGCTTTGGTTTGATAATGGGGCCTTATTACTACTCTTGTCCCCCTACCTCCTGGGCCCAAACTTAGAGGTCCCCCCACCTAGAATCGCGCAGATTAAAAACCCTAAAAAGTTAAAATTTTTTAAATTTTTTTCCCAAAAGTGTGTTTTCCCTCTCAAACTTCCCCCCAACATACTCTAGGCTTGGATATCTCATTTTGAACCTCTTTTTTCCTCTTCTAAGCTCTCCATTTATGCAGAAACTCCATACCTCTCAACTTTCTCCCTCCTTGTCAAGCTAATTCCAAAATCCATGTTAAATGCTTTGGATGGACAGCTGAGAGAAAGCGGTGCCACGATAAAATTTTTGTAAATGGTGCTCCGATACACCTACTCTATCTTCTGTTCTACAAGAAGGCATAGTTACGAACGACCAACACCACAATGGGTGTGGTTTTGCAACACCATATGCACACACGCACATGGAACATGGATGAAAGCATCACTCCTATTCCAACAAAGATCCCAAGCATCAGCGGAGGCACTTCACTCATAGAGATTGAGGTGGATATGCTAACTGCATCGGATCCAAACTAGAGATAAATGGATTATTATCTCCCCTTGGGGGTGGTGGTATAGCAGACAATGATAAGGTAAAAATTATTTACCTATTCAGAGAGACTCGTTGTTGCTTGAACGTCATTCTTACTACAAGCCTAGAATATCCAAGGGTGCTGAACAAAGAATCTAGAGATCTATACTATTGCATGCACATGTTCTTTGAGGAAAGGGTTTTCAAGGAGTGTGAGCATGAGGTGTTTCTTATGGAGAGAAAAATGATAAGCTCCATGGAGGCAAACCGCTATGAAGTTGCAATAAAAGACACATGCAATGACTTCCAACATCAGGAGAACAAATGCTAAGCACAATGCAAAAATATTTACTATATATTTATTAGGGTATTTTAGTTTGATGCTGATTGTCATATGTTTATGCATCAACCAGTTTTGAAGGAACATGAGGTCAGAATGGCATTGATAAAGGAAAGATCATATATTTAACACCACACCTCTCCTACATTTTTGCCATCCTTTTGCACACCCTTACTAGTATTGCAATTTTTCTACACCTCTCCTGCATGTATGCCATCCTTTAAGACATTTTATAATGGACTTGATTTTTGTGCTTTGTTTTGCACACCCTTATTAGTATTGCAATTTTTGTTTTATGACTATTAAGAAACTAGCCACAAATTCATACTTTTCATGAGTTTGTTTTTTTGCAATTCTTCTATAATCTATACTTTTTAATCAAGTTGTTGAATGAGTATTAGTGTTTTACATTCGAGTAGGAAGCTCACTAAAACACAATTAGTGCTTCCATGTAATTTCAAAAACAAATGTGGAATAACCATCAAGCTCACTAAAAGAGGCTTGACATAGAAGCTCGCTAAAACTACCAAAGCTTGCCTACCTTTTTGTACTAAGGGTTTAGACTTCTGACATTGTCTCCTTTCTCACTTCTTTTGTCCCTTGGAATTCTTCATATAGAAGAGTGCAAGATTTCTTCACTATCTTTAACTTTTGAGTTATGAACATCCTTGGCCTTGGCCTGATCTTGTGTGAGGACTGTTGCATCAGTGTGCTTCACCAAAGAGACTTTTCCTTTCAAGGCAATTAACATGTTCAATTGAGTGGTAGATCCCTAATCTCTTCCTATGGGAGGTATGCTAGGGAAATCTTGAATGATGTGAGTTATGTCATAGCTTAGACACAATTATGACAATGGCCCAAATTCTTTTGGTAGCTTCTACTGACACTTGATAGGGGCATTCCCATTTGAGGTCCAAGAATAGGGGGAGGAATCTCAAGAAACTTGAGAATTCCTCTAGGTACGGGTTGGCCCTAGTGGGTGTGTGTGACATAGGGTCTCCACCCACTACCCACTCAATGTGGAGCATGGAGTGCTAAAAGTTAGGTGGTGGGAGGAAGAGCTGGTATAATTATACCATGATTTGTTGGGTTGTACCTACAATTTTGGGTATTGTGATTAGTATATCACCTATAGTAAACCACACCATGAGCTTGTCCATCCCCTATTGAATGGAAACTAATTACCAGTGTGATTACCTTAACACTAAGGACATCATGTTCCCTCTCTTCTCGAGTATGCTTTGGAATCCTAGAAAGCACTTTCCAATTTTCCTCCATCTTCTTGAGCACGGTTAGCAACCATGTCCTTGACACTCATTTTATGTTATCTCTTCTTGTTTAATAGAGGTTGTGCTATAAGGAGCTTTTAATGGTGTGCTTGATCTCTCGGACCCCTTCCTGTCACACATACTATCATCAAAGTCTATGGCATCTATGCAATACTCATTAAAGGTTGTTCACCTTTGGAAATAAAGTTAGATTTATTGATTTTAACTTTCAAAGCCTCAATAAACAATTAAATCAATCAAGATCAACTTAGTTTCTCATCAACTAAGCAACAAGAGTAATAATATGTTATGCATATAGAATGTATTCCCACACTGATTCAATCTCTTGTTGTTTGACATTAATGGTGGATAGTCATAGGAGTTTTGATGCAAGTGTTATGGCATTTATCTTCATAGCCACCAAAGTGTCATGATGCCTAAGAAGTTCATATTCATCCACTTTTCTTATAGTAATTTGATGCCTAAAAAATTCATACTCATTCACTTGTCTTATAGTAATTTAATGTTGAGACACACAATTGCACCTCTACATGGTGAACATGGATACAAGAGCTTTTGATGTAACCATTCTTGGCTTCCTTTTGCTTACCCTAACTCCTCCTATAATGAAAAAGACGTCCTATTCACTATAAGAAAATGATGTGGAACTATAGGCAAAATGATTCAGGCATCGGTATGCACACCGGTACATATGCACCGGTATAGATGTTGGTATAGCCACCAGTATTTTTTATTGATATTTATACAATTGTGTAGAAAGATCATTAAAAACTGACAACTTGCATTACGAAACAAAAAATAGTAACATAATTCCATATTTACATGAATGTGTTCCAACACCATATATCTGCCAAAATGGTAGGCCTACTAAAATCAAAGCGGCAAAGCATACATACAAGTAGGTAGGATGTAAACCTACCAACGCATTACTGGTTTGCCAGGCTATGGCATATCAACATTCACAACCGCTCCCCAATCAATGGGTGTGCCCTCCAACTCCAATTGCTCAATGATCTCCTATGTGCCATACTTATAATCATATTTACTACCATGGTCTCCTGTATGAACAATCTTGCAAAAAGTTAAAAGCTTATACCTAACATACATCATAGACAAACAATATACAAAGATATATAAAAAGACTTACAAAGTACTTGTAGCTACCACTACCAAGATGAGACGAGCCCACACTCTCCATACAAGATTGTGCATTTGCCTTTCTGTTGGCTATCTTGATCAGATGTATCCCTGTACTCTGCCTGAATCATCTGGCAGTCCTATTAAGCGAAACAAGTTTTGACTTCCCATCCTTCAAAGCATCCCTCACCTCAAATCTACGTGATGGCATGGTTTTAACCATGACATGGTTGATCCATTGGTTTGGGTCTACTTCACCAATAGGTGTGTACTCGCTTTTAATCTATGAGATGATGAAGTTTTTATTTTCTTGATCTAGGGCATCCCACTTCTTCATCACCTCATGTGCATACTGAATCGTCAGAAGCTAGAATATACCCTTTCATTTTTCTCCCTACATCATCTTGCACCATTATGCACATTATAGACTTTCCCACCCTAGGGGCAAGGACTATAAGGACTACGAGGTGTGTGTGGTGTAAGAGATGTGGAGGACAAGGAGGGCATTGATGTGGAGGGGTATATCCATTTGTGCCATGGTGACCACTCCCACCATAACGACCACCCCCTCACTACCACATTTACTTGTAGAAAAGGGATGAGAAGGTGGTGGGGGGGTTCGTGTCTGTAGTAGCGAGGGACTGTATATTAGTGTAGTTGCATTGGTAGAGAGAGAAAAGGGCCCAACCCTAGCTCCAAAGTACCTTTCCGCCCAGAGCTCTCTACTCAAGAGTCTCTTGTGCAATTAACTTGCAAAACTCCTCAGGGCTCATGGCATGTGGTTAAGGCATAAAGGTGAAATGTGGAGAAGGTTGGGTGGAGGTGTATCTGGGCATGTCTAAAGGGCTATAATCCTCTAGGTTCTCAATCATGATTCAACATTAAAGAACAATGCATTAAAAAAACGCTCCCAAGCACCCTGGGGTGCACATATGCATGCATAAAGAAATAGTAAGGGGGAGGGAGCTTACCTCAAAAGAGACAAGTGTTTTCGTAGGATGCCAAAACCCACAACCTTAAAAAATAAAACATTCATACACTACAAGACAATGCTGCCATACACGCGTTTCATACACGCGATAAATTACGAACGCGTGTATGGTCGCGCTTGTATTTGAATAGAATCGGGCGCGTGTATTTTAGCATTTAAGTTCGCGTGTATATTTGCATTTATCAACGCGTGTATAAACGCGTTTATATACACGCAGTAATACACGCATAAATACACGATAATATTCACGGGGTAATACTCGCTATTATACACGGATAAATACACGCTACTATACACGGATTAATACACGCATGGCAGAGAAAAACTGAAAAAAAAACTGAATTCCTTAACAAAATTAAAAACTATTTTCCTTAAACCATCTCATAGTACATTACAGTATACATCATTACACAATCCCACTACATGCATTTACAACAATGAAATATATTCAAAAATAAATCATGCATATGAGATGATAGAAATGTCATCAATTTAGAACATACAGTGACGGATTGGTTAGGGTTCGATCTCATCTTCAATAAGATCCATCCTTGCCAAACGATCAACATCAATATCCATTTGATCAATTGGTAAGGCTACGATTAAATTTATTCCACTATCGATATTCTGTACTCCATTGATAATGGTATCGATGTCCTGATCATCCTCATCAACATCACCATCATCCTCAATGGTAGGGTCATTCTCATGATCATGAGAAATGGCATGCTCATCCTCATTATCACGATCATCTCTTATTTCTTGATCATCGATCACAACATCTTCAATGGCATGTTCGACGTCATCTTCATTGCGGCTTGTTACATCCTCCATATGCTCCATATCAGTGAATGTATTATACATCACTTTGGAACGTGGTGCAATAGGGATGACGTACCACCATTTGATGTCATGCACCATTGGTAGATAGATAACCTACTCAAATACACACAGTACAGTAATTAATTAGCATATCAAAAGTCAAGGGGTACGCGAGCTTAGATATATATGTACATGAAACACATTAGTAAAAAAATGCATACCTGCTCACATTGTTGTGGCAATACGAGCCTATCTTTCTTTGTTTGCCAGAACTTTGTAGAGTCAATAGTTACATATCCACTTGCATGGCGTTTTATCGTTGCATCAGGCCCTTTTTCCACCACGTTCATTTGCCATTTGACATCCAAAACATACACAAAGAAACGACGAAAGTCAAGCCTAAATATGTCTTGGATTATGCCACAATAATCATCCATTTTTCCATTAGCTCCCTCAAAGCTACTAATGACACCGCAATCTTGTGTATTTCTCTTTTCATCAATTCTTTGTGTTCGAAAATGCTTGCCTTCACACCATATAGCATTGAACATAGTGCACTGGACCAAAATAGAAGCAATATTTGTGTAAGCAATGTGAATAAATATTAAAAGCAAATCACTTACAACTAATGCAAAACATTAGTTCTATGTACCTTTGACATGCATCCTCGTGCATACTCCCATTCTTCCGCCGTGATATGCAGCCCCTCGTCGCTCTCTGCTCTCTCCATTTCCTCATGCAACCAATCAACATGGATATCATTCGGAAGTGTTGCTAGATGCTTAGGGTACGCCTTTCGAGAGCCATGTTGCCTCCGAAAGAGAGCTCTTTCTGCTTGCCTTTTTGTCTTTGCATCCTCATATCTTGTAACCCATCTGCTCATCACATCACTATTAAGGATACAAGTGAAATTGAGATCATCAATCAATGTTCTGTCAATTACTTTACTCTGTCCTTTTCCTTGAGGCACAATAGAGGTCATCCTCAAGTCCTCTTCATTGCTCCATAGTCGTGGCAAAGAGCTGTCCACCTGACCAAGAAATTCTGAAATATATACAAGAGACTCTTGTATCAACCAACCCTCGGCCATGCTTCCTTCAGGCCTTGCACTTTGCCTCACAAAGTCTTTTAAGGTCTTCATGAAGCGCTCTAGGAAGAACATCCAACGTGCATGCACAGTACCACATAAAGCAATTTCGTCCACTAAATGCACAATGAGATGTAGTTGACTTGTGAGAATGGTTCGCGGAAAAGTCTCCTCTACCAAACAAACCACCTCCACTGCCATAACACGCGCATCCTTAAAAAGATTCCGCACCATATCATCAAGCACCTCCTCTTCCACAACTTCGTGGGGTGCAGGGCTATTGTCGTCCCTTTCCCACTCATCTCTGACAATAGATCCCGAAGCTCCAGCATCATCTCGTCAACACTTTACGTGCTCTCGTCGCGCGTAGGGTACCATGTTAGGGTGTGGTACTGCATCCTGCTTCAATTTATCAAATTATATGTTACAACTCTTTTAATTTAATTTGGATACCATGAGTCATTTGAATACCATCAATTTACATCTACTCACCTCTAAACCTGTTTGATTCCATTCTCCATACATGGAGATGTGATTCAAGGTAATTCGACGTGCTCGTACAATGCATCCTTGACATCGATTACACATACATTTGATCCGTTGTCCCAACCACACATCGCGATTACGATGACGCATTGTCTCATCTTCCCCAGAACTGCTTGAAGAGGTTGATGACATCCTGTGTACAAATCAGAAAACACAAAATCATTATATGTTTTTAATGAAAGCACAAAATCGCGTGTATTTACGCGGCTATCTCCTAAAAATTGCGTGTATTAACGCGGCTACTTCCTAAAAATCGCGTGTATTCACGCGGCTAATTTCTGCAAAACGCGTGTATAAACGCAGCTAAAATCACATACACGCGAACATACCTGCGTTTATATACGCGAATATAAACGCGGCGGTATGTTTAAACTAAAAACAGCCCGCCTTCCCCAAATATAGATTTTGAACTAAGAAATCAACAGTGCATGCGTTTTCGCCTGTTTTCGCCTCTTCCAACAGCAAGGAGGGAGCAGAGAAAGGAGCACACACACGGGAGAAGGAGGGAGCAGAGAAGGAGCAGAGAAGACTCACTTTTTCAGAGGTGAGTCACTTTGTCCTGTGCCTTGTCTCTTTTGTCAGATTTGTTTACTTTGCTCTTTGCTCTTTGGGTTTGTCTTTTTGCACACGATTGGGTTACTGCATCCTGACAGGGGCGACAATGGCTGGTCCTTTTATAAGGACATTCTGTCTTTGTCGGGGGGTCGGTCTTTTCGAGAAAATTTTTTCGCAGGTCGCGTGTACGAACGCGTGTAGAAGCGCGTGTAACCTGTCTGCAGAGTATGTTCACGCGCATATACACGCGTTTTTGGACGAGTGTATACACGCGTTTTTTGACGGGTGTATACACGCGTTTCTGCAGACAGAAAACTGCGGCGTTTCAGATTTCATGATTTGCAAGCAACTGACTTGAATGATTTAATTTGTGTGAGTCAAGAGACAGCCCATGATGTACATGAAGATGTTTGTTGCAGGTTCTTTATGGATATTCCAGGTTCTTCATACGATCCATTTGCGTACAGCAATTGGTTGATGGAGATGATGAATCACTTTGGGCGCCAACCTGGTCCGGTTGAGCTTACAGAGTATATGTATGCCCATCCCCCTCCTTCCCTGCCTGGTGTCTATACCCCTACCGCGAGTATCCAGGGCACTCCAGTGCCGTCTATTCCTCCGAGTCCGACGAGACGGCATGCAGCTTCTCCTCTTCCACGTCCACCGAGGAGACATACCTCGTCCCAGACACACTCACGTACACCCTCACAGCCACCATCACGTGCTCCCTCAGAGCCACCGTCACGTCAGGGCTCACAGCCACCGTCACGTAGACAATCCCCCAGTCGTGACTCCACCCGCAGCAGTAGGAAGAGTGGGAGTGGAGGATGCGGCGGGTGCTTTGGTGGGGGAGGTGGGGGAAGTGGGGGAGGTAGTAGGGCACGCGGTGAGAGAGGAGATAGAGAGAGAAGAGTTAGAGGAGACAGTTCGGAAGAGGAGGAGATGAGAGAGATAGAGAGAGTAGTCTGCTATGATGTGACGGATAGGGGCGGGATAGTGATGGATGCGAGGGGGAGGGAGGTAATGGAGTACATGCGTGGGGTAGTATCAAACTCATATAGAAATTGTTTTATTAAATTTAAAGATCAAAATAGCCGATTAGTTGGGGAGGTGATAGAGGCTGTACATAGTCGGTACCCCAATCCCCCACATGCTACATTCTCGGATGTATGGGGAAGGACGCGAATAAGGGAGATCTTAAGTAATAAAAGATCTCACCTTAAAAAACTCGCGTACGATGACCGGCTAAATGTAGCTGCGGGTGGCTATCCTGCCGAGAAACCTGCCACTGCGCACAAACGCGAGTGGAAGGAGGCAAAGAAACGAGCAGAGGGTGGCGTGAAGAGCAGGCAGCATGTGGAGGCACGACGGATCCAGATGGAGACCATTGGATCTTTGCATTTCGGATCTGGCGGCGTCGAGTCATGGGAGGCAGAGTTCGTAAGTATCCTGCCACTTTATTTGATTGTTTACTTAATTCATTGATTCTATGATTGTTTTACTCTTACAAATTGTGTTGATTATGATACAGCGACGGGTTACGGGGAGGAAGCCCACAACCCACGATACTGCGTATGCTCGCCGGCATAGCAGACGTGACACGTGGGCCATCTTCAGAGCCGAGGGACGTATTACGGACGCGCAGTTTGAGATGGCCATGAGACCATACGGTCGACAGGTACTTGAAAATTCGTAACGAATGGTTTTGGTTTATTGAATTGCATATATATATACTTATATACTATATATTACTTGAACAGGCACAAGCTGCTGATGATCCATCGGCCGCCGTTGCAGAGGGTGGACGTGAGCACTACTCCTCGGACATTCCGACCGATGCGAGCTCATCTGAGCATGGGGGGAGCACCGAGTCATCATCTGGGTCTGAGTAGTACTCAGACTTGTAGTATCACATTCCATATTGAGGATGTGATTGTATATATTTTTTTGTAAACTCAAGCCATGGGCTACTTCGAGATATGGACTCCCTTGTATACATGTATGAAATTTTGATAGTAATATTGAATTGATTGATCGATAGTATTACATTCATGTCTGTCTTGAATCGTGTAATGACAATGTATGCATTCATGTCGTTCTTGTCTTAATCTCCCTCGTGCATATGTTCTTCGTGGATGGTCTAATGGGATGGTCTAATGCACCAAAAACCCTAAACCAGAGAGTGCTATTGGGTGCTGGAATGCTGGAACAGTATTCAGGCACCAAATAGCACTCTCTGGATTTTTTTTTTGCTCTTTGTTTGCGTGTATAAACGCGTCAGACCTGCTAAAACTCGCGTGTATCTGCGCGGATATCCTGGAAATTACGCGTGTATTAATGCGTATAAACTGGCAATAACGCGTGTATAAGCGCGTCTAAATTAAAGAAACGCGTGTATTAACGCAAGTATAAACGCGTCTGGGACATTGGAACTGAACAGGATGCGGCTATACACCCGTGTATAAGTGCGTCTAATATAATAAAAAGCGTGTATAGTGCGTGTAACCTATAAACGCGTCTGGGACATTGGAACTGAACAGGATGCGGCTATACACCCGTGTATAAGTGCGTCTAATATAATAAAAAGCGTGTATAGCCGCGTGTATCAACGCGTCTGTGTAAAAAAACGCGGCTACACACCCGTGTATACGCGCGTCTGAGAGGTACTGTACACGCGGTTTTACACGCATGTCTCTGGCCGCGATGATACACGCGCTGATACACGGGCCCGCTACTTTTTTTCACAAGTCATTTTTAGCGGCTAAGAGCGCGGGTATGAGCCCGATCCCTTGTAGTGATATATATTAAGCCTATGATTATCCATAAAGAGATCATTAAGCATATGGTCTATTCATAAGGCTTTAGGCATGAATTATTATGCATAAAGCACGCTATGCATAAGGCTTTATGCATGAAGCCCTATGCGTTGCATAAAGCCTTTACATGAAGCTTTATGCATGAAACCTTGTGCATAAGGCTTACGCATAGTCTTTATGCTTAGGGCTTTACGTATCAAGCTTTATGCATAAGGCTTATGCATAGCCTGCTTCATGCATAAAGCCTTATACATATGCTATGCATAAGACATGCATAATGCTTCAAGAACATGCTTCATGCATAAGCCTAGGACAACCACCTGCATTAAAGGACAAGGCATATAAAAATAATGCTTGCAAGTACTCGAGGGTGCAAATATGCATGCATAAATAAATGTGGAAGGAAAGGGATCTTACCTCAAGGGATAAGAGTGTGTGCATAGGGATGTCAAAACCCACAACCTAAAAAAATAAAACTTTCATATATAGTAAGCATAAGCATTATGCATAAATAACACTACATTAAGACTATGGTCTATTCATATGGCCTTATGCATTAAAAAAAGATATGCATAAGGCTTTATACATGAAGCCTATGTATGAAGCACAACCTTATGCATAAAGCTTTATGCGTAAGCTATCCATACAGCTTTATGAATAATGCTTATACATAGGCTTTATGCCTAGAGCTTAATGCATAGGCTTTATGCATAAGGCTTATGCCTAGCTTGCTTTATGAATAGGCTTGAATCATGCATAAGGCATTATGCATAAAGACTTTTCTTGAAGCTTTATGCATGAAGCCCTATGCATAAGGCTTTATACATAAGGTTTATTACATAGGCTTTATGCACAAGGCTAATGCATAGCCTGCTTCATACATAAGGCTTTATGCATAAGGCTTATGTATAGCCTACTTCTCACATGCATAAGGCTTTATGCATAAAGCCTTATGCATGAAGCTTATGATTAAGGATTTATGCATATCTTGCTTCATGCATAAAGCCTTATGCATACGCTTATGCATAAGGCTTTATGCATAGCATGCTTCATGCATAAAGCCTTATGCATAGGCTATGCTTAAAGCCTTATGGCAGCATGAATGTTTATACATAAGATTATGCATAAGCATTGATGCATAGTCTTCTTTATGCATAAGGCTTTATACATAGCCCTCATTCATAAAGCCTTATGCATAGGCTATGAATAAAGGCTTATGCAATATAGGGCTTTATGCATAAGACTTTGTACATAGTGAAACATAGCCTATTCATAAAGCCTTATGCATAGGCTATGCATAAAGGCTTATGCAATATAGGGCTTTATGCATAAGACTTTGTACATAGTGAAACATAGCCTTATGCATAAGACTTTATGCATGAAGCCAATGCATGAGCCTATCCATAAAACCTTGGCTATGCATGAAGCATCTGCATAAAGCACGCTCCCAAGCACCTTAGGGTGCACTAATGAAGAAAAAAAATAGCAAAAGAAACAATTAGGGTTTAGACAACATACCTGTGCTAAAGCCAGTCTAGAGAGCAAGCGCTCCTGTAAATTTACACAAAACAAGAAAAAGAATAGTGCAAAATGGGATAAAATAAAGCATTAAGGCAACCCCCATTGTGATTTTACCTTTATGATAGAGAGAAAGAGAGCAATAAAATTGCCTACAAAAACAATCAGATGCACACACAAACACAGATCCATTAGAAAAGGGAAGTCAAAATCATGTAAAAAATGGGTAAGGAGGACAAGAGAAACATGAAAAAAACCAAAATCTTTTACTGATAATTTAATCCCCCATAGTATAAGAAAAATTAGAATCTAGTGATATTTTTATTTACCCTAATTTATTTTTTTATTTTTTTAATTTGGGATTTTTTTTTCATTATCGACGTAGAGATACCAATGCTCATACTGGTGCACATATACCAATGCCCATAACATTTTTCCCTTACAGCCATTGCTCATGGTATACCATCACTTATATCGGTGCCTATAATAGATGCTGATAATTGATTATTGGTAACCCACCAATATGTAGTAGTGATTGTTGCCAACATGGTGCCTAAAAACACATCATTCCCATATGAGCATCTAAAATTATATTTATGAATGCAAAACTTTTTGCTTTCTGAAACTTTTATCTTTTTCTTTTATTTCCTAGTTTTTGTGATGATATATGTAGCTAAAGTCGAGCTTCGACCGTGCATTAGCTGCATGTATATAACAATAAATAGTAGGATTGAATGTTGCTTCACCATGCATGTCGTGTGTACAATCACTCCCATAACTTATGTGAAAATACTCCCCTCACACGTCATGTATAACCACTCCCGTAACTCACATACAAATACTCCCTTCCTAGTTTATCCTCTTTCCCTCCTATACAATCACTCTCATGTAAGGACTCATGTACAAATACTCCCTAATTCCTTGATGACATCATGTCTTATCTTCTTTCCCTCCTATTTAATCACTCTCATTCCCCACTTCCTTCTTCCCTCCTATATAATCACTAAATACTCCCTTCCTTGATGAAGTCCTACCTTATCCTCTTTACCTCCTATCTAATAACTCCTATGAAAGGACTAACTATAATCACAGTCACTAATCTCCACTTTCCCTCCTATCTAATAACTTTGATTCCCCTCTTCCTTCTTCCTTCCACAAGCAACAAAGTAATCTTCCAACTTCCCTCGTCTTTCTTCCCTTCAATCTTTCTCTCTCCTATCTAATCTCCTCTCTATCCCCTCTTCTTTCTTTCTCTCCTATCTAATCTTCCCCCTCTCTATTAAGCGAGGATCAAAGCAATCTCCCCTCCACTCAAGTAAGCAAGTAATAAAGCTCCATCAAGGAAGATTAAGAGAAAGGTAAGTATATTTTTAACCTAATCTTCATTTCTTTCATGCAACATTTTGTTTTAAATTTGAAGATAACCTTGAAGGAAAAGTAGAGTAGACTATTCACTCACCTTTATAGACTCCCTTCTATTCAACCTTCTCCTCTTCTTATTAGCAAGAAAAAATATTGAAATAATATCTTATCTCATCCATGAAAAAGAGGCATAAGTATGGAGAAAAGTACCATTGTTTGCATTTAATGTAGTCTCTATGCATAGGTTTTTCATAAATCTATATGTATAGGCTATGTAAAGCCTTATGCATAGAGACTATGCATAAGGCCTTATGCATAGGTGATCATGTAAAGCCTTATGCATAGGCTATGTATAGATCCGTATGCATAGAGACTATGCATAAAGCCTTATGTATATAGCCTTTTGCATAGAGATTATAATCCTTCTGACAATGTATAAGTGGCTTCTATGCCACTATGTATCATCTATGCCAAAAGCCTTATAAGCATTTATTAGACACTCCTATGGATCTATGCATGAGATACCTCTATGCATCTATGCATAGAGCTAAGAGAATGCATAAAAGGCCTCTATGCATCTATGCATAGAGAATGCATAAGAGGCCTCTATGCCAACCTCTATGCAGCTTGTTGAAAACATGGAGGTTTCAATGGAGTGATTAGACTTAAATATGATGAGTAGACCAAACAAGAGATTAGGATTATTAATCAAATGATCTCATCATAATGACAACATGAATATAAAGAATGAGAGTGTAGTAATGAGATTTGGGTTTGGCTTTAGATTTTTTAAATTTCTTTGTTGGCTTAATGTACTTATCATTAGATGACTCACATGAAGAAGTGTCACGTAGGTTGTAATGCCTGTGACCGACGGCAGACCGGATGGCCATGTCCGGGGTTCAGTGGGAGAGGACGCCCATGCGGAGTCATGGGCGGCCAGGCTAGTGTGGACGGCAGGCCACACACTATATAGCCTGGGGGATGAGGGCAATCCTCATTCTTCCTCTATGGCTGAGTGGTGAGCCAGAGGCCGTCCCCTCTCGTGGTAACGCCCGTAGTGGCGTTACGAGCATGTAACACTGGTATCAGAGCGTGGTTCGAGGGGATCGTGAGAGTCCGCGCGTGAACGGGGGAATCCACAATCTTCTCACCCTTATCTCGAATGGAGGGTGTGGAGGGAGGCGGCCAAGGAAGAATGGAGGGGAAGAACTCTCTCTCTCTCTCTCTCTCTCTCTCTCTCCCCATCACACATAGCAAGCAGCATTGGAGGTAAGCAATTTTCATTTTTTGCTGCGTTGAAGCTTGTGTGCAAAAGAATAAATAAATTTCGTTTGGTGAGAGCGAAGCTCTGTCTCTACTATGTGTGGGGGTGGGGGGGGCGAAGACCAGCCCCACGGCGAAGGCCACCCCAACAAATGCTTTAAAACTCTGTCTACTGTGTGTGGGGGGGCGAACAGCAGCCCCCTACCTCACGAAGAGCACAATAAGCGAAGAAAAGCAAATGCGTTGTGTGGCATGGAAATGCGTTGTGTGGCCTGCTGCTGAAGGCGAAGACCACATTAAGCTGGGCAAATGGATGGCGGACAGGCGGGCGGAGTTGACGGCCCTGCAGCGGCCCGGCCAGCCAGCGGCCAGCCAGCCAGACCAGCCAGGCGGCGGCGGCGGCCAACCAGCCACAACGCCGGCCAGCCAGGGGCGGCGGCGGCCAGCCACCAAACGCCACGAGCAAAAAAGAAAGAAAAAAAAAGAAAAAAAATATATATTTTAATTGTTGATTTTTAATTTATTAAAAATGAAGCGGGCGGCCAGCCCAGCCAGGCGGCGGCTAGACTTGGCCCTACGACTCTCCTCAACTCCCAAAGCAAAGCCCAAAAAAGGGACCTATTTTATTTTATTTTATTTTTTTTAAAAAAAACACAAAACAACGGCACACCCCACGAAACAAACCCACACGGCCATTGTGTCCTGTGGTGGTAGTGCCCGTTTTCCACGAAGTAGACCCACCGCACACGGCCGTAGCGCCGCGTGCTAAGAGAGAGACAAATCCCATGGTCGAATACCGAGTCCTTCGAGAGAGAGCCGTTCTATGGCCGTTTGTGAAGAGTGAACACGTCAATGGCCGTGGTGCCTCGAGGGTAACACATGTGGTGATCACACATTTGGTTCAGAGAGACTTAGTATTGACCATCAAAGTCACGTAGTTTGGCTATAGTGTAAATCTGAAACCGCGGTGTGTTTTACTTGGGCTAAGACTAGCATGGCATCAGTTGTGCCCAAATTAGACGAAGTGCTTATCACGAGAAATCAAGGTAAGCCTAATTGAGCCGTAGTGCTCATAACCCTTCACAATCTTTTAACAGATGCTAGAAGATTGTGATAAACTTTGGCAAATGAGAACCATGTACAAGCGTAGTCTTGATGTGGTTATGCCTCGTGTCCAAACAAGTTGCTTACTGTTTGTAGCAACAAAAGGCCTTGGCCCGTAGAGGCAAACTGGCCCTTGTTAAAAGTAACAAAATAGTGTCACTACTTGGGCCTAGAGAGTAGTGACTACTTTGATTTAGTCACGTGATTGCCTGGTAAAAGTAATCCCTAAATATGTATTACTTGGGATAAAGGGGCTAGCAGTGCTGCTAGCAGTACTCAATTGAATAGTTTATCTAGGAGTACTAATCTGAGGGATTAGCATACGCCTAGATAATAATAGCATTTAGGATTGATTTGTAGAAATCAAAGGTAAATCTGAAGGGGTATAGTCTTGAGATGTAATGCTCAATGCCCTTATAGAATTTGATCGAAGAGAACTGTTCTTAAACTTAGTAGCATGGTTTTCTCTTCTTTTTTATTGCCATGCGTCGACATCCCACTACTCGAGAGTTGGTGGTGATCTTTCGAGGGGGGAAAGAGCCTTTTTATATGTCACATCAATTGGTTTGGTGGTAATTTGATGGTATGGAACATCAAATTCTCATGGAATCGATTGTAGTCTTGGTGGAATGGGACGCCAAGGCTTGTGCATGTAACTTGACTCTTTGGCAGGTCTGTATGTACACTTGTCTGTAGTGATAAAGTGTGCAAGATAAAATTTAAACTTTGAAAATTACCAAATATAGCCATAAGTTGGGATAAAACCCAGTTACAGAGTTCGGAGAAGCTCTAGGTAGCAAGACCATGATGGTGTGCTAGTGCTAACAGAGTGATTTAGTTCCGGAGTGATCTAAATCTAGAGGTTAGCAGTAAGACTAGTTTGGTTGGACAGTTTCATGCATGGGGGACGCCCTATAACATTTTGCAAGCGTAGTCTTGCCTATGTTCAACATAAGTGTGCGATTGTAAGCACATTTTAGTTGCTACCATATGAATTTGGGAAATATATTACTTTCCTACATAAGCAATTGTAATATTGCATGACAGACTATTTTGCTTACAAAGTTCATGTGCGTGTAAACCCTATAAGTCGTATGACCCCTGGGAAATGAGTGGAGCATTTCTAGGATTTAATAAGGTTTTACATGGCAATAGTGAGTAGTATCTCACTCCAGACGAGCCTGGTTGTTGTTAGTATCGGATCCAACATATGAAGTGTACATAAACTCGGGCTGAGTTAGGATAGAAGGCTAAGCCGGAGAGCTTAGTGGTAAATCCTACTGTATCTGGTGAGTTTTGACTTAACCGGAGTGTTAAGAAGTAAACTCAAAGTCTGGGGCTGAACTGGAGTGTTCGGAGGCAGACATATCTTTTGTTAAATCAGAGAATTTAGCAACAGATGATGAACCATGGTACCCAGGAAAAAAGCTCTTCACACTAAAATAGTGCACAATAATTTTAGGGTGATAAAAATCCATCGCAGGAATGTTTTACAACTTTCCATAGATGATAGATGAAGATCATGTACTTTACGGAGTTAAAGTACATAGGTGGTGACTTCGGCGCCACATTTTTTGTAGGAAGTCACCAGTGGTGTGGTTAGGTCAGCCGAGACTCCACAAGACCTATGCACTAGTTTTTAAGTTGACCTCTATGATAAGGACGTCCAAAAATTCGTGTTGTAATACCAAAAATTGTACTGCAATGTGCAATGAAGGGGTCAATTTGTGTAGTCACTTCTTAGCAGCAAGTGACTTAAACATCTTGTTATAGATGGTTGTATATGGTACTCCCACTCGGGGGAGGTACGCCATTGGGTACGGAGTTACTCACAGACTAGTATGGAGCTACTAGTGTGATGATAGTGGGTACGTAGTTACTCACTACTAATACATAGCTGCTAATAAAATTAAGATCCTCGAGTGAAAGATACTCTAGATCAACATTTTAAATTACCGAACCACAATCCATGAGTATCGAAGTACTCATAAATATGTTGACGTTGCTCAAATCGAGGGACCGATTTGTTTGATGGTATGGAATAAGCAAGGAGAGTGGAGTAACTTAAAAGTTACACATCACTAGTCCTAGGTGAGTTGTCGAGGTCATCCGTAGTTTGATGATCCCCTCTACCTATTCAATTTTGCAAGCCCTGACATTTAATCCGTAGTGATTATGAGTTTGGTGTGAGATATGGTTATGAAGTTCTTACAAGAGTACTCGTTTATTTGCTTGTCATTAGTTATAGCTTGGTAGAGATTGCCACCTGTGAGATGGGTAGGTAGCTTTGCCGCTATAATGAGGAGGCAGCAAATAATGTTCTCATAGTTATACTTCATACCAACACCAAACAGGGATAGGATGAAATTCCTAAGTTCATCATCACGAAGTATTGTGATGTTTGCATTTATATTGAATGTACGATGTAATGAGACATTGGGCTTGTGTAATTACCATCAATTATCTAGCAACCTATGGCTTCGCAGCAAGCTCAGTCATTATCTGTGGATTGATAATGTGGTTATTAGTAGTTTGGAATTTTCTTGATAAATGGTACAACCCACCCAAATAATTCATAAGTGTGTAACCACTTATGAAGGGTAATAATATGCAACAATGAAGCACTTTGTTACAAGTGTGAAACCACTGATAAGTTGCAAAGCAGTTTATCAATAGTACCACCATATGTGCGTAGACACTATACCACATCTTCGTTGCAAGATGTTTAAAAGTTTTTGGAAGGACTCAAGAATATAACATATGATATTAAACACGGTCTAGATTTGTTCTTGGACCTATGACACTAGCGCGTAGTCCGCTTGAGAGTAGAGTTTTTGAGGACAAAAACCTTTCTTGATGGAAAGGAGGGATATCCTCAAATATCACATAAACTCAAATAGTTGTGTGAGTCCAGACAATACTTGAAGGGATGTGTCTGGTAATAGCAACAAAGAGTTGTAAGTGATTGGATGTAACTCCAGACACCCGTAGTGGTGCAAGAATCTTTATCAAACATCTCCACATACTATATGGTCTGCCCGCATATATAGTATGGCATAAGAGATAGGAAGTTTGATTGTTATATTTGAAGGGAAATTTTCAAAACTTACATTTACTCTGAGTTAGAGTGGAGTTTAACCATCCGTAGATTGATGGTAGTTAGAAACTCAACAAGATTCTAGAGCATATGCTTGCGCAAAGATGTTACTCTAAGAGAGAAAGTATCTCTCAGCTTTGGAACTAATCCTTGTGATGCATGATTAGATTGGCTCTAGTTTATTTCTCCTATGGCCGTAGAGCTTTCCAAGAAGAAGTTTTAACAAGTTGGTGATGCAACATGGTAGCGTAGTCTACAAGTATCTAGTAGCATAGTCTAAGAACTTGCGCTACTAGAGTGCTCTCCAGTACATTAGCTTCTGTGCTAATGACATGATGCAAAATCAAGGCATGAAATTTACCTTGGGGTTTTGGTTGAAATACCAAATCACGGCTTGCGTGAGTACTACTAGACGTTTGCTTACCAATAACTTCCCCAGTTTGTTTTCGAGGACGAAAACTCTTTATCCAGTTAATGGCACGTCGGATTGCCCGTAGCGGCGGTCGAGCTCGACCGGACACGTGGGAGAAATATGATAATTACTCCATTGACGACGATGGGTACTTACTTTACAAGGGTAGAGTATGTGTACCAACTATTGGTGACTTTCGGACCCATATTCTTAAAGAAAGTCATGATAGTCCAAGTGCGGGTCATCCTGGGATTCAAAAGACCTATGCACTAGTTAAAAGACAGTTTTATTGGCCTAGTTTGTTTAAGAACGTCCAGACTTATGTGCTGAAATGTAGTAAGTGCCAGGTCAATAAACATGAACGTCTTAAGGTTGGAGGACTACTCCATTCGCCGGAGATTCCTCAAGGGAAATGGGAAAACATTTCCAAGGATTTCATTACCAGTTTTACCCAAGACGAGTCGAGGGAATGACTCGGTGTGGGTGGTAGTGGACAGGTTAACTAAAATGGCAAAGTTTATTGCCACAAAAAAACTGTTAAAACGCCAGAGTTGGCAAAACTCTTTATTGAACATCTCTACAAGCTATATGGCCTGCCCGCAAATATAGTGTCGGATAGAGATAGAAAGTTCAACAGTCATTTTTGGAGGAAAATCTTCAAAAAGTTGGATAGTACTTTGAGTATGAGTACGGCAGATCATCCGGAGTCTGATGGTCAAACTGAAAGAGTTAACCAAATTCTAGAGGATAGGTTGCGTTCTTATGTTAGTAAGAAGCAATCTAATTGGGAAGAGTACTTGCCCTTAATGGAGTTTGCTTATAACAGCTCCAAACACTCAGCAACTGGATTTACACCATTCATGTTAATGTATGGATTCCAGCCGAGATCTCCGATGGTTGTAGGCCTAGAAAAGGAGAAGATTCAATCTGTCAAGGATTTCCTTGAAGATATGAATGATATACTCAGAGCCGCACGTGAGAGCATTCGTAGCGCTCAGGATCGCGCTAAAACTTATGCGGATAAAGGACGTAGAAAGGTGACCTTTGCAGAAGGTGACTTTGTATTCCTCAAAATTCCTGCGCAGTCAGAAACAATGAAAACGGGAAAGTGTGATAAACTTTCTCCGAGATATTGTGGTCCTTTTAAAATCCTTAAGAAGATTGGGGACGTAGCATATAAACTTGAGTTACCGGAGAGTCTCAAGTCCATCCTGTCTTCCATGTCAGTAAATTGAAGAAATTAGTTCACGGGTTAGAGAACGCAGTTTCTCCAGAGATTTTGGTGGACTTGATAGAGCCACCAAAGATACCACATGAACCTGAAAAGATTCTAGAGTATCGTGAGACAGACAAACCCGACATAAAGTGTACCAGGAGGTACTTGTTAAATGGACAGATAGGGATGAGGAGGTAGCAACCTGGGAACGCCGTAGTGCAATTTCCAAAAGATTTCCCCAGTTTGTTTTCGAGGACGAAAACTCTTCTTAAGGGGGGGGTAATGTCACGTAGGCTGTAATGCCTGTGTGACCGACGGCAGACCGGATGGCCATGTTCGGGGTTCAGTGGGAGAGGACGCCCATGCGGAGTCATGGGCGGCCAGGCTAGTGTGGACGGCAGGCCACACACTATATAGCCTGGGGGATGAGGGCAATCCTCATTCTTCCTCTATGGCTGGGTGGTGAGCCAGAGGCCGTCCCCTCTCGTGGTAACGCCCGTAGTGGCGTTACGAGCATGTAACAAGAAGGCATGCTTTAACAACACAAATCAGCTCAAACTTTGGACATCAAGCTAACAATGTACTTATTATCATTTTACGACTCACAGGAAGAAGGCATGATTTAGCAACACAAATAAGCTCGAACTTTGGAGATTAACCTAACATTACTCACTTATTAGTGAGTAGCTTATTGTTTTGGAGGGTTGAGAATAGAGCTCTAATGGACATTGATTTGATAACCTTCCACAAGTCCATTTCCAAAAATCTTCAAGATTGAGTTATAGTAGTAAATGTTGAAGAGGTTAAAGTCAAACACTTCATGAACCACATTAATCAAGCTTTAATTTCATTGTCACCAAATTGTGCTTCTGAGAAGTCTGTAGAGTTATATGGATTGCTATAGGTGGTATTTTGTGAATTTGACACCACTAATATGTTTCCCACCTTTGAAAACCCTTAGGAGTAGTTTACCAATGAGGTAGGAGAAAAGGGTAGTTCTCTACAAGGATGTACTTAGGAGGTGATCAAGAAGTTCTACTACAAGAGGATCTTGGAGGGTGAATGGTTTTATGTTGCGTGGAGGGCAATGGGTATTTGCCCAATTCATAAAGTGTTTTGCAATGGGGATTTGCCCAGTTCATGAAGTGTTCAAAAAAGTGACTTTGGTGATGGTAGATGCAGTTGGATGCTACAAAGTAATTATGTGATTGTGATCTGAGCCTGCAAAGTGGGATTGTGTAGTGGAACCTTTCTACTTTTTACTTTTCAAAGTATTATATATTCCATTTAGAGATTTCTTTTTTGAAGTGATGGGAGACCCTAGCGAGCTTTACTGTTTAGAACGATGATTCGATCGTATGGCTTCTGAGAAGTTTTTTCTAGCGGGTACCAACGTGTAAGTGAAAGATAGGGTGAAGGCATGTTGCCGCGCCCTTGTCAACTAGGCCAGACTTCAACATAGCATTAAGCACATCATTTAACTGCAGATTCCCACGTTGGTTTATGAGGCCAAGTTGAATGAAACTGTGCCGATATCGGTGCAATTTCTTTTCAAGTCGTGATTCCCTCCCAACGAGGGCGTCGGAAAGCCCTGTAATTAGTGGCCAGTCTAATCTCCTCACGGGTTGTAATTTCGGGTTTCGGCCCCGTGCTTTTCAACCCTTAAAATCAAAGGCATTGTTAATCGGAATTTACACTTGAAAATCACTAAAAGTTATATAAATGTCGAAATTTATAACTAAAATGGAAAAATTTTATAGCACTCTTGTGTGAGAAAATAAAATACGTGCTTTCTGAGTGAATAAAATTAATGGCAACGTGAAATTCCAATCAGGATTTCTGGGAAAATTACACTACGAACAGAGCACTGTTCCGGCCTGTGTGTGAAAAAATGAAATGCATGCCTGGTGTATGGGAATAATATCGTACATGCTACGGAAAAGCAAGGGGTCGTGGTCACATGTTGTGTTTCAAAGAGCTAGCACCACGAGCCCCTGTCGCAGCTCACCACGCACGTGACCGACCCGATCCCGCTTAAAGGTAGAGGGGAACAGTAGCTCTCAATAATTTTGTTTCCTTCACATAATAATATAGGACAAGGCGAACCTGCATATGTGTAGAGGAAGCATAGAGGAAGATCAACTCTGAGTCTCTGATTAAGTGCAGAGGAAGAAAAAGGGCTCTTAGAGTTTTCTGTATAGGGGATAAAAGCCAGTATTAACTCCTGGTCCTTGGATAGCACTATGTCTTGTAATAACGAAGCTCCTTGTACTACCGATTGGACTGAGCTGTTTGAACAATGGGCTGAGCTAGACCAATTAAGCTGTAACTCTAGTGATAGCATGTTTGATGGTTTGAAGTATACTGGCAGCTGCAATGCTAGCAATTCCGATTCTCATGAATTTCGGGCCCCGTTGGCATCTACCCCTCCACATGTTCTGAATGCAAGCTTGCTACGTCAGCTGCTGCTGAGACGGGATCAGAAGCCAACGCTAAATGATCACTGTCCCTGCCCAGTACCCCGCCACCGCAGCACGCCACGTAGGAAAACGTCCATGCAGGCACCAGCTCAGCAAAACTTGCCTTTCAAATCAAGCAGCTTATCTGATAAGGGTAAGCTTAACTGGGGCGGTGATGATGATCATTACGACGAGCTGCCTGTCGGGATCCTTCCACGTTGGACAGCCACTGCGGGTGGAGGAGCTAATACGATGGTGACACGTAAGCGGATCGTTGGTGATGATGGTGCACGTGGAGCTAATCGGATGGATGGAAGCAGTGGACGTAACAAGAGTTCCGCCAAATTGAGTGTGCTCTTCTACACGCTCCGAGCCGTTCTCCCGTTTGACATACACCCGGCGGTGACGTCCTAATGTTCTTAATGATTGTTACTCTAGTCATAAAATAATTGGGCAGCTAACATTATTTTACCAAATCATAAGCCTTACGACGCCCGATTACGTTCTTGTACTGAGTCATTATGATAGCTTTCCTTTGTTTTGAAGTTAATGTTCAAAACCCCTTACGTATATGGCCCTTGTACTGCAGAACGATCGGTACATCCTCATAGACAAGACATGTCATTACATTGCATTTCTTGAGCGACAGCTACAGTTGCTCAAAGTCAAGGCACTCATACTGAAGTCCTTCGTGGAGCTACAAGAGAAGCGTTCATCAGAGCTACGACGTCCTAACGAGAACGATTTTGAGTCCCAAGCTGCCCCAAAGCTGGTTGCATCAAACGGCCAATTACAACTAGCTGGTGAGCTTGCACCTTATGTGAGCGTGTATGTTTCCAAAAGCCACCTGTTCCACATCACCATGAGCTGCTTCGAGAGAGCGCCAGGTCTCTTCCCAGCCATTTTGGCCACCTTGGAGCAGCGAGGGCTTGATGTAGGCAGTGCCAACCGCTCCCAACATAAACATGGCGTAGTGTATGCCTTCCACGCATCGGTAAGAAAGCTTTGCCTATGACTATGGCTATTAACTATAGCAGAGCGTGAGTGCGTGCTGATGCGAATGAGAGAGTGTCTGCGCGTGCATGTCCTAGCTCATAATCTTTGATAATTCATGCTCGTTGGTTTACTAACGTGATGCAAAACATTAATTTGTCTATGACTTGATAACAAAGGCTAATTCATTGTCACATATAACTCACAGGCACAAAAGTCAAGTTCCGGTTGCATTGACATCGAGGAGCTGAAGACCGATATCTTTGCAAAAGCAGTATCAAAGCTCTAGCTTAGAAGGCTTTCGCCCCATCAAAGTAAGCCTGGTGTTTCAATCAAGGCTATTTATTGCTCATCTGTCCATGCGTGTTTTGCTGTTAAATGTCGTGTGTATATGGTACTCTTTTAAAAATAGTGTTTTTTTTTTTGCATACATAGCAATCTACGGAAAGGTAGTACTCTTTATTTCATCTGAAATGTGGCAAGGTATAACAAGAGCACTTTGGTCTTACCTCATGTTGGACATTTGGATGTTGGCTTTGCCAAGCTGATCCTATCATATGTGTTAGCCGTCGAGAGCTAAGATCGGATATTTTTGTTTAAATATTCGTAATTTTATTTTTTCTTAATGTAATGTATTAACTAATATTGCATTTGGTTTGTTGTAAATCATGACTTCAACCTGCTACGAATCGTTGTCCTTTTTTTAATTAATATTTTTCTGCTTGGAATTTCGAAGGTAGATGTCATATGCAAAAATTAATGATAATTTGCAACTTGTTTAAAAATACATTACATCGATTTGCAGCATATAGTACTCCAAACATGAAGTTGTCAAGAGCAACATATGGAAATGATTAAGTTTATTGATTAATCAAGTAACTTCGTCTATAACTATACTCATTTTAATTCGGTAGGTTCTATAGTAAGATATCAAAAAGAAAAAGCATTAATATAGGAGTTCTTGTCTTAAGTGGTAGGGGCCCCATGATCAATGATTAGGTAATGAATCTAGCTATGCGTGTGGATGCATGGAGGACTAATTTTTTCTATTTTCACTCCCTATTCTATCTTTAACTATGGGCTTTTTGTACAAGTGAAAGATAATGATATGTGTTCATGTGGATTGCAAAACTTTTTCTCCTATGCAATCTCGGGGTGTTGGGCGAATACAAATATTATCATTTTACTCAGGTATTTTATATTGATCCTTCATGAAGTTTTAGTTTTTATCCTAAGGCCACTTTAAAAATCTCCTCTATAAGTATCATTATGTGAAAAATGTGTAATTTTTGAGGTGGCCCAAGAACTACAAAATTGCATAAACAAATTGAAATAAAGAAACTTACACATCCATGGCCATGCTCGATCACATCACCATTATCATCAATTCCCAGAAAAAACTAAAAATTATAAAATAACATAAAAGACACATAAACTTCTTAAGAAGCCTCTCATTTAGGAGATGTACAATCTAGGAAAACACCCTCCTTAGAGTAGCTCAAATGTTTTGACCACCTGAGAAACTCTGACTCATTTACGAAACCTCATGTGGCCATTTATATGGTAGTGATGTCTGGATATAGGCTTATAGTGGGCCGAGGTACTTGCTCCCTCCTTAGGAGGTTTTTTCCCTCGAGCATATGCATGTACTCTTATGACTATGTGTAAGCGACATTATCATTTCACTTTACTTGTACTTCACTAATTCCCATCCTCGAGTTCCCATCAATCTACTTTGAGTGTTGTATATCTTCTTACTTCCTACATCTATGTCTGTGTTGTTACTTTGGTGTCCACTCCCATAATTTGAATTAAAGCATGTTCTATTAGCCCTCACCCCTAGTCATCTTCTCTGCGAGTTGCTCTTTTGATTATTTGAGATTAAGCTATGCTCTTCGCTCGGTGGATAATGTATACCCTATAGTGTTTTGCATGTTTCAGAGCATTTAGAGGCTCACGTGCATGCTATAAGGTTTCCATAGGCATCCTCAGGGAGTGTCAATTCGAACTATTTTTTGTTCAATTGTGTGTATTCTTCACAGCAAAAGTAGCATTTGGTGTGTAGGCAGGGATACCTTCTCATCTTCTACATTGTATCTTTGAGCTTATTCTTAACAACGTTAACAACATTATCAATATTATTATTGATTATTCCTACTAAGTAGCATTCCCAGAGTCTATACTGTAAATTTTCATACAATTTGTAAGTTTTCTTCAGCATCGGTGATGTACTGGTAGCCATATCGATTGCACTTAGCAGCCATTGATAGTACCAGCATAGTCGGGATATTTGAATTCTATGTTATAGATTAGTTTTTTGCAAACTGGATGGCATGTAATGATGTATTTGGGATGCATTTTTTGCTAAGGATAAGCTTGATAAGACCAACTACTCAATGTGGTCCTATACGATATGCCATGTATTGGTCACCAAAGGGCTTTAGAATGTTATTATTGGCATTGAGGCATATCCTATGTCACTAGCACAACATAATACAAGTACTCTCTGGATGTTTATATGAGTTCTCACTACAATAGAATGAGGGTCTAACAAGGAAAATAGTAGCGCTTTTATAATGATAAGGACAGAGATGTCGAGCCTATGTTGTTGCTAGAAACACTGCTATTTTTGCTACAAAACAAGAGCATTGCTGAGCATCAAAAATAGCAGACAAACTAAATACCAGAAAGCGGTAGTAAACTAGGGAGTACAAAGCTTGATTTAGTGTGCATAATGTTCCTCACACTAAAATATCTCCTAGCACCTACAGGTTCTCACATGACCTTAGTGTTGAGATTGAAGGCATCAGCTGGCTGGACACTTTAGGCTCATAAGAGGCCTAATGCTATTACAATGGCTACTCTCATAATATATCCATGAAGTACATCACTTAGGACTTCATCCTATCATTCTACCATACACTCTTGAAGCGAGAATCGCCATAAATACTCCATCACACCATTGCGGGCGCTAGTCCAAGTTGTAGCTTTGGACACTATTGCTTCATATCTTGAATGTATGACCCTTTGGTACATCTACTGTGAATCCTTGATGTAAGATAATGGCAGTAGCTCTTGTTAATCCTAGAATTGGATTAACATCCCTCCCTTCCTTATGGCGATCATGTCCTCGTAATCGCATCGAAGACCTTTGTGTGGGGAGAATGAACAAGATTTGTCAATGGCATTGATGTCGAATGACGTTCTATGGTCTTTGTTCCTCCGGAATAAATAAGAAAATCTAGTTAATGAATGAAGAGGTTAGTGGTGTATTGGGAATTCCTAATAACGGGATGTGGGTTGGGGTTTTTGCAAATGATTGCATTTTTATATTTGTGTGAGCCCCTTTTTTTGGCTCAATTTGTTTTTGGCAATCATCGGCAAGGTCATATGTGATTTTTGTTAGTGGGGACACTAAGAGATGCTAATAATGGGAGAGAAGAAAGGGATGGATCCGGAGGAATGTAGACTTAATCATCAGAATGAGATGGTGATTCTTAGTTCCTCATTTGAAGAATTCGGCCTTTGATGATGTCCCTTTGTGTGGTAGGATTCTTGTTAAATGTTGTTGAGAAGGACCTATTCCTGTCTTCTTCTTTCCATGTGCTTTTTATGTTTTTATGTATATTTAAGTGCTCTTATGAAGAAGATTTACATGAAGTAAAAGAATTGAGTCATATAGACTCTTATTGAATTGCTCTGTGTTGAAGTAGCAACTTGTTGGTGGTGAGGATAAGTATTACGTCGACTTAGGAGGCTAATATCTTCAGTAAGGATTGAAGATCATTGATTTGTGAAGATGGTGGCGTTGTTTGGAGAGGTTTGTAATTTGAAGAAAAATTCCAAGTGATGGGTTGTACCATTGACCAGGCTTTCTCCCACCAGACACCGAGAGTTTTTTTTTAAATTTAAAAAATAGATCATCTAGGTCATGACTTGCAAGCAACATCTTATGCACTTATTTCTCACATCTAGAGGGGTGACAAGAGCATTTTTATTTTGTTCTTGATGCGCTCATATGTCTCTGTTTGCAAACGTGGGTATTTATTCTTGAATTTGTTGCTCAAATGTTGTCAAGGCAGTAGGGAAGACTGTTGTCAAGGCAGTAGGGAAGACTGTTGATTGTTTGCTTGAACATACAAGCTCTTGTGTTGGTGCTGAATGCATGAGAGTGGTTGAGTGATTTGCTTGTCAATGCTCGGGCCTCCATTGTTTTTGAAATTTAGGTGAAGTTGTTGGGGTTGAAGTCGGTGGTGAGGTTTTCTTCACAATGTTTGATTTTGGCAACCATATGATGGAATTACCATCATAGTATCCTTGTTGTTGAAGCACAGGCATAGGCACACATCTTTGATGAACACTGTAAACTGGTGGTGGCCGATGTGCTTGGTGCTGAGGCTTTCTTATTTGTGCAAGCTTAGGGGTCTTTATGATGTGATGATGATGAGGTTAGAGTCTCTTATGGAGTGGTTGTCAATGAGGCCTTTGAGCATGTGGTTGTCTCCTTTGGTGAGGTTTGTCGATGAAGATGCATAGGCTCCGGGGTCTTTCCTTTGATTTTCTTGTTAGAGATAGATGGTTTGGCTTTGGGAACTTCTTCAGGAATAGCTGCTGATTGCAAGGTTTTGGCATCAAACTTCGTAGGTGAGGATGGGATTGAAGGAGTAGATGCTTTATCGTTGACGCAGATGGTAGGTCATTGTGTGTAGAGGGGCTTTTGTGGAAGAGGCTTGTATCCTTTTGCGTTCAGCATCATAGATATCCATTAAAGTTGGATCCTCTTCCTTACAGTATGATATTGTCAACTGTTTATCATTGACCATCATGATGACTCTATCGCTAGCAAAACACAGTGGTGCTTGGGCAACAATAGTCCATTTATGCCCCAAGATCAAATCTGCTTCCAACACATACTCAACCACAAAAAACTTGCCAGTAAGGGGGTTAGTTTCAATATACATTGTATGTTCAAAGTATCCCAAACATGGCATGCTCAAGTCTTGTGTAAAGTTTATTCTTTTAGGATGGGCCGTGGAGTGTTGGTTGACCTAATAAATCCCATAGCTCTAGGGTCATGAGATTGTACTCTCGTGTTGGATAAAGATGTGCTTGAGCTCTGGTGATTTTATTTGAAATTTCCAATCAAACAAAAATCCTAGGGATATTTTCAATAAGATATGTTGGTAGTTCCAGCTCTTGCAAGGTTTCTTCTTCTCATAATAGCAATTGTACATTGCCTGCTGTGCTGCTGCAAGAGTGTTTGAGGTGGCTATTTGCATGGATTCATCTAGTGAATACAACGATTCACTTACCCAAGTTCCACCAAGGATGACATCAGACTCAAGAGAATCTAGGGTAACATGGAATGTAAATTCCATATCACCCATGATCGATTGTCTGAGTAGTGTATCTAAAGTAACCTGGAACTTCAATGTTTTGTCCATTGACTCTTCTTGCAAGACCGTTGTTTGTAGGGATGAGTTTAGGTTGTCCCAATGATATCCAAGTGTTTATTCTCATGATGTTATGACTAGCTCGAAGGCTAATCAATGCACGTTTGCGCTTAACATCATTGCCTGTAGGGAAATGCAACCATACCATGATAGAATCTTCTAAAGGAATCATGGATGTTTCAATTTATTAACTCTGCTTCAGATCTCTCTTTTTTTTCGTACTCCCATTCACTTTCATCCTCATTTTGGCTTTCAGTTTTTTCAAGAGTACCTAATGCGTACACTGGCACACTTGGCCCTTTGATAATTCTTAATGAGGTCTGTTTGGAAACTTGCAAATCCTTACAGTCCTATTTTATGGAGTTCTTCATGTTTTCGTATAACTCAGGTTGAGCCCTTAACGGTACAGGTTTTGATGTGATGCTAGCTTTATCATGAGAGAAGAGCATTCCTCCAAATGAGGTTTTGAGAGACTGTTTTAATCTTATAAGGGAATTATCGAATTCCTCACATGCTTTCTCAAGCATATAATTCGTAAACTCTGTATTAAATGACTCTTTTGTAGAGAGTATGTCTTCTTCTTGAAAGGGGAAGCGATACTCCTCTAGGCTTTGTATCTTGGTTGCTGTTTTAGGTTTGGAATTATGAGGCTCAATCACAACCGATGACCCTATAAGACATTCAACCAAGCTAAGCATGCTCTACAGGCTCCCTTTTCTTGTAACCTGTTTTGGGTTTATGTCCTCTACAGGCTCCCTTTCCCTGTCTTTTAATTCGACCTTGGTTTCAACAGTTTGTTGTTTTTTGTTTTTCTTGGTTTTAGAAGGTTTTGCTCCTTTTGGGTTCTATTTTGCATGTTCTTCTACCCATGTTGAGGTATTGTCTTTTGCGTTCCTTTTGACTATTTCTCATTCCTTGGCTGGTAAGAGTGTAAGCACATTCAAGGGCACCATGGACAATTACCCGTTTTATACACTTAAGATGTTAAGTGTTGTATTTTGTGAGACAAGTTGCATTGAAGAAACTCGTCTTGGGTAATCTTGAAACATGTAATCAATGCCACATCATTCACACTTGGGTCCCAAGGTGTCAATGACTATGGGCATGGAAGTATTCTAAACTGTGAAGTCTGCCACCTTGTGAGGTCCACGATAATAGAAACACTGAAGTGTTCAATTAACTGCCTCTTGAGCAATTTCTACCCTTTGGATTGTTTCTGTTTGGTGCATATGGGAGATGGAGGTTTTGAGTCTATTGTGGATGAAGTGGGACACTTTTTAGTATCATGGTCAAAGGTTTTACAATATATGCAATATAGAAGAACATGTGCCTTGTATGCACAATGAGGATCCAGATGGTCATAGTGATTGCACTCAACGCAAGGCATTTTGTTCCTCACTTTTAGAGGCATTAAGGATGTCTAGTTTTGAAGGTTTTCATCCTCTCTTAGAGATGCAATAGAATGCATTTTTTAGTGAATGTTAGCTCTCTTTAGTGTTGAACATAGAACTAAGATCATTAATTCTAGTTTAATTGTGTGTTTGTTGTTGAAATTGTTTGGATTAGAGTATTAGCAAGAATTAAGAGTAGCTTAATCTTTCAAAAAAATTCTTACAACCATCAAAAAACCCTTGAATTTGACTAAATTCTCTTAATGGAATGGTTTTTGTCATTAAGGGTGATTAAGCTTGTTCACGAGGCCAAAAATTAAGAAAATGTGTTAATTGGGATTGGGGTCTAAAGGATCATATGAGTAGTCGAAATTGGTATTTTTGAGTGTTTTAAGAGCATCTAGATGCATCAAAACACCTAATCACATCAATGTTTTCATCAATTGAAGAAATTTGATTCTCTTTGTTTAATTTTACCTTAAAAGAGGAGACCATAATTAAGAGTCTAATTAATCTCCTATTCTAGATTAATTTACACAATTGTTGATGCACAAAGATTAGCATTCCCTTGCTCTATCCAATGATGTGCTCAATTGTGTGAATTAATTAGCGATTAGTGGTCAATTAGAGTCCTTGATTGATGTAAAAGAGAAAAAGATTAGTGAAATAATTAATCATGGATTAATTCTTAATCACTTTTTTACATAACTCATTAAGGCTAATGAGCATTCAATGAGTAGATGCTCATGAGTTGTCAAAATTATCCATTTTGGGAGTCATTTATGAGGGCTATAAGGGGTGTCATTAAAAGGTTGACTTTTTTTATTCCCACTTACTTTTTGTGAAAATGCCCATATCCCTTTCATTTTAAATTCAAAAATATTCCCCCCACAAAAAAGAAAAATTCGTATTTCCTACTAGACTCCAAAAACAAAAAAAACAAGAAAAAAGGGCCGTAAAAAGTCAGGCCGTGAAAGAAATTCCGACTGTGAAAGAAGATTTTGGCCGTGAGAAATTTCGGTGAAAAATTTCCAGCCGTGAAAGCAATTTCGACCATAAATTTCACTCGTCGTGAAAGAAATTCTTGTGAAAAAATTCTGACTGTGAAAGTTCTGGCCGTGAAAGTTCCGGCCATGAAAAGTCAGACGTTAAAAAAATAAAATCGAATTTAATATTCCATGAAGTCCGGTTCATGGTGTGAACTCTTTTTTGCAATTTCATGGAACTAGAGTTCACGCAAAAAAATATATTTAATATTCCATGAAGTCCGGTTTCACGTCGAGGAAATTTAGCATTTCACAGCGTTTAAAAAAAAATCGAACTTAATATTCCATGAAGTTTGGTTCACGGCGTCCACCATTTTTTGCAATTTCACGAAACTAGAGTTCATGCAAAAAATTAATTTTAAAAAATAAAATTTATAAAACTCGTGGTCTGTCAGCCAAAAAAAAGACTTTGGAAAACACCCTATTTGGAGGCCTGTATCTCCTAAACCGTATATCCGATGAAGGCGCTCTAGGGCTTAACGGAAAGCTGACATCGAGCTCTTCGACTTTGAACTCAGTTGTCTGAAGTCAAAATCGACCATTTTGGCCTCCGACCAACAGCCTCAAGATTCGACCCAAAAATCAACACAAAAAACAAGCCAAAAACCATGAAAAATCGTAAAAAACAGCGCGAAAACGACGACACGAGCCATATTCAGGCTACTTTTTAAGGATCTAAATGACAAAATCATGGACGACTCAAGGAAACAGTTGTAGTACTCCAAAAATACTACAACTCCCTCATACAGAGTTTTTCGAAATTCCTTTTAGAACACCCTCAAAAACGTACTGCGAAACAGGGAAAAATTCTCAAAAAACTTTTTCGTCTTGAGACAGTGATGGAAAATAGGTTTTAGGACCTCCTCTTCTATCTGGGAAGTTCCTAGCATACGCTTTTTGTGGAAAAATATCTCAGATCATTTACGTGTAACACCTAAGCTAATTAGGAAAAACGGATACCCGTTTGATCCAAAAAAGAGTATACCAAGCCTTTTGAGACTGTAATAGGCTGTGGGAAAGTAAAAAAAGAAAAAAAAATAGTGATTGCTCATTTAGGAGCATTTAGACAGTCTGACATGGCCACGATAGAGGGATTGCCAGGCATCATATAAGGACTAAACCCAATGGCTGACATCTTTGAACCATTGAGGTCTATGCCACAAATTCGCCTCCCAATGACATTGGCCATGCCTATAACAAGCGTGTCATTAGGTTTTACACCCCCTATCACTTTGACCCACCGACCTTTGGTTCCTTGCCTAACATTCTCGCAAATCCTATAAGTACCAACCCTTTCCTGGATGACCACACCTTGGACATATTGACTAGTCTAGAAAGGGGGGTGGCCCAAGGACTCACTGAGTCTCTTCCAAAACAAGAGCACTCACATTACGGCCTCAGTGACTCATATACAAATACGGCCATACAAATTTTCAAAATTATGGACAAATATGATGGAACAATAGACCATGTTCAATTCTTTCAAATGTTTGAACAAAGATGTGAAGCCTTTAGAAATCTCAACTGCCCCACTAAGGTACATGCGTTGAACTTATGCCTAGAGGAAAAATCTAGTTGATGGTTCATCGCATTGATGCTCATGATCAAGACCAACTTCAAAACCTTGAAATGAGCCTTTATACATGGCTTTTCCAGACAAGGTGATCGGTGGAGTCCAGTGTGACAGAACTCTATTCAATTGAGCATCAACCAAATGAATCCATTAGAGATTTTATCCTTAGGATAAAAATCTTGGACTCATGTTGTGAGTCATGGAAAAAATTAAACGATGTTCAGAGATGTTTCATGATGGGCTTAAAGAATAACAACTTACATAACTTGATCATTGTAACCAATCCGGAAACATTCGATCAATGTTGTAAGGAAGCAATACGTTTAGATGATAATGTGCTAGAAGATGATCATGCTATGAGGTGTTCCTCATCTAAACCAAGTGAAGCAATGGCAAAAGAAAGATCAATCTTGGAATTAACATTCCCAGAATTTCATGCAGCCTTGCTTAAAACCTTACGTTTTTTGATGCAATGGATGAAAACTAAGCCTAATACAAACTATGTGGAAGCCCTAAGAAAAGGAAAAACCATGAAAACAACAAATTAATCTAAAAATTAAGCAAAAAATATTCTTTTCAAAAAATAAAAAAGAGAGCTATTCTACACCAAATCTCACATAAATCATCATCAAATCCACATCTTTTTCATGGGAGACCATTAATCAAGATAATGGAAAATGGGTTATGCATAGATTAGAGAAAAAATGATGGAAAAAGCCAAGGGATGGCTCCCTAACAATGGCGCTAAAATTTTTATGGCTCACCCTAACCCTCCTTGAAACATATCCAAAAAGAGATTACCTGGTGAACCGCAACTGTCGTGAGGATCTTTCCAATGGACGAGCTCATAACCCTTGAGGTCTCCAAGATATATAACTCCTTGAGAAGAAATCCACCGCGTCTCTCCCGCGAGTGTTGTCACACCGCAGCGTTGCACACGGGTACTCGACCCTCCTCTCACCTCACTTCACTCACACACACTCACTAGCATGCATTAGAGAGAGAGATTAGTAAGAGGATTAGTAAGAGCAAGACTCAATTGCACAATGGGAGAGTATCTTATATTATGAGAGAAATTCACTTATATACATGGCCATAAGTGTTCACACTCACTTAAACTATGGCTGGTCAGACACTTTAGTCTCATAAGAGGTGGCCTAATGCTATTACAATGGCTACTCTCATAATATCCATGAAGTACATCACTTAGGACTTCATCCTATCTTGCTACCACACGCTTGTGAAATGGAAATCGCCATAACTACTCTGTCACACCATTATGGGCGCCCGTCCAAGTTGTAGCTTTGGACACTATTGCTTCATATCTTGAATGTATGACCCTTTGGTGTATTTACCGTGACTCCTTGATGTAAGATAATGGCGGTATCTCTTGTTAATCTTAGAATTAGATTAACACAGTGGTAGACGGTATGATTAAAGAGGAGTTAGGAAAACAATGGGGTTAGTAAGTAAATGATGAGGGGAGAATTCTAGAGGAATAACGAGGAAACACGCATGGAGACTGATTATGCTCCGAGATGCTGGATGTCAATGGTGATGTTCATGAAGCTCTAGCATCTTTGTAAAGACATCGTGATGGGTATCTTGGCTCTCGTTGATGTTGAGTCATCAGGTTGTAGTGTTCTCTCTTTTTCTTTTTATGATTTGTCCTCTTTTATCATTGGAGCTATGTGATCATATGTTGATAGGACTGGTAGTCGATGTCGAGGATCCATACATGTGGAGCCAAAGAAGAAGTTAAGGGTAGGATTGATTAGGCATGAAGCACAGTTATTTGGGTGAAGTAGGGATGATTAAGAAGATCTAGGCGATGGGTCGTACCATGGACCAAGCTTGCATCCACCATGGTCCCCCATCCAAAGATGTACCTAGATGGTTGATGAAGCTTTTTGCGGTGTGTGCACATAGGATAGAGCCTAGTGAGATTTGAAGGTGTTGTCCATGGACGAGGGCAAAAGGTGTGCATGTGGTTAGTTTCTAATCACCTAGAGACTCAGTTTAAAAAAAAAACATGTGTTTATTGATGGTCAGCACCCCTAAATAGGGTTTTGTACTAAGTGGCCCATGTGGCTAGAGTTGTGAGATTACCTTTGAGTTTATCTTTAAGTGGTTGGATAAGCTCAGCGATGTGTAGCACTACCCCTTAGTTTGGTGATGAAGTTGAGGGGCAGGGTGGAGCTTCATGGATGTGAGACTCCATGGGTTGAAAGGGTTGTGCGAATTGAGCTTTGGAGTGCCCATGGGTTGGGTGTGGAAAATTCTAGAGGATTTTATTGAGGAGGAGGGGACTTGCTTGCTCGTTGGTCGCCAAACCATCTTTTTTGATTGGATAGGTACTCGCATGTGGTGGGGTGTGGTTTGGGTGAATCGCTCAGGGGTATGCCTTGGGAGCCAAATGATGGAATTGGCATCATGGAAGCCATGGACTTCTAAGAGACATTTGGGCATGCAACGTTGCCGAGTGATGAAGGTCCATGTATGGCGAGGCTTTCGGCTTTGTCGTTGACAAGGATTTGAGCTATTAGGTGGTTGTCGACACCGAGGAGAGACTTTTGATTGTGGCTTGGGAAGCCACATGTGTGTGTTACCTTCATGGAAGACTTGTGCTTTGTGATTGGTGGGCACCCAAGGTTGTTGGCTTCGCTGTGCTTGGGGTTGCCAAACCCGTGGTTGTGGGACCTTTTGTCACACGGCTTCTCGGGGAGTTGTTTGTGGTGGATGCATTAGGGGGCATTTGAGCATAAAAAGGGCCGTGAAAGAATCCCTAATTTTAAGGAGTTAAGACTAATTTTGCTGTGGCATAAGGAGACAGAGCTCATAAAGAAGCGTACTTTCTTGCTAAAAGTAGGGGATCTCTCTAGGCTCCCCCTCTAGGCTCTAGTTTCCCTCTCTAGGATTTTTGTATCTCTTTCTCTTTCCACATCATCAATCTCGTCCATTAGTGGGGCCCGAAAATAGGAAAAATCCATTTACTTTCAATTCTACCCTTTCAATCTTATTTATTGTACTTTAATGCCGTATTTGAAATTCCCACTAAATTCCACATTAAAACCTCAAAAACCGTTTTCATTACAATCCATCTTTGTAAACCTAAATATCAACCAATTCATTTTCATCACCAAAATATTTTAGGTCTTGATCCATTGGGACCAACTGATTTTGAATAAGCCTGCTGCATTTATAGTAAAAAGAGAATATGAAATTATGAGTCGCAATCATATATTTGATTGTAATTGAGTTTGGTACCACTTCACAATAGACTTTATTGTAGGTTTTTATGTCCCAACCATCATTCAAAAAGTCAAAATTACAGTAGAATTGACTTTGTAGCTGAGCATTGTTCTACATACCTTGACATCATATTGTCCAAACTCCCTTATCTAATCTCTCCTTTGAAGAGTTGACTATAGTACTAGGGTTTATTAGTAAAAAAATGAGGTTTATTAGTTTTAAAAAAATGATTTTTTGACAACTCAAGAAGGGGGGAGGGGGATCATGAAGGAGGCACCTAAAATCCATCATCACTTCACATTTTTAATTCAAAAAAATGAGATATTTTCATCTCTCCTCTTTCAAACTGGATCAAAAAGTGAGCCAAACTGGTCCAAAAATTGTCTGAAAATGGATCAAACGGAAGCTAGAAGCCTCTAGATCCTAGTTGGACTTGGTTGGTGGCCTCCCTCACCTATAAAAAGACCCTCATTCCTTTGTATTTTCATCTTAGTGTATTTACATGCCAGTATAATCTTCAATTTAGTGTAATTTTATTATCCCTCTATTTTGGCTCTCCTTTGGGAAGCTTTGGAGCTTCACTACTCTTCATTCTCTCTTGGATATTACCCTCTTCATCTTGGTGGCCAAGCTTTCTCTTGGGGGCTTCACTTCTTCTTAAAGAATCAAGGCAAAAACCAAGGGTAAGCCTTAAATCAATGGTGTTTTTCTCTTTTTTGGAATGGTAATCTTCTTCCCAACCTCTCTAATGCTTGGGAAGCATTGTAGTTAATGGTTTTTTTCTTAAAACCAAGCTTTAAGTGATTCATATTGTTTAAATAGATTAATGCTAATATTTTATGCTTAAATATAATATTTTTGATTAGTAAATCGCTCTTTTTGTAAGAATACTCACCTTTGTGGAAGGATGGATCTTAGTATTAATCTCATTTTCTTAACCAAAACTCTAGGCTTAACAAGGTAGAGATAGAGATTAAGGATTTTATGATTTTTATTCTAATTAAAATGAGGATTAATTCATTCAAGCTTGTTTTATGATTAGAAAATTCATAATTATTCATTTTAAGTTGTAAGAGAGTTTATGCTAACATTTTTGTAATTATTTCCATATGGGAATGATAATGGGATATTTTTAAAAATAAACAAGAGGTTTAAATGTAATTATGCTTATAATTATGCTTAGGTATGCATAATGAAATTTTAGATTAAAAGAGAAAGCTCCACCGTATTTTATAATTATGTGTAATTATTTGAAAATAGAATTTTGAGTATTCTCAGAAAATACAGCGAAGCTATGGTAAAAATTTTACCATTAAAAAACTGAATTTAATTCTATGAATAAATTTGATTATGCCAAAAGAGGAATTCTCATCATATTCTATGCATAAGCATTTTAATGCTAAAAGAAATATTTTGTTATATTTTTTGAAAATACTTTTATAGTATTTATGCACAAACGGAGAAAAGAGAAATTTTTGTTATATTTATTTTTATATGTGCATGCAAAAAAATTTAGATGCAAAAAGAGAAATTTTCACAATATTGTATATACAAACATTTTAAATATTAAAAGAGAAATTTTTGTCATATTTCAAAATAGATATATTCATGGTATGTATATACATGGGTACTTTTAATTATTTATCAAAAGAGGAATTTTCATCGTATTTTTTAATTAGAAAAATGCATAAATTAATTTGGTATCAAAAAGAGAAAGTCTTGCCATATTCTGCGTAGATAATTTAGGGCATGTGAATGCTTAGGTCCAAATGGAAAAAAGAATATTTTTCTATGTGAATATTCTAAAAAAATGAGATATGCATATTCACAAAAAGGATCATTGGAAAAAGAAATATCCTTGTTAAATCCATTATTTACAAATATAATTATTTAAAGTTCTATTATGCCCAAGAAAGAATGAATGTTCATAATTTTGGATTTTTACCCTTATTATTAGAAATCATAGTTAATTTATCAGATAAATGGAGGAAAATCTTTAGGAAATAAATCTAGGACTAAATCCGAGTAATTCAAGGCTAGACCATGACCATGTGAGAAAGGAGAATCAGTAAGATGTCTGCCCATCTCTTGAATTAGAAATTAAACCAAGTCTTGTGACCATTCTCATTTCTTCAGTATGAAGAATGGATAACTGGATGACTTAGAGAAGCTTTCCCTAAGACCCAAAATCGTTGAGAAATAGGTTAGAAATTTGTCGTTAATTGATGGGTGGATCACTGAGATACAAGATTCGTGATTTTGAGAAAGTCCGAGTTTTGAGAAAAAGGGTCTTGAAAAATCAACTCAATGGGAAATTCTTACTTTCATAGAAACTCTGTTTTTTGTAAAGGACTATCTTACGCCAGAATGCTAGAGGAAGCATTTTGCTTATGGTTTAATCTAAGGAGAGTTATGTTGCAATAGCTAGCGGGGAGTCATCAAAGGATGTCTCCTGTTGGCAAAGCCTGCCAAGGTCTTGACCAACCTCGATATGATTGAAAATGGTGCGCTTTCGTTACGATGGGCGAGGGCCGACGAAGCAGTCCCTGAGTGAAGTGCTAGGACACCTAAGGAGGATCCTTTTGGGTTCTGACCAGGCGATGCATGGGCTCGTGATGCTAGGACACCCATGCGTATGTCGAGAAAGATATTCATGGATTGGCGAGAAATTATCTAAGTGAACTGTTAACTTGAAATTGGATCTCGTTGGTAGACTAGCTGGTCTTCAACGGAGAGTTCGGATGACACTTGTTGTAAAAACAATAGAACTGGAATTTTGAAGATTATAATGGAAACACTATGGTGTCATTCCAACTCTTTCTTGAAGATAGTTGAATTTGAGAAAAATGTAATTTCATATTGGGTGCGTAAGTGGTGTGTCTATTTTGTATTTTGCATGAGTACTGGCCAAGGGGCCTAGGAAATCTTTCCTTGGTACCCGGAACAAAACACAACCAAAGTTTTATAAAAAGGAATCCCACCAATACAGTGCTTGGGTGGTTAGCTAACCCAACCACCCAACCAATACAGTGGTTGGGTGGTTGGCTTTTACCCATGGGCCGATCGGTGGATTCCTATAACAAAATTCAGTTAGGTTTAAGTTATGATAGTTAAAGTAAGTCACAGGAAGATTTTGTTCTATGGGAAAGAATCAACGGGCCTCGCTTCAGGAAAAAAAAGTGATGATTTCTATGAACCAAGTGCAAGTTCCTCCTTGATTCGGCCATGTGACCCGCGGGTTCGGTCGGAATACAAAGGATAGATAAGGCCCTTGACCACATTAGAAGATTTTCCTGGAGGAATCGCTTATGCTTTCTGAGTGAGGGAAGTTTTTTCTGGGTTCGATTTTGGAAGAACCATTGGATTAGTCTCTTGTCTAGACATTCATGGGCGAGGCCCCGAGTGGAAGATCTGCCCTACTACGCACAAGGTTGCTACTTCCACTGCTAGCACTCCAGAGTTTGATACACAGAGGGGGCTGGGATCTCACAGAGGAATACACTGAGTCATCTTGTGAGACTAGAGGGGGGCGTAGCAACCTTGCTAGGAGCATCCTTATCGCAAGAAGAATTCACATCCATGGGAGGCTGGATTTTGTTATGAGCTATGAGTAAGAAATAATGTCACAACTTTCATATGTAGGATGTCTTTATATACTGCTGAAAACCATGTTCTACAATCCCGTGGCCATAAAACCACCCTAGTTTTGAACAACTATCATCTCCACATTAGGAATTTTTTGAGGTCATTTAGAGAGCCTTGTAAAGAAGTTTGATCAGAATATTTCCTCCAAAAAGGGGCACCGGATAAAATTTTTGCAAACAAACTCCAAATTTGTCGGACTTCACATATTTAGATTCTACTCTTCAAAAGCTATCCATTGATATATAACACAATAGGGTTCGGAGAAGAGACAAGATAGATACCTAGAAGATTTCTTTTTGCCTGGGGAAGATTTACTAGATAACGTGAATCTTCCCCAGGCAAAAAGGAATCTTCTAGGTATCTATCTTGTCCCTTCTCCGAACCCTATCGTGTTATATATCAATGGATAGCTTTTGAAGAGTAGAATCTAAATATGTGAAGTCCCACAAATTTTGAGTTCGTTTGCAAAAACTTTATCCGATGCCCCTTTTTGGAGGGAATATTTTAGTCTAACTTCCTTACAAGGCCCTCTAAATGACTTCAAAAAATTCCTAATGATCCTGTGTGCCATAAAACCATTTTCACAGCCTACAATGAATTGACCATTCATGTGTTATAAGAATTCGCATCCATGAGACAGCTTTCTACAATCCAAGAAAATATATTAAAATACACATCGCACTTTTGATTGGTAAACCATAAAAGATTTTACAAAAATGACTTGAAAAGGAAGCTTGGAAGGTATTTTTCTAGAGAAGTTCATTAACTCATCGATATACCCTCAGCCTCCTAGTTGGTACTACCAAGGCCATCGGCTCCATTCGCTTATGAATCTTCCTATTATTCACCTTGAATTGTGCCTTGCTAATATCCTCACCTCCTACGTGATTTGAAGGTGCTCCCTAACATTTAGGAGGCTCCAATGTCTACTTGCACTTACAACTTCCACCACACCACTTGGCAACTGAACACATATGTCAACAAGTAAAACAACTTGTTCATCTGCCTGCATTGGAACCCAATAACTATTCTTTTTCATCACCGCTCATAACAAAAGCATATGTATAACGTGGAACAATCTTTGAGATACCAAAATGAAACACTAGAGTCTACTATATTACACTAGAATGTGTCATTTTTATGCACCCCCTCTACAATACTCCAGTGCTCTCCAAGCAAGGCAACCATGTCATCACCTAGTACTTTCTTGCACACAAACATGGTAGATGTTTGTGAGAAGGTAAATGGATTGAACATCTTAGCAAAAAGATGTAGAGAGGGATTTGCAAATGTTAAAGACCCTTTTATATCACAAAGCATCTTTGATTTCATGACCATTACAGTCTAAGCATCTGGGATTGGCCATTCAATAGAAGAGAGGGGGGGAGATATTATCATCTGTAACTTACCAAAACCACCAGGAACCACATAGGAGTTCCGGTAAAAGAAAACTTTTTCTTTGAGAAGTTCTGCACTGTTTTTACAAGAAAACATTGCTTCACCGATATCTCCATGTAATGCTTGAAATGTTCCAGTAAGACTGTGTAATGGTTGCTCCTCTACCAAGTTTGAGGGAAAAATGTCTACAAACAAGAAATAAGATGACTTAGAAAGAAAGAAACTTCTGGCAATCATGAAATCATATGCTCCTTTCAAACTCATGATACTTACAGTTGCATGGAAACTTAGTTTGTTGGCGAAGATGGATGTCTCGTGTTGTGTAAATGTGTTGTACCATGGCCACTAGTTCTCCATTGCTCGCCTTTTTGAAACCCTGTAAACGACCTTTCCAATGAAGCTCCATCACATCTCGATGTCAAACTCGATGGGGACTAACTGCAGTAGGTTGAAGATAAACCCAAGAACCCTTGTGAAATGCCTCTCCCACCCAAGCACCATCGTCGTCCTTCCTATTGTGCAGCGATATCTCCTCAATCTCATCTTTTGGTCTTCTTGGTGCGGCCATATCAACTTGAAGCTAAAGGTGAAGCTTGTTATGCAAAAGGTTAGGATTGGGTGAATGTTCTAGAATGAGATTTGTAGATTAGGGTTTTGGAGGAGCCTTGGAGAATGAAGAGATGAAAGAAGGGAGGAGATTATGCAAAAGGTTAGGATTGGGTGAATGTTCTAGAATGAGATTTGTAGATTAGGGTTTTGGAGGAGCCTTGGAGAATGAAGAGATGAAAGAAGGGAGGAGATTAGCTAGAGTATAGTTTGGATGTTCAAGAAGCTAAGCAGACTTGAAAATGAGATTTTGGTCTATAATCAAGCTTGAGATGCATTTTTGGGGGGAAAAGTGACTATTTTGGAATAATGAGCCACGAAAATTGTGGGACCACACCTACCTACTCTTACCCCCTACTTTTTGTAGGAGACAAATGTAATTATAAGTGCCAAAACCCTAGTCCCCCTCCCTACTTCCTAGTCTCTCTCCCTATATATAAAGGAGACCAAATGTGCACACTCCTCTATTCTTGTTGGTCCGTTACTAATTACTTTCATTAGTAAAAGGCCAAAATATGTTCAAATGCCCCCTAAAATAATGGAGCACAAGAGCATGCTTGGATAGCCAGAGGGGAGTGTTGCCTTCATAGTAGCCTTGTGCTCATAAACAGGTGGTCAGGGAGGACTAGCGAATGTTGAAGCTTTGTCTTAGGGTTGGTGTTTGTTGGCTTAGTTGGCTTTTTGGGCTTGGGTTTTAGAGGTGGCCATCTGGGTATCCATAGTTATGTGTAGCTATCGTAGAATCCTTGAGTGGCAAGAAGATTCTTGGGCACCCACCATTGATTATTGTCATGATTACGATATGAGGTTGTAGAGTTGAGGGGGGCAATGTCGACGAAGAGGCTTGACTGTCATTGGTATGGTGTCGATAGTGGCTAATAGACCAGCTTTGGTGAGGCATGGGAAGGGGGAATAGGGGAGACTGCCAGCGATGAGGAGGGGGTGTGAGGGGGAAGGAAAGTCGAGGGTGAGGGTGAGGGTGTGTGGATGATTTCCTCTTAGAGACACAAGAGAAGTGTATGGTCTTTTTGCCATTGATTTCCATAATGGCCATTTCTTCACGCCATTTGATTTGGCAGTGAGTGGAATCAATCCACTCTTTTCCAATAATAATTCGGCCTTGGAGTGCCCTTGCATCAATGACATGAAATCTGCACTCCAAATGGTTATTTTTGAGATAGATATTTTAGAAATGAAATATCCAACACTCATTAGACACATTTTATGTGAGATTGGAATGTAAGTGTTTTCTTTTGTTAGTGTGGATTTTCCAAGATCTTTCTATGCCTCCAAGAATATGAGATTGGTTCTTGGTGGGTTGAATTTCGGTGGTAATTTAGGGGCAATGGAAGACTTACCCGTTGTTGGGGGGTGTGAGAATACCCTTTGTGGAAGAAGTTGGTGGGGGTAGAGGATTAGAGTCGATGCCCTCCTCGTCCCCAGAGGATCATTGTTACCTTGACCTAGGAAAGCTTGAGGGTAGCTATGTTGTCACTGAGTTAATTACAGTATTTGTAGAATTCTGGACCTAGCTTTCACCAAGGACGATTGCTTTAGTTTTTTAACAAGGTGCCAATGGGCATTTGGGTTTGGGAGGAAAGGAAGGCAGAGAGGCTAGCCAAGTCGCGTTGATGAGTAGGAGCTTCTTGAGGGGCACGGCCTTAATCATATTTTGGACTAGCACAATAGTAAATGGAAGTTCAATTTGGTCCTTATTTGACAGGGGTGGAGGTCGAGATTTGGTTGCAGTAGGAGGATAAAATATCTCAACAAATTTGATGTGCAGATCTCGTGAGTCGCTGTCAGACTCTGAGTCAGTGTTCGCATCAACTTATTTGATGTGAACATGGGATTTGGGCATGGCCATTTATGGAATAGGCATTTGAGGACGAGGAGGGGCAAAATCATCATTTGTCAACATCATGTTGGCAAACGGATCTTTTGTGGCCTTGAGCATTTGTGGGGGATCCTTCTTGATCTAGTGCGGAGATTGAGGTTCAATGGGGGGGACAACATGCACTCAAGCATTGGGTCAAAGGTTACAAAAATGGGTGGTGGTTCAAGGTGAGCTTGGTATTGCTCTATGAGTGCTTGGGCCTCCTGAAGACGTTACTTCTCAAGGATGACATTGGGATATGTGGCTAGTTGTTTTTTCCGTTTGGTCAGTTTTTGGTGCACTGCATGGGGGAGTGGCAGTTTGGCATGATCATCGGTCCCGGAGGAACATGATGTGGCCTTTGTTGAGCCTGTGTAGATGCTAACCCGATCGTCTCCATGGCCAGTGTGCTTATAATCTTGTTGCTTCTTTTGGGATGTGGCCTTCTTTAGGTTGGTTTGTCCTACAACCGTGTGATGACATTCAATGGTACTGTGGATATCTTCCCATGTTGAACACTCAATAGGTTGAGGGATGGCATGCCTTCGACTCTGGAATGAGAAACTGATTGCAAAGGGAAATCCTTATAGTAATGGTCAATTCCATAGCCACCATGACATTGTGGTTGCATTGGCAGACATTTCTTTTGGGGGCATTTCGCCACTCTACGGGGTCTATGATGGTAGAGGAAACATAGAAGAGGTGGTTTCATTGTTGGTGCACCAATCGTGTGCACAAGTGGTTTAGGGTCCATGTGAGGCATCGGTAAATGGAGATGAGGTATTAAGGGTGCCTTGGGGAGGGTAGAGTCCATGGGTTGTATAGGTTTAGCAATGGACTCGGTTGGAATCTTTCCATGAGTAATAGGTTGTGCCTAGAGAGGTAACGATTCGATTGGGATGGAAAGATTGGTAGGGAGAGCGTCCTGGTGGCACGTTGTGTGAGTACTTGGTTTGGAGAGGTGCCACGAGTAAGGCTTGGGGCCCGGGAGGAGAGGAGGTAATGTTAGAAATGATCTTTGGGTTGTTATTGGCGTGGTGGTCAATTGTGTGGAATAGCTTTCTCGTATGTTGTCATCCAGAAAGATTCTCCATTTGTAGGCCTGATCAAAGGTGGAGGGGTCTTTGACCAATAGGTGGTCATGAAGCCGTCGATTGTGCAAGCCCAAGAGGAAATGGTCGATTAATTATTATCTCTCAATTTTTCCCTCTCTTTGCAACATGGATCAAGGTACATGATGTGAGCGATGTCGCGTAATGTTTTCTTAGGTTTTTGTTCCAATTAGAATAGTTGCATGACGGGCCTCCATTTGGGCCCATAGGGTGCAAATACGAGAATGAAGGTCTCTCACCACTTTGAAAGCGTTTTCTGCCAAGGGTCCAAGGATTGGAACCATTTCACATCCTTGCCTTCAAGGCTAAGCCCAAGGAGATGGACTTTGGTTGCATCGTCAAAAATTTCAAATGCTTGAGAGATTTGGTTAAAGACCTCTATGTGGAATAAGGGGTCTCCAACTCTATGGAAATTTGGCATAAGTTTGAAAACTTTCACCCACATAGGTTTTGTATGTGATGTTTGTGGGTGTAAGTGTTGTGACACTCCCCTTCCTAGAGCTTGTGCTAAGCTTGGAAAGTACGTTGTGGTACAAGGGTGGGAATAGATCCATGGGTGGATAGAGAAGAGGGTATGTGAATGTGCTCGATGCGTCTATCCATGCTCGGGTGCATGTATGGAAGGGCCCCACTAGATAAGGGCTCTTCAAAGATTATTGTACCCTTCCACCAAAACATGTGTGGTGTGGTGACCACATGTGAATGTGCAATTGGGGTTGGGGTGCCGCCGAAAGAAATGGAGGCATTGGCGGCATGCAACCATGATCGAAAGGTGTTCATGGTGTGCAGGGAAGCCTAAAAAAGCTTGAACAGTGCACGTGCAGGCCCGAAAGAGGAGTTTTAGCTCCCTTTTACCTTGCATGTGAACTCTCCCTAAAGGTTAAAAGTGGTCTTTTGAGGCATATTATGCATGTAAAAATGATCCTAGTGACTCGGGGAGGTAGACCAAAAGTACCTCTAAATATTTAGAAATTTTATTTTTTAAAAAAATAACTTTTTAAATTATTATTTTTGGGTTTGGTTCGGTCATATGCTTACAAGCGTACACCCGTGGCTTTAGTATTAAATGACCGTGGCAAGTGTGAACAGTTGTATGCTTACAAGCGTACACCCGTGGCTTTAGTATTGAACGACCGTGGCAAGTGTGAAATGGCCGTATGGATTTTTTTGGCTTTGATACGGTTGTACGCTTTACAAGCGTACGCCCGTGGGTTTAGGTTGGTACGGCCCTGGAAAATGTGGAACGGTCGTGGCAAGTTGGAATTTGAATTTGAAATTTGAAATTTGAATTTCACATTGGAGGGAAGTGAGTGGGAGACAACTAAGACCCCGTCATTAATGCTAGGTAGGTGGGAAAGGGAAAAGTTAGAGGGCTATCTCTAAGTTAGTGGATTTCGACTAATTTAGAGGCATTATAACTTAACTAATGATTAATTTTCTTAATCCTAATATTAATCACTCCTTAACCCTATTCTTTGCTCTCTAATTACTCCTAATTGATGAGGAGTTTGAGCATAGTAATTGGATAGGTGGATTAGCAATGTTTATGCTAATCCAAAGATGTGATTATCCCTAAATAATTTTACTAATTAGGTCTCTAATCAATCCAATCAAAAGAGAAAAAATTAGACAGAAGAGACCAAATTAGTGCTAATTCTTGTTAATTAAGGCCTACTTGGAGTGAACTAGACATAGATTTGGGTCAAGGCAAGTGTTTAGAACACTAATGCCACTCCAATTCGTCTAATTACAAGAAATTAGGATCACTTTATTAGTTTTTTGCTCTCTTTAAGTCTACTAATCACACTAACCAGTAGATTAGTGATAATTAGTAAAAAGTCAGAGATAGTTTGTTGTTTTTTTGTGCTTTTTAAGAGATTAGGGTTCTATCTAACCATGCTAACCTACCTATGCAAAGGATTTAACACTGGTTTGGTACCAAAACAGGACGCTACAGCGTCCTTTTTAAGCCTAGAACCAAAAAATACCATGATTCATAGAATCATCCAATGAAAATTTCCTTCATAGGGCTTGTCAAGGATAACACTAGCTAGGAAGAAAAATTGTTATGCATGAGATTGAAAGATTTTTCATTTGTCAAATTAGCACAACAAGACACTATGGTATGAAAAGACATGCTTATTTTCTTTTCTTGCATTATAATGAATGGAAAAAAATCAAACATATCCAAACTAAATTTAAATTCCTCATTTAACACCTAAGGATCTATGGTGCAAAGTCATTTTTCAAAGCAAAAATCATCTTAGCAAATATAAAATTGCATGAAGTTATGGATGCATAGCTAAAACGGCAAGGTGGAAATGGTGATATAAGCACAATAAATGGAAACGAGAGTACATGGCATGGAAGATACTCGGCCATGCAATAGGCAATAAGCTGCCATGTATAGATAACTAGCTCCATGTGAGAAAGCATGGAGATGATGGATGTTGAGTAAAAGCATGCATTTCTAGTTCACTTCTTGCCCAACTTATGTCAACACAGGACGATTTGTAGATCTCACAATCCTCTTTGCACTAGTACCACAATTCGCTTGTATCTTGCCATGGAATGGTACTTATAGAAGCATGGATAAGGGATTTCATTAACGTCTTCACAATTTCGTGATCACGTTAACAAAACCTATTGTTAACATATTAAAACTTGTGATCACATTGTATATTCACATGACCTGAGCAATGACCTGCCAGAACCCACTAGTCCCGTAACACCTCGGGGCTTTTGATTTTCCCGGCGGGCCCGCCGGGAAAACAAAAGAACATCGGCGGGGTACTATTCTATTTATAAACACTGCCCGACACCCATCGTACAACTTTTGGGGAGATAGTCCTTATTTTGGGGGCGTGATATCTCTCCTCAAAGTACTTGTAGAGCTCTCGAGTTGCTAGAATTGTCCTCTTGGGAAGAACGTCCTTATCTTAGGGACTGTCGTCTTTCCTTGTAGGCACTCCTAAGGCTATTGAGCCACTCGTCCTTAGTTCTTTGAATTGGGGGCAGGGTGTGGTTCGTAGCTAATACTTGCGGAGATTTAGGGACAAATTTGGAGTCATTCAGCTTTGCATTTGAGCCACATACGTAATCTACCTCATTCTGCTTTATGAATGGTTTGATGGAGCCAAGAGTCCTGCTTAGGGGCTTGTATTGGTTCTTGATACTTGATATAGTTTAGAGTAGACAAGGGTCTATTGTCCTATACTAGAGTATTGGGCAAGCATAGATCTTTGATTTTCTTTGTGAATGTTAGAGAAGGTCTATTGTCCTATACTAGAGTATTGGGCAAGCATAGATCTTTGATTGTGTAAAGTATCCTTAATTGTGTACAAAAGGCATCCTTCATCGGGGGTGCAATGTGCATGATAGTTTCGAAGTAGTTTTGTAGTAAGACCTTGCAAGATAGTTTGAAGTAGTTTTGTGTTATGTGATGATCTTTTGTATTTGTCAAGATAGTTTCGAAGTACTTTGTCTGCTAATGTATGTTTTGTAATACGTGAGTGACTTTGTTGTTTTTTCATTTGTGTATTCATTGTTATATGCTTGGTTGAATAGGTTATTTGTTGAGATGGAGGACAATGTTGGATCCAGTGATACCTCCAATAGAGTCCAAATTTCAAATAGCAGGAAAAAAAAGGCACCTGGGATAGAGTGGCAATATGCAATTAACGTTAGTGATCGATTCATAGATTGGGAGTGTAAGCTATGCCATGCAGTAAAATCAGGTGGGGCGCCTTGACTAAGAGAACACTTTTTAGGCGGACCGAAGAAAAAGTCATGTACCCACCCCTCTGCACCTATAGTGGCCAAATGCATAAGAGAAGAAATTCAAAAGAAAGATTCAAGAAGACATGACACTCCTACCGTTAATGTATCAAGGCAGCAAGAACACTGTTGTTCTAACCATCAAACTCCCGCTACATCGCCTACTTGTACCCCGAATGGCAATGTGCAACCAGAAAGTAATCTACCCAGTGCATCTTCCTGCAAGCGAAACTTTGACGTAGGAAATATACCCATGCGTCAAACTTCATTGCAAGAAAGCCTACGTCAAGGTCGACTCGATATGATGCACAACTCGCCCTTGCTGAAGCGATTTACTTTTATGGGAGTGCTATGATGATGGTGGACAGTGAGCATTGGAAGAGAGCATGGAAGAAAATTGGTGAGTTTGGACCAGGGTTTTCACCGCCTACGTACCATGCTATGCGAAATGATCTATTAGAGAAATGTTATGCGCAAGTAAAAGAACGTGTACAAAGAATAATTCTTAGCGATATAGAGCTTTCTGGATGTAGTATAGTAAGTGATGGATGGTCTAATGTACAAAGAAAACCATTAATTAATATAATGGTTATTTCACCTAGAGGTGAGACTTTCATCCGTGCCGTGGATTCACCTGGTTCAATCAAAATTGGGGCTTACATTGCTCAAGTCATTAGCTTTGTGTGATAAAGGAAGTGGGTGCCAAAAATGTAGTCCAAGTCGTCATGGACAATGCAAAAAATTACAAAAATGCATCCAAAATCCTACAGCGACAATATCCACATGTTTTTCCGGTAGGCTGTAATACTCATAGTTTGAATCTTGTATTAAAAGATTGGTATAAAAGTGATGATACCAAATGGTTTGCCTCAATCGTCGACACTGCTCGCCAGCTTGTGAGATTCACGCTCAAGAGATAGAGAGTGTTAGATATTTTTCGACCTCGCATGTCAGTTATGTTAAAGCTTCCAGCGGAGACTAGGTTTTGCACTCACTTTTACACTTTTGAGTCTCTTCTTAGAAATAAAGATGCAGTTTGCGAAACATTTACATGCATGGCATTTCATGACTAGGAGAACACTCAAATTGAAAAAGTGAAAGAGAAAATCAAAGTCTTGAAGGCAGCGCTTACGAGAAGAAGTTGGTGGAACAGTGTGATGGATGCATACCATGTAATGATGCCTGTTATGTATGCCGTACGAAGTCTTGATCAAAGAGCGCCTAATCTCGGGAAAGCATGGATGCAATGGTGGACTGTCTAGCGAAGTTTGGAGTGTCCTGAGAAATTAGAGCATTCAGTGGTGGAAAAGCAATGGCGTGTACCATTCTCCAGTAGACAAAGAAAAGTTCTATTGAAGTACTTTCATGCTAGATGGATTGGAGCGCATTCACCACTACACAATGCTGCTTACATGTTAGATCCTGAATATTGGAATATGGATTTGATGTCCAACGTTGAGGTGGTGCAAGATTTTTATAAAGTGGTAAACACTTTCTATAATAATGTTGATGATCGTGTAAGGAGATGACCTCATTTCGATTGAAAGAGGGTTTATTTTCCAACTCCCTTGTTCAACAAATGGCTAAAGAGCAACCTGCATGGAAGTGGTGGATGATGAATGGTGGTGAGAATTATGCTTTATTGCGCAACCTTGCGATGAAGGTTCTAAGTCAGTGCTCTTCAAACTCAGGCTCAGAAAGAAACTGGAGCATGTATAAATATATTCACAGTACTATTCGCAATCGACTTCTTGCAGATCGAGCAGATAAACTTGTTTACATATATTGCAATGAAAAGATCTTGCGAGACATTGAAAGCGAAGAGTATGAAGAAGATATGCCCAGATGGATGTACAATTGTGATGATGTAGTAGACGAGAACTTTGATGTTGGACGCACGTTGTGCACCACCCTTGAGATAGAAGACAATTTAGACATTGACTTAGATGAGCTTAATTTAGCAGACGAGAGAGTAAACGGTGAAAGAATTTTGGAGCAAGATACTGACATAGAGGAAGAAGTCATTTCATTAATTTCATAAAAAGTACTTGTACAAATGATCGTATTTGGAGAAATTATCAATACAAAAGTAGGATTTGTCTTTCTTTGCTTTCATCTTGAAATAAATTACGAATTGCACTAGGAGTTGCATCTAAAGGTCCTGGTGGCTTATATTCGCTAGCCATGCCGAACACTGTATAAATACCTTGATTTATTGGGACACTGCACAATGCACATGTGGAAGTATTTTGCATTTGCCTCACTAAACATATTAAGCGGTAGTAGTGTCCACAGGGTAGTATATACTGGCCGCTCCACCCATCGAATACTTTGTAACATACAGGACATTGGGGGGTGGAGGAACTAGTAGCCTCAGCAGAAACTCCCACAAGATCAGGATGTATCAAAAAATGAGAGATGTGGTTTCCTTGGCGCACAGGAGCAATACGTGAAGAGATGCTCTGTACATCTTGGCTGATCTTTGTGAGCTGCTCTTGAATCCCTCTATTGGTCGGGGGAGGAGTTGACGCTTGAGATAATCGCTCAGCTTCTTTCTCCTTCTCTGCTAGCTGTGCCCCTAAGCTTTCTTTGACCTTGTTTAACTCCAATCCAGCGCCCTCCACCATGAGAGCAAGTTCTTCCCTTGTGAATGTCACTGTCTCTTCACGTATGTCGTGGGTGTTGACAGTGGCCTCTCTGGAGGTGAAGTCCACTGGAGTTTCTAGGATAAATTGAGCATATAGCATCTTAGCAAAATAGAGTGGAGCGTCGGCGTTATGGAGAGGACGACCGTACACCTCCAAGAAAATGCGCTCGGCATTAGTTTTGATATCATTGTGAGGTGAGTACAACGTGAAATCTTCCATCTTCCCTTCTTAATCTCGCCATCTGGACATGGCTATATTTCCTTTATCATCTCTGTGGTTACGCGTTTGTTTATGTCTTTCCATTGGGCATAAGTAGGATTTGTCCATTTCGACAACCTGCATGCTGTTCTTGTAGCTTCGCGGGCTGTCAGGCCATGTGCAAGGGCCTTCATTCACTCATATGCCTTCTTGGCTAACTCTTGATGCTCGTTTGCTTGCGCCTCTGCCATATCTGCATGAACATAAATGACTTTAGGATTTTAATGAACTGTAAAGATCAACGTAAGATAAATTGACCATTACCCTAAAAAACTTAAAGTTTAACACCACGAGAGGAGATATGTATTGCAAAGACTCAATGAGAAATATCCACTTGACTCCAAAAATACTTCAAACAATCTGCGCACATCAAGTTTTGAAGAGAAAACATAAACTTAAACACCACAAGAGGAGAGAGATATTGCAAAGACTCAATGAGATAATATTTCAAACAATGGACACATCAAATTTTGAAGAGTGAAACAAAGTGCCATTCCTGAAACTTAATCTCCTGATACTGTATCATTACAAAATTGGGGTGAATGACACCGATAGCTCTACAAGAGGACGTTGTGCCCTCGTTGGGTCAGTATTTAGTGATCTAAAAAATTCAACTACTTGTAAAATTGATTTTCGCTCATCATCACGATTAGGCAGAAACATCCAATTTTTGACTCTATGAATAATAGTATCCATGGTAACTTTGTCATAGGAACTATTATCCATCCACAACTCTTGTACTTTCTGCCAAAAGTCATATAAAGTTTGTAATAAATATCCCAAGGCAAAAACATCAGATGCAGGAGTGTATGCATTTGCCAAAAACGGATCATAAAGCTCCGGGGCTATCCACAGCCGTTTATTTCGCTCTCTGTCTGCGTAGGAGACCGCCTGTGCCACCTTCTCAGGGTTCTTGTCTGCTTCAAATACAAAATTGAGAGACACCCGTTTTTTGGGCGCTCTCAGTAGTAACCCCCAATCGATAATACCTATCCGTGGCTTCAACTCTTTTGTAAAATCCAACACTACATTGAATGGATGTAGGTCGGTATGTACAATTCCTGCCAGATGTGCTGCCGCTAGGCCTTCCACCAGGGCATGCATAATATGTGGCATGGTTATTACTATTTGTTTTATTTTAGAAAGTTCTAGATGACTTAAAGGAATATTATCGGGCGGGGGTTGTCTCCATCCTCGATCCAAACGAAAAATTACTCTGGTGAACTCACTGAATCTGAAGGGAACCTTCAGAAGAGTATCACCAAGCGAGCCGCCATTATAGTATGGGAAAATAGTGATCCAAGGAGATTCTTTTGTGAAGGCAATACACCTGACAATCGATGGGTGTAGAACCTGCATGCCCTGCTCTGCCTGGAAGCTCTCGAACTTGGCGCTGCCTTCTCCTTTGTAGTGCTTTCCGCAAAAAGTAATGTGCTCCGGCAAAAATGATATAACTTTAACTGTATACTCTTTTACTGTGCTAGAAACACCAGAGCCTATTGTTCGCCCTTCGAACAGAGCCTCGTGCGGGATGCCAATGAGGTGTGTGCACATAGAATTGTAGATGGTACGATTAATGACACCTGTACCACTTGCATCTGCCTGGTTGGACGTTGCAGCGACGTCCTGGGCAATGCGCACTCTTTTGGGGAGGGACTCTGCATCCAGCGCCTTCATGCGCTTGCTCTTGGCTCTTTGCTCGCTCCATACAACGTCCCATAACTGTAGACGTTGCATATTAGCTTCAGGCGGGGCAGCATCTCTAAGATCACTACATGCTACACGCATGCTCCCCAAAATGGTTCGTGTTATATGTTGATGGTTGAAATCTGCTATCTTCTGTCTATCAAGCAACTCAGCGTTGCCTCCGCTTCAAAGTCGACGATGTGCATTTTCCCATATCTGGTCTATTAGATCTCGCATGAGTATCTCAGACTCATTGATCTTTTTGACGACATCATCAGCACATTGTGACACTATGATGACTGCTTCAATGCGAATTGCTCATAGAACGATTTTACGCTCTTCAGGGGAGAGCATGTTGGTCGTCTTCGTAAATCTAGCAAATATCACTAAACACAAAAAAACAGAATATCAAACATTACTGAAATCAACATCAAGCAAACGTGAGAGAACAGCAACAAGTGTATCATTACTTATCAATGTTCAAACAAAAACAGAATATCAAATATTTTTAATGAACTCAACATCATCCAATACATCATCAAACGTGAGAGAACAGCAACAAGTGTATCATTACTTATCAATGATCAAACAAAAACGGAATATCAAACAATATTACTGAACTCAACATCATGCAATACATTATCGAACATGAGACAACCGCAACAAGTGCATTATTACTTATCAAGTGTATACATTATCGAACGAGAGAGAGAGAGAGAGAGGGGGAGGAAGAGAGAGAGGTGTGATAGATAGAGGGAGAGAGAACATTAGATGACATTTTTAATAGTTTTGTGAGTTCCTAAAGAGAGGAAAATAATGTTTTGTAATCCTAAAGCACTCCTCATCTACACACCTATCGTGATAGAGAGAGATGTAAAGTGTATCATGAGAGAGAGAGAGAGAGAGAGAGAGAGTTGTGAAGTGTATCATGAGAGAGAGAGAGAGAGAGAGAGAGAGAGAGAGAGAGAGAATTGTGAAGTGTATCATGAGAGAGAGAGAGAGAGAGAGAGAGAGAGAGGAGAGGAAGAGAGAGTTGTGACAGATAGAGAGAAGAAACATTAGATGACATTTTTAATGTTTTTGTGAGTTCCTAAAGAGGAAAATAATGTACTGTTTTAATTTTTAAGTAAATAGAGGGAGAAAAAAGAAATTATTAGGAATTATGTATATTTTAAGAGAAAAAAAGAAATCCTTATCTACACATCTATCATGTTGTGAAGTGTATCATGAGAGAGAGAGAGAGAGAGAAAGAGTTGTGAAGTGTATCATGAGAGAGAGAGAGGGGGGGTAGGAAGAGAGAGAGATATTCATTTTTTCAAGTTACGAATCACGATATTATAAAATAAAACGTTTAGACAATATGATGTAAACTTTGATCCATGAAATACTCATGCCGCGTTAGCAACCAAGTATCGCATGGATCAAACACAATAAAAACAATACAAGTCAAATCAAATAAATTTACGACATTTTTTTGACCGCGTTAACGATTATATGCCGTAATATGCAAGCAAATTTATGACATTTTTTCGACCGCGTTAACGATCAAATGCCACAATATGCAAAAAATAATTTATGCACTAGCGGACGACACCAACTTGCCGCGTTAATGACAAAATGTCGCCCGATTCTATGGAAATACGAATAGGATACGAACATACACTGGCCGCGTTACCGACCATATGCTTGCATTTGACAAAGGGAAGGGAAGGGAAGGTGACATCGCCATAACGATACTATGCTTTTCGCGTTACCGACTAGTACTGCTACGGCGTGCCATACTTACCATAGGACACAGACTAGCCGCGTTACCGACTAAGTGCCCCAGGGTAAGCACCATTCCGAAGAATGGCCTTACACACACACCTGTCGTGTGGCGGACCACCCACATCCTGCCGCGCATTGCGACAATGGGCAGCTGCCCGCACGAACACACACCCACACACACATCCCTCGTGTGGCAGACCACCCACATCCTGCCGCGCATTGCGACAGTGGGCGGCTGCTCGCACGAACACACACCCACATACACACACACACACACACACACAAGTTTCATTACCTGTGTATGCTGTCAGCAATGAACTCCCAAAGGGCCCCTCGGGCCCATATATATAGGAAATTTTACCCTGCCGGGCTGGATGACGACCCCGTCGGGACCCGTCGGGGTTTTCTTGTTCCCGACGGGACCGCCGGGTACAGCAAAAGCCCGGCGAGATTTTATCCGGTTACCAGGTTGCTTCCCACTGGCTTTTTTGGAAACATGTTAACATGTTAACATGTTAATAACATGTTAACACATGTTATTAACAAAAAAAAATTGTGATCACGTGAATATAAAATCATTGGCATGGATCTATGCATAAAAACTTCTTGCATTTTCCACAACCCCATACTGTCCTTGATGGCTTGCTTCCTTTGACAGGTTTTCCCTCATGTGCAGGGATTTAATATTCACGTGGTCACAAGATTTTTTGTGATAATAACACATGTGAACAAGTTATTCACATGTTCTCATGTTACCGTTCACAAAATAACAGGTCACTTGCCATTTGGGAACCCCTTAAAAGCTTGGCTACACATGGGAATAAGCTATTCACATGTTCTCATGTTACCATCTTCACATAATAGCAGGTCAGTGGCCACCTAAGAAGATTTTTTATGCCCAACAAAGATAATTTTTTTAGGCCCTTATGAAAGCTTTGTGAATATAACATGTGATCATAAGATTTTTTGTGTTATTAACATGTTCACATGTTCTCGTTTACGTCAGTGAAATCCCTGCTCATGTGTCAACCTCTTATGCTCATCAACGCATACGACACAGAACTTACTTGATTGGGAGCTCAACCTCACCAACATGTGACCGCCCATAGGGCCCTCAGTGTATATGTGTGATCTACATGATAGCATCCCACCAAAATGATTATCAACCAACTGTTCTTGGAGTCTCAACATAAACTTGAAGCGATTAGTGTCCTTCTTGCCATGCAAGCTTCTCTAGATTATGTAAGCATTCACAAATACAGAATCTAGAAGACCCCAAAACAAGGCATGCCACCATTTCCACCCATGGATACTCATTTCCATACTATATCCAGATCCCAACACCATGCTATCAAACACATCACAACCTGCCTTGAACTTATTGTATTGGACAGCAATCTCTGGATATGGAACTACAACTTTTCATCCATTACCAATTTGTCTTTGGACCTCTCCTTCATGCATACCATATACATTTGATGCAAACAAAACAGGCTTCTTATCCATCCAACTACATGCCAACAAGCCATGGTCATGATAGTATGCAAACTTTGAAGTTCCTCTTTCCATGCGCTCAATATTCAACATGTCCTTGCCAGGAAAATGCTTTCGATTAGATATGTATGTTCCTGTTGCACCATATCCCTCATTTGACAAATGCATCAAAAGTTTTACGGAGTTGAACCATCTATCAAAGAATACATGGTGCCCCTTTTGCTTTAAATTCTTGGCAAGTAAGATACAACATGCAATGATAGCTCAGGACAAGGAAGCTTATCATATATACAAAAAGAGTAATTATAACCGATCATAGAATCACATAGATTCCACAATTGAATCCCAAATTTGTGCGGCTTTTTGGGATTGTAAACTCGACAAGGATTTAGTTTACATTTTGAGGGAATGATCCTCTCATCAATGGTTACATGCTTTCCACAATTATAATGCAATTGAAAAGTTGCATTCAGTCTTTCCTCCAGAGGTAGTATTTGCCACAACTTGTACTCCTTTATGCCTCTTGTAAGAGGTCTTTGCGCATTATCACGTATATGCAAAAAGCATTTAATCTGTTGGTATTCAGTTTGGCCCATCTTCTCAGCATAGTCAGGATATCTCATGACCCCACATCTATCTCCTCGCCAATAGTACGTCTTATCAGGCAACAATTACAAAGCCATGCCAAGAGAAACGCCTAAAAAGCATAAGAACGAGTGTCTATCAAGAGGTACCCATCTATGAGTCGAGTTAGAGCTCTCACACTTTGTTTCTCTTCTCATTTGCATAGCGATTAGTCTCATCCACAATCATATCTACCAAATCAAGCGGGAAGAGAGACAAAAATAATTGAATTTTTGTGAACTCGCGAGGTATTTGTCCCAAATCTGGTCATGCATTATCCAACCATCTTGGCAAGGGCTTGAATGTGCTGGCAGGCTCTTCATGAAGGCCATTGCCACTTACCCAAGAGGGAAAACGTATAGGCACCTCACTTTCATCATCACTTTCATTCAGCCTCAAGTAGCTCCTCTTCCACAACATCACCCTCACCAACTGATGCATGTTCATCGCCTGAATCCTCTTGCATTGAGTCTTGATGAGGTGGCCGACTCTCACACTAGTATTCTCATTCTTCTTTGCTCTTCTAGGAGCTTTCTTGCTCCTTGACGCATCAGTTTCTTGACTGTGTGTGCCATCCTCATGCCGTCGTGGCCTACCTCGTCCAAGGATCACCTTCTTTGGTGGTCTCCTTCACTTTTGCGAGATGATTTGGGAATTTCGCATGTCATTTGTTGGCATATCAGCATATACTATAGCCTTAGGACAAAGACTATGCATAACTGAGTTATCAATGTTCACTTCATTTCTGTCTACATCTTCCAACAACCTGTCACGCATAGATTGCAAACCCACCATCACATCCATTACATGTTGCATATCATCAGCATCCACATCAAGAATTGCATCAGATACTGGCAAACTATTTTGCATCATTGCATCTCTCTTTAGCCTCTTTTGGGCGTCCAAATAGTCTGCTAAAGAGGTGTTGCAATCATCAAATATGGCTCTATCATGCGAGCAATCATTGTAGCTGTCTGATTCTTCTATCAAAACATCTCGTATGCCTTGCCATGTGAGGAAGTATGCATTGGCATCTCCATCAAAAATACATTTGAATAGGTGCTTTCGTGCATTGTACCTGGAAATCTTACCCTTATACTTCTTATGCATCCAATCCTGAGGGTGAGCTTGTTGTGCCCATTGTACTCCGAATCCGAGGGCTAGATACAAGACATTAGGAACTCAATGGAGTCTTCTTGGGCCCTTTTATTTGGCAGTTTAAGGGAGTCAAACCTTTTCTCTTAAGAAGAAACGTTTTCTAATTTGAAGCTTCAAAACGGCTACTTTATTCGAATTTGAATTTTGGGGGAAAAATGGAATTTAAAATCTAGCGGATAAAACCATATCATGTAACATATCTATGGAAAGCTCTTGATGCGTAGATCACGGATCTGTAATCTCCGCTCAAATCGGAGCTTGTATGTAGAAGTTATGGAGGTCCGAAAATTGTAAAATTGCCCCCTCCCCTTTTTGGGAGAAAAAGTGCACCCTTTGACCACTCTTACACCTCTCTTACAAACCATTGGTTTTTGCTTACATGGCGGGCTCCTATTTGTCAAAAAGTTAAACGTTTCCATAACCTCATGGCAAATTAAAGGGCCCAAAAAGACTCCATTGAGTTCCTAATGGTTCTCGGCCCTCTAAAGCTCTGCAAAACTCATGGCTAGGCTCTCCTTGTAGTGTAGATGAGGGGGGAGGAGCATTAGGCACAACAGAGACGCACAAACTTGCCATATCTTTGCGTTTTTGCTGACCTGCAATGGCACATAGTGGAAGTGCAACAGAGCTATGTAATGCAAAAAATGTGTTCGTCAACTCATAGATTTTTGACGCTGGCTGTTCGTGAACGTATAGAGCCTACGTTCAGCACGATCACATCGTCGCCACTTCAATCGCCTACAGTGCTTTCACGCTCAAACAGCCGGCCACGACTTCATACGCTATGGATAGCTTTTGCAGAGCAGGATATTAAAAGTTTAATAATCCATTTTAAACTTTTTACAAGTGGGTAAAGCTAATGATGAAATTTTTAGGGAAACAAAGATTGAGATTTTTTTTGCATCTTAGAGCATGTCTCTGAGCCATTAGAGTTGGGAATTGGGATTGAGAGGGTTTCAAATTAAATCAATGAATTGGACTCACTTTCAGGACGTTTTTCTATTCTTGGACACTTTAATGTCTAAGTACAGAACTAGTGTTAAGTTAAAAAAAAGATTAAGCTATAAATTAACTAAAAGAGTGTAGGTTTAAGCAAAAACTCTCTTGATTAGGCTCTCTAATCACCCAAATCCCAAGTTTTTCCACTCAAACAAGTGATAATCCTACTTTAAACACAAAGCTATACATGAATCATAAAAAAACATAAAAAACAACCAAGCAAAAACATCAAAATACAACAAAAAATCAAAAAACCGCATGCCAAAGAGCCTACCTATCCATCGGGCTATGGAGGCTCCATCAGATTCGAATCAAAGATGGCGTAGAGAAGTAGCAGATTGGCGCTCCCTACCGGCAACGGCACCAAAGATGTTAAGGAAACCCTACCTTAACGTGTCGTGGAAAGTTGCCGATCTGCTGGGCTCGAGCAAGGCTCACGAGCTCCACCATAGCCGCTCGTCAACCTCGGGGGGTTCACTATGTTTAATTCCTCTATATCACATGCATTCAAGGCCTATTTTAAAAACCCCTTATCTGTGAATTTTTCACGAATAAATTACATCCTTTTTCTATCAATATGTGGATACGGTACCCTTATGTATGTAAAAAATGTGTAAAAATGAGATTTTACAAACCCCTTATGTTGAACCCACGTGCTACACTTACGTATTTATGAGTGACCCCCCTCCCCAAGTCGTCAACGCCATTATATCACACTTGTTGTCACATCGAGGCAGTTGCTCTAATCATACGAGTGATGCAAGATCTCTCGCGAAGATCATGTGGGATCTCTAGGGAAGAGGATTGCGTTGGTTAGCCTAATCACTCAAGAAAGAGAGCGAGAGAGTAAGCAAGAGGGAACAAGTGATTAGCACTAATTGCTCCCAAACCCTAGCCCTAAGCACACCACACATGCTAGATTAGAGCTGCAAGAGAGAGGAAGGGAGAGAACACTCCACTTCTATTACACAAATGGGATAATAAGTTACAAACAAGAGAAATTGGCTTTTATAGTTCCAAGACTTTTCCCAGTAGGCCGTCCGAGTAAGTGACCTAGGGTGTCCAAAACATAGTTACAAGGCTTTTCTCTATGGTTTGGCCAACTGACCAAGATCCTCTTGTTGGTCCTTTGAAGCTCAATACTTGGGAGTGTCTTTAGGGCATGTCCCTCATCAAATGACGGGATTTACAATATATATAACTGGCGGCTGGCGCCCATTACATAAGTGTGTGAACATAGTTGTCATAGGAATGTGTTAACCAATATGTGGTTAATAAATACCTTGGGTTGACTCCGGGGGCCTCGTTAACATCACCACCCAACTACACAAGCATAGGAATGGGGTTAGCATCAAGGGAGGGAGAAGATGCACCCATACTTTAACTTAATCAAGATAGCAACACCATTGTTTAACTAAAGTCATGGGATACAAGAAACCACATTATCTTCTTAAGAAAGCGATAACTTTACAAAAAATTTAGTAAATTCAAAATAAGGAAAAGTAGTACTCTCTTTCTTACTTAATTAATGCTAACATTAAAGATCAATAAGAAAACCTCTTTTTAATTAATTTTCAAGCTAACCTAGCCATTGTCTCCATGTGGGACTCGCACGTGAAGAGCTTTGATCCCGTCCGGAGCATTCCCTTTAGGAACATTGTTATGCATGCTTCTCGAGGTAGCATTTTGGCATCTTTGAGGAGCAGCCCATAATATCCACCTTCTCATAGCTTGTGTCACCGCAAACTCACCGCTTCAATTGGATTGCATAGTTTATGTGAACACTTATGGCCATGTATATAAGTGAATTTATCTCATAATACAAGATACTCTCCCATTATGCAATTTAGTCTCTCTTGCTAATACTCTTGCTAATCTATCTCCCTAATGCATGCTAGTGAGTGTGTGTGAGTGAAGTGAGGTGAGAGGAGAAACGAGTACCCATAGTGCAACGCAGCAGTGTGATAACGCTTGTGCGAGAGATGCGGTGGAATTTCTTCTTCTCAAGGAGTTGTAGAGCTTGGAGACCTCAATGGTTCTGAGCTCAGCCATTGGAAAGATCCTCACAAGAGTTGTGGTTCACTAGGTAATCTCTTTTTGGATATGTTTCAAGGAGAGTAAGGGTAAGCCATAACACACTGGGATATGGGTCAGTACATATTCCATGCTAGTGTACTCATTCAAGTACTCTGACTCCTCTAATGAGGATGTCCCATGCAAAGATGATTTTTTTTTTAAAGCACAAAAAACAAAATAAAGAGTACCACTAGGCACATCCAATAAAGCAAATTGATAAGAGCCCATCAACCTAGCTAGATACTTAATTTCCAGTACTCCACTAACTTCTTTCTCTCTTTCTCTCTCTCTCTCTCTCTCTCTCTCTCTCTCTCTCTCTATTTCTTGAGTGATTAGACTAACCAATGATATCCTCTTCCACGGAGATCCCACACAATCTTCGCGAGAGAGCTTGCATCACTTGTAAGATTAGAGCAACCGTCTCGGTGTGACAATGAGTGTAGGAGGATAGTGGTGATGAGCGGCTATGATGGAGCTCTTGAGATTTGCTCGAGCTTAGCGACAGATAGGAAAGTTTCCATGACACATTAGGGTAGGGTTTCCTTAATAATATCCCTCCTACCATTGGGAAGTTGAAACTCGTCGGTTTGGGTGAGTGTTATGAATGTTGTATAGTTCTGTGGGCCCAGGTTAGTGTGGTAAATAAGCCCACCCTAGCACGTAGACATCCCTCCGAGAAGCAGGAGGATCAAGCGATGGATCTTGAGAGGGTGAAAGGCTATCGTGAGTCCGCACTGACTACCAACAACGACGAGGTGTATGGTCCCATAGGGATTGCCTAGTCTATGGAGACTAGAAGGCCAAATTGTAGATAATCGACAAAATAAAATAAGCTTTAATCTGGCTATGGATATATTTGAACATTGTATCTACTTTTAATTAAATCCCTTGTTTTCTAGTATTAAGACCATATTAGGGAGTTTGGAAAAATCCCAATCCCCATTTTGCAAGATCAAAAAATGGGGGCATGGTGAATCTTTTTAAGATTTTATCAAAACCCCCTAATGTGACATATCATTAGAAAGCTCTTGATGAAGAGCAGGTTCTAAATCCACATTCTCCGACAAATTTAAAATTCAAATGCTCAAGATACACCAAAAAGTACTTTGAAAAGAAAATTCCTAAAGTAACATGATTTTCCCAAACTCCCTAATATGGTCTTTATTGTTGTATCATTGTTAAGTGGTTGTTTTAACGAACACTCTGTAAGGTCTCTAATTAAGGAACTTGTTTATATATGTTACACAGCGTGCAAGAACTAATTAGAAAACAAAATTGACACGTGAGTTGGGTGCAAAGTGGGAGGATGGAATGCCTTGACGACAGCACCATCCTATGGATGGGTGGACCCAATTAGTCGGGTAGCTTTCAAACAAAATTAATTGAAAGCTCTCTCGGGGAGGTCACTCATAAATATGTAAGCATAGCATGTGGGTTCAATAGAAGGGATTTTTAAAATCCCTTTTTTACACATTTTTTACATACAAAAGGGTACCATTTAAAGGGGATATTCTCAGGTTCAATAGAAAAAGGACATGTTTTATTTATGAGAAATTCATAGATAAGGGATTTTTAAAATAGTCCTTTAACACATGTGATACAAAGAGTTTACTTATAGTGAACCCCCCGAGAAAGCTCTATGTTAGGTAAGTAGGCTCCTTGACAACCCTACTCTAGAGGATTAGGCTAGCAGTTGTCCCTCGCATAGATGGGAAAAAAAGTGTTGTTTCTAGGAATCAAGAATAGAGGTTGCCCAAGTTAAGGTTAATCACTCTATGGGTGATTTGATTTTAAGAGTCATTTTGGAGACCACGCTCCCCCTATGGGATAGAACTAGGTCTTACCTTAGTAGTCATATCCTCACATCTTTACACAGTCGAGGTGTTGATGACTTGAGTAGGTAATTTTTTCGTTTGTTAACTTCCTAGACTATCTTAAAGTTTCCCCTTTTTAGGATGGGCGACCTTATATTTGGTATCAGAGCCAAGTTTTAGTTGATAGGATTTGTTATTTAAGGTTGTCTTCAAACATATGTTTTACCTAAAATAAATGTTGATTGAAAAAATATCTTACTAGTACAATTTAAATTGATGATTGAATGATTATAGGAAGAGGGAGACACTTACTCGAGATTCCTAGTCTTCCAGTGCATCTTCCAGATGCGTCTTCCAGATAGCTTGTCGCTCTTTGACTTTTGAATTCTGTGATACGATGGTGTAGAGACTTGAGAAGTTTTTCCTCCCACCCCTCTCATATCCAAAGAGGGTGGGACAAAGATCACTTTTGGAATTGTGGGCTGAGGTACCAAGAAACAGATCGAATTGGGAACCTCACCATTGATTTAAAGTGGGTTCGTTGGATCAAAAAGCTAAAGATAGTTTGCTTATTTTGGCTCATGGGTACTCCCAGACACGACAGCTATGTGACCATAGAGGGGAACCATATACCAAAGAACCATTGGGTATATGACCAAGTAATGCAAGTCTACCGGACAAAGTAGCTGTTATGGAACACAACACAATCCAAAGTCTACCTCCCCTACTGTATCAATTTTTTGTATCTTAGAAACCACCGTGGGACCCCCATATTTTACCTACGTGGACCACTCAAGTCTTCTGCCTTAGTTAAGCCTAGGAGTCTATTTTATAAAGAATAAAGACTAAATACATTAGTCTCAAATATTTTATGATGCAGCATATCTTAAAGGCTCATACTCCATACTTTGCTAATAATGGAAGCTTGGCAATATGGTCTACACAAGGCATGGAGCGACCACATTGTCAAGCATAATGTGGATTTTAAAAGGCAAAGGATCATGGAGGTAGAATACATGTTGGAAATACACGTACACGAAGAGATAGGGATAGAGTGACTCGGAGAGAGAGAAGGAGGAAGAGAGTTACACCATATACGCTCCCAAAATACTAGTTCATATTGATTATGAGTTTGTATATATAGGTGAGATCTAGGTCAAGTTAGGGTGGTGTGATATATATAGCTCCAACACCCCCACTCAAATAAAGGTCTCTAGTTGCAAGTGAAAAAACCCTTGGGGAGTACAAGAGAAAAACCCGAGCCCCTATAGGTGAGATCTAGGTCAAGTTAGGGTGGTGTGATATATATAGCTCCAACACCCCCACTCAAATAAAGGTCTCTAGTTGCAAGTGAAAAAACCCTTGGGGAGTACAAGAGAAAAACCCGAGCCCCTATACATACATGTCATATATAAAAGATCAATGTGCATAATGTGAAAGAGTATCTACAAGGATACAAAAATACATTTTGTACAAGTTTAATTATTCAGGGTGTGAGTGTGAAAAGTATTAATCTCCAAAGCATGAAGCTACAACAACTCCAAGTTCTCCATGTAATGATGTGAATCGAACTTCACTCAGTCCTGTAGTGAGTATATCTACAATCATTTGATCTATGGGGCAATGCTCAATCATTATTGATCCTTTATTCACTTCATGTCAAACGTAATGATAATAAATAGAAATATGCTTAGATTTGCTATGTTGAACATAATCCTTGGCAAGACTAATGGCACTTTGATTGTCACATCTAAGTGGAGTAATTGAAGATAATGGATGTCTAAGATCAGAAGTAATTGACGAAGCCATACCAATTCATGAGCTGCTAAAGATGCAGCTACATACTCAGCTTTGGTTGTAGAGACTAAACACAATGTTGTTTCTTGCTAGCCCAATAAAATATGCAGCCATTTTAACAAAGAAATAATTTCCTCTTGTAGATCACATAGATGAGTGAGAACTTGCCCAGTCAGCATCTGAATAACCAAGAAGACATAAATAATCCGAGGGAGAGGATTCTTGTTAACGGCGATAGATGAGTCCAAAGTCTTTAGTGTCTTTCAAATATTTATGAACACGTTTGTCCAATGCCCAATAGAAGGAGAAGCAAGATGTCACCCCAAGAAATTAGCCTCGTAAAGAGAATATCTGGTCTGGTGTTTAAGCCAACAAATTGTAAACATCCCAATGAGATTAGCATAAGGTTGATGTGGGGCTAATGCTTCATCATGAGTCGTAGCTGTATACTTGGTGGAGCTTACAAGACATGGAGTATTTGCAAAATGAGTGTTGAGAGGTAGCGATTGCGTTTGTGCAATGCTACATTGATATGGGTGATGGATGATGGGTGAGTTGTAGAGGGGGTGTTGAGAGATGTAATCGTGGTGTTGTGTGTATGTGGGAAAGCACCTTAGAGGTGCAAGATATTGTGGCAAGATAAGAATGCCACATGTAATATTGTATGGTGTGTGAGTGTTGACCAAAAGAAGTGGAAAAGGGAGTGCCACATAGATGATGACATGTAAAGTGGGATAAGGCTAGAAAGCCTATATCATTGTATGGTTCACGTGAGATATGTAATAGAATTGAGTGTTAGGTGTGCAAACTCTCTTTCTCTCATGGAGTTTTTAGTGTGGTATAACCCACCTTAATTATGTTGCGTAATCTATGTCCTTCACCACAATGATCAATCCCATTTTGGATTGTTAACATGCAACCAACCTGCACTTGTCTTTAAAGTCTTCAACACAACAACCATCAGGGTTAAACCGAACCTGTAAACCTTGCTCAATCATCTGGCCAACTAAAACCAGATTCTTTATTATGTTTAGAACATGAAGTACATCTGTAAAAGGTACTTCACTTTGCCATCCTGCATAGACAACGGCACATCTCCAACATGGGCAATTGGATGAGCAGTGTCATCCCTTATTTCCACAAAACCTGGTCTTTCAAGATTTTTCATCTCCTTGAACCACTTCCCATAACTTGTCATGTGGTTCAAAGCACCTGAATCAACGTACCATACGTCATCTTTATGTGGTGCTTCAACATTTTCAGACATGGCATTAACGACATGCTACATAACAAACAACCTTTCATTATCCTCGTTGTTTCTGCTCGAGGATGCATAGTTGTTTTGCTGCAATTTCCTATTTTGCATGTCAGCCTGCTTCTTATAACAATCTGCCTGCACATGTCCAGGCTTACCCCACAATAAAAGCATTCACGTGTATCATTATACTACCTTTGCCAATTTCCATGACCTCTTTGACTCCCCCTGCCTCTGAATTGGCCTCTTCCACCGCGTGTTGTTGTTGTTTGTGAATTCTGGGACTATTGTTGTTGTTGCTACTGCTGGCCATAGTTCTGATTACCTGTTTGGCCACCTCCTTGGCCACATCCACGCCCTCCTCTACCTCGTCCTCTTCCTGAACTTGTGTAGAAGGCCTGTTGCTCTGAATTGTTTTTATTTTGTGAAGACTGTTGGTCTTCACCCAAGCTCTTCTCTTCTATAATCAACATAGACACCAAATCTGTGAAATTGGGAATGTTTTCCCGAGTCTGAATATTTGTTTTTCTTTCTCTATACGTCGATGATACCATACTTGTTTCCAATAATCTTGACTTTATGCAACTCATAAAGAAGATTTTGTCATTGGCTTTTGAGATGGTGGATCTTTGTGAGATTCTCTCTTGTCTTGGTATTCAAGTTTAGCGCCATGGCTATAGAAAGGTATCTTGTTTCTTTGTCAATCAAAATTCATTGATGATATTATTGAAAAGTTTGGTCTGGTCAATGATCATTGTTGAGAGATGTAATCGTGATGTAATCGTGAATATTTGTTTCGATGTGAGGAAGAGATCCGATGTATTGGAATCCTTTCGATGTGAGGAAGAGATCAATTTTGATAAACCAAGAACGTGATGCCTGCTTTGAACCATAAAGAGCGCGATGAAGATGACACACAAGATGTTCCTTTTTGCCAAGAATTGAAAATCCTTCTAGTTGTTCCAATATAAATCTCTTCTTTGAGATCACCATTAAGAAAAGCAATTTTCACATCCATCTGATGAATCTCAAAATCAAAATGAGTAGCAAATGCCAAAAGGACACGTATGCTAGTCATGTGAACAATAGGGAAAAATGTATCGTGATAATCAACACCTACAACTTGTGAGTATCCTTTTGTAACCAAACGAGGTTTGAACTTATCAAAAGATCCATCAGCCTTTGTCTTTGTTTTATATACCCATTTGCACTTGATAGGAACATGATCAGGAGGAAAATTAGTAAGAACCCATGTACCTCTGGAAATCAAAGAATCATATTCGACTTGCATAGCCTCTTGCCAGTGATCCTTTTGTGGAGAAGAGATAGCTTCTGTATAAGTTGCCAGATCTTCATGAACATTCATAGCATCATCAAAACTGTCATCATAGACATTTATAGCATGATTTGAAACATGTTCAATATCAATGGGAAGATCGATGTGTATATATAAAGATTATCACTAGAATCCTTTGTAGGGTCTTCAGAATCCTTCATAGGAGAAGAAGGATGCACAACACCTTAATAGATACAATGATTATCAAACACAAAAGGAAAAGCAGTGAGTAAGGATTATATATCATTAGAATCCTTGCTAGACCATGTACCCCCCATCAAACGTTCATCGAATATATCATCACGAGTGATGATGACTTTCTAAGAAGTAGGATCATAAAATTTGTATCCTTTAGAATTATTAGAATATCCAATAAATATAACTCTCAAACCAGGAGGATCCAACTTTTGTCACGTTTCTTTTGGCACGTGAATAAAGAAATGCATCCAAAGGTGAAAAAATGTGATACAAAAGGAGTTTTCCATGTCCAAATTGTAATGGGAATCTTACCAGCAGGTGCAGTTGTGGGAAGATGATTTTGAACAAAGACTGCTGTATGAACTACTTCAACTCAAAAGCTTCTGGATAATGCAAAATGAATAAGCATACATCTTATAGCATTAAGGATGGTTTGATTCTTACGCTCTACAATGACATTTTGTTAAGGAGAATATGGAACAATGAACTCATGATGATGAATTCCTTGTTTAATACAATAGTCATCGAAAAGATTTGAAATATATTCTCCACCATTGTCACTGCGGAGAGTCTTGATAGAGTGACCAGTGTGAAGTTCAACTGTTTTTTGATATTGCTTGAATATGGATAAGGCTTCAGACTTATGCCTCAAGAGAGAAACATATGTGAAATGAGAGAAATCATCAATGAAGGTAATGAAATAACGATAGTGAGATTTGGAGGGAGGAAAGGGTCCACAAATATCCGTATGCATGAGATCTAAAAAGGCATGTGAATGTGTAGAGGTAGATATATGAAAAGGTTTTCAATGATGCTTGCCAAGAGCACAATACTCACAAATGCCCATATGAGGATGAGCTTTAAGATCCATATCTTTGACAAGATCACAATGATGAATATCAAGAATCTTTGCAAAATCTGAATGGATAAATCGATGATGCTATAACTTGTAATCAAGATCTCCTGGAGAAGAAACAACATTTGCAACATCATCATTCAAAGAGAGCTCAAACAGATTACCACGTCGAGGAGCTACTATGATGGTTTGCCCATGCTTCTCAATTCAACACTTTGTATGATCAAAACCAACAAAAAGACCAAGATGAACAAGCTGGGCAGTAGAAAGAAGATTCCGAATTGAAGATTTAAAACTTACAAAACTCCTCGCAATATTCTGGTAGAGGAAAGGGTGCCAAGATATAGATCACCAACACCCATGACTTGACAAGTAGTGTCATCAGCAAGATACACCAATTTATTAATTGGAAGAGCATGATAATTATGAAGCCAATGAGATTGGCAAGTAATATTACCAATAGCACCAGAATCAACAATAAAAAGAGAACCATCCCGAACAAGCAGTACTCTTCCAGGAGAAATATCATGATGAACACAGTTTACCTCCTGATGATTATGTTCATCATCACTACTTGTATGTTAAGCAGCATATGCGTGATTGCGATCTTGATCATATCACCTTTTAAAACAACGATGAGATGGATGATCTGTAACGACCACAATAGTCACAAGGAGTACAATTTTTGGAGAAATTTGAATGAGGTTTCTTGGTGGTAATGCCATGTTCCTCATCATATTGACATGCCCAACAATCAGAGACAATATGACCATTCTTATCACAATAAGAACAATGTTTATTAGAATAGGAAAGTCGAGAAGAATTTCCACCTTGATAAGAGAGACCACCATGAGTAAAACGCGAAAAGGAATGCTTATGAGAGCAATACAAGCCATTTCGGAATCTGCAGCTTCTTGTGTATTCAAAACAGTGTCAAAATTCTCTGTACGACATTAATGTCATTGAGAATATTCAACAAGAGAAATACAAGCAGTGTCAAAATCAATGCCATCCTTGTTAGATAGAATAGTAACAATATTATCATATGAATGATCCTTGACCGTATGAAGAAGATGTGTAACCAACTGATTTCATGCAATAGGAGCACCAAATGCAGCAAGTTGATTGGACAATGTCTTTGAAGGATTCAATATGTTAAGTCATAGAAGTACCAATTTTGTATTGTAAATTGTTCAGGAGATTAGGAAGATAAAGAATTTCTGTAATAACAGATTTCTTCTCAAAAGTAATAGGAAGATTCAATACATCTAGCATAAGAGAATCATGAAGAGCAGATAAGATATACCAAATGAGCACCTTTATCTCAGACGGTGGATCCAATATGAGTAATCAATTTGCCATTGCTAAAAAATAGGACCAACAGTAATAAGAGCATTATCCTATTCTACATATCAATAGGTTGAGACGACATACAAGAATGCCCAAAACAATATCAGAAAGATCATCACCTTCAAGTATCAACATCATCTTGGCCTTCCATCTGGGAAATCCTTGGCCTTGAAACAGGGGAATAGATCGTTGACCAGATGGAAAACCATTAACGAGAATAGAAGCTGCCATCTCGGATTGCGACAATATGTATAGAACGTGATCACAAAATTTGTAGACCATGAAACGAGAACATAAACACTTAGGAGGACTGTGCAAGTTATATGAGATACGTGTACGAAAAGTGAGTGGCAAATGAACTCGTCAAATATAGAATGTGGTTTACGAGTTATGGAAAGCAAGTGGCGATGAAAAGTAGTACCCGAAAATAGACAAAACGTGATATGCAATAAGAGAGTAACTCCAAAAATAGTTAGAGCACTGCTATTTTAAGATGTGGACGAGCCCAAAAATTGGCTATTTTTGGATTAAAACATGAAAATCATGTAGCACACGAAAAAATGAGAAAAAATTGGTTTCACGAAAAATACCATACCTTTTAACTCCAAACTCCGATGAAGCCGAGCAAATACTCAAAATTTACCGCACGAGCTACACATTACTTGATTTCCTATTTTAAGTGTTGTTTATCTGAAATGACATAAATTTTGATAGGAATATCATATTGATAAACCAATTGACTCTATAGAAATCTTGCGATGCACACACAAAAAATTGATTTTGGTATCAATTGTGTTTCTATAATACAGTTCTAATTAGGATAAGATAGGGTGGCCTAGATCGCCCATCCAAGGACCTCCATAAACTTGTTAATAGTTGATTAATCACTGTTAACAGTGGCCCAGATCACCCATCCAAGGACCTCCATAAACTTGTTAACAGTTGATTTATCACTTGAATTCTACAAAACATGAATAAGAGATTAAATGAAACATAGAACATGCACATGAATGGAATTAACACAATTGATACTTCCTTTCTCTTCTCTTCACAATTGATACTTCCTTTCTCTTCTCTTCACAATAGCAAGATCAATGATGCTCTAATACCATGTTGAAAATACACGTACATGAAGAGATAGAGACCGAGTGACAAAGAGAGAGAGAAGGAGGAGGAGAGTTACACCATATACACTCCCAAAAGACTAGTTCATATTGATTATGAGTTTGTATATATAGGTGAGATCTAGTCAAGTTAGGGTGTGATATATATAGCTCCAACAATACATGATGCTAATCGCATGAGACAATTTCTCAAATTGTGGTATAAGAGGATAGAGATAAGGTATGAGGAGGAGATGTTAAAGTCCATAACTAATGAGTCAGAAGAGGTATATAGAGCGAGACATCTAATAAAAATAGCACACTATGAGAATTTAATAACGAGAGAACACCATGCAAACTAATTGAGGTCTTAGGAAAGGATTCGTAGTCAATGGAAATGTAGAGAGAAATCTAATGATGGTAGTCTTTAGTAAATGCAAACTTTATTAGTGCAACAGTTGATTTAGCAGTCCTATTAAATTGTGAGAATGATACTTTATTTTTGATATATTTGTGTGTGTGTGTGTGTGTGTGTGTGTGTGTGTGTTTGTGAGTGTGTATACACATAAGTATATGTGTGTATACACACAAACACATATACATATATATATTGTACATAGTATCTCTTATCAAACTTGTGAATATAGAGTGTGAAAGACAAAGGGGTGCACTTTACTTCACTTAACTCTCAAGAAGTAGTATGGCACGCACAAAGAAGTCTGCTTTATAAAACCTCAGTTAGGGTACGACCACAACTGCATCCTAATCCTAACAACAATGAGACTGATAGTGAACGTACACTGTTCACTCACGGGAACACGGATTATGGAAGGAGGCCGGAAGCAATTAATGCGAGAGAGCAGGATTGTAGCCATGGGAACATAAAGACGCACATAATTTTTCCATATTTTTGTGCCGAAGTGCAATGTAAATTGTTTTAGGCCAATGTGGATTCTAAATGAGAGCCATGGGAACATAAAGACGCATATAATTTTTCCATAATTTTGTGCCGAAGTGCAATGTAAATTGTTTTAGGCCAATGTGGATTCTAAATGAGAGTTCTAAGTGTATTAAGCAAGGCTCACTTATGGGGTTGTCCGCCCATGTGTGAAAGAGGTCTAGGGTTAGTGACATCTCTATAAAAGAGATGTTAGCTAAAGAAAGAGGACGTTTTTTGGCCATTCTCATAAGCTATTGAGTGAAGCTCTTGAGCTCTCAAGCTATGGCAACTCTCTAACTCTCTCCATTGTACTCTAATGAGCATCAAGCTCCAATGAGTATAGCTACACTTCTTTCTCTTAATCTGTTTTAGCATCATTGAAGTAGATTAATCTATGATTAGTTGAATGCTTCTTTCTTTCTCTTGTGTATGCATGCTTGTAGTGTGTGTGTGTGTAGTCTCCATTGATGCAAGTTCTTGCCCACTTCATTGGCAATGAGTTATTCATGGATAGACTCTCTCTATGAGCTTGTGGGTTTGTGAATGTTATATTCTATGCTTGCTTAAGCTTGTGGGTTAGTAGATGCACGCTTATGGGTTTGCTGGCATTAGGGAAAGCTAAGATTTAATCAATGTTTGAATGGGATTAAGAGATTGCCATGCATTGCTTGTTCTCTTGATTAGTGTAGTGGGTTTAACGGATTGAGAGATTGATTGAGGTGTTGAATGGTTGAATCGTCAAGTGGTGGTTCGTGTATGTGAGCTCTCCCGCAAGGGATAAGCCTTCATGCACTAATCGGGTCGAGTCCTCGGATTGACATTGTGTTTCTTAACACATTTGTTGATCGGTAGTACTCTATGAGCACTATATTGCACGGTAGAGAGAACCGCTCTTCAATGGTGCCACTGCCGGCGGGGAGCGAGTACCTACATTAGTTGAGCACCATAAAAACACTACCACTCCTTGTTAAGCTCCTATCGGTTGCAAAACCATTGGATAGGAGAGCAGGCTTTGGGACTAATTTTGGTACTTATTTAAGACTAATCTTTTGTTAAATTCTCTTTATTGTCTTGCAATTTGAGTGCGATTGGCTAGCTACGCCTCTCCCTTGAGGTCAGGACAAGGATTCAACACACGGGTAGGATTGGAGGTAGGCGCTAAACCTGCCAATTTCAATTTGTGTGCGAAAGAGAGAGGCTGATTTGCATTTCTGTCATTCTGTTTGAGGATAATTTTTGCTATCTGAGGTTAATTTTTACAGTTTCAATTTTCTACATGCTCGTTTTATTTTCTGTTCTTAGCTTAGTTTAGTTTTCTGCATCTTTAATTTTGTGCATTTTAGTTCTCTGTTAAACCTGCACCTGTAGAGAAACTGAAATCTGTACACACACATAAAGATTGAACATTTCGAATTTGCTGTAAATCTCACAGCTGCACACGCATTGAGTTCCCTGCACACGCATTGAATTCGTTGCAAATCTCACAGTTGCACACGCATTGAGTTCACTGCACATGCACTTCAAAAAAGAAAATAATAATAATAATAAAAGAAGACGGGTGTGCGTGAATAGCGCACCGCGTAAAGAGACCCACACACCGCACCAGAAAGATCGCCACCGCGCACCGGATAAAGGGGTGCAAAAAAGAAAGGAAAAGAGTCTGGAAAAATTTTCATTTTCTGTCGCAAAAAATTGGGAGGTTTTCTAACTTTTCGAGAGGAGTTAGAAAACATCCATTGTCGAAATTTTGGTCCCGGAACCATTTTCCCATAGTGAGTTCAATATGGAAAACTGGTAAATTTTAGGCGATTTTTTATCCTGAAAAATACGCTATTTTTTTGGCCTAATGTGTTCGAGGGGGTTCAAAATGGGTTCTGGCAAAGTTTGAGCCAACTTGAAAATTTTTGGATTTAAAAAAAAAAAACCTACGCAGGAAAGTGGGACCCAATCGGTAGGAAATTTAGCAGATATTACTGAAACTTTTTTCGAATCCCAATCTGATACCCTTTCTAGGACAACTAGCTCATTGTCTATGGACAATCTAGGGCCGTCAAATAGTCATCCCTTAGCCCCAAATAGGACACCCACAAGATCTTTTAATCCATTTGAAGCCGACATCATGGGGTTACCACTCAATGTGAGACTTCAATATGTCTACACGAATGCTCAAGGAGCTGAGATCTTTAGGGATCCACAACAACGGTATCTCATTAAGATTGTAGACTTTTTCTCAGAGCTTTTGATAGAGCACCTCTAGTCAATGACCAGGGTAACATGTACATGGGCGGAGATGGTGTTCGCTATACGAAGTCACCTATCATCCAGAGAATGTAGACAAATTAGGAGGACTCTCTAAGAGTGAGTTCCTAGACTTATCGAAGCCTTCCGGAGCAAAGGAGTCTAGAGATGATTGGCTCATTGAGCGGGACATGCATGGACCATCCAATGCCCAGTCCTCAAAGCCATCCATAGATGATTTACTTTTTGTAGATCTAAATTTGGAAAGGGACAGGAAAGGCAAGAGAAAAATGGATCAGGGAGCTGAGAACCAATGGGAGTTTGTACGACAAATTCTAGTGACAAAGGTCTTTCAGGATGACCCACTTCGAGAGGTCTATAAGGACTCTTTAGAAGGATATTATGCCACAACTCGATTGCCAGAGCTAGATCTTCCTCTAGCACTTGTGGTGGTAGTTGAGACGCTTGCAGGATACAAGAATTGAATCGTTGATAAATGGGCCAATGAATACCGAACCTTAGATTGGAAGGAGATTCGTGAGCTCACGTGGAGAGGACAACCATTATTCATGGAAGTGTTCTCAACTAATACAGCTAAACCAGGAAGACAGCCTTTCTTGGAGAAACTGTTGCTCCTCCCCTACGAGAGTTCACTAGAGAGGGACCCTCAACATCAAAGTGGACCACTGCAAGTAGCCCAACTCTAGCACCAAGATATTATCCTACACCAAAAGTGCGACCACAGATCACACCACAACAACGTTTCTCTCACTATGACAATCAGAGGGTAGGGGAGCCAACCATGCCTCCCATAAATGCACCTCCTAAAATGCAGGTAACAAGATCTTTGGAGGGGGTTGGTGAGGCTGGTAATAGGGGACCCACACCAATTTGGGATGCATATGGACCACCTTACCAAAGAGAGGAACCACTGAGAGTGAGAGGCCGTAGGCCCGATGATGAGTATTCAAGACGAGTAAGGCCATCAACTCTTCAGAAACTGGTAAAGACGTACGAAGGGTCGGGAGATCCATATGACCATGTAGCAGCATTTAGGCAAGCAGTTCGAGCTGAGCAAGTGACTGACAAGCATGCGCAAATTGAAGGATTTGGGCTCACTCTTGAGGGAAAGGCCCTTGCTTGGTTTCAGGCACTAGAGGCTTCAGACAAATCTTCTTTACGAGTTTTGGAAAAGAGATTCATTGCTGCTTTTTCCTTGATGGGGATTCAGCATGACATAGTAGCAAACATCTACTCTTTCAAGCAAGGTGAGACTGAGAGTGTTAGAGACTGTGTAAATAGGATGAAGCAGTACATTAATCGTTGCCCAGAAGATGAGAAGCCCACCCAAAGTCGATTAATTTCTCTCTTCTTAAAAGGACTTAAAAATTCAACACTGCACACACATCTCTATGCAAAGAAGCATACAAATTTCAATGAGTGTTGCCATGATGCTATGGATTTCACAGATAACTTCAAATTCCAAGATGGTACTGGCCCTGAGGTGCAACCTAGAGATCAGTGGGGTGATGACCAAAGTTCAGGGTCTGGCACACTAGTAAATCCAGACCAGATAGCTAACCTAGTGCTAAGGAGATTGGGACAAACCTATCGCCCACCCATGCAGCCACAACAACAGCAAAAGCGAATGAGGAGTGTACTACCTACAGGTCCTCATCTTTGTGGAGCATGTGGCGGTAACCCCATAAAACCGAAGAATGTAATACCTTTTCTCCTCTAGTCACAAACCAACCCACAAAGAAGTGGTGCCAGGCCTGTGCTTGGAATTATACCCACACCACACAAGAATGTACTCGCATTGCAAGAATGAGACAAGAGCGTGAGCAGCAAAGGGGTGCAGTGGCTCCACAAATGCATCAACAATATACTAATTTTGAACGTAAGCCACCGATGGCACAAGAGCAAGCACGACCTGTACTTGGAGCTCAACCTCCTGCACCTGGGACTGCTCCTGTGGTTTGTTGACTATGACAATTCAAATATGTGTAGAGACTTGGTAAACCCAAGCTATGTGGAGGAGGAATATGCATCATATTCATCCAAGGAAAATCTCTTTGAAATCCCACAAATCCAAGCCAAGCATTGGAGCCTCAACCGGGGGGACAAAATTCTTTGATGTTCCTAGGCGGCTACCAACATAGGACTCCAAGCCCCTCAAGTCAATGGCAGCAAAGGAAAGTAGAAGCCAAACTAATGGGCCCCTATTATGAGTGTGGAGAAGCCCATTGGGCTCGGGATTGTCCACATCACCAAAGGCAAGCAGCTCGATCCAATACAACAGTACCATAGTTTCCACCAATTGAAAGATATTGTCTAGGGTGTTGTGTAGAACACTTTCCAAAGTATTGTTTGATGAAACCACATGGGGAAGGCACCTCTCAACCAAAGGTCTCACTCAACTTTGTAGAGGCAGTTCCATCGCCACCTTCATCAGAGAATGAGGATGTCGTGTCACTTAGAGTCATGACTAGATCATAGACACGAAATGCCAAAATGCAAACTGATGAGACACCTCGAACTAGGGATGCAAAGGCAAATCTAGTGGACAAGACCCTACATTCCAATAGAAAAAGGACCACTAGGAGGAAAAAGAACCACAACAAGCAAACTAAGAGTGCATCCACTAGTTCTTAAGAAGTCTCTAAACAAAACATGAAGGATCAAGCTTTTACATCCCAAGAAGTGCATGAGGAGCATCAACCTCAACCTGGGCCTAGTGCTAAACAAGATGAGGCTATTACAACCGCCGAGGATAGTTCAGGGGGTTCTGTTTTTGTGGATAAGGTGAACGAGAATCTAGATGCCATCATTGATGCTCATAGAAGTCGCATTGCAGATTTATCTGAGCTACCCAAGAAGCTTCAAGAATACCCAAACCCTCGTGAGGAGAAGATCAATCTAGCAATACATCAGCAACTCATTAGGGAAGCTCAATCAATACTTGAGGGCCCACCTCCACCTATCCCTCGGGCCCCCACCTCTCTTAAGCCAACATTAGAAACCATACCAGAAGTGTCATCGAGTTGGGAAATGAAAAGTGAGCTGATCTCACAAGCTCATAGCGAGAAGTCTGCACCAATTGACACCCCATTGAAAGAAGGCATTCTGCCACCACCTAGTCTTGCCTTCCCATGCAATGATGAAGTTATTGATGCTAACGAGGACATGGCAAATGAGATGTGGGCAGCAGTTCATGAGAAAGTTAATGAGAATATGTCCTCTATTATTTCACCTCCATTCTCTGAAGTGGATTTTACCAGGGGCACAGAAAACAACTTTAGACGCCCAAGTACCCAGGAGGAAGTTCAAACAATTGTTTCTCCTAGAAGTAAGCATACAATGAAAACCTTACCATCTTATTTGGGAGAATATGAGAACTGTTCTCAAACCTTGAGGATACCCTCCATGCATAGAAGGTTGACAAAGGAGATGGATATGGGTATTGTGCAAGCTATTTTGTCAGCACCAGTGGCTTGTACCTTACCTTTGCTTGATTTGATAAAGCTTCGACCAGAGTTGTGGAATGATATTGCCACATGTTTGTCAGAGCAGGTATTGCTACAAAAGGGTCACCATCAATGTACTATACACCCTGAGACAAAGCATGTTATGCCAGTTCCTATCAACAAAGTAGGAAAATTTTGTGAGGACGATCAGGGAAATGCTACCCTCCCATTAGAAGTGCGAAAAGTAGCTTCAACTGCAATACTTGATAGTGGTGCAGGAGTGGGCATGGTGACAAGGTCCATTTGGGAAAAGTGGGGCAAACCAGTTATTAGGAGTACAAGGATGCGCTTGCAGCTAGCAGATGGAAGCTTAGAACATCCCATTGGGCTGCTAGAGAACATATTGGTCAGCACATGTGGGATTGAATATGAGCACACATTTACATTAGTGGATTTTGGAAAGCATCCAAACTATGAAGTGATATTGGGTAGACCATTCATGCAACAATTTCAAATGATTCAAGATTGGGGATACAATTATTTGTACCTTCGACATGATTCTGTCATCACAAGGGTCAACCTAAAGAATCACTCATATCATATGTAATGCGGTCTCCAATAGATGAGTTTGATTTGACTTCATCTGAGGGCTCAAGAGTTACATTGTCAGATGGGTGAGAAGATCTGTGGATGTGTGGAGCCTCATGTAAGGATTTCATTACTGAGATACTTAAGGGTAATCGAAGTGTATCAGATGAGGCATACATTCCACAACCCTTCCCTGAGCGCTTAATTGATCCCCTAGAATGGAGTCATGTCCTTGCAACTTTATCGACATGTGCTTTACCTAAGCCAATTCAATTTTGTGACTCAGATGGATATGACATTATTCCTATACGAATGGTACAACCACGTGACCTTCTAGATGATTTGTACTATGGGGATGCATCCACAACAGCACTGCATGTAGAGGAAGTCTCAGTGGAGGATTTAACACTCGAATCTGCTAATGATGCTGATAAGGAAGATGGATGGGACTCTGATTTTGATGATGATGTGATAATCCCCGAGGAAGAGTTAGGAAAGGCACGCCTACTCTTGAGAGGAAGGGAGGTTCAAGTAGAGATCCCTCGAAGCCAACCTAAACACAAATGCTGTAAGAGCCATAAGAGAATCCGTAAACAAGATGAGAGGGAACGACGTGAGAGAATACAAACAGAAGACGAGGAGTTTAAGAATGAACACTCTCGACCACCACCTCACGTCTCAAGAAAGAATGGATACCTATACTATGTCCAAGCACAAGATAGTATCAAAGACCAACTAAAACGATCAGATGGATTCCAACCAGGAGAAAAGCTAAAAATTGTTAGCAAAAATCGTAAAAAAAACAAAGAGACCAAAACAAAAACTCAAGTCTCAAACAGATTCAAAAGAGAGTGTCGGAAGTGCAAAGATAAAGGTTGAACAAAAAACTCTGATGCAAGATTGCAAAAGAGAGCTCAAAACCGCATGGTCTTCAATTAGTGATGACTCAAGTGGACAAGAACAAGGTCTCAATGTTCCCCCCCACAGTACACTCTTCAAGATTGGAAGATTGTTCTTCAATAGCCCATGCGACAAAAGTGATGACTCAAGTGGACAAGAACAAGGTCTCAATGTTCCCCCCAACTTCACACAGTACACTCTTCAAGATTGGAAGATTGTTCTTCAACAGCCCATGCGACAAAAGCTAAGCATGCCAGGGGTTTCATATGATGGTCCAGAAGATGCAAAAAAATTTGATATCGCTGAGCCAGGAAAAGAGCCTCGCTATGTGTGGATTGCCACCACACACTTGTCCTTAGATGAGGAGAAGTTATTAATTCAAACAATAAAGGAGTATCGCGATGTTTTTGCTTGGAGTTATAAAGACCTCAAAGGAGTTGATCCAAGCATATGTCAGCATACAATTCCATCGCGAGAGGATGCAAAGCCTTCCAAGCAACATCCTTATACTTACAATGAGAATTTTGCATGAAAGATAAAAGAAGAAATAGACAAGCTCTTAGAGGCAAAATGAGATTGAACACACTGAATGGGTATCCCCTATTGTAGTGGTGCCCAAGAAAAATGGATAGTTGTTGATTCCAAAGACTTTGCATTACTAGCAAGGCTTTTTCTTGATGAAGTTTATGGATCCTCTATGGAAAAATTCATAGAATTCTCAAAATGGAAAAATTGGGCCAAGCTTCTTTTGGAAATCACAACACCATCCTTCTTCTTTCTTGGACCCATGCCAAATCACTATGATAAGAAAGAAAATCAAGCCTGAAAGAAGACAAGAATGATTAGTATCAATGGTTATAAACCACTATACACGCACTCTAGACCGATACCAAAAGAAACAACAAATCACTACTACTAAAAGAACATAATAAACTACATGTACAAGAGTAAATTTTACGTTTTCTTCATGTTCCAAACATGAAAATATAATGAGAAACCATGGATGAGGTGTCTAAATTCATACCACACAATAGTAAATAAGGCCTGTCCCAAATTTATCAAAACTTAATTTCACAACCATAAATAGAAGTTATCAATGAAAGAATTAGTATTGTGGCCATTACTCCATGGAATAGGCAAACCACCATGGGGAAATACACCTAGCTTCGAAGAGTAGAAGAAAAATTAAGGAGAAAACAAAAAAAAGGCATTACCTAGCTGTACATGCAAATCCTGGGTAGCATAGATAAGACCATGCTCATCAATAGGGGTCATACGAATCCCACATGAATAAGGACAAGGTATCATCAAAAGCCATGGGGAGACAATGCTCACAAGCTTCTTCACACTAATCCCTTATTCAACACACCCTGAAGCAAGTGCATTCCATGAGACATCTCAAAGTCCAAGAATGGCCCAATAGGTGTAAGAAGCATTCTTTTCACGCAGAACTGACCCCAATGCTTCCAAGAATAGCCCTATGGCCATTCTTTTCATGTAATTTTAAATTAATAATGCCCCATAGCAACATTCAAGAATGCCCTTAGGGCATGCTATTATTTACGTAGTAGGACCATTCCTTATGGTGATATGCATGAAATTATCTTTTTTAGCTCTTGTGCATTGTTGTTTTATTTATTTTTGTGAATATGTTAGAACTATTTTTAAATTGTCTGACAAAAATCACTTTTGCATAGGAAAAGATGTCAAGCAAAAGATACCTTTCATTTCCCTCAAGCATTGACATGGCCAGCAGAGACTCAAAGGATTGGTACCTTGATCTCTATGACCTTCAGGGTGAAAAGCTACATCGGATCCATCTCTTCATTGAGATGGAAGACAGCAAGGAGTCTTTTGAGGGTAGGGGATAGGTCAAGGCAATCAATGTTTCTATGGTAGATTTGCATCAAGAAATCAAATACATTGATGTTGAGACCCGTGGGGATCTCACATAATTTGGAGCTCGTTTGCTCACTTTATAAGCATAAAACTCACTCATGGAAACCACCTCTAAGAGCCAAAGTGTGCTTACCTAAGTTTCCATAAAAGGGAGGGGGGAGAGAAAAAAGTAAAGTGTCCTTAAGATGGGGGGAAAGGGAAACTAAACTAGAGGGGGGAGATGGAGAGTTACCTCTTAAGTCTATTCACAATGGGGGGGGGGGAATAGTGTAGGACACGCCCTCACAAAACCATAAGGCAAGGGCTGGATGATGGAAGAAATTCTAAAGAGCCTACTTAGAGATGGGCTTCCTGTCAGATACAGGCCATCGGGTACAACCTTCGCTCTTAGAATGTTGGGTACATTAGGGAAAAAGGGAGCTCATTTTGGGGCCTTTTACGGTTTGGAAAAATAAGCTCTCAACCAATGAACAGAGGGCCAACGTAACGTTGGAAATTCACAAAAATAAAAGAAAATAGATAAAAATAATAATATTTTATGTAGGTACAAGCGTGCTACATTAATGTGGAGATTGGTTTTTTATTCTCACAAGATCTTTGGACATGACGATAGAATCTAGTCTGACATTTTCTCTGACAAGGGCCTTCCCACTTCCACCTCCCTTTGAACTTTGAATTGTTGTGCTGCCTTTCCTTCGAAAGGTCTACCATTCTACACCACTACCTCATTGTGCAGCAACCTCTTCTTTTCCAAAACTGCTCCCTTGATCCAGTTTGGCTTAGAGTAAGATGTTTCTTGTCAACTATCTGTCTGCCTACTTTCTCTTTCTTGAAACTTCACTTTGTTATCTTGTTTACATTACTTTGCTGTGGTTACAGATTCACAAGGTATCCATGGTGAATAAAAACTGTGGTCGTTCTTGTGGAAGACGCTCTATGGATGATAATGCTATGAAGGCAGAATTATACCACACATCCTTACCCCGTCGACCTGCTTCTTCTATTTCTTCGGTAGAGAATTCAAGTACAGTCAAAACGGAAGGAACTTGGGAAAGGTTTACTGTTTCGAAAGGAGCATGGGTGCTCATGCAACCTAGTAAAAGAAAGAGACCCCAAACAAAAAATATTTTCTTGGCATCATGGAAGGGAAGAGTACGAGATTTTAAAATCACCAGAGAAAAGCTATCGGTGAAAGAAGTTTTGATTCAGCATGTGTACATGCATAAAGAACTTGTCTTGCGAGACTATCCAAATGATCTTCCGCAACACAGGCCTAATTGTATATTTTTCTATTGTGGTTTTGTTCTTTATGAGGTGCATGGATTTTTCAGACAAAGCTTTCTTTCTTTACTTATTGATATTCTTGTGTTATTTTATTTCAGATTTATACCCTTCATCGTATGAGACATGGCAAAACATCGATTGTATTCTGGGATTTATAGATGTTTTGCATGGATCGATAGGAGAACAACAATACGAAGGTCGATGTGCAACAGAGCTAGCTCAATCCGGTATATTTTTTACTGATCATTTTTATCAGTTGCTGGACAATGCAAACACACATGGTGTGTTAAGAAAACAAGACCTTCCAGCATGGAATTCAGTGGATTGGCCTCTCCCACATTTTAGTGTTATAGAGGCATATAGAGCCAAGCTTTTCAAAGAAGTACAGAAAGCTCTGAGGCCCAATATTGCCACAAGGATAATAAAAATTTCTTTGTGCATGCCTCTCACAGTTTTTGTAGACTTGTTTAATGCCTTTCCAGTGAAGGTTTCAAAAACAATGTTCACAGTTAAAGCAACAAGTCTGGCATGCATGCCACAATTTTTGGATAAAGGTTGGGATAAGAAGACATGTAGTTCAGTGTTTTGTGAGGTTGTCCAACCTTCTATGCAACTGAAGTACATGGTTGCATCACAAAATTTCATTTTTTCTTTTTATTATAAGCGCAGTCGAATGCTAGGTACAAAACTAGTCCCAATGGATCAAGATGAAGATTCTTTTGGTGCAGAAAATAAACTTCTTGATATTGATGTTGTTGAGAATGGTGATGTGCTAGTCAATATCACATTAAGACAATGTTGCTCCCTAGCTCAATTGCACAATGACATTCTATTTGAGACAGAAGGTTCTATTTCAAAGGACTTTTTTATTTATCTACAACAATAAGAAGGTATACCATGTGACTTATCCTAGTCTCATTAAGCACTGCAATTAGTTTACTTTACCCTATTGTTTCATATTGCTTTTTTGCAGGTGCTCAAAAGAAGAGAGAGATCAATAAAATGCAAAGACATTGAAAATTTACAAATTGAGATAACACAGACTCCATAAACAAAGGTATTATATTCAGAAATGTAAAATTTTGTACAGAAGTGTTTAATTACATATGTAGAACATATTCTTGACAACAATTTTCTATTTATCTACAGGCTGATCTAGAGGCTGCTCTACATGGTCCAAGCTCACCGTATCATCTTTGTTTGGAGAATCTACTTTCTATTGCTCCATCTTGTCGTGTACAGTCTCTTGGTGCTGCTCCATTGTCTCCTCTACTGCCCCTGGAGCATCTATTTGCTGTTGCTCCATCATTTCCTCAATAACATCAGCAGCAGCAGCAGCAGGTCCTTGTTCTTGTGGCTTCTCCTCATCAGCACTAGGTCCTTGTTCTTGTGGCACCACATCTGCATCATCTGTGTCATCAAGGTGTATGACACCTTCTCGGACTTTAGAGCTCTCACCTAACTCGACAGTAGCTGGCACAATAGGTTTGGGGAAGGCATACTTCAAAAACTTCCAAATTATATCAGCTCTGAAACTATACACATAGCTCGAGTTGAAGCTATCTTCTCTCATCTGCAATGAGATATGATGATTTAGAACACTTTGTTCCAATATCAAATTTTTTGAAGCTAAATGAAAATTATTTTTTCTTACAAGCTCTGGCTGTCCTATCTCAAAATAGCTTGAAAGTATATATTTGGCACTTATCAGCACTCTCCAGCCACAGCTACTTGAATCATCTTGTTGTGGTGTCTGGATAGTTGGAAAGATACGTTAGAAACGGTTAATGTCTGAACAAAATAAAATTATTCAATAAGTTCAAAGGCATAGCATGAAATAGACATCAGTAGAGGGAACAACTTTCTACCTCTAAATCTATTGGCTCTATTGAATCCAAAAGATTGACATTAGGAGGACACTGATCCAATGCATCTAGAAGTCTTCTAATACAACTGCAATACATATAATTCAGTTAGTGTGCATTAAATCCAAATAATGAAGTTTAAAGTTAAAAATAGCACACAAACCACTCACAATTTAACCTCTCTGTGTGTGTTTCTAAGAGAGTTGAATAAAAAGCATTGCTTCTGCTGGATGTCAATAGAAGCAAAGCTCCAGTGGTCACTGCATAAGGAAAAAAGCATTAAGAAATCAAAGGCTACAAGAGTACTCAATCTTGAAGGAAAATCCCAAAAGAAGCAGCCACACACATACTTGTTATGGTATGGAAGTAGCAAAATATCAACATGATCAAAATCACAATGTCTGAACCAATTGGAAATATCCATGGGAGTTTCCTTTGGATCTCTTAACTTGAAGGAAATTGCAGGATCAATAATATAAACTGTATGCTGTACAGCATGGTTCAGCCAGCTTCTCATCATGCTACATTGGACAAAACAATAATTAAGGTAAGGTGTAAGGGAGGAGGTACAATAAGGATTGTTTTGCAAACAAATGTAAAATAAAAGACACTTACTAGAGCATTGCAAGAATGATAGTATCTGAGCAATACTCATTCTTATGAGCCAACGCTGCCAAGCATGCTTTTGTCAAGTCAAAATTATTCTCTGAAAAATCATCTTCAATATGGACAACTATGTTATGGCCCAGCTCGTGCAACCTTCTCTGTATCTGTAGCTCCATCTGTACAGTCTCCACATCTATAGCAGATTTGGATTCCTCTATTTGCTGCTTCAGTGACTCCTCATAGGCAGCTTTCCCTCTGGTGCTCATTGAGTGGGTCACTTCAACAACCTTCACCTTATCTGCCTTCAATTTCCTTGTAGGTGGAATTAATAATATATCTCTCATTTTAATGTCCTGCCATTCCACAGGATGGACCAGCTTGTCATACCTCCACCTCACTCTGGACAATGTGTTGAAGTCCTTGGCCATCAGAGTTACCCTGTGAGCATGGGCTGCTACAAGCATTGCATCTTCAAAGTACTTCTCCAAGTAATCCTCTGCCATTTCCTGTAAGGAAAGAATGGCAGTCCTGTTCCACCTGAAACCAAGGTGCCAGCTATCACAAATTTCTCTCACTAGCCTCTGAAAAGGTGCCTTGGGGATTGCAAAGCCTATAGCTTTTTGCTGTTTCCTGATCTCCTTTAGCACACCAGCAGAATGCTTTAACCTCTTGGACTTTTGCTGCAGCATGCTCATTGGCTTCCCCTTCCTGCCATGTGCAACTCTTCCTTTTGTAGGCACACTAGATTCCTTGACATCAGCCCCAGCTGCTGCTGCTGCAAGCCCTGGCCCCTTGCCAGACCTCCTTGCAGTTACCTTGGTTCTTGCCATCACTCTGAAAAGGTCCATACAAAGCAATAGAAAAAGATTAGAAACATGGAGAACATAGAATGATAAAAGAAGGTGATGACAAATTGGATAAAGCAAAATTGAACAATTTGCAACAAAACGCGATTATGATGATTTGAAATTTTTAACAGCTCAAAATCGCGTTTTTCTGCAAATACTTGAAACAACATGCTATTGCATACCTATGATGAATTCTCTATCTTTTCAACTATGTATTGAGTTTATAGAAGAACTATGCAGCCTTGAATACCCTAGAAAGTTACAAAATCACAATGAAATGGGTGGATGAAGAAGCATTTTAAAATTTGCAACAAAATGCGATTTGGACTATTTTGAGATTTCTAAAATGCCCTCCTCGCGTTTTGCTGCAAATTCTAGAGACAACATACTTCAGCATGCCTTTAGTCATTTCAGTGTGTATGCAGCTTGGTGCAACATGGATTGAGCCTATGGACATGAAGAAGTGATCAAACTCTCATTCAACAGGCCCAAATAAAAAGTCTTCCTGCTTCTACATGCAGTGGAGAAAATCTAAAAAATGCATATAATATTTATCATAATGTGTAACCTACATCACATCAATCAATTCCTTACCCTAATATACTATTAAACAAGAAGAAAAGGAAAAGATTTTCTTACTAACCTGGAAGCTATCTGCAAGTGTGCTGTGCTGATGATGAGTATCCTGTGCTGGTTATGAACCACTGCTGCTGGTCTGGATGCTGATGGTGTAGAGTAGGGAGGTAGAGATGCAAGAGAACTGAGTTAGGAGAGTAGATTATTACAAAATACAAATAAAGGAGTTATTAAATACCACACGTGTGAAATATAGTCATTTTTTAACACGTGTGGGTCCCACCAGATCTTTTGGAATTTGAAATTTATGGGTCACTTTTTGCCTTGGAAATTGTGCCAATCATGATTGCATAATTAGATCCATTAACACTTTTCCCTCCCCGTATTCCATCCCTGCCAGCACCCTCCCATCATCCTTTTCTTTCCCACTTTGATCACTTTCCACCCAACACACTCCATCCACTCTACAACCTGTCTGCAGACTACTACCATTACCAGATCTCCAGGTTACCAGTGCTACAGCTCAGTTTTGGAAGAGAGCAGGAGAATCTCCAAGGCTATTCCAACAGTATGGAAGAGGAAAAGAAAGGTCAGAGATCTATACCCTTTCCAATGTTTTTTGATATATATTTCTTCCATCTGTAGAATTCTTGAATCTCAGTGCCTAGAAATCTAGCAGATCACCCTAGGATTTGATTAGAGATGGATATGAGTAGGATTTAGAATTTTGCAACAAAATGCGATTATAGTAGTTTACATTTTCCAAATGCTCCAAATCGCGTTTTCTTGCAAATTCTGATATCTGTTTTAGTTTTTATTTTTTCCTCCTTCTTTTAATCTCTGTTGCCCTGGGGAATTCCTCCTGGTATCATTTACTGTCCTAAACATTGTGAGATATCCCTAGCATTTGATTGGAAATGGATGTCAATAGAAATTTAGAATTTGCAACAAAATGCGAGGAGAGCACTTTACATTTTTCAAAGGGATCTGCATCGCGTTTTGTTGCAAAGTCTTGTGTCTCTTTTGGTTTTTACTCTTTGCTCATTATTTTGCTTTCTATGTCCATGGAGATGTCTTTCTTGATGATGAGAAATGTTTTTGCTTTGGAACAGTTGATCCTCAGGCCCCTCCTTTCAAGAGGAAGCTGGACTTTTCTGTTGCTATACTCAGACCACAGCAATCACCAGGTGATTCATGTGTGCTTATGAAGAGTTTTGTTTGGTGATATCCTATACATTATCTGATTGCATATGTGAGCATATAGAATTCATGTTATATAAATTTTAGTTCAGGCAAAAGCAAGAGACTAGAGCAGAAAGGTGAGTCTTCCCTTTCAAAACAAAGGGAACCAGAAGAGGACAAATCTCCAGATTTGCTCCTATTTGACTTTCTTCACAGGTGCAAGGCTCAAAGGAACTTCCACATATACCACAGTATTTTCAACAGGGAGTTCACTATGAGCTCTCTTTTGGACCATCACAGAGATTTCCTTGCAGACCATTGGGATACCTTCAAACAACTGACAGAGGCAGGAAGGATTGTGGAAGGTGAAAAGGTTTTTGTGCATTTAAATCATATTGTCTCCATTGACAAGCTGAGGTACCATGTGAATAGAAGGTTTGACAGCCTGCCTGATGAATATAAATTCAGCTGTAACTTGCACACCGGAAAGTGTAGAGTGCTTGAGGAAAACATGGCATTCCTTATGTACATTGTCTTTCAACAGCAATCTCTAGAAGAGCAAGGGCAGGAGACTGAAGAAGAAGATATATCTGTAGAGCGGAGGTAAAAGAGGATATTCCTATGGCAACAGATATGGCAGAGCAGGAAGAAGATATCAACCTCGAGGATGAGGGGCTGCAAGTGGCTGCTCTTGACCTTGTTCAACTGAGGACTGAAACTCTTAGGGCAGCACAGCCAGTTGAAGATTTTGATGTTCAGAGCAGCAACTATGCAGTGCCCATGCTTCCAGGTGTCTTTATTGGTGGTAAAGATTATGTTTTCCTCCATGATATAGAGTGTATGTTCAATTTGAGGGAGGACTATGCCATTTCCCTTATTGCCCAGGCTTCAAGGCTTGACAAGGAGGTTGGCATAGAGGATGACCATTCACTGCTAGCTTTGGAAACAACCTTTGATCCTGCAGAGGCCCTTACTATTTGTTTCAAAGAGGCTGAAAGTTTCCAAGAGCCAGATGAAGCTGCTTTCCAGCTCACCCAGGAAGCTATGAATCTCTCATCACTTCATAAGGAAAAACTTAAAGAAGAGGCTGGACTGGAGGGGAGAGGAATAAATCTTTGGAAAGTTGAACTTCTTGTTGCTGATGAAAATGAGAGGGTATGATATTATTACTTCAAATCAACTACTTTATGTTGTGTTTAAATGTTTTGTAGTTATGTATCATTGTCTCACTATAATCTTTTGATACATGGCAGCTACAAATTGAGGATGACACATTCCTCCAGAGATCAAGTGGAAGCAGGCCGGCTGGGTTTGGCAAAATGTCAAGCCTAGCTCATTATATTCATGATCTAGGCAATGCTAAGATCTTGATTTACCATAGGCAGTTGAGCAACAATGGAGAAGCCATTGTTTACTTCTTTAAATGTTTGTCTAGGGTTTTAGGTGGACATGATCTTCCATGGCAAAAGGAAAAGATCATTTTAATAGAGAGGTTGTCCGCCATAGATATATTTGGGGATTATGTGAATAAGCAGGCCTCTAGGGCCTCTTACTTTTTGTCTTACACTTCTTATGCATTAGCATGTGGTGTTAAGGAGCCCAAATGTCTAGAGGGCTATGGAAAACATAAGCTCATAAGGTTTCGAGAGCCACCCATGATTGCATCAGGCCACACAATCCAAGAAGAAGAACACGTGGAGATAGCTGAAGACAAGGATACCCCTCTCAGACAAGCAACAGAGGCAAGCATTGATAAACAGAAAGTCGACATCAAGCCAATAAGGAAGAAAAAGAGTCCAATCAAGTTCAAAAAGAGAGTTCCGACTCGCAAGCCTTGGGAGTAATAGGATTTAGTCATCAAATATAGCACAAACATTATGTTGAAGTTGAACTGATTTGTACAAAGTCTTTGATCCTCATCAGTTCCTTGTCCGTACGAACGATCAGTACCCTTTTGCATTTGTCCCATCACCGTACGACACTTCAGTACTCTTCCCACACTCAAAAGCTTCTAAAAGTGTTTGGCACTCAGTACTTTATTGGTAAGGATCAACAGTATGTCTAGCATAATTAAGTAGTATTGATTGAATTTTTTGTGTGTTAATATATGGATGTATTGATGCTTGTTAATATAGATCACATGTTTCACAAAAGACTTACTTTTGATGGAGTCTCAAAACATATAGGCATTACACCAAGAGTCACTTGTTCCACAGAATAAAAATCTATTGATTGAGTTTGAAAACATGTGGACATAACACCAATAAGTTACAAACTGCTATTCATGTTTACTTGTCCATTTATGGTTTCTAAATATCTTCGAATCCCTCCACTGTCTATGTCTCTCTGCTGCCATTGAATTGTCCAAAGTTTGTCTTCGTCTTTGCTTTTGGGCTAGAATAAAAGCAAGCTTGACTTTGGAGCTAGCAGCTTTTCTTTTAGCATGCAGCCTTTGTAGAATGCCTCGGTAAAACCATTGGAAGACTTCCTTCAGACTATTTGCCTTTTGACTCCCTCCATAGTGTTGTGTGTGTCTGAAAAATGCATTACGTGCCATGTAGTGAGACTTCTCCATGCCTTGGGTAGACCAAATTGCTGGGCATCCATACTTTTTGACAAAATAGGGAAGGTGGTTGTAGATGATATGCTGTTTTCACAAAGACATAAGAATGCATAGTAAGTTATAAAAGAAAAGAGGATCACACTTAAGTAAAAGAAGAAGACATCACTTTACCATGTAGTGAGTTATATTGCAGGCTGTCCATGCGTCTTTCATTGACTTCCCAAAATGTTTTATTACCTCTTCAAAGTTCTTGTAATCACTCTTTGTCCATGTTACATTGTCACAGAACATGAAGAGTTGATCAAGAGACCTCCACACCTCTGCCTTCACATTTCGTGCTTCCCCATCTGCCTCATGATCTTTCACGGCATTATGGACTTGCTTCCACAATCCATAACTAATCCTTGAAACTGTTCTACCTTGCCTTACTTGCTTACTATTGTGTTTGGGTCGAGACAAGAATCTTCTTGCCTTAACACCACCAATAGAGGGCTCGATTGGTACCTCCTTGCCATTGGTAGACTTTTTAAAATCCTTTGTGATATGAACATCACCTCCATGCAGACCTATATCGGATAACACTTTTTCCAATGCATGAAGAGCATCCTTTCTATTTCTTTCAGGACGGAGTTTCCAAGCAAATCCAATATACAAAAATACCAATTTCTCAATAATTCGACATAGAGCATGCAATGTGCATATGTGAACATTACATAGTGGAATGTCAAGAATGGCCTTGAAGTCAGGGTCAACTTTATCTCTATTAGGTGCTCTCTTCCACCATTTAGAATCCATTACTTGCGCTGATTCTTTGCAGTAAAGACAAGGAGACTTTGAGTTACCTCCTTTACTAACGTTATACATGCACTTAAGTGTTTTAAGATCCCCCGCCATGTGCCACTCTACTTGAAAATCACCTTTTCCTGCAACATGGAGATTCTCTCCTTGCACCTGTCTTTTAATTATTCTTGGTATTTTCGTGTGGTGAAACACCCAATCTAGTGTTTCATGGTCTTCTGTCTTTACCTGTGATTATACAAAACAAAAGTCTTACTATAAAAGATTTGAAAACATTGACTAAAATCAAGTACGAAATAAAAAATGATCATACCTGGAATGAGCCCAACCACCATATGTGTTTCTCCGACTGCACACTAAAATACTTCGAACTCGCTTCATTCAATGATGTATCAAGTGCTCCATTCATCAATGTGATAGTAATCCTTTCCATTTTCTTTTCCTTTACAACCTCACACTCATCCAGTTTGATAACAAATTTCAAAATGCCTTTGCACTCTTCAAATGTTATTCTATAAAACTCGACCATTCTTCTTTGAAGTTGTTGTAGATCTACAAATATATTGTTCCAAGGGTCATACACAGTGGTTCCTTTAGCACCATGAAATATTTCTTCAATATGGATATATGGTCCAATAAACTCATCTATACTTTCATTCAAATGACCTCTTATCTTCCACACTGTTGCTGGATTTGGCAGTAGAACTCGTTTAATCCTTTGATCTCTCAAAGTTGAGGATATCGCATGGAAAATCGAACTATATCCCTTCCTGCTAACTCCACTAACATCAAGAGCCTCTTGGATTGTAGTACCATCAACTTGATTATTGGATATAAAGTCCTCTACAACATTGCGTTTGATTGTTTTGTATTTTTTTTCTTCAATCAAACCTTTTGCTACACCACAAGAAAGCAATCCTTTCATTTGCTTAACTGGAAGAAGGTTGGGATCCATATTTTCTTTTGCAGGCTCCAATAATTTCCTATAGTAACAATATAGTAACAACACAATATGCCTATATTATTCAACACTTCCAATCCTGTTTTGCATTAATGGACAAAATACATATAGTCATTTGAGAGCATTTTTGAGTTTAAAAAATAAAAAATTACAAACTAACCTTGCTTCCTGAATTCTTCGCTTGCATCCACCAGTCCCAGCCTTCAAATTTGCAATGTTTTTAATCTTCCTACTTCGTTGTCTGTCTCCAAGCATGGTTCTCTTCCTTCTTGATCTTGTTAACTCTTTTTTACTCTTTGAATGCTCCTCAATTTCATTCTGCAACTGCTGCTCCAATTTTGCACGAATAGCTATCTCTTGAATCCTGGCTCCCTTTTCTTGTAGGTACATTGTTTTATATGTTTCTGCAAATGCAGACTGTGCTGAAATATAACCAAGAAGTCCATTTTGTCCATCGCCCGCAAACCTCAATAGTGTGGTTGGATTGACAAATGGAGGTGTAGAGTTTTGTACTAGACATTTTGGATATATACTTCCATCACACTATAAGTCAATATGTTGGAGCCCTTCTCTTCTCATATTTTCCCGTTGTTGAGCATTTAGCACCGCATCCTTTCGTCTTTTTTGTGCTGGAGCATATTGTTCTTCTAAGTCGATGTGAAGATGATATAATCGCTTCTTCTGAGATTGTACTTCACTAGTATCGGCCATTTTTGTGCTTCTGAGGTTGCAAAGTTGGCTTGTCAATCTCATAGTCTTTTTGTAACATGAATTGTGGAAGTGTGGCGGTATCCATACAATCATTAAGTTCAGTGATGGATTCTTTATGAGAGGCCTGCACACGTCGTCAAAAGAGATGCGAAATCTTCGAGAAACAAAAAAAATTAAGGAGATATTTAATGCAAAATCGTGTTAGTTAGACAAAAGATTATCTTATTCTTTTCTGAACTGACAGTTCAGTGGTCCTTACTGACAGTTCTGAGCCAGGTTTCCATATTTTATTATTTTTGAGATCTTTTAGGAGAGAAATAAATCGAAAAATAGTGAATTTCTTACAGGGCCCCAAAATGAGCTCCGTTTTTCCCTAATGTCGGCCATGGAGGGCTACTAGGGGTTGGTAAGGATGCAAGTGCAAGGAAAGAGAGAGAAAAGTGCAGTGCAAAGGACGATGTATGGTGAAAGTACATTGGTTTGTGGCTGCTTGAGTTTGGGGAAAGGGATGTGCCTGTATGCAGGCCAAAAGTGAGGCCAAAGGTGAGGTACGCATGTACCTTTCGGGTCAGTGGTCACATGGGTGTCCACATGGCAGCTAGTGGAGACCATACGCTAGGGCAGCCGGTCTTTGGTCCTTATGCGAATGTTGTATGGGTTTTGGCCGAGTATGTGTATATCTTTTTAGGGTGGGGACCCTTTTTTTGGCATGCCAGCCTTGATATGCATGCCGACACGCCTGGCGGCTGTGAAATGTTTTTCGGTGAAATTGTCCGATGTGTTTCCCTAGTTGTAGGAGTGCACTCTGTTTGTCAATCGGAAACCCGAACATGCATTTATTAGGGTCAAAAATTTTTCGTACTTTAACTAAAAATAACTAAACATTTACGTAGAGGCTTATTCCACTGTTTGTTTTTAGTGCTATAAAATCCTATAGTAGGGTAAAATCGCACATAGATTCCAAATTTGGACTCATAATTTTAAGATTCCAAGTGTAAATAGACCAATTATTAAAATTAATTATTTTTACTCTATAAAAAGACCATAAAATCCTTTATTAAATGGACATATATTATTATTGAAGATGGGCATGTTACAATGCTTGAACCCCAAATGCTTTCCTCTCACACAAGCTCTTAGGAAGAGGAATGAAGAGCGAGTGAGGGTTGAGAAAACCTGCACTACCTAACACCCTAATCAATGAAATGAACTAAGAAATAAGAAACCACAAACAATCTCAATGAAAGCACTATATACATCCCTTGACATAGCCCTCTATCCAAAACCATGAACAATTCCAAGGATATGACTAAGGGCTCACTCACACAAAGAGTGCTCTCACCATTCCACATGCAAGGAGCCAAGGAAAAGATGGTTACACTCTCCCCATCTTCCTGTATGAAAGATGCAAACCCTTAAGCACATAAACCTCCCTCTTGCTCAAGATCAGGCTCACACTCTCACTCAAGGACAATACACAAGAGAGGATTCCAACTCTAGAGTAGAGGGGAATCAACTCTCTGTCACCCATGCTCTTATTATAAGGAAAAAACAATGCTATCCATATGCCACATGGTAAGCATAGAAGAGACACAAAATACAACCAATAATGTGTGGGCAATCCCATAATCCCCATTATCTAAGGCAAATACCTTAGGCTATGTGCACCAAATAAATAATACAATGTGTGCAATGTGCACATACACCTATAGTGGTCAATGAAGCTCAATGTTGGCCTAGGTGCTAACATATATTGATCTTGGGACTGCCATGGCTTTAAGAGGTCAAAGATAACTTCAAGACAATGGCCCTTTCCTCACAGAGACCTTTTCACTTACACTAGCATCAACAACAAGGCATATAGGAGAGAAGAGGAGGCATACACACTCTCACATCCACACACAAGAATAGCACTACAAGAGGCAAGAGAGAATAAATATAGAGATCACAAGCACAAGAGTTAAGAGCTTAGTTATTAGTCTAACCCAAAAGAATTTCCCTTTCTCATTAGACAAGTTCAATCTCACTAATGTCTGGGTGCCCAAGTAGACATTAGTCTAATATAGATAAAATAATGTGGGTTCATGGGATGCCAGCTTAACATAGATCCTTTCCATCCCTTAGGTTACAACTTTATTTCTACAACATAATAAAGTTAATCCTTTCTAGCTTAGGCAAGCTTTCACATATGGGGTATGCTACCTTCGGTCCATAGCTACTCCATAACTTGCATGACCTTGATTTCTTAGGCTTGTTTTGCTTCATTCATTCTTTGTTACTTGATTATGGATCCTTATTTCTTATTTAGCCCAAGTGTGAAAGTGAAGTTGGACACCCAACAGAGGGTTAACATTCTCTCCTCCTAGGTCTAGGTATGTCCTTAGGCCTAGGGAGGTCTCAATATGGTGAGGTTAAAGAATATTGGAGGGTTTGTTGTTAGAGGGAAAGGATACTAATGTGAAAATGCATATGCTTAGGTGGAAAACAAATAAGGGTACTTAATGCACTCACTAGCAGAAGACTAACCAAGTCGAGTGTATTGTGTTGTAGGGAACTTGGTTGGGAACTTGCTAGTGAGTGCTTAACGTACTCAGTAGTACAAGACTAGCCAAGTCGAGTGCACTATTCTTTCTTATGTCATTGGGAACATGCATGCTTACCAATGGTTGAGTACACTTACCTTTGTCATGTTGTGCTTAGTGCACTCACACAAGCATAAGACTAACCAAGTCAACACCTTTATCATGTTGTTAGGAACTTGGTTTGGATCTCCTTGGACATGAAATCTTGGGAATGAGGCAACCACATTGTAGGAAGCTAGCACTTGAAAAGACCATGCCTCTCATTGTCACCACATGAGTTGTCTATGCAGAGATAAAAATTGGTCATCCTAAAGTTCCATGCATGGAAGTTATTCTTGTCATTTTAGAAACTTTCTTGGGATTTTAGACATGCAATATTCAAAAAGAGGCAACCACATTGTAGGAAGCTAGCACTTGCAAATACCAAGCCTCCCATTGTCACCACATGAGTTGTCTATATGCTAAGCTGAAAATTGGTCATCCTGAAGTTCCATGCATGGCAGTTATTCTTGTCTAGCTTCTCGCTCACAATCAATGACAAGCTATCAGACATCTTTACTTGCAAGACACTTTTAACAACTTCTTCACTTACAGTAACTTATAAACTCCGACAACAACAATCACACAATACTATAAACATATAATGATTCCCTTGTATGTGAAGTAGTGACATACACCATTAGGGCCAAAAATGAAAAAAAGGGTCATGTAAGGATTGGATTAGTTTTCTTAATCAAAGTAATTTAACTAAAATAATAGAGACAATCCATCACATATCTATAGTGTCTTTAATTCACCTATACTTGGCAGTTATCTTACCTACTTTAGTAAACTCTTGAATGTTTTCTAAAATAAGCTTATTTCAAATATTTGAATCCATACCATACTTCTCTCTTTCCATAGGGCATGACGTGAGTTTTTCTCTCTTTTTACTTTTATTGTCTTTTTGTCCCTCCCTACTATCTCTTTCTTTTTCTTTTAATCTTCATTATTTTTTGTTCAATACTACTTTCTTTCCTCTTCCTGGTATGGTGACTATGATAAGCAATCAGGTATCACTGGTGATGTTTTGGTAGATGTGTCAATGGAGGAGCCAAATCTAGGAGGTTCTCACTATAACACTACCCCCCCTTAGCGATGGGCTTGAATTGATGGGGTTTTTCAAGGATGTCAATTATGCGATCACGAACATTGTACAAAGGACACATTTTAAAGCTGAAAAAACCTTATCGCAATGACCCTCGTATATATTGTCTCATAAGCAACGTGTAAATATGCATCATATAAACGATGTCTGAAATGACACTTATAAACATCAAGGCATTGCTTAAGCGACATTAATAATGTAGGCGACACTTAAAGCGATGCCCCAAAATTTTTTAAAAAACCAAACAGATGGCTTTCGTGAACTCGCAGGAGTCAAAGTCCTGCTACTCAACAAGTTCTTGTATCAACGTCAACATCTCTCTAGGAACTTGGAAGTCCTATCCATGTGCTTATGAAATCCTCTTACCACCTTTAATCCTTGATTACTCAATAGCATCAACAACCAAGTGCACCCTAAAGCAATATTCGCAAAACAATTGAATAAAAGATTGAAAGGATGGCTTAAAAAAGCTTACACAAGCCTCCGTGAAGTCTAGGAATGACTTGCAATAGGAACGGGGCATTTCCATAAAGCCTAAATCTTTACCCCCTAGAACATCTCCACTCCTTGAAAATTATTCACATCTATATGCAAAGGGAATTGTACATTTATACACATTTATAGAGAATATACACATAAATTATTCACGTGTATATGCGAAGGGAATTGTACATCTATACATATGTATAGGAAATATACACAAAAACTAACCCCCCATAGGCCTTAAAAAAAAGGAAAAAATAAAAAAGAGAGAGAGGAGTACAGTAACAATAGAACAAGAGAGTTAACAATCTCAATGTATCACTACAATAAAAAGAGGGGTTAGTGATGGTTATAGTGTGACTTTTATAAAAGGATTTAAAAAAGTGTGACTTTTATAAAAGGATTTAGAAAAGTGTCGGGGTGTAAGCGTAGCTATAAGAGCCACTATAACTATCACTATTTTTTCGATGCTATAACTGTCGATATATCCCATGCTATTTTGTCGCTCACGATGGAGCTATTAAAAAACATCAGCATCACTATTTTTGTTGCTTAGTGGTGCTCACATAAAACCATTAGTGTCGCTATTTTTGCCGCTCAGCAGTGTCATTGATAAAAAAATTAGTGTCGCTATTTGCACCAAATCAGCGATGCCCACTAATATAAAAAAAATTATCATTACTACTTCCGTTGCTCATCGGCATTGTGAAAAACAATTTGGGGCTGATTCTAATTTGTACAAATGGACATATTGACATATGAAAATACATTTGAAACATAGTTACTCCCAAAATGTTAATTGTATTAAATCCCAAACATTATAAAAGGCGAGTTACATCCAAAACGCCATTGTTAATGGCGCTCGCCATCAATAGAAAAGCATACTTGAAAAATAGAGATAAAATACTATTGCACAGACAACATACACAAGACGATGATACTCGAAAAACATACATACATTATTCATAACACTCTATCCTTATAGAGATGGATGCCAAAGAGTTATAATACTTCATTACAACAGATACAATGCTTCAATTACGACGCTTCACACTTCAGTGCTTTCACACTTAGGCAGATAGGTGGATATTTGGATAACCAAAGTTGGACAGTCGATAATTGGAGTTGGACATTTGAATAACACTTGGCACACCCGGTGGTTTGGATAGAAAATCCAAGACTCGAACCCACCAAGCAACTACTCGACATCACTGAAATCATCGTCACCGGCTCCATCATTTGTAGCTTGTCCACCCACGCGGTGCCTCCAGCAACAGTGGCACCTCCAACAGTAGGTCCAACAGGTTGAAGAGGTTGTAGAGGAGCCCAAGCTAAAGCATGTTGATTAATGTAGGCCCCCAATCTTTGGTAGTCGACTGGTTCCACTTAGATAGCTGTGGAAGCCATCTGCGCGAGCCGCTAAATGAATACACATCCCTGTCGGATTACCCGAATGTGGTTATTAAGTTGCTGTCCAAATGTCCTTTTTGTAGAGTTATAAACCGTTGATATAGATCATCAAACTCACTCTCCAAATGATTTAGGTCTATTGTCAGCTGTGTCTATTGCGTTCTAGCTTCTTACTGTGTGGAATTGCCTTTTCAGCCTACAGTTGTGCATGGAAAAAAGAATGGCCCTAGGGCCATTCTTGCAAGAATAGTCCTAGGAAGAATGGCCCTAGGACTATTCTTAGATGCACCCATGGTCCCTTGGGCCATTCCTGATGCCCCCATGGCCACTATTTCATGCACTACGATGCATTTTAAAGTACAACAATGGATATATAAGGCGTTGGGGTCATGTAGGAATAGTCCTTACACCTATCGTGCATGAAAAGAGTAGGCCTAGGGAATTCTTGGATGCCCCATGGCCATCCCAAAAATGACCTTAAGGCCTTGGGGTCATGCAAGAATGGCCCTAGGGCCATTCTTCCTCATAATGTGCATGGAAAAGAATGGCCCTAGGGCCATTCTTGCAAGAATGATCCTAGGAAGAATGGCCCTAGGACCGTTCTTAGATGCACCCATGGCCCCTTGGGCCATTCTTGGATCCCCCGCCGATGGCCACTATTTCATGCATTGTGATGTATTTTAAAGTACAACGGTGGATATTTGAGGCCTTGGGATCATGTAGGAATGTTCCTTACACCTTGCGTGCATGAAAAGAATGGCCCTAGGGCCATTCTTGGATGACCCATGGACATCCCGAAATGACCTTGAGGCCTTGGGGTCATGCAAGAATGGCCCTTAGGATGTTCTTCCACCTGTTGTGCATGAGACAAATGGCCCTAGGGCCATTCTTGGGGATGCCCCATGACCATTCCAAAATGACCTTGAGGCCCTTGGGTCATGCAATAATGGCCTTGCATGAAAAGAATGGCCATATGACCATTCTTGCCCCCATATGACCATTCTTGGATGCCCCCATATCCATCCCAAATGCCCTTGGGCAGTGGGGTCATGCAAGAATGGCCCTAGGTCCATTCTTCCACCTTTTGTGCATAAAAAGTGGCCATCCTCAGATGTCCCATGGTCATCCCAAAATGATCTTGAGGCCTTGGGGTATTGCAAGAACGGCCCTAAGACTATTCTTCCACATGGTGTGTATGAAAAGAATGGCCCTATGGCTATTCTTGGTGCCTCCATATCCATCCCAAAATGACCTTGAAGCCTTGGGGTCATGCAAGCATGGCCCTAGGGGCATTCTTCCACCTGTTGTGCATAAAAAGAGGCCATCCAAAATGACCTTGGGGCCTTGGGGTCATGCAAGAATGGCCTTTGGGGTCATTCTTCCACCTATTGTGCATAAAACTAATGGCCCTAGGGCCATTCTTGGATGCCCCATGGCCATCCCAAAAATGACCTTGAGACCTTGGGTTCATACAAGAATGGCCCCAGGGCCATTCTTCCTCATGTTGTGCGTGAAAAAGAATGGCCCTAGGGCCCTTCTTGGATGCACCCATGGTCCTTGGGCCATGCTTGGATGTCCCCATGGCCACAATTTCATGCAATGTGATGCATTTTAAAGTAAAACGGTTGATATACGAGGTCTTGGGGTCATGTAGGAATGGTCCTTACACCTATCGTGCATGAAAAGAATGGCCCTAAGGCAATTCTTTGATGCCCCATGGGGCAATTCTTTGATGCCCCCCCATGGCCATCCCAAAAATGACCTTGCGGCCTTGGGGTCATGCAAGAATGGCACCAGGGCCACTCTATCTCATGTTGTGCATGGAAAAGCATGGCCCTAGGGCCATTCTTGCAAGAATTGTCCTAGGAAGAATGGCCCTAGGACCATTCTTGGATGCACCCATGGCCCCATGGACCATTCTTGGATGCTCCCATGGCCATTATTTCATGCACTGTGATGCAGTTGAAAGTACAATGATGGATATATAAGGCCTTGGGGTCATGTAGGAATGGTCCTTACACCTATCGTGCATGAAGAGAATGGCCCTAGGGCAATTCTTGGATGCCCCATGGCCATCCCAAAAATAACCTTGAGGACTTGGGGTCATGTAACAATGGCCCCAGTACCATTCTATGCAAGAATGGCCTTTGGGGTCATTCTTCCACCTGTTGTGCATTAAAGGAATGGCCCGAGGGCCATTCTTGGATGCCCCATGGCCATCCCAAAAATTACCTTGAGGCATTGGGGTCATGCAAGAATGGCCCTAGGGCCATTCTTCCTCATTTTGTGCATGAACACAATGGCCCTAGGGCAATTCTTGCAAGAATGGCCTCAGGAACATTCTTGGATGTACCCATGGCCACTATTTCATGCACTATGATGCATTTTAAAGTAAAACGGTGGATATTTTAGGCCTTCGGGTCATGTAAGAATGGTCCTTACACCTGTTATACATGAAAAGAATGGCCCTAGGGCCATTCTTGGATGCCCCCATGGCCAACCCTGACCATGAGGCCTTGGGGTCATGCAGGAATGGCCCTAGGGCCATTCTTCCACCTCTTGTGCATGGAAATAATGACCATTTGGCCATTCTTGGATGTCCCCATGGCCATTATATCACGCTCTTGGATGCATTTCAAAGTAAAACAGTGGATATTTGAGGTCTTGGGGTCATGCAAGAATGGCACTTACACCTGTTGTGCATGAAAAGAAATGCCCTTCTGACATTCTTGGATGCCCCAATGGCCATTCCAAAATGACCTTGAGGCCTTGGGGTCATGCAAGAATGGCGCTAGGGTCATTTGTCCACTTGTTGTGGATGAAAATAATGGTCCTATGGCCATTATTGGATGAAAATAATGGCCCAATAGCCCCGTTGGCCACTATTTCATGCACTATGATGCATTATAGAAGGCACATACAAGACATTTGCCATAGATTTTGTTTCACCATTGTGCATAACCAATGGTACACTTCCAACATGTAATGGCATGTTGGGTATCATCTCCTGTCTCCACTAGCCTTTCACATCCATAGGCTTCATATTCTTAAACCATTCGCCATGACAAGTCATATGGTTTGATGCTCTAGAGTCCATATACCAAGTGTCAATAGACAGGTAATGCAAAACTTTGTATGCTCTCTCTGACCACTATTTATGAGCTGCTACAACCTATTGTTGTGTAACGTGTCGGGGTAGTTCCAGCTCTGGCTCTGCACCTGTAACAAGGTTCCAAAATCCTTTTCCTTTTAGAAAGCTTTTAATCCTGTACTTCCATGCATGGAAGTTCTTTCTATCCAACTTCTCACCCACAATCTGTACTGGGTTGTCTGACATATTTGCTCAATGCAAATGCACCTTCCACACTCTTCCAATTCTGTAAATGAGCCTTCCTTAGCTCAACCACACTCTAATAAGTGTTCCAGATACTCCAAAGTACTCAACGAACTTCACTATTGATGTAGAAAATCACTCTAATTGCATTCAAATTGAACTGGCATACGTAGTCCAAAGTACCTTGATTTGGCGCACTTTCCAAGGCTTCAAATTGGAATGTAGTAGTTCAATCAAGTGTGGATAACTTGCATTGACACCTAAACAAGCTCAATGTTTCATATTAACACCTACCAAGGTGTGTACATACCAAAAATATCAAATCCCCTTCTCTGTTTTGAGAAAAACCAGTAAAACTAGTAAAAACCGGTAGAAAAGTGCTCTAATTTCTTCTATTCTTGTCTAAATTGAGAGACTAGGCATTCATTAGCTTAGCAATAATATCTACTATCTCCATGTAAAAGGAATTAGACCAATTGTAAAAGTCGAGAGAGTAATTAGCTAATTAATGACCCTTTGTTTCACTAATCAATGTATACAACCTGTTTAATCGGCTCATAATTAGCTCCAAAATGCATAATTGCTCCAACCAACCACATAGAAACTTCTCATACGTGTGTATCACAAAATTTCTAAGGAAATTTTGATGTTAATCAATCACACGCTAGAATTTGGCCTCCACTTTGCTAAGGGATCCATTTTCTGGTCTATTTCTTGCCTTCAGGCTACGCTGCCTACTGTAGAGGAGGTTTGGAGAGTTAATAGTGGCTATTGATGATATATGTGAGTTCCCAACACTCCTAGCATGCACCCAAGCCACCAATGTGTTGATTTTTGCAAAATACCAGCTCCAATTGCATCAAAATTTAACCTCTATTCTCTGTTTTTGTGAGGGCTTCAAAACAGTGAATTTTCAATCACTCCAATGCATCAAACTTGCTCGAAATTCATTGTAGGGCTTGCACATGAGTTGCCAATACATTCCCATTTGCCAGATACATGATTCTTTGTCAGATTTTCATCCATTTGTCTCATACATTCACCACACTCAAGCTTCAATGGAGAGCTTGCAAAACAGAATTTTTCTTTGCGGCAACTCAAATCTAATGTTGTTTGTGTTTTTGCACCTACAATCCGCTAAAGGATGTTTAGTATTCCTTACCCGGTAGGCCAAGCTCTAAAATTTGGTGAAAATCAGTGTGCTCCAAGCTTCATAGCTCCAATGGCAAGCTCCACAGCTTTTCTTCATAGCTTCTTCTCCCTCTTCTCTTACTCACTCATAAACCCTAATAGAGAGCACCAGGCTCTGATACCATGATGAAAAACAGGTAGAGGGAGAGGAGACACACACACATAGGAGCAAACCCTAATGTATTAATCAAACCCTAACCATAGAGAGAAGCCATATCCCTTCTCACATAATACAAAAAGCCATAATCCATAATCAACAACACACTACTTGTGTTGTGTCCACACACAGCTAACCCTAGCTAATGTCCACACACTATGACGAGCTGGATGCGGTCATTTATGTCTCACACATGTTACTATATAACGTGCTAGCACATAGTGCAACTGGCACAAGCTGACATCGAGCTTGAACCTCAACAATTCCTACATGACCCCAAGGCCTCATACATTACATTGCATGAAATTGTGGCCATGGGGGCATGCAGGCATAGCCCGAGGGCCATTCTTGGATGACCCAAAGGGGCCATTGGTGCATCCAAGAATGGTCCTAGGGCCATTCTTTTTCATGCACAACATGAGGAAGAATGGCCCTAGGTCCATTCTTGCATGACCCCAAGGCCTCAAGGTCATTTTTGGGATGGCCATGGGGCATCCAAGAATGGCACTAGAGCCATTCTTTTCATGCACAATAGGTGGAAGAATGACCCCAAAGGGCATTCTTGCAATACCCCAAGTCCTGAAGGAAGGGCTCTTTTCATGCGTAACAAGTGGAAGAATGGCCCTATGGCCATGCTTTCATGACACCAAGGCCTCATAGTCATTTTGGGATGGATACGGGGGCATCCAAGAATGGCCATATCGCCATTCTTTTTATACACCATATGGGGGCCATAGGGCCATTCTTCTCATGCACCCCAAGGCCTTAAAGTCATTTTGGGATGGCCATGGGGGCATCCAAGAATGGCCATACGGCCATTCTTTTCATCCACAACAAGTGGTCAAATGGCCCTGGGGCCATTCTTGTATGACCCTAAGGCCTCAAGGTCATTTTGGAATAGCCATTGGGGCATCCAAGAATGTCCCAAGGGCCTTTTGTTTCATGCAAACAGGTGCAAGGGCTATTCGTTTGGCCTCAGTTGGTCAAATGGTGGAACAGGGTTTACAGGTTTGTTTCAACGAGCATGGTTGCTTCGTTGAGGATTTCAAAAATGGATGTAGAGTCATTGCCAAAGGCAAGAAAGAAGGCAGGTTATTTAAGTTGGATGCTGGGATTCCTGAGTTGAAATCAGCCATGTTCTCTAATAGCCGAAATGTGGTACAGGACATTGACATGTGGCATAAGAGGATTGGACATGTGAATACACAAAGGTTAAAGAACATGCAGGCAAGAGGCATTGTTAGTGGGCTGCCTATATTCAAGTATGATGGGAATATGCATGTTTGTAATGCCTGTCAGTTTGGAAAGCAGGCGAGGTTGCCGTTTCCTAGAGAAGGCAACATGAGTAGCAGGCCACTTGAGATAGTTCATTGTGATGTATGGGGTCCTTCTCAAAACCCATCCATTAAAGGCAGCTTGTATTATGTGACATTCATTGATGATTTCAGCAGAATGACTTGGATTTACTTTCTCAGAGAGAAAAGTGAAGTGCTAGGAAAGTTTGACTTCAAAGCTTTTGCAGAGAAGCAATATGGCTCTTGAATAAAATGTTTGAGGACAGATGGAGGTGGTGAATACACCTCACATGCTTTTGAGAATTTCTTGAGAAAGCATGGCATAAGAAGGCAGCTAACTTGCAGGTACACACCTCAGCAAAATGGTGTTACTAAGAGGAAAAATAGAGTCATTTGTGATGTGGCTAGGGCAATGCTCAATGCAAAGAGCATGCCAGACTATTATTGGGCTGAAGCATGTGCCACAATGGTGTATGTACTTAATAAGACACCCACAACAGCCATACATGGAAGTACGCGAGAGATGCGTCTTACAGGTTTTAAGCCAGACATTGGACACCTCAAAGTGTTTGGTAGCATAGCTTATGTGCATGTTCCATATGAGAGAAGGAAGAAGTTGGATCCTAAGGCAGAAAAGTGCATTTTTGTTGGGTATGCACAGGATCACAAGGCATATAAATGTTACAATCCACAAACTAGGCAAGTGGTTATCTCACGAGATGTGGTGTTTGATGAACTTGCTAGTTGGTACAAGGCAAAGGATGAGTGTGTCATTGATTCTGTTGATGCTGATGTGTATGTGAACTTGCCACAAGCAAGTTCTATTTCTATATCTGGACCAACAGAGTCTGAGAGTAACACTATACGTCCATGGTCAGGATGCTTGAGACATGAGAGTGTGAACACTGGGAATATTACTGTGGATAAAGGGAAAAAGAAGGTTGAAGGAATTGGCATTACAGGTTATGAGTCGTCAAGTTCAGAAAGTTTGGATGAGGAACTTGGCATACCAGTTCTACGCACACCATTTGCAAGGCAGGATAGATATGTGCCTCCACATGCTAGAGTGATAGGTGTTTAGGGTGATCCACATGCATTGCGTAGGTCCCAAAGGGTCAGGTATCTAGTTGACAGGTTGACATATCGTGACTTTGCTATGCATTACGCATATATGACCTCTTTGGTGAAGCATGTGGAACCTACATGCTATACAGAATCTATTCGGAAGCATGTATGGGAGAAGGAAATGGATGTTAAGATAGATGCATTGGTCCATAATGAAACTTGGGATTTGGTTGCCTTACCACAAGGTAAAAATGTCATTGGTTGCAAATGGGTTTATAAGGTGAAATGCAAATTAGATGGTTCCATTGAGCGCCATAAAGCGCAGTTGGTAGCTAAGGGTTATGCACAAACCCAAGGCTTGGACTATGATGAAACATTTAGTCCAATTGCAAAGATGGGAATAGTGAGAGCACTCATTGCTATGGCTACAATAAATGGTTGGGAAATGCATCAAATGGATGTGAAAATGTATTTCTAAATAGTGATTTACAAGAGGAAGTTTATATGGCACAGCTAGAAGGATATGTACACCCGAGGTACCCCACTCATGTATGCATATTAAAGAGAGCATTATATGGTTTGAAGCAAGCACCTTGTGCTTGGAGTGATAAGATAAGCCGATATCTTATCTCCCTTGGATTTTAGGTTTCTTCAGCAGATTCTTCACTCTAAGTGAAGAAAACAGATCATGGGATTATCTTGCTTGTCATCTATGTAGATGACTTGATTGTCACAAGAGAGCATGCTATAGATGTTATGCATGTCAAGAAGGCATTGAGTGGGCAGTTTGATATGAAAGACTTGGGTGAATTGAGATATTTTCTTGGGATTGAAGTGATCAAAGACCATGCAGCGACATGTTTAGTGCAATGCCAATATGCATTGGATATGTTGGCAAAATATGCCAGGATGACAGGGTGTAAGCCAATGAGTACACCTTTGGAGCAGAATGTGAAGCTACGGGCTGATTTTGGTGAAGAGTTGGATGATCCATCTATGTTTAGAAAGATAGTTGGCAGTCTTATTTACATGACTATCACACAACTAGATCTTAGTTATGCTATGGGGCTAGTAAGCCAATTTATGCAAAGCCCCAAAAAACCTCATTTGGATGTAGTGAGACGCATTATGCACTATGTAAAGAGCACTGCACATTATGGTCTTCTTTATGAGCATGGTAAAGGCTTGGATGTACACGACTACACAGACGTAGATTAGGTAGGTAGCTCGTATGATAAGAGGTCTACTAATGGTTATGCCTTTACATTTGGAAGTGCAGTGGTGAGTTGGAGCAGTAAGAAGCAACCTACTATTGCTTTATCTAGTACAAAGACTGAATACACGGGTGAGCCATTGCTACATGTGAAGGCGTATGTTTAAAGAATCTCTTGGCTGATTTTGGTGAAGAGTTGGATGATCCATCTATGTTTAGAAAGATAGTTGGCAGTCTGACACCTTTGGAGCAGAATGTGAAGCTACGGGCTGATTTTGGTGAAGAGTTGGATGATCCATCTATGTTTAGAAAGATAGTTGGCAGTCTTATTTACATGACTATCACACAACTAGATCTTAGTTATGCTATGGGGCTAGTAAGCCAATTTATGCAAAGCCCCAAAAAACCTCATTTGGATGTAGTGAGACGCATTATGCACTATGTAAAGAGCACTGCACATTATGGTCTTCTTTATGAGCATGGTAAAGGCTTGGATGTACACGGCTACACAGACGTAGATTAGGTAGGTAGCTCGTATGATAAGAGGTCTACTAATGGTTATGCCTTTACATTTGGAAGTGCAGTGGTGAGTTGGAGCAGTAAGAAGCAACCTACTATTGCTTTATCTAGTACAAAGACTGAATACACGGGTGAGCCATTGCTACATGTGAAGGCGTATGTTTAAAGAATCTCTTGGCTGATTTGGGTGAGGCTGTTGATGGCAAGGTTGTAATTCATTGTGACAACATGAGCAACATATAGTTGGCCAAGAATCCAATTTTTCATGCGCGGACCAAACATATAGAGGTCCACTATTATTTTGTTAGAGAGAAAGTGTTGGATGGTACAGTGGATTTGCACTATGTGAAGACTGAAGAGCAGGTGGTTGTAAGGTTCCCCCCTTCTAAACTAGGGGAAACACTTAAGATAGTCCACTAAGTATTAACTTGGAGAAAATTTTCTATTTATCAGCACCTTAACCATGTAGAGATTCAAGGATACGATTCATAGGTAAGACCTAGTCCTATCCCGTAGGGGGAGCGTGATCTTCTAAAAATCAAATCACCCATAGGGTAATTGATCATAAATTGGGCAACTACTAGACTTGATTTCTAGAGGCAACACTTTTTTCCTCATCCATGCAAGGCACAGCCATTGGCTTAGTCTTCTAGAATAGAGTTGCCCAAGAACCTATTTATCTAGCGTAGGGCTTTCACTTAATCTGTTGGAAAGCTACCCGACTAATCGGGTCCACCCGTCCATAGGATGGTGCTGTTGGGGCATTCCATCCTCCCATTTTCCACCCTACTCACGCGTCAATTTTTTTCTAATTAATCCTACCACACTGTTTGACATAAATAAACATGTTCAGGTTTGTTAAAACAGCCTTTTTCCACAGTACACTACCGACATGACCTAGAATTCGGCCTTACAGTCTCTACATGCTAGGCTAAACCCTACGGGACCATACACCTCATCGTTGGTCGTTGGCAAGGACTCAAGCCGGCGGCCTGTTGGCCTCTCAGGCTCCATCGCTTGATCCTCCCGCCCCTTAGAGGGATGTCTGCACACTAGGGTGGGCTTATTCATCACCGCACTAGCTGGACCCTCAGAGCTAGACAGCATCATAATCTCTCACCTCAATCGGAGAACCTTATTCTCCCAATGGTATGAGGGATACCTTGGGCCATTCCCGGGCTTTGCTAAGATGCCGCCTAGCTACACAAGCACGGAACGGAGTTAGCGTTGAAGCCAGGAAAAACTTGCACTCTTTAAAGATAACAATTTCAATGCAATTTATTGAATACAGCATCACACAGTTCGTAACTTCAAACAATTTTATGTCATTATTTTAAAAGGAAAAGATACACGTTTATTAATACTAATATAAAAAAAAACTCTTCTTTAAAAGATAACCAAACCAACCTGGCCACCATTTCCTTGAGGAGCTTGTAAAGGGAGGGTTGGAGCCGCATCAGGAGCATCTTCTCCTAATCTCGTTGTTGTGCGCTCCTCCCGAGGTAATATTCTGATGTTTTCGGGAAGGGGCCAACTTGGACGTTGTCTTGTAGGAGGGCTCGCTGTCGCGGTCAAAACACTCCAATCGGATCTCAATTCTGAGATTGTTTGCTCACCGTATGAGCAAAAGACCACAGCGCATGAACCCTCTCTTAAGGCTAAAACATCTTACTAAAGTCCACGCAAATGGGGGGGATTGTGAGATGTCCTTAATACAAAAACATTTTGCTAAAGGGAAGAAGGGCTGTGGGCTGCTGTAAGTCTCTTCACATGGGGGCGGGGGGGGGGGAGAGAAGAGTTAAGGACACTGCCTCCTAGCAAGAGGGGAATGGAGGAAAATTGCCTTATCTGAAAAGTGGCAAATGAGGGGGTGTGGAGAGGGGTGGCTGCAAGGGGCAGCTGTACTACAGCAAGTACACTGCTCAGGGGACAGACAACGGTACGGACGGTGGCACAACAGAGCATACACTACACAGAAATGCGTGTGGCCCATGGAGCACCCCATGGGTCTATATAACTGTGGGGTACAGGTACGGGCACTGTGCAAAGCAAGGACGAAAGGGCGGTGTACCAGCAAAGGCTTGTTGGATATGATAACTAAGCTATGAAGATTGATCAAAAACATACTCAAGGTGGATCAAAGATTGTACAAGACATCATGAATATGAGCGACAAAAATTGGTATATGCAAAAAATTGATATGAGATTAACACAAGAAGACACTAACTATGATTAGACATGAACCAAACTTACATAATACCTTGATCACGACTTGTACCTTATTTAGAGACTCCTCTACCTTATTTTTAGTTGCATGAGTTGCATGAACAACATGCACCAACCATTTGTAGGCTTTACACACCAACCACCACTGACCACTAGCCTATCAACCACATATTAAATTGGACTAAGGAGTTGGGATTACACTTATTGAACAAGGTTGTGGATCAGTGGCCTCTGCATGGCTCAAGGGGAAAGGTACGGTGTCGGTTAACAAGGAAAGGAGTGGTACGCATGTACCTTATTTGGTCTAGGGCAGCATGGGTGTCCACGTAGCAGTACGTGTGGACCACACAGTGGGCGGCCGTCCTTTGGCTCTTGTGCGCCCATCGTACAGGCACTCTGGTAAGTGTGTACGGTCCAAATTTTGGGACAGGGTCCCCAAATTCGGGGCACCCGGCCTGGACCGCCCCGGGGCGAATTTTTTCTTTTATCCGCCGAGAGGTTCTCCTAGTCGTTGGGGTGCATAGTTCGTCAATCGGATGCCCGATCGTGCATTTATTAAGGTTTAAAGGTCATCGCTTTTTAACTAAAAATGACTGAAATTTGCATATAAGCTTGATCCGGTGTCCGTTTTGGATGCTGTAAAATCCTATATTAGGGTAAAATCGCACGCAGATTCCAAATTTGGGCTCAAAATTTGAAGATTCTAAGTAGAAATGACTCATGTAATAAAATCATTGATTTTTTTACCTTAAAAACTCATAAATTTATCTATTACATAGACATTTCTTTATTAGTGAAGATCCTTCCCCCCTTAAAGAAATCGAGATGTCCTCATCTCATCTTCATGAATTGGGGATAATCCCCTAAGAGTGTAGCTTCATCTTCCCAAGTTGCATCCTCTTCAGGGTAATCTTTCCACTGTACTAGATGTTCTACAAGAGTTCTATTTTAGAGATGCCTTTCCCTAGAATCTATGATGCTACTGGGCTATAATTTAAGGGCTCCTTGAGTAGGGATTACAACTTGTTCATCATCAAGAATATGATCGAGGCTGGGTACATAAGGTTTTAACAAACTTACATGAAATACATTGTGGACTTTGTTGAAATTAGAGCAATGTGATGAGCTATGGTGGATCAAATACTAAAATCAACATCATTAACAAAGTGATTAGTAAATAATTAAGATGTAATTAGTGAATAATTAGCAAATAGCTTAATGTAGGCATGAATAATCAAAAACCAGCAAATTCTCATTAGGCCAATGCCTCAATTTATAAAGTTTACATCCAAGCATCAAATCCCACTGATTTCTCCTTGATTCACTCCACCTCTCCGAGAATATCTCCACCTCTTTTGCTTGATTCTCTCCACGAGGGGAGCTGAGATGTATTGGAGCAACAACTCTTGATGAGTACAAAAAATACATAGAGAAGGATCTAGCACTAGAGCGCCGCTTTCAACAAGTTTATGTAGACCAGCCATCGGTGGAAGACACAGTTTCCATACTTAGAGGTCTGCGGGAGCGGTAAGAATTACACCATGGGGTTCGAATTTTAGATAGTGCATTAGTTGAGGCAGCATTGCTTGCAGATCGTTACATTAGTGATCGGTTTCTTCCTGACAAAGCTTATATCCCTGGACATGGGAGCTCTTATTGCTGGTGCAAAGTATCGTGGAGAATTTGAGGACAGGCTGAAAGCTGTGCTGAAAGAAGCTACAGATTCAGATGGACACATTATCCTTTTCATTGATGAGATACATACTGTGGTAGGGGCTCTTCTAAGCTAGCAGATGAAGGTGCAACAATCAAATTAAGGTGGGCCTATCTTAAGGTTTTTGAAGTGTGTTAATTTAAGAGAGGGAACACTTATTTTTCTCAATATTCTACCACTCCATAGAACCCAACATACTTGTGAAGAAAAGTAATATGCTAACCTTGTCAGAATAGCAACTTTGTGTCATTTTTTTTTCCTAGTGTATGGTGTTATTTTGTCATCACTCTCACAGCCAGAAGTCTCGCACTTCCCCAGCGACACCGCCCACGTCACGACAGTCTTTGGTGAACCCGACGTGAAACTACTGGGGTGAGAGTGTGGTGAAATACACAGGGAAGCTATGGCTGAGAATCCTGAGGGTCAGGGGGTTCATTTTGACCCTGGAGTTATGCAAATGTTTCAGATGTTTACTATGTATATGCAACAGCAGCAAGCTGCTGAGAGGGAGCAAATTTCCACGACTAAAGCACTGAAGTCAATCGTGAAAAAGGTGGATCAATTTGATGGTAAAGACATCACAAAGTACCTGCACAATTACACAAAGGAAATGGAGCTAAACAAGGTGACTGAGGAGGATCTGGTTCGAAGTTTTTAGCTGGTATGTGTTCCCGAAATAAGAGAGCGCATAAGAAGATTACAGGCAGCACATGGTGGCAGAAATTGGGAGGAGTTCAAGCTTGCTTTGAAGGATGATTATTTCATGGAGGATTCCGAGGCAGGAGACTGTATACGTCTTGAGACTGGTTGGGAAAAACCTGTGGGTTCTCAATCTGTTCATGCCTACATTGCAAAATGCCAGAATAATGAGGCACAAGTAGAGGAAAAGCGTAAGAAGGAAAATGACGAAGGAGATGCCATGGATGATGGTTATGATGCTTCTATGAATGCTTTGCCATGTTTGTTTGATAGTGTTCAAGGTGTTGATGATATGCATGTTGCTAATGATGTTATGGAGGATAGTGCATATGTGACCGGAAGTCATACGAATGTTGTTTCAGAGGATGTTTGCTTTGCAGATGGTGGTTTTTGTTTGGAGTTTCTCTTTCAAGACAAGCACGTTTTGTTAGAGGATCAGTTTAGTGAAGTTAATGTTTATGTGGATGAGTCTATTGCTCAAGACAGTGAGGATCTTGGGATGGCTCAGCTGTTTGATGATGATGAGTTTCTATTTGCAAACATCGGTAACCAACAATCTATGAATGAGGCTTCTTGCACTCTTGATGATGCTAGAGATGTGTTTTGTTTATATGACAAAGATGATGCTTTTGATGTTTATGCTATTGATGGACCGGGACATTTTAGTGTAGCATCACACCTTGATTTTCTTGCACCAGTTTGTATAGATGCATGTGAAGCATGTAAAGGCTTTGACAGCATTTTGGTGGTGAAGATAGATGAGGAGGTAATATGCAAAAGAGCACAATGTGATGAATGGCTTGCTATGATACCATTATGTGTATTTGAACCAAGGATATGTTATAAGTCAATGGAGCAGGCTCATGTGGAATGCAAATGGGTATTTGATCGTGGTATATGGATTGTTGGCAACCATGACAAATGTATTTGGGGATTGAATGCAGAACAATGGTGGATAATCAGGAAGGCTTTGTTTTTTTTACTTGTTTGATATTTATGCATACCAAAGCTTAGTTTGAAACACTTTAAAGTGTTCCAAACATGGGGCTTGGCCAGATGACAGGTTCTTTTTGCTGATTAATGTATGAAGATGACATCCAGATATATGTGGATCTTGATGATGATTTGGCACATACCGGAGGATGTGCAGGTTTAGAGGGGGTGGATGTCGTGCCATGGCACGTCTATGGTGTGAAACCATGCATGTGAGGCCATTAAATGCAAATCCAGATGCATGGGATTAAGTGCCTGTGTACATATGGGATGTATGGCGTGTGGAGAGTTTTGCTTTGGAATGCGTTGCCAGATGTACAGGGTGGAATGGTTTGTGTTGAGCTTGTTGCAGGCCTGTCCGGTGAGAGGTCCACTGGAGATGATCAGCTGCTTGGTAGCCTGAATTTATGTGCACGTCCAATATATAATTGGGCACTGGAGGGTTGCATCTCGAAAGATGTGAAAGCATGGGGGATTAATGTTGCTTTGAAGTGTGTATGCGTCCAAGTACAGCGGGCACTAAGTTGCATTTGAAGAAGGTGTGTGGAGGGCATGGGCAATTTAAAGGCGAAAGAGGACCAGTATTGCCTTGGATATTGGTGTGAAATGAAAGCATAGATGAAGGCCATCTTCTAGGCCTTAGAAGAAATAAAAAAATTATGATTATAATGTGGAAAAAAATGATGATTATAGCATGCTACGTGGAACCTAATATGGCTGCCAACGTGATGTTCTAGAGGGCTGGCGAGCTGGCGCAGAAGACAGTGGGGGAAGTGGGTTACAGGGTAGAGGGGGAAGAAGCTTCACCAAGAGCGGCAGCCACAAGTATGAGGAGAGGTGCCTGGGTAATCGTTAGGAAGGGGGGCTAGTAATACTGCGGGGGGGGTGGAATCGCCAGGTTTCTAAAAGCTGTAAAATATGCAGAGCGAGTTGGGGGGGCAGGTGCTATTGTTTACCTGGCTGTTGTCCTAGAGTATCTAGCTGGAGAAGAGAGAGCCAAGGGGAGCTGAGGCTACTGACGCTGGGTATAAGGCGCACAGAAGCGCAGCATAAGGTTGAGCAAGAGGCGTGGAGAGTGGGCCGTCGGGTAGAGAGGGAAGAAGCTTCACCAAGAGCGGCAGCCACAAGTGGTAGGGGCAGGTGCAACAAATGGAGCCATGGATGCAGGAAATCTGCTGAAGCCTATGCTTGGTCGAGGGGAGCTGAGATGTATTGGAGCAAAAACTCTTGATGAGTACAGAAAATACATAGAGAAGGATCTAGCACTAGAGCGCCGCTTTCAACAAGTTTATGTAGACCAGCCATCGGTGGAAGACACAGTTTCCATACTTAGAGGTCTGCCATGGGGTTCAAATTTCAGATAGTGCATTAGTTGAGGCAGCATTGCTTGCAGATCATTACATTAGTGATCGGTTTCTTCCTGACAAAGCTTATATCCCTGGACATGGGAGCTCTTATTGCTGGTGCAAAGTATCGTGGAGAATTTGAGGACAGGCTGAAAGCTGTGCTGAAAGAAGCTACAGATTCAGATGGACACATTATCCTTTTCATTGATGAGATACATACTGTGGTAGGGGCTCTTCTAAGCTAGTAGATGAAGGTGCAACAATCAATTAAGGTGGGCCTATCTTAAGGTTTTTGAAGTGTGTTAATTTAAGAGAGGGAACACTTATTTTTCTCAATATTCTACCACTCCATAGAACCCAACATACTTGTGAAGAAAAGTAATATGCTAACCTTGTCAGAATAGCGACTTTGTGTCATTTTTTTTTCCTGGTGTATGGTGTTATTTTGTCATCACTCTCACAGCCAGAAGTCTCGCACTTCCCCAGCGACACCGCCCACGTCACGACAACGCATCCATGTCTTCCTCTTCTTTCAGTCTTCTTGTGGCAGCTTCTCTTCACACGTCCATGTCTTCCTCTTGATCTTCTTCTCAATGTGGATCTTCTTCTTGGAAGGAGATGTTCTTCTTCTTTCATGGCTGGGACCATGAGCTTGTCAGTCAGGTCTTTTTGCTCCTTGTGAGCAACATGTTTAAATGTTTTGCTGACAATTCTTTTCAGCTTTTTATGTTTATCTTGTATCATTATGCAATGCAAACCCAAATCTATGCGGGAGGTCTTACCTCTTGCCTTATTCTGGACAAGGACAATGTCTGATCCCATTTTTACACTAACGTAATGTGCCCAATACATAATGCGTATAGCATTCATTCTTATGCACATACCCAAATGCAACTCTGGCTATGAATAATCTTGAATTTGAGTGAGATTTACAGGCATTAACCAAGGGTTAAATGCAAAATGATGATTATCACAAATTTATCAGCACAATTTTACCAAAAATTACATTAAATCGAGGGTAACCAATTTGTACAAAATGGTTGGAGTATCAAACCAACTCTGAATTGCAATCTGAAGTTATAGGGATCTGTATCAGATACCTAATGGTTAATTTGAACCCTCAATTGTACCAAAATACAATGATTCGCATGATTAATCATTGATTAGCAAATTAATCCACTGTTTTGTGTGCAAAAAACAAAGTATGCGAGGAGTTCAAATCTGGTGCCTTAGACTTCAAATGAGCTCAAATGCTTTCAAAGCCATCAATAGCAATGAGTCTAGTAGAGGATTATGCCAATAAACATAAGATTTGACCAAATATTGAATGCTTAATCTCTATTTTACCAAAGTCACCTGCAGATTTGATGAAGAGCTTGGATGTCACTGTAGACTTGATCAAATTGAATTCTGACTTCACTAGCTTGTAGAGCATGCTTGAAACACTTGGGGCTAAGAGGAATTAGAGCAATTTGATTGGATGTAGACAAGATCTGCAAATTTCTCCCAAAAATAGGTGCCTGGTAAATTCACGATTTCTCCTGAACCCGTCAGCGATTTGCTACGCTCATTTGATGAGCTTGAAGAGCAATGAGATAGCTATGTTGTGCTAGAAGGGTTTGGGCTAATTTGATGTGTGCAAGGAGAGGGAGCTCCTCCACTGGCTCGGGATGCAGAGGTGAGTTGAAAAATAACTAAAAATTTGATTAATTTCTAATTTTCTACTAATCCTAATTAATTAGATAATGGGCTCATAAACCTGATGGATTCTAGGCATGGCTCTGATACCATGTTGAAATTAGAGCAATGTGATGAGCTATGGTGGATCAAATACTACAATCAACATCATTAACAAAGTGATTTTAGCAAAAATAATTAAGATGTAATTAGTGAGTAATTAGCAAATAGCTTAAGACATAATTAGTGAGTAATTAGCAAATAGCTTAATGTAGGCATGGATAATCAAAAACCAGCAAATTCTCATTAGGCCAATGCCTCAATTTATAGAGTTTACATCCAAGCATCAAATCCCACTGATTTCTCCTTGATTCACTCCACCTCTCCCATAATATCTCCACCTCTTTTGCTTGATTCTCTCCATCTCTTCACTTTTCCCAGAATATCTCCACACTTCCTAAATCTTCTCATGCTACCCTTTATTCTCTCCCAGTAGATTCTTCTCACCTTTTCATAGGTTAGTTGAGGTTGGTCAAAAATGGTTGAACAGGGTTTACAGGTTCGTTTCAATGAGCATGGTTGCTTCATTGAGGATTTCAAAAATGGATGTAGAGTCATTGCCAAACGTAAGAAAGAAGGCAAGTTATTTAAGTTGGATGGTGGGATTCTTGAGTTGAAATCAGCCATGTTCTCTAAAAGCCGAAATGTGGTACAGGACATTGACATATGGCATAAGAGTATTGGACATGTGAATATACAAAGGTTAAAGAACATGCAGGCAAGAGGCATTGTTAGTGGACTGCCTATATTCAAGTAGGATGGGAATATGCATGTTTGTGATGCCTGTCAGTTTGGAAAGCAGGCGAGGTTGCCGTTTCCTAGAGAAGGCAACATGAGTAGCAGGCCACTTGAGATAGTTCATAGCAATGTATGGGGTCCTGCACAAAACCCATCCATTAAAGGCAGTTTCTATTATGTGACATTCATTGATGATTTCACCAAAATGACCTAGATTTACTTTCTCAGAGAGAAAAGTGAAGTGTTGGGAAAGTTTATGGACTTCAAAGCAGAGAAGCAATATGGCTCTTGGATAAAATGTTTGAGGACAGATGGAGGTGGTGAATACACCTCACATGCTTTTGAGCATTTCTTGACAAAGCATGGCATAAGAAGATAGTTAACTTGCAGGTACACACCTCAACAAAATGGTGTTGTTGAGAGGAAGAATAGAGTCATTTGTGATGTGGCCAGGGCAAATGCTCAATGAAAAGAGCATGCCAAATTATTATTGGGTAGAAGCGTGTGCTACCACGATGTATGTACTTAATAAGACACCCACAGCAGCCATACATGGAAGTACGCCAGAGATGTAGCTTAGAGGTTTTAGGCCAGACATTGGACACCTCAAAGTGTTTGGTTGCATAGCTTATGTACATGTGCCTGACGAGAGAAGAAGGAAGTTGGATCCTAAGGCAGAGAAGTGTGTGTTTGTTGGATATGCAGAGGATCGCAACGCATATAAATGTTACAATACACAAACTAGGCAAGTGGTTATCTCACGAGATGTGGTGTTTGATGAACTTGCAAGTTGGTAAAAAGCAAAGGATGAGGGTGTCATTGATTCCCTTGATGTTGATGTGCATGTGAACTTGCCACAAGAAAGTTCTATTTCTATGTCTGGGCCAACAAAGTGTGAGAGAGTAGCACTATACGTCCATGGTCAGGACGCTTGAGACATGAGAGTGTGAGCACTGGGAGTAGTGCTGTGGATAAAGGGAAGAAGAAGGTTGAAGGAATTGGCATTACAGGTTATGAGTCGTCAAGTTTAGAGAGTTTGGATGAGGAACTTGGCATACCAGTTTTACGCACACCTAGTGCAAGGCAGGATAGATATGTGCCCCCACATGCTAGAGTGATAGGTGTTCAGAGTGATCCGCATGCATTGCGGAGATCCCAAAGGGTCAAGTATCCAGTTGATAGGTTGACATATCATGATTTTGCTATGCATTACGCATATATAACCTCTTTGGTGAAGCATGTGAAACTGTAACATACCCATCTTCACTAATAAAGAAATGTTCATGTAATAGATAAATTTATGAGTTTTTATGATAAAAAAATCAATGATTTTATTATTTGAGTCATTTTTACTTAGAATCATCAATTTTTGAGCCCAAATTTGGAATCTACATGGCGATTTTACCCTAATGTAGAATTTTACAGCATCCAAAACGGACATCGGATCAAGCTTATACGCAAATTTCAGTCATTTTAGTTAAAAAGCGACGACCTTTAAACCTTAATAAATGCACGACCGGGCGTCCGATTGACAAACGATCTGAACCCCAATGACCAGGAGAACCTCTCGGACAAAAAAAAATCCCCCCCGGGCGGTCCAACACGTAAATCGAGGCGCGTGTCCCAAATTTGGGAACCTCGCCCCAAAATTTGGGCCGTACACAATTACTAGGGCACCCGTACGATGGCCACACAAGAACCAAAGGATGGCTGCCCACTGTGTGGTCCACATGTACCCCTATGTGGACACCCGTGCTACCCCAGACCAGATAAGGTACATGTGTACTACTCCTTTCCCTGACAACTGTCACCGTACCTTTCCCATAGACCCATGCAGGTCACTGATCCATAGCCGTTACTGGTACACTATCCTTTCGTCCTTGCTTTGTGCAGCGCTCGTACCTGTACCCCACAGCTATATAAACCCTCGGGATGCTCCACAGGCAACACACATTTTTGCGCAGCGTATGCCTTGTTGTACCGTCGTTTGTACCGCCATCCGTCCTTGTGTAGTATACTTGCTGGTACAGCCGCCCCTCTCACATCCCCTCATTTGCCTCTTTTCAGATAAGCCAATTTTCCTCCATCCCCCTCTTGCTAGGAGGCAGTGCCCTTAACTCTTCTCCCCCCCGTGTGAATAGACTTACAGCAGCCCTCAGCCCTTCTCCCCTTTTGCAAAACGTTTTTGTCTTAAGGACATCTCACAATCCCCCCCCATTTGCGTAGACTTTAACAAGGGATTTTTGCCTTAAGAAAGGGTTCATGCGCTATAGTCTTTTGCTCATACGGTGAGCAAACGATCTCAAAATTGAGATCCGACTGAAGCGTTTCAACCGGGGTAGCGAGCCCTACAAGTTGACCTCCAAGATGGCCCCATCCCAAAAACGTCAGAATGTTGCCTCGAGAGGAGCACGCAACAACGAGATTAGGGAAGATGCTCCCGATGCGGCTCCAACCCTCCCTCTTCAAGTTCCTCAAGGAAATGGTGGCCAGGTTAGCTTGGTTATATTTTAAAGAAGAGTTTTTTTTATATTAGTGCTAATAAATGTGTATCTTTTTCTTTTTGAAATAATGACATAAAATTGTATGAAGTTACGAATTGTGTGATGCTGTATTCAATAAATTGCATTGAAATTGTTATCTTTAAAGAGTGCAAGTTTTCCTGGCTTCAACGCTAACTCCGTTCCGTGCTTGTGTAGCCAGGCAGCGTCGTTAGCAAAGCTCGGGAATGGCCCAAGGTATCCCTCATACCATTGGGAGAATAAGGTTCGCCGATTGAGGCGAGAGGTTATGATGCTGCCTAGTTCTGAGGGCCCAGGCTAGTGCGGTAAATAAGCCCACCCTAGTGTGCAGACATCCCTCTGAGGGGCGGGAGGATTGAGCGATGGAGCTTGAGAGGGCGATAGGCCAGCTTGAGTCCTCGCTATAGCGGCAACGATGAGGTGTATGGTCCCGTAGGGTTTTCCCAGCATGTAGAGGCTAGAAGGCCGAATTCTAGATCATCGGCAGAATAAAGGAAAAGAATAAGAGAGCCGGTTTGGCTTGTATGGAATTGATTCATGTATAAACTTTTTATACATAAATCTTGTCTTTGGCATGATTATATTGTGTAAAAAGGTTGTCTAACAAACTTGGTGAAAAGGGCTTTAGTTAAGGAACATGTTTATTTATGTCAAATAGTGTAGTAGGATTAATTAGAAAACAAATTGACGCGTGAGTAGGGTGGAAAGTGGGAGGATGGAATGCCCCGATGGCACCATCCTACGTGTGAGATCCCTGTTCCCCACCGATCAACGGATTCGAGGTACTAGCAGCGGAAGTAGCACATCATGCATGGGTAGGGGTCTCACACTCGGGGCCTCGCCCACGGATATCCGGACAAGAGACTAATCCGTCGGTTTGTCCAAAACCGAAACTGGAAAAACTTCCTTTACTCGGAAAGCATGGGCGATTCCACCAGGATAACTCTTTACTCTAACGTAGTCAAGATCATTACGGATCAACTGATCTGACTGCACCTTTAACGGTACTTGGTCAATTCAAGGTAGAAACTTGCACTTGGATCATTGGGATCAACGCTTTTTTTCCCATCAAGAGGCATAGCCGTTGATTCCTATCCATAGAACAATTTCTATCCGGGATTTACTTTATCTATCGTAAAAACAAAGTTGAGTCTCGATTTATGGATCCATCAGTCCAGCCTAACCCCATCCGATCCCATGGGTTAGCCAACCGCCCAACCACTGTAGTGATGGGATCCAATTTGGAATTTGGTTAGGTTTTGTCCCGGGTACCAAGGAAAAGAGTTCCAAGGCCCCCTAGCCGGAATTTCATGCAAACATAAAACTAGCCACACCACTTACACACCCAATATGAAAATTGCCTTTTTCTTAGCATCAGCTAACTTTAAAACAATCCTTTAATGAAACCATAGTACCACTGATCACAATCTCCCAATTTATCCAGTTGATTCATAATTTCCCATCATTCCTTCATCAGAGTATCTATGGCATCATTGGCAACTAGAACGCTCACCACCTGTCCACACAGAGGCCGTTTCCATAGTTCCTAGCCCATAATACTCGGCAATATAATCACTTATCAAGATGGACTCTCGTTGAAGATCAGCAAGATCAACCAACAGATCCATATAAAAGAGCCATGGACTCATCCGTTGAGGACCAGCAAGGTCAGTCAACCAGATCCATGCCCGGTTTCACAAAACAACTCTTACTCCTTGTTCCAATATCTTCCTCGACGCACGCGTGGGTATCCTAGGCGACCCAAAGCCCGAGCACCGTATGGTCAGCACCCTCTAGGATCCTTCGCAGGTGACCTAGCGCTTCACTCATAGGCCGCTTCCTTGGTCCCTCATCCACCGTACCGGAAGCTCACCATTTTAATCGAACCGAGGCTGGTCAAGACCTCGGTCGACCTTGCTACGCGAGACGTCCTCCATTGACTCTCCGTCAGCAGTTGCAACTTTATCAGTTAGGTCTCCACGACCTTAATCACAAGACGGTCAAAATGCTTCCCCAGCATTCTTGACATAAAACAGCCATTTACAAACAGCATTTACAAACAGTTTACAAATACAGTTTCTATATTAACTCTCATTTTTCCACATTATCCCTCATTAATCCACATTACTTATTCCACATTCCATGTATATGTGTACTCATCCAATCACCTCCTTTTCCATCTCTTCACTTCAGATTCCTTCACATCACATATCATATATTCACATCCATACATCCACATCCACATCCACATTCACATCCATACATCCACATCTACATACTTATCTCCATTTTCACATCCTCATTTATACATCCACATCCCATATCCACATTCATACATACACATCCATATATCCACATCCACATCCACATACATACATACATCCACATCCACATTCCACATTCACATCTATACATCCACATCTACATTCACATTCACATACATCCACATCCACATTCCCATACATCCACATCTATACATCCACATTCCACATTCACATCTACATTCACATTCACATACATGCATCCACATCTACATGCTTACCTCCATTTTCACATCCTCATTTATACATCCACATCCCATATCCACATTCATACATACACATCCATACATCCACATCTACATCCACATACATACATACATCCACATCCACATTTCACATTCACATCTACATTCACATTCACATACATCCACATCCACATTCCCATACATCCACATTCCACATTCACATCTACATTCACATTCACATACATGCATCCACATCTACATGCTTACCTCCATTTTCACATCCTCATTTATACATCCACATCCCATATCCACATTCATACATACACATCCATACATCCACATCTACATCCACATCCATACATCCACATCTACATCCACATACATACATACATCCACATCCACATTCCACATTCACATCTATACATCCACATCTACATTCACATTCACATACATCCACATCCACATTCCCATACATCCACATCTATACATCCACATTCCACATTCACATCTACATCCACATCTACATCCACATTTACATCTATGCATATACATCTTCATGCATATATCCATTTTCATGTTCATACATCCACACTCCCATCTCCATATCCACACATCCACATACATACATCCATTTTCACATTCCCATTTATATAACCCCATATACTTTCACATCTAATCTTTTACATCACATCCATTCTCGCCCTATCACAACCCATATACATTTTATCCTATCACATACACTTCTTACCTCATCCCCCCATACACATCTTAATTCATCTTATCACATCCTAACTTATTTCATAAGTATCTTATCACCTCTTATCACACCTCTTATCACATCCTATCACTTTCCATACGCATCTTATCAATTCTTATCACATCTCATACACCTCTTATCACATCTTATCACATTTCATATCTTTTTTTTTTTTTTAAGAGAATTCTTTTATTTGATATAAGATTTCTCTACACATTTATTTATACATAAATTCCATTTAAGGAGACTAACACTTTCGAAATTAAAATCAATCTTTTATGCATCTTCTTATGCATGATTTCAATTTGGTAGGGAATTATACTTTTAGAATAAAAGAATTTCTCTTATGCATCTAAGTTAAGCATAAAATCCATTTATGAGGAAAATCATACTTTTAGTATAAAAAGAATATCTTTTATGCATACCTATATGCATGAAATCCAATATGATAAAAGTAACACTTTTGATATAAAAATTTTTCCTTTATGCATACTTCTATGCATGAAAATTAAAAATGATAAAAGTAACACTTTTGATATAAAAATTTTCCTTTATGCATACTTCTATGCATGAAAATTAAAAATGATAAAAGTAACACTTTTGATATAAAAATTTTCTTTTATGCATACTTTTATGTATGAAATAAAAATGATAAAAGTAACACTTTTGATATAAAAATTTATCCATTATGCATACTTCTATGCATGAAAATAAAAATGGTAAAAATAACACTTTTGATATAAAAATTTATCCTTTATGCATAATATTAAAATTCAATTTCTCCATGATTATAATGAAATTCTTTCAATTAATCTAGGATGATGATTCCTAGAATATGGTAGGAAGTCCTCTTTTTATGCTTTGAATGAAAACTTTTTTTTTAATGCATAATTTTTATAAAAATTTTGCCATAGCTCCGCTGCTATGACTGATAAATCTTAATTTTTCTAAGGGATAAAGCTTATCATTAAGGAAATAATTAAAATGATTCTCTAATTGGATCCTTAATCCATAATGGATTGAATCATCAATATACATAAACTAAAAGCATAAGAAAAAGCCATTAATTTGGCCTCAAGCATAGCTTTATCTTGGGTTAAGGAAAAGCTTTATGAAAAGCTTGATTTGGATTGAGAATGGGTCATGAGTATGACCATTTCTTGAGTGAGAGAGAGAATTTACATAAGAATCATTAGAATTTAAACATAAATGAAAATTAACTTCAATAGCATTTATTAAATTATGTAACTCTTCACTACTATTCAAACTTCAATAGCATTTTAAAAAAAACCATACCAATTAAACTTCTCAAGCTTGAGAGGGGTTGAGAAGAGAGAAACATTGAGAAATTATAGAAAGATCAATATTCACTAATTACCTTACAACTTGCTTGATTCTTTGTTCACGGTAGAGGCCCCCAACCAATCAATTGGTTAAGTATGTTGATGGAGCCACTAATGGGGATTGAAGAAAGAGGGAAGCTCCAAAAACTAGTGAATTATTAAATGAATTCACAGTTCTTGGCTTAGGTGGAGTAGAGTAACGATGCATAAACACTATATATTTTTCAACAAGGGGGAGGCTTCTATTTATAGGAAAAATTGAGCTCCTAACCAAACAAACTGATTCTAGAATTTTCTAAATCAGTTTGGTCAATATTTGACCATTTTTAGGTCAGTTAAGCTAACTTTTTGGAACTAGACTTGAATGAGGAGAGAGGAGAGATGAAATATCTCAATTTTTATGAGTTTAAAACTCATTCAAGCATGTGAAATATGCACCTCCTTTAAAGAACTCCCCTTCCTTACATATGTCATATTTTTAATATTGCTCATAGTTTTTTACTAATAAACCTTGTACATTTTCAACTCTTCATCTTATGTGAAATATGCACCTCCTTTATAGAACTCCCCTTCCTTACATATGTCATACTTTTAATATTGCTCATAATTTTTTATTAATAAACCTTGTACATTTTCAACTCTTCATCTTATGTGAAATATGCACCTCCTTTAAAGAACTCCTCTTCCTTACATATGTCATACTTTTAATATTGCTCATAATTTTTTACTAATAAACCTTGTACATTTTCAACTCTTCATCTTATGTGAAATATGCACCTCCTTTAAAGAACTCCCCTTCCTTACATATGTCATACTTTTAATATTGCTCATAGTTTTTTTACTAATAAACCTTGTACATTTTCAACTCTTCACCTCATGTGAGCATTTACTCATTTTTGGGTATTTTCTTTTTACAAGTTGGATTTATCTCCTCCCTACACATGGATTGATGCTATTGGTCCATAGGAACCTTAATTGGACCATAGTCTAAAGATTTCTGAAAATCTAGACCCTTAGGCTAAGGTTCTTTATAGCTATTTTCAATTAATTCCAATTGCACATTGGAAAATTCTTTTTGAATTTCTGTTTCAGGGGAACTTATTTTAATAAGATGAGATAATTTTCTATCCAAAAATATTAAAAATCTAAATATTCTCTCTCTAGAATATTCTCTCTCTCTAGGTTAAAACAGTTAGAAACAAGGTCTTTATATTTCTGAAGAGGGATTGATTACAGGGGAAGATACTAGACATCAAAAGGGGGGTTGGGGGAGGAATCTTACATTCTACCCCACTTAAAAAATTGCGAGATGTCCTCATCTCGCAAACTGGGATAATTTCGCAAGATGCACGAATATGAGACTTAGAGAAAAATTTTAATCAAGATTAACCACCAAGATAAGTCTTAAAGAGAGCAAGATTCAAAATACGAACAAGATTTAAACTTTATTCATTCTCGGAACTTATACAGTAAAGATAGAGGAACTCTTTACACTTCCATAAGCCCGTCCATCATATGGTCACAAAAGCAGTCCTCACAAGCTGCACAAGTATAAGGTAACTCATCTATGGGAATGATTCTGTGGGTTATTGCTGCGCCTATCTCAGTGGTATGAGGTGTTCTAAGAAAAGGACCTCTGAGAGGCAAGCCAAAAACGGGGTAAAGGCATATCTTCTCATGAGGAAGAAAACACGCCAGTAAGAAGACCCGCTCAGAAAACCCAGGATGCCTTGATCTCATGACGCAGTAGTATCGGGGACCCAAACCCAAAGCTTCAATAACCATGGCCAAGCGGACATTGTTACGAAAGTGCTGCTGACCCCAGGGTGTTACCCTAGTTATGTCTTGATAGGTCCGCCATTTTGTCTGCGCTACAGAAGTTCCCAAGTGAGGGAAAAGTGAGCGCTCATACTGCTCTATAAAATCTTTCTTCACAGACTCCCTTGCGTCTTGAAGGTGAGAAATCATCATGGATAAAACTAATTCTTGTTGCCAAGCCATGAAGGAGATTAAGAAAGAAAGGAGATCGATGGAAGTAAGATTACTGTGAACGACAAGTAAAAGTTACGACTTATATAAAGGAAAGAGCTAGCGTAACTTAGAAGCCAACGGTAACTTGCCACTGAAGTTTTACCGTCTTTCCATGATTTGGGTTTGGCACATATTTCTATAGAAGGCATTCAAACTTTGAGATGAGGAGATAAAAGAAGCTCGTAAGCTAAATCACCTACTTTCTTTGGTCCACAATATCTGGGAGATAACTTCTTCCCAAGAGATAAAGAACTTCTTTTGGGCCGTACTCGAATGAAGACCAAAACCTTGATATCCAAAACATCGATTCTCCTTCTGAACTCATTGTTCTGAATCTTAAAACAGGTGGGACTCTTGAGAAGTATTCAGGAAAAAGGTTCTTCCTTTTTTAAACAGAATCTTTCTTTTATTTTAGAGAGAGAATAATTATAAGATCAGAAAGGGAGATTCTTACTCCTGTATACCTCTAAGGCTGGGGGAGAATCTTACATTCTACCCCACTTGAAAAGTGCGAGATGTCCTCATCTCGCCAAGTAGAGGACAACTCTTTTTCTTAAGATCCAATTTATTCTAGGGTTCCTTATATTCTGGTCAACCCAACAGAATACGGGGATAAATATCCCTTATATAGAACTCATCATTAAATAAATTCATTTCAGATCATATCATTCATATCTTTAACATGATAATGGTCCATCAGATCGAAATTTTTTCTTTCTGAACATTCCTCCACGGGAATTTCAGTCAAGCAAGTTTTCAATTTGTCATCCCTTAACTTGATATACCGAGTCAAGTGTTAACAGTAGTACTTTGACAGCACAATCCACTAATCTCATAGTGATTTGTTGAAATCATTATCATCATTTATCATTACAGGGACTCGTCCCATTCATCCTCATTGCGGTTTTGCTCAAGTTATTATATTTCAACTAAATTTCAAAAATCATCATTTTTCAATCAGAATCCCAATCAATTCATCAGTTCCCAAACAGAATTAAAAATCATATCAACCACATTCAAATTCATCATCTGGATAGCATTAACGCTTATAATTTCAAGTCTTAGATTTACTCGTATATACTGTCAGTAAAGAGCTGCAGTTATACTCTCGGTATATACGGATAGTCACGGCCCTTGGAATTATAAGGTAAATACCATCATGTCTAGGCCTCAAGCAAGTCAAGGATTCTATATAATTGCGGTACTTCCATCTGAAGACCCAATTACCAAATTACGAATTTCAATTTGAATATCAAATTGTATGAATTATATCACACAATTACAACCTTTTTGTGTTTCTTGATAAATTTCTGACCTATTTGTCTTCTCAATTGATCTTTATTAATCAAATGCTCTGATACCAACTGTGAGATCCCTGTTCCCCACCGATCAACGGATTCGAGGTACTAGCAGCGGAAGTAGCACATCATGCGTGGGTAGGGGTCTCACACTCGGGGCCTCGCCCACGGATATCCGGACAAGAGACTAATCCGTCGGTTTGTCCAAAACCGAAACTGGAAAAACTTCCTTTACTCGGAAAGCATGGGCGATTCCACCAGGATAACTCTTTACTCTAACGTAGTCAAGATCATTACGGATCAACTGATCTGACTGCACCTTTAACGGTACTTGGTCAATTCAAGGTAGAAACTTGCACTTGGATCATTGGGATCAACGCTTTTTTCCCCATCAAGAGGCACAGCCGTTGATTCCTATCCATAGAACAATTTCTATCCGGGATTTACTTTATCTATCGTAAAAACATAGTTAAGTCTCGATTTATGGATCCATCAGTCCAGCCTAACCCCATCCGATCCCATGGGTTAGCCAACCGCCCAACCACTGTAGTGATGGGATCCAATTTGGAATTTGGTTAGGTTTTGTCCCGGGTACCAAGGAAAAGAGTTCCAAGGCCCCCTAGCCGGAATTTCATGCAAACATAAAACTAGCCACACCACTTACACACCCAATATGAAAATTGCCTTTTTCTTAGCATCAGCTAACTTTAAAACAATCCTTTAATGAAACCATAGTACCACTGATCACAATCTCCCAATTTATCCAGTTGATTCATAATTTCCCATCATTCCTTCATCAGAGTATCTATGGCATCATTGGCGACTAGAACGCTCACCACCTGTCCACACAGAGGCCGTTTCCATAGTTCCTAGCCCATAATACTCGGCAATATAATCACTTATCAAGATGGACTCTCGTTGAAGATCAGCAAGATCAACCAACAGATCCATATAAAAGAGCCATGGACTCATCCGTTGAGGACCAGCAAGGTCAGTCAACCAGATCCATGCCCGGTTTCACAAAACAACTCTTACTCCTTGTTCCAATATCTTCCTCGACGCACGCGTGGGTATCCTAGGCGACCCAGAGCCCGAGCACCGTATGGTCAGCACCCTCTAGGATCCTTCGCAGGTGACCTAGCGCTTCACTCATAGGCCGCTTCCTTGGTCCCTCATCCACCGTACCGGAAGCTCACCATTTTAATCGAACCGAGGCTGGTCAAGACCTCGGTCGACCTTGCTACGCGAGACGTCCTCCATTGACTCTCCGTCAGCAGTTGCAACTTTATCAGTTAGGTCTCCACGACCTTAATCACAAGACGGTCAAAATGCTTCCCCAGCATTCTTGACATAAAACAGCCATTTACAAACAGCATTTACAAACAGTTTACAAATACAGTTTCTATATTAACTCTCATTTTTCCACATTATCCCTCATTAATCCACATTACTTATTCCACATTCCATGTATATGTGTACTCATCCAATCACCTCCTTTTCCATCTCTTCACTTCAGATTCCTTCACATCACATATCATATATTCACATCCATATCCACATCCATACATCCACATCCACATCCACATTCACATCCATACATCCACATCTACATACTTATCTCCATTTTCACATCCTCATTTATACATCCACATCCCATATCCACATTCATACATACACATCCATATATCCACATCCACATCCACATACATACATACATCCACATCCACATTCCACATTCACATCTATACATCCACATCTACATTCACATTCACATACATCCACATCCACATTCCCATACATCCACATCTATACATCCACATTCCACATTCACATCTACATTCACATTCACATACATGCATCCACATCTACATGCTTACCTCCATTTTCACATCCTCATTTATACATCCACATCCCATATCCACATTCATACATACACATCCATACATCCACATCTACATCCACATACATACATACATCCACATCCACATTCCACATTCACATCTATACATCCACATCTACATTCACATTCACATACATCCACATCCACATTCCCATACATCCACATCTATACATCCACATTCCACATTCACATCTACATTCACATTCACATACATGCATCCACATCTACATGCTTACCTCCATTTTCACATCCTCATTTATACATCCACATCCCATATCCACATTCATACATACACATCCATACATCCACATCTACATCCACATACATACATACACATCCATACATCCACATCTACATCCACATACATACATACATCCACATCCACATTCCACATTCACATCTATACATCCACATCTACATTCACATTCACATACATCCACATCCACATTCCCATACATCCACATCTATACATCCACATTCCACATTCACATCTACATCCACATCTACATCCACATTTACATCTATGCATATACATCTTCATGCATATATCCATTTTCATGTTCATACATCCACACTCCCATCTCCATATCCACACATCCACATACATACATCCATTTTCACATTCCCATTTATATAACCCCATATACTTTCACATCTAATCTTTTACATCACATCCATTCTCGCCCTATCACAACCCATATACATTTTATCCTATCACATACACTTCTTACCTCATCCCCCCATACACATCTTAATTCATCTTATCACATCCTAACTTATTTCATAAGTATCTTATCACCTCTTATCACACCTCTTATCACATCCTATCACTTTCCATACGCATCTTATCAATTCTTATCACATCTCATACACCTCTTATCACATCTTATCACATTTCATATCTTTTTTTTTTTTTAAGAGAATTCTTTTATTTGATATAAGATTTCTCTACACATTTATTTATACATAAATTCCATTTAAGGAGACTAACACTTTCGAAATTAAAATCAATCTTTTATGCATCTTCTTATGCATGATTTCAATTTGGTAGGGAATTATACTTTTAGAATAAAAGAATTTCTCTTATGCATCTAAGTTAAGCATAAAATCCATTTATGAGGAAAATCATACTTTTAGTATAAAAAGAATATCTTTTATGCATACCTATATGCATGAAATCCAATATGATAAAAGTAACACTTTTGATATAAAAATTTTTCCTTTATGCATACTTCTATGCATGAAAATTAAAAATGATAAAAGTAACACTTTTGATATAAAAATTTTCCTTTATGCATACTTCTATGCATGAAAATTAAAAATGATAAAAGTAACACTTTTGATATAAAAATTTTCTTTTATGCATACTTTTATGTATGAAATAAAAATGATAAAAGTAACACTTTTGATATAAAAATTTATCCATTATGCATACTTCTATGCATGAAAATAAAAATGGTAAAAATAACACTTTTGATATAAAAATTTATCCTTTATGCATAATATTAAAATTCAATTTCTCCATGATTATAATGAAATTCTTTCAATTAATCTAGGATGATGATTCCTAGAATATGGTAGGAAGTCCTCTTTTTATGCTTTGAATGAAAAAAAATTTTTTAATGCATAATTTTTATAAAAATTTTGCCATAGCTCCGCTGCTATGACTGATAAATCTCAATTTTTCTAAGGGATAAAGCTTATCATTAAGGAAATAATTAAAATGATTCTCTAATTGGATCCTTAATCCATAATGGATTGAATCATCAATATACATAAACTAAAAGCATAAGAAAAAGCCATTAATTTGGCCTCAAGCATAGCTTTATCTTGGGTTAAGGAAAAGCTTTATGAAAAGCTTGATTTGGATTGAGAATGGGTCATGAGTATGACCATTTCTTGAGTGAGAGAGAGAATTTACATAAGAATCATTAGAATTTAAACATAAATAAAAATTAACTTCAATAACATTTATTAAATTATGTAACTCTTCACTACTATTCAAACTTCAATAGCATTTTAAAAAAAACCATACCAATTAAACTTCTCAAGCTTGAGAGGGGTTGAGAAGAGAGAAACATTGAGAAATTATAGAAAGATCAATATTCACTAATTACCTTACAACTTGCTTGATTCTTTGTTCACGGTAGAGGCCCCCAACCAATCAATTGGTTAAGTATGTTGATGGAGCCACTAATGGGGATTGAAGAAAGAGGGAAGCTCCAAAAACTAGTGAATTATTAAATGAATTCACAGTTCTTGGCTTAGGTGGAGTAGAGTAACGATGCATAAACACTATATATTTTTCAACAAGGGGGAGGCTTCTATTTATAGGAAAAATTGAGCTCCTAACCAAACAAACTGATTCTAGAATTTTCTAAATCAGTTTGGTCAATATTTGACCATTTTTAGGTCAGTTAAGCTAACTTTTTGGAACTAGACTTGAATGAGGAGAGAGGAGAGATGAAATATCTCAATTTTTATGAGTTTAAAACTCATTCAAGCATGTGAAATATGCACCTCCTTTAAAGAACTCCCCTTCCTTACATATGTCATATTTTTAATATTGCTCATAGTTTTTTACTAATAAACCTTGTACATTTTCAACTCTTCATCTTATGTGAAATATGCACCTCCTTTATAGAACTCCCCTTCCTTACATATGTCATACTTTTAATATTGCTCATAATTTTTTATTAATAAACCTTGTACATTTTCAACTCTTCATCTTATGTGAAATATGCACCTTCTTTAAAGAACTCCTCTTCCTTACATATGTCATACTTTTAATATTGCTCATAATTTTTTACTAATAAACCTTGTACATTTTCAACTCTTCATCTTATGTGAAATATGCACCTCCTTTAAAGAACTCCCCTTCCTTACATATGTCATACTTTTAATATTGCTCATAGTTTTTTTACTAATAAACCTTGTACATTTTCAACTCTTCACCTCATGTGAGCATTTACTCATTTTTGGGTATTTTCTTTTTACAAGTTGGATTTATCTCCTCCCTACACATGGATTGATGCTATTGGTCCATAGGAACCTTAATTGGACCATAGTCTAAAGATTTCTGAAAATCTAGACCCTTAGGCTAAGGTTCTTTATAGCTATTTTCAATTAATTCCAATTGCACATTGGAAAATTCTTTTTGAATTTCTGTTTCAGGGGAACTTATTTTAATAAGATGAGATAATTTTCTATCCAAAAATATTAAAAATCTGAATATTCTCTCTCTAGAATATTCTCTCTCTCTAGGTTAAAACAGTTAGAAACAAGGTCTTTATATTTCTGAAGAGGGATTGATTATAGGGGAAGATACTAGACATCAAAAGGGGGGTTGGGGGAGGAATCTTACACTACGGATGGGTGGACCCGATTAATCGGGTAGCTTTCCAATAGATTAAGTGAAAGCCCTACGCTAGATAATTAGGTTCTTGGGCAACTCTATTCTAGAAGACTAGGTCAGCGGGCTGTGCCTTGCATGGATGAGAAAAAAAGCGTTGCCTCTAGAAATCAAGTCTAGTAGTTGCCCAATTTATGATAAATTACCTTATGGGAGATTTGACTTTTAGAAGATCGTGCTTCCCCTGCTGCTGCGGGATAGGACTAGGGCTTACCTATGAATCGTATCCTTGAATCTCTACATGGTCAAGGTGTCGATAAATAGGAAATTTTCTCCAAGTTAAGACTTAGTGGACTATCTTAAGAGTTTCTCCTATTTTAGAAGGGGGAAACCTTACAATTGGTATCAGAGCCGATCTTAGCTCCTATTTTAGAAGGGGGAAACCTTACAATTGGTATCAGAGCCGATCTTAGCTCCTAGGAATTGCCATTTAAGGACTGTTTTGCAATGAATGTTTTACCTAACATAATGCTAATTAATAAAAACATCCTAGTAAAACAAACAAGTTAAATTGATGTTTGAATGATTGTAGGAAGAGGAAGATGCCTACTCGAAGTTTCTAGTTTTCCAATGCATCTTCGAGACTGCTCACTCCTCAAATTTCGAGTTCCGTGACACCATGGTGCAGATACTAGAGAAGATGTCCCTCCCTCATTTCTCTCGTATTGAAAGAGGATGGGGAAAGATTTTTGGAGTCATGGGCCAAGATATTTCTTCATCCGAGCGCAGATCGAATTGGGAACCTTACAACCGACCTAAAGCGGATTCGTTGGATTGAAAAGTTGAAGATGATCCGTTTATTTTGGTTCGTTCGGTACCCCCAGGGCCGACACCTCTGTGACTATAGATGGGATTCGCATACCTCAGGATCGTTGGGTGTATGTCCAAGTGATGCAGATCTTACCTGCTGTGCTGATAGAGTAGCTGTGTTGGGATCTACCCCAATCCAGAGTCTACCACCCTTACCATCAGTTTTAGAGTCTTAGAAACTACAGCGGAACCCCTATATTTCACTTATGTGGATTGCTCTACCCTTATGTCATAGTCAAGCTTAGGAATTTCCCTTGATGGCAGCTAAGACTAATTATATTAGTCTCAGATCTTTGTAATAAAATGCATCCTTGTAAATATTTGGAAATAAAATAATTTCAATGTTTTACTCTCCAAAAATAAGCATTGTGCAAATATGAATCTTATAATCTTAAAATTGTTTTTACAATGATGGCCAGGACCATCACCCTCCACTTCCCAATGTGCTTTACACTAATACCCAGGAGAAGGAGAAGGTTCAAAGGTTGAGAAGGATGCTGAAGTCTGGATTGAGGCGATGGACGATTATTTCTCTGCTGCCGGTACTAGAGTAGCAAACCAGTCTATGCTTGCATGGTTTCACCTCATCAAAGATGCTAAACTCTGGTGGAAACAGTGGTGTCGTGAGTGACAAGGAAGTCACCGAACATTCTCAAACGTGGGAAGACATCAAGCAGGCAGTGAAGGAAAGATATCTTCCCACATCCCATGAATCCATAAAGATGAATGAGTTTTTTAGTCTTAGGTGTTGAGATTCAAGCTCGATGTCAGTGTGAGCCAGCTATGCTATGTGCTGGCAGATTAGGTAGAAACATGTGTGAGACATAAATGACCGCGTGTCCAGCTGGTCATTGTGTGTGGACATTAGCTAGGGTTAGATGAGTGTGGACACAACTCATTGTGTGTTGTGTGGATTATGGATTAGTGCATTATGCTTTGTGTGAGTGTGGACATGGCTTCCCTCTATGGTTAGGGTTTGCAATATACATTAGGGTTTGCTCCTGTGTGTGTGTCTCCTCCCCCTCTACCGTTCTTTCAACATGGTATCAGAGCCTTGTGCTGTTTATTAGGGTTTATGAGTGAGTAAGTGAAGAGGGAGAAGAAGAAGCTGTGAAGAGAAGCTGTGAAGCTTGCCATTGGAGCTGTGAAGCTTGCCATTGGAGCTGTGAAGCTTGGAGCACACCAAATACTATCAGATCTGAGAGCTTGGCCTACCAGGTAAGGTCTTCTAGACATCCTTGAGCGGATTGCAGGTGATACAGGCAAAAACAAAGCAAGTTAGAGCAAATCAAAGCAAAGAAAAATTCTGGTTTTTGGAAGCTTTCCCTTAAAGCTTGGGAACATTGATGTATGGTGGAAATACATGTAAATCTGGCAAAAGACATATGTATTTGACAAAGAGGGATGTATTGGCAACCCATATGCAAGCCTTGAACAAATTTTGGAGCAATTTGAATGCATTTCAAAGTGTGAAAATCTCTGGTTTTTGAGCTCTCACAAAACAGAGAGAAGGAAGCCCAAAATTGAAGCATTTGGAGTGTGATTTTGGCTAAAATCCAACCATTGGTGGATTGCACATGTACCTAGGAGTCTTGGGGACTTGTTTAGCTCATCATTTTGCAATTTAATTACTCCCAAGCCCCTCATTTGCAGGCGACGCAGCCAGAACAGAGGAAACAGAGCAGTTTTCTGGTTTTTTGCCTACGAGGAGATCGATTTCTCATTGGGTGCTTGATATCTTCCATAATTTCTTTAGCAATTGGATGCTTTATACTTTGAGAAGAGGGCTATGTGATTTGTTTGGTCAATTATGCCTAATTGAGCTGGGAATGAGCTGATTAAAACAGGTTGTCCACTGGTTGCAGAGAAACAGAGCATTTTTAATTGAGCAATTAATCTTTGGTGTTTTACAATTGGACAAATTCCTCTTACATGGAGTTGATGGACACTAATGCTAAGCTAATGAATGCTTGGTTGCTCAATTTGGATAAATATTGAAGGAATTAGAGCAAATTTTCTACTGGTTTTTCTGGTTTTTCTGATTTTTCCAAAAACAGAGAAAGGGGTTTTCAAAAATTGATATGTACACATGTCAGATGGTGTTGATACTTAACATTGAGGTTGATTAGGTGTCAATGCAAGTTGCCCATACTTGATTGCACCATTAAATTGTGATTTGGAGCCTTGGAAGGCGTGTCAAAGCAGGGTATCCCGGACTAGTTCTACTACTATGTCTGGGCCAGCAGCAGAAGCAGAAGCTGAGAGTAGCAGTGTACGTCCATGGTCAGGACGTTTGAGGCATGAGAGTGTGAGCACTGGGAGTAGTGCTATGGATAAAGGCAAGAAGAAAGTCGAAGGAATTGGAATCACAGGTTATGAGTCATCTAGTTCAGAGAGTTAGGCAGGACAGATATGTGCCACCACATGCTAGCGTTACAGGTGTACAGAGTGACCCGCAGGCATTGCGGAGATCCCAGAGAGTCAAATATCCTATTGACAGATTGACATATAGAGATTTTGCTATGCACTATGCATATATGACATCTATGGTGAAGCATGTCGAACCTACATGCTATACAGAGGCTGTTGGAAAGCATGTATGGGAGAAAGCAATGGATGTTGAGATGGACGCATTGGTCCATAATGATACATGGGATTTGGTTGCATTACCAAAGGACAAGAATGTTATTGGATGTAAATGGGTTTACAAAGTGAAGTGCAAATCTGATGGTTCTATTGAGAGACATAAAGCAAGATTGGTAGCAAAGGGTTATGCACAGACCCAAGGATTGGATTATGATGAGACGTTTAGTCCAGCGGCTAAGATGGGCACAATGAGAGCACTCATTGCTATGGCTGCAGCTAATGGATGGAAAATGCATCAGATGGATGTCAAGAATGCATTTCTAAATGGAGATCTACAAGAGGAAGTGTATATGACACAGCCAGAAGGGTATGTACACCCTAGATATCCCACTCACGTATGCAGGTTGAAAAAGGCATTATATGGTCTGAAGCAAGCACCTCGTGCTTGGAGTGATAAGATGAGCAGATATCTTATCTCACTTGGTTTTCAGATTTCTACAGCAGATTCTTCACTCTATGTGAAGAAGACACAGCATGGGATTGTTTTACTAGTCATCTATGTGGATGACTTGATTATCACAGGTGATCATGGTGCAGATGTGATGCATGTCAAGAAAGCTTTGAGTGGGCAATTTGATATGAAAGATCTTGGTGAGTTGAGATACTTCCTTGGAATTGAAGTGGTAAAAGATCATGCAGGTACTTGGTTAGTTTAGTGCCAATATGCATTGGATATGTTGGCAAAGTATGGCATGACAGGGTGTAAGCCTATGAGTACACCATTGGAGCAAAATGTGAAGTTGCGGGCTGATTATGGCGAGGAATTGGATGATCCTTCTATGTACAGGAAGATGGTTGGTAGTCTCATATATATGACTATCACACGCCTGGATTTGAGTTATGCTGTGGGGCTAGTTAGCCAGTTTATGCAGAGCCCCAGGAAACCACATTTGGATGCAGTGAGACGCATCATGAGATATGTGAAGACCACAGCACATTATGGTTTATTTTATGAGAGTGGTAAAAGCTTGGACATACATGGCTACACAGATGCTGATTGGGCAGGTAGCGCATATGACAAGAGGTCTACTAGTGGATATGCTTTTACACTTGGAAGTGCCGTGGTGAGTTGGAGTAGCAAGAAGCAACCTACAGTTGCTTTATCCAGTACAGAGGCTGAGTACAGGGGTGCAGCCATTGCTACTTGTGAGGCTATATGGTTAAAGAGTCTCTTGACAGATTTGTGTGAGCCTATTGAAGGCAAAGTTGTCATTCATTGTGACAACATGAGCAGTATACAGTTGGCAAAGAATCCAGTGTTTCATGCAAGGACCAAACACATAAAGGTCCATTATCACTTTGTCAGAGAAAAGGTGCTGGATGGTACAGTTGATCTTCAGTATGTGAAGATTGATGAGCAGGTGGCTGATATCTTTACAAAGCCACTTAGCAGGGAGAAGTTTGAGTACTTTCGGACTATGTTGGGAGTACATGGGATGAGCTTGAAGGGGAGTGTTGAGAGTCTTGATATCCCAAGCTCATCTACATCTTCATCGGTAGTACATCATGAGCTTGAGAGGGGCTGTTGAGATTCAAGCTCGATGTCAGTGTGAGCTAGCTATGCTATGTGCTAGTAGATTAGGTAGGAACATGTGTGAGACATAAATGACCGCGTGTCCAGCTGGTCATTGTGTGTGGACATTAGCTAGGGTTAGATGAGTGTGGACACAACTCATTGTCTGTTGTGTGGATTATGGATTAGTGCATTATGCTTTGTGTGAGTGTGGACATGGCTTCCCTCTATGGTTAGGGTTTGCAATATACATTAGGGTTTGCTCCTGTGTGTGTGTCTCCTCCCCCTCTACCGTTCTTTCAACATTAGGCAGTGCAGCTTAACTCTCGAGGACTACTATTCCAAATTTATCACTCTTCGGAAGTATGCCTTAGCTATGACTACTTCCCAGCAAGTGGCTCGTTTCTGCCAAGGGTTAAATGAACCCTTAGATTCCCGCCTTGAAGCAATGAGGCCAAGCACATTACAGGATGCTCTCATACGAGCAAAGCCCCTTGTGAAATGAAGACTGACAAACCTAAGAATCAAAAGAGATCTTACACTGAGGCAAATCCTAAAGATCAACCCTACAAGAAACCCCAACAGAATTTCCCCTACTACAATAGAGGGTGACAAGGCAACTCTTTTGTCCCCCGCTCGTATGCTACTTCTTCCAGAGAAGGCCCTCTGTGTTTTGAGTGCAATGAGCCGGGACACTTTAGAGCCAATTGTCCCAAGATGGCAACATCATTTCCTCAAGGTAGCAGAGGAAATCAAGGCGTGGAACCCCTATCCACCAAGGTACAAGAGGCGATGGGCATGGCAGAGGCCGCAGAGGAGTAGTTGCTAGGACCGCCTGTATTATAAGTGAAGAAACAACCTTGGAAATGGCTGAAGAAGAGTGCGCCACCGTCCATGCGGCAGTAGAACACCAAGGTCCGAATAAACAATTTGGTGTAATCCAAACCCCAGCCACTCATCACTGTAAGCCATTTCAGCTTTTGATTGATTGTGGCAGTACCCATTCATTTCTTTCTCCTAGGTGTTTGCAAAAATTAAACTTGAGTCAAAAAATAGCTAGAAGAATGACTGTAGAGTTAGCCAGTGGGAAAGAAGTAGTATCTCGCCACTCTATAGGAAACCTTGATTTTGAGATGGGTAATGAGCAAACTCATGGCCACTTTAGAGTCTTGCCATTAGGAATTTATGATGGAATCCTTGGGATGGATTGGTTAATTGCAAACAAAGCTAGCATTCATTGTAACCAGGGGAGTATCACTTTTGAAAATGAGCATGGCCAAGTAATATCTGTTTAGGGGGATAACAGGAAAATGAGCATGGCCAAGTAATATCTGTTTAGGGGATAACAGGAAAATCTAAATCTAGGGTAGTCAAGGCAAAAAATCTTCTCAAGGGAACATGTAAGGGTCAGCAGTCAAGCTCAACAAAGCCATTGAACCTAGTATGGAGAGAGAACCCTCCTGGCTCCAAGAATTCTCTGACATCTTCCCTGACGAGCTTACAGGGCTACCGCCTCCTCGAGAAGTCGACCATGAAATCAAGGTGATCCCTGGAGCTCAACCCGTCTTAAAAACGCCCTATAAAATGTCCCTTCCTGAAGCCATTGAACTTAAAGAGTAACTTTCCCAACTCATTGAGCAAGGATTCGTACGCCCGAGTAGCTCTCCTTGGGGGGCACCTGTTCTTTTCCAAAAAAAGAAGGACGGAACTCTCCGCCTCTGCATAGATTATTGAGGGCTAAATCAAGTCACTGTCAAGAATAAGTATCCTATCCCTCGCACCTATCCCTCGCATCGACGAACATCTTGACAGGCTTCATGGGGCCAAATTCTTCTCAAAAATAGATTTGAGGTCTGGTTACTATCAGATCAAAGTCAAGGAAGGAGATATATCCAAGATAGCCTTCAATACCCGTTATGGCCACTATGAGTTTACTGTAATGTCATTCGGGTTAACCAATGCTCCTGCAACCTTCAACTGCCTAATGCAAGATATATTCCGTCCTTACTTGGATGAATTTGTGCTTGTTTTCTTTGATGACATCTTAATCTACTCCAAATCAATGGAAGAGAATGAGGAGCATGTGCGTAGAGTTCTACAATTGTTGCGCAAACACAAACTCTCTGCCAAGAAGAGCAAATGTACCTTCTTTACTCATCATCAAATTGAGTATCTTGGATTCATCGTCTCCAAAGATGGCATTTCAGTAGACCCTACCAAGGTCAAGGATATTCTGGAGTGGCCACCTCCTCAATCAGTTCGTGAAGTTTGTGGGTTTTTGGAAATCACGGGATGGTATAGGATTTTTATCAAAGATTATGCCTTGGTAGCTGCACCTTTGATGGATCTTCTTAAGAAGGATTGCAAAATAGTGTGGCTATCAATCCATCAAAATAGTTTTGATCAGATCAAGGTCATTATTACTTTTGTCCCAGTCATGAAACTTCCTGATTTCACCAAGGAATTTAAAGTGGTTACTGATGCTAGTAGTCTAGCACTTGGTGGTGTCTTAGCCGCAAATCCTTCTTGAGTGCAATTTCAATGCCAAATAATCCCATACTAGTCAAAGTGGAAGAAGTCTCATCTCATGATCCAGATTATCAGAGGATGATGAAGTTAGTAGAAGAAGGGGGAAATTCAGAGAAAGAGAAGAATCTAATCAAGGGATACTCCACTCATGAAGGAAGCCTCTACTTCAATCACAGGCTATGTATCCCTAAGGATCCTGTTTTAAAGAACCTAATCCTCTCAATGAAGCTCATGATAGTCTTGCTGCACGACACCCATGCTATGCCATTCTTGGATGCCCCCATGGCCACTATTTCATGCACTGTGATGCAATTTAAAGTAAACAGTGGATATTTGAGACCTTAAGGTCATGTAGGAATGTTCCTTACACCTGGCGTGCATGAAAAGATTGGCCCTAGGGCCATTCTTGGATGACCCATGGGCATCCCCAAATGACCTTGAGGCCTTGGGGTCATGCATGAATGGCCTTTAGGCCTCCTGTTGTGCATGAGAAGAATGGCCCTATGGCCATTCTTCTCATGCATGAATGGCCTTGGGGTCATGCATGAATGGCCTTTAGGCCTCCTGTTGTGCATGAGAAGAATGGCCCTATGGCCATTCTTGGTTGCCCCCATATCCATCCCAAAATGACCTTGAGGCCTCCGGGTCCTCCAAGAATGGCCCTAGGGCCATTCTTCTACCTGTTGTGCATGAAACATGGCCATCCTTGGATTGCAAGAAGGGCCCTAGGACCATTCTTCCACATGATGTGTATGAAAAGAATGGCCCTATGGCCATTCTTGGATGCCCCCATATCCATCCCAAAATGACTTTGAAGCCTTGAGGTCATGCAAGCATGGTCCTAGGACTATTCTTCCACTTGTTGTGCATCAAAACAACGTGGCCATCCAAAATAACCTTGGGGCCTTGGGGTCATGCAAGAATGGCCTTTGGGGTCATTCTTCCACCTATTGTGCATGAAATGAATGCCCCTAGGGCCATTCTTGGATGCCCCATGGCCATCCCAAAAATGACCTTGAGGCCTTGGGGTCATGCAAGAATGTCCCCAAGGCCATTCTTCCTCATGTTGTACATGGAAAAGAATGGTCCTAGCAAGAATGGCCCTAGGACCATTCTTGGATACACCCATGGCCCTTGGTGGTCATGCGAGAATTGCCCTTGGGCCATTCTTAGATGCCCCCATGGCCACTGTTTCATGCACTGTGATGCAATTTAAAGTAAACGGTGGATATTTGAGACCTTAGGGTCATTTAGGAATGTTCCTTACACCTGGTGTGCATGAAAAGAATGGTCCTAGGGCCATTCCTAGATGACCCATGGACATCCCGAAATCACCTTGAGGCCTTGGGGTCATGCAAGAATGGCCTTTAGGTCGTTCTTCCACCTCTTGTGCATGAGAAGAATGGCCCTAGGGCCATTCTTGGATGCCCCATGACCATTCCAAAATGACCTTGAGGCCTTTGGCTCATGGAATAATGGCCTTGCATGAAAAGAATGGCACTATGGCCATTCTTGGATGCCTCTATATCCATCTCAAAATGACCTTGAGGCCTTGGGGTCATGCAAGAATGGCCCTAGGGCCATTCTTACACCTGTTGTGCATGAAAAGTGGTCATCCTTGGATGCCCCATGGCCATGCGAAAGTGACCTTGAGGCCTTAGGGTATTGCAAGAATGGCCCTAGAAGCATTCTTCCACATGGTGTGTATGAAAAGAATGGCCCTATGACCATTCTTGGATGCCCCCATATCCATCCCAAAATGACCTTAAGGTCTTGGGGTCATGCAAGCATGGGGGCCATTCTTCCACTTGTTGTGTATGAAAAGAGGCCATCCAAAATAACCTTGGGGCCTTGGGGTCATTCTTCCACCTATTCTGCATGAAATGAATGGCCCTAGGGCCATTCTTGCATGCCCCATAGCCATCCCAAAAATGACCTTGAAGCCTTGGGGTCATGCGCAAGAATGGCCCTAGGGCCATTCTTCCTCATGTTGTGCATGAAAAAGAATGGCCCTAGGGCCATTCTTTGATGCACCCATGGCCCCTTAAAGTCATGCAAGGATGGCCCTTGGGCCACGCTTAGATGTCCCTACTATCATGCAATGTGATGCATTTTAAAGTAAAACGGTGGATATATGAGGCCTTGGGTCATGTAGGAATGGTCCTTACACCTGTCGTGCATAAAAAGAATTGTCCTAGGGCAGTTTTTGGATACCCCATGGTTATCCCAAAAATGACCTTGAGGTCTTGGGGTGATGCAAGAATGGCCCCAAGGCCATTCTATCTCATGTTGTGCATGGAAAAGAATGGCCCTAGGACCATTCTTGGATGCACCCATGGCCCCTTGGGCCATTCTTGGATGCCCCTATGGCCACTATTTCATGCATTGTGATACATTTTAAAGTACAACAATGGATATTTAAGGACTTGGGGTCATGTAGGAATGGTCCTTATACCACTATCGTGCATGAAAAGAATGGCCCTAGGGTATTTCTTCCATGCCCCATGGCCATCCCAAAAATGACCTTGAGGCCTTGGGGTCATGCAAGAATGGCCCCAAGGCCATTCTTCCGCATGTTGTGCATAGAAAAGTATGGCCCTAGGGCCATTCTTGCAAGAATGATCCTAGGAAGAATGGCCCCAGGACCATTCTTGGATGCACCCATGGCCTCTTGCAGTCATGCACCCATGGCCCCTTGGAGCAATCTTGGATGGCCCCATGGCCACTATTTCATGCACTTTGATGCATTTTAAAGTACAGCAGTGGATATTTGAGGCCTTGGGGTCGTGTAGGAATGTTCCTTACACCTGGAGTGCATGAGAAGAATGGCCCTAGGGCCATTCCTGGGATTACCCATGGACATCCAAAAATGACCTTGAGGCCTTGCGACGGTCATGCAGGAATGGCCTTTAGGCTGTTCTTCTACCTGTTGTGCATGAGACGAATGGCCCTAGGGCCATTCTTGGGCGCCCCATGACCATTCCAAAATGACCTTGAGGCCTTTGGGTCATGGAATAATGGGCTTGCAATGAAAAGAATGGCCCTATGGCCAATCTTGGATGCCCCCATATCCATCCCAAAATGACCTTGAGGCCTTGGGGTCATGCAAGAATGCCCTAGCGCCATTCTTTCACCTTTTGTGCATCAAATTCGGCCATCCTTGGATGCCCCATGGCCATCCCAAAATGACCTTGAGGTCTTGGGATATTGCAAGAATGGCCCTAGGACCATTCTTCCACATGGTGTGTATGAAATGAATGGCCCTATGGCCATTCTTGGATGCTCCCATATCCATCCCAAAATGACCTTGAGGCCTTGGGGTCATGCAAGCATGGCCCTAGGGCCATTCTTCCACCTGTTGTGCATGAAAAGAGGCCATCCAAAATTACCTTAGGGCCTTGCGGTCATGCCGTATCCTCTCCTGCACAGCCGAAACCATAGACAATGGGGCACCACAATCCCCAACACAAGACACTCTTTCTTCACACTTCACCCTTCCCAAACCACCCACAAAATCACTCCTTCCATTAAACACATAGACAAGAGCCCACACAGGTTGCCATCCAAAATTGAACTCACACACATACCCACTCTTTTAATTCACCAATCCATTCATTGCATTCTTCAATAGACTTTCCTGAGTACACATCAATGCACACACCCGGCTCACTGATGCCCAGCTTGTCCAGTCATGGCACACACCAGAGCCCCCTCCGCCCAGTCAACTGCCTCCGCTGCCTTGACTCCTCCTTCGCTGCTCTCTTCACTGACAGTCGACCCGCCAGCTCCCTCTCTTTGTCCGCTCTGTAGTTGGTGCCACCTCCTGCGCACACACAGAGGCCGCCCACCTTTACAATCGCCAACCCATCTCTCTCTTGGTTCGCGTCAGTCTTTCACGCACACAAAGGAAAACATACATCTCCCCTTCGCTCTTCCTACTGGTCCCCCATGCGATTTCCTTTGCCTAGTCGATGCCAACAGCTTAGTTCCTTGAGGTCTTCAACACCAGCATCCCCTTTCCAGTCATCCACAGTACCAAGCAGATCCTTAGCTCTGCCCGCTCACACAGTCTCTTCCAAATATCACCAGCCAGAGGTGGCTTCCATCTTCAGCACCTGCGGCTTGTGTCAGTCACCACCACGACCTTCAACCTGTTTTCACTCAACGGCTGCCTCTTCACGTCCAGCTGCTCTCTCTTGGTGCAGTCGATGCAGCTCTCCTTCCCTAGCCGTTAGCTCTCCCAATCGGCATCAACATCTATAGCAACCGGCCCTAGCAAGACATAAGGCCACTCCTGTGGCTCCTCCTTGCTTGCTCCCCCAGGCGGCTCCCTTGCCTAGTCAATGCCAACACCTTCGCTCCTTGAGGTCTTCGACACCAGCATCCCCGTTTCAGTCAGCCACACCGCCAAGCGACTCCCCTCCGTCAACCTTGCATGCTCACCAAAGAAACATACCTCTTCCACAAGGCAGCAACCCACTTCAAGTCCCCCGACTCACCCCTCACTTCTTTGCTTCTTCTCTGCCTGCGTCTGTGGTTGTGCCAACCACACCAAAAGAAAGACGGCCACTCTCTCTGGTCGCTAACCACCGGCGACCTCGAACAACACGACCCCTGCTCTCTCCAGCCACCGTCTCCCACCAGTGTTACTAGCTAACCCAAGGCAGCCCTCCTCTTCTTCGCTAGCAGTCGCCACCAGCGCCACAAAACAGCGACCCTCCAAGAAACTCTCTTATCAGAGGCGGCAGCCCTTCACTCTCTGCACCACCAGTCCTGACAGCAAGCAAAACTACCCGTTTTTCCAAAGCTGGCATCGCAGCAGCCACTTCTCTTCTACCAGCTTCCAGCTTCCCAAAAAACATGAGAACTCACTCGAACAGCCAAACCTCCATGCGCCATCCTTCAACCATGTGCTTACTAATATTAGCCCAAAAATCCTTTTTATGACCAAAGTTATCCACCAAGGGTACCGCATTCCGCGTATATGATCCCTAAAGCATATGAGCACTTTCCAAACATCCTCTTGGCACATATCATTGTGCATGCTAGTGCCTCTTGCAAGACCTTTGTTCCGGGTACACCATCCTCCTGCTTTTCCAAATATCTTGCCATGATTTCACTTATACTGCATGCATCCCGGGGGAATCGAGGCCATAAATAAGCCCCTAGAGCCATACAGGGCAATGTCCACAAATAGAGCCTCTGGGCATCCTTTCAAAGCAACCTTTGCCAGCTAAAAAAAACAGAGAAATCACCAACTATTTACACTGTACACATCGGTGGGCTAAAAGCTCGCACTTCATGTGCCAAAGAATCTCCATCCATTCAATGCTAGGAGGGTTTCCTTTTGCGAAAAACGCCCAACAACGTGTAAGTGAAACTAAAAAAGGAGGAGATGCTTCGACATAGCCATGGTGGCAGTCAAAGGAATCATGAAACACCTCAAGTTGGCTAGAAACTGTACGGATGGCTTCATTTGGAATCAGCTTGCATAAAGGGACCAATGGGGTAGAGGAATTGCGTTGCACAAAAAACTTAGTGAATACATCACCAAGCAATCCCAATTCAATATATTTTCCAAGAAGCCTTCTATGGGTCTCCCCTTGAATGACCAGTACTAGATTCAGGCATCTCCGTGTGAGTTGGAGGAGGTGAGCTCATTGAGCCAATTTCATTCTCCAACACAAGCGCTTCTTCCTCATGAACAACAGAATTATGCGCTTCTGTTTCCTCTAACAGGAGATACATGTGAGAACACAGGTGTCCGTGATTGAGCTTCCTTGCTAAGAGTCAAACAAACATGCCCAGATCTAAGTGAGTATCCCCTGTTGTCTGTAAGACACACACACCAAGCCCAAGTAAGTATATCTAAAAACATTAAAACATAATCTCAATAGAATCTTGGCTATTCACATCATATACCTTTCTTAGTCTTTGCCTGTTGTTTTCCTGCTTTTCTTGGAGCCATCTCTCTCTCTTTTGCCTTGAATATGAGTAGCAAACAGTTTCAGCTGAATGACAGATATAGGAGACGAAAGGTCATGAATCTTGCTCTACTACTATTGCACAAAAGGTGACTCCTCCCATCCTGCACATCTTTCCCCTTGCCCCTCTGTTGCTCCGGCCAGTCCAGGCACTCGGCAGAGCCGGGGGATGGCTCTGCCGGGTGCCTGGAGTGGCCAGTGCAAAAGGGGCAAGGGGGGAGATCACACCTGCCTGGACCGCCTCCACCTCCACCTCCATCTCCATCCACCTCACCCCCCACCTCCATCTCTGCCTCCAATGCCACTGCCTCCTCCCCCTCACAAAAACAGAGTGTAGAGTTGAATCGTACAAGCCTTTACTGGGGACTATTGCTGATTTTTGTACTTGCCGTTTCATTTTCTAATTATTTTTTCAATTAGAAACTAGAGACACATCCCTGTATGATACTCAGAGCTCCATCTCCATCCTCCATCTCCATCTCCATCTTCACCTCCATCTCCATCCTGCACATCTCCCCCCTTGCCCCCCGTTGCTCCGGCCACTCCAGGCACCCGGCAGAGCCGGGGGATGGTCTTCACAGCTTCTCTTCACAGCTTCTTCTCCCTCTTCACTCACTCACTCATAAACCCTAATAAACAGCACAAGGCTCTGATACCATGTTGAAAGAACGGTAGAGGAGGAGGAGACACACACACAGGAGCAAACCCTAATGTATATTGCAAACCCTAACCATAGAGGGAAGCCATGTCCACTCTCACACAAAACATAATGCACTAATCCATAATCCACACAACACACAATGAGTTGTGTCGACACTCTACTAACCCTAGCTAATGTCCACACACTATGACCAGCTGGACACGCGGTCATTTATGTCTCACACATGTTCCTACCTAATCTGCCAGCACATAGCATAGCTGGCTCACACTGACATCGAGCTTGAATCTCAACAGCCCCTCTCAATCTCATGATGTACTGCCGCCGATGAAGATGTAGATGAGCTTGGGATATCAAGACTCTCAACACTCCCCCTCAAGCTCATCCCATGTACTACCAACATAGTCCGGAAGTACTCAAACTTCTCCCTGCTCAGTGGCTTCGTAAAGATGTCTGCCACCTGCTATTAGTCTTCACATAGTGAAGATCAACTGTACCATCTAGCACCTTTTCTCTGACAAAGTGATAATGGACCTCTATGTGTTTGGTCCTCGCATGAAACACTGGATTCTTTGCCAACTGTATACTGCTCATGTTGTCACAATGAATGACAACTTTGCCACCAATGGGCTCACATAAATCTGTCAAGAGACTCTTTAACCATATAGCCTCACAAGTAGCAATGACCGCACCTCTGTACTCAGCCTCTGTACTGGATAAAGCAACTGTAGGTTGCTTTTTGTTACTCCAACTCACCACAGCACTTCCAAGTGTAAAAGCATATCCACTAATAGACCTCCTGTCATATGCACTACCTGCCCAATCAGCATTTGTGTAGCCGTGTATGTCCAAGCTTTTACCACTCTCATAAAATAGACCATAATGTGCTGTGGTCTTCACATATCTCATGATGCGTCTCACTGCATCCAAATGTGGTTTCCTGGGGCTCTGCATAAACTGGCTCACTAGCCCCACTGCATAACTCAAATCTGGGCGTGTGATAGTCATGTATATGAGACTACCAACCATCTTCCTGTACATTGAAGGATCATCCAATTCCTCGCCATAATCAGCCCGCAACTTCACATTTTGCTCCAATGGTGTACTCATAGGCTTACACCCTGTCATGCCATACTTTGCCAACATATGCATATTGGCGCTGTACTAACCAAGTACCTGCATGATCTTTCACCACTTCAATTCCAAGAAAGTATCTCAACTCACCAAGATCTTTCATGTCAAATTGCCCACTCAAAGCTTTCTTGACATGCATCACATCTGCACCATGATCACCTGTGATAATCAAGTCATCCACATAGATGACTAGTAAAACAATCCCATGCTGTGTCTTCTTCACATAGAGTGAAGAATGTGCTGTAGAAATCTGAAAACCAAGTGAGATAAGATATCTGCTCATCTTATCACTCCAAGCACGAGGTGCTTGCTTCAGACCATACAATGCCTTTTTCAACCTGCATACGTGAGTGGGATATCTAGGGTGTACATACCCTTCTGGCTGTGCCATGTACACTTCCTCTTGTAGATCTCCATTCAGAAATGCATTTTTGACATCCATCTGATGCATTTCCCAGCCATTAGCTGCAGCCATCGCAATGACTGCTCTCACTGTGCCCATCTTAGCCACTGGACTAAACGTCTCATCATAATCCAGTCCTTGGGTCTGTGCATAACCCTTTGCTACCAATCTTGCTTTATGTCTTTCAATAGAACCATCAGATTTGCACTTCACTTTGTAAACCCATTTACATCCAATAACATTCTTGTCCTTTGGTAATGCAACCAAGTCCCATGTATCATTATGGACCAATGCGTCCATCTCAACATCCATTGCTTTCTCCCATACATGCTCTCCAATAGCCTCTGTATAGCATGTAGGTTCCACATGCTTCACCATAGATGTCATCTATGCATAGTGCATAGCAAAATCTCTATATGTCAACCTGTCAACAGGATATCTGACTCTTTGGGATCTCCGCAATGCATGCGGGTCACTTTGTACACCTGTAACTCTAGCATGTGGTGGCACATATCTGTCCTGCCTAGCACCAGGTGTGCGTAAAACAGGTATGCCAAGCTCCTCATCCAAACTCTCAGAACTAGATGACTCATAACCTGTGATTCCAATTCCTTCGACTTTCTTTTTGCCTTTATCCATAGCACTACTCCCCCAGTGCTTACACTCTCATACCTCAAACGTCCTGACCATGGACGTACACTGCTACTCTCAGCTTCTGCTGCTGGCCCAGACATAGTAGTAGAACTAGAACTTGCTTGTGATGGCAAGTTCACATGAACATCAGCCTCAAGTGACTCAATAACACCCTCATCTTTCGCTTTGTACTACCAACTAGCAAGCTCATCAAACACCACATCACGTGAGATGACCACTTGTCTAGTTTGTGGATTATAACATTTGTATGCCTTTCGATCCTGTGCATATCCCACAAATACACATTTCTCTGCTTTAGGATCCAACTTCCTTCTTCTTTCATCAGGCACATGTACATAAGCTATGCATCCAAAAACTTTAAGATGTCCAATGTCTGGCCTGTAACCTGTGAGCCGCATCTCTGGCATGCTTCCATGAATGGTTGCTGTAGGTGTTTTGTTCAATATATATACTGTAGTAGCACATGCTTCTGCCCAATAGTAATCTGGCATGCTCTTTTCATTGAGCATCGCCCTTGCCACTTCACATATATGACTCTATTCTTTCTCTCAGCCACACCATTCTGCTGAGGTGTATACCTGCAAGTCAATTGTCTTCTTATTCCATGCTTCCTCAAGAAATGCTCAAAAGCTTTTGAGGTGTACTCACCACCTCCATCTGTCCTCAAACATTTAATCCAACAGCCATACTGCTTTTCTGCAAAAGCTTTGAAATCCATGAATTTTTCCAACACTTCACTCTTCTCTTTCAGAAAGTATATCCATGTCATCCTGCTAAAATCATCTATGAATGTAACATAGTATAAACTGCCTTTGATAGATGGGTTTTGTGTAGGACCCCATACATCACTATGTACGATCTCAAGTGGCCTGTTACTCATATTTCCTTCTCTAGGAAACCTCAATCTTGCCTGCTTCCCAAACTGACAGGCTTCACAAACATGCATATGTCCATCATATGTATATTGACATGTCCAATCCTCTTGTGCCACATATCAATGTCCTGTACCACATTCCTGCTCTTTGAGAACATGGCTGATTTTAGCTCAGGAATTCCAGCATCCAGCTTAAACAATCTTCCTTCTTTCTTGCCTTTAGCAATCACTCTACATCCATGTTTGAAATCTTCAACGAAGCATCCATGCTCGTTGAAACGAACCTGTAATCCCTGTTCCACCATTTGACCAACTGAGGCCAAGCTTTTAGTAATCGAAGGCACATACAGCACATCTGACATAGACTTTGTCTGACCATTATGCATGACCAATGGTACACTTCCAACATGTGTAATGACATGCTGGGTATCATCACCTGTTTCCACATAGCCTTTTACATCCATAGGCTTCATATGCTCAAACCATTCTCCATGACACGTCATATGGTTTGATGCTCCTGAGTCCATGTACCATGTATCATCATTCTCAGCATTTGTTGTCATAGAACCCACAACATGCTTCATGGCAAACAAATGATTTGCAGTTCCATCATTGCTACTTGATGCATAGTTACCACCATGTTATGCATAGTTTCCACCATAATGACCACCACGTTGTGCTCTTCCCCCTCTCAAATCATGCTGTTTGCGGAAACAATCTCTCGCCATATGACCATATTTGCCACAATAATGGCATTCCACATCTTGCATAGAATTTTGTTGGCCTTGCCAACGTCCTCTTCCACGGGGGTTACCACGACCTCTTTGAGGTGCATATCCACAACCACCTCGAGCACCATATGTGGGCTAAAAATTCTGTTGTGGAGGCCTATCTTGCCATCCACGACCATTACCACCACGTCCACGTGATGCGAATCTCCCCCTGCCTCTAAAGCCTCTCTATGAGTAGAAAGCCTGATTTCTGCCATCATCATGGATAGAAGATGCATCCAGAAATGAATCACTGAGCTTGATTTCCTCAACCAATAAGAGTGAAACCAACTCATCGAAGTCGGGTAGACCTGTACTCCTCACTGAGATAGATGTATCAAAGGATTTGTATTCCTTGCCAAGACCACGCAAGGTAATATCCACCAAATCATCATCAGGCATGGGGGCATTTATTGTGGCCAATGCATCTGTAAACTTCTTGATTTCTTGCACATAATCATGTATGCTCCTTTTATTCCTTTTCACATTGTGTATCTGCTGTCGCAATTGAGACTTGCGAGCACTCGTATCTGTATCAAACATCTTGACCAAAGTATCCCATGCATCTTTGGGATTCTCAGCATCCTGAATGTGTATGAGCATAGCATCAGAAATGCATATAGACAAATAATGCAGCACTTTGAATGCTCTCTCTGACCATTGCTAATCAGCAATAAGCTGCTGCTGTGTAGGTTGCCGAGGTAGCTCAGGCTCAGGCTCAGCACCTGTAATGAGATTCTAAAATCCTTTCCCTTTCAAGAAACTCTTTATCCTGTACTTCCATGCCTGGAAGTTCTTCCTATCCAGCTTTTCACCAACAATCTGAACTGGATTGTCCGACATGTTGCTCAATGCATACACCTTCCGCACACTTCAAATCTGTAAATGAGCCTTCCTCAGCTCAACCGCACTCCAATGAATGTTCCAGATACTCCAAGGTAGCCAACAAACTCCAAATTTGATGTAGGAAATCAACCTGTAATCATTCGAGATGAACTGACTCACTCAGTGCAGGATACCCTGAATTGACACGCCTTCCAAGGCTCAAAATCACAATGTAATGGTGCAATCAAGTATGGGCAACTTGCATTGACACCTAATCAACCTCAATGTTGAGTATCAACACCATCTGACGTGTACATATCAATTTTTGAAAACCCCTTTTTCTGTTTTTGGAAAAACCAGAAAAACCAAAAAAATCAGTAATGATTTGGCTCTAATTTCTTCAATATTTCACCAAATTGAGCAACCAGGCATTCATTGGCTTAGCAATAGTGTCCATCAACTCCATGTAAGAGGAATTTGTCCAATTGTAAAACACCAAAGATTAATTGCTCAATTAAAATGCTCTGTTTCTCTGCAACCAGTGGGACAGCCTGTTTTAATCAGCTCATTCCCAGCTCAATTAGGCATCATTGACCAAAAAAATCACATAGACCTCTTCTCCAAAGTGTAAAGCATCCAATTGCTAAAACAAACTTGAAATATGTCAAGCATCCAATGAGTAATTGACCTCCTCGTAGTGAAAAAACCAAAAATCTGCCCTGTTTCCTCTGTATGGGCTGCGCCGCCTGCAATTAGGGGATTTGGGAGTGGTTGTAAGGTTAATTGATGATGGATACTAGTCCCCAAGACACCTAGGCATATGTGTGACCCATCAATGCTTTGATTTTTACCAAAAATGTGCTCCAAATGCTTCAATTTTTGACTTGCTTTTCTCTGTTTTGTGTGAGCTCAAAAACCAGAGATTTTCACACTTTGAAATGCATTCAAATTGCTCCAAAATCACAATAGGGCTTGCATAAGAGTTGCCATTACATACCTCATTGTCAGATACATGTTTGCTTTGCCATATTTACATGTATTTCCACCATACATCAATGTTCCCAAGCTTTAATGGAAAGCTTCAAAAACCAGAATTTTGCTTTGCTTTGATTTGCTTTGTTTTTGCCTGTATCACCTGCAATCCGCTCAAGGATGTTTAGAGGACCTTACCCGGTAGGCCAAGCTCTCAGATCTGATAGTATTTGGTGTGCTCCAAGCTTCACAGCTCCAATGGCAAGCTTCACAGCTTCTCTTCACAGCTTCTTCTCCCTCTTCACTCACTCACTCATAAACCCTAATAAACAGCACAAGGCTCTGATACCATATTGAAAGAACGGTAGAGGAGGAGGAGACACACACACAGGAGCAAACCCTAATGTATATTGCAAACCCTAACCATAGAGGGAAGCCATGTCCACTCTCACACAAAGCATAATGCACTAATCCATAATCCACACAACACACAATGAGTTGTGTCCACACTCTACTAACCCTAGCTAATGTCCACACACTATGACCAGCTGGACACGCGGTCATTTATGTCTCACACATGTTCCTACCTAATCTGCCAGCACATAGCATAGCTGGCTCACACTGACATCGAGCTTGAATCTCAACAGGAGCAACGGGGGGAAAGGGGGGAGATCACTCTTGCCTGGACCACCTCCACCTCCACCTCCATCTCCATCCACATCACTCTCCACCTCCATCTCTACCTCCAATGCTGCCGCCTCCTCCACCTTCAGCGCCGCCGCCGGCCCTCAAATCGCCACCTCCATCACTCTGAACGCCTCAATCTTTTTGTAAGAAAATTTGAGCCCAATATTTTGGTCTTGCTTTGGGATGGTGTATACTGTCATGTACTCTAAAGTCTTATTGTAGGTAGCTCTTGCGACGCTATGGTAAAGGAGTTGTACCAACCATATATCTTCTTGTAAGGAAATGTGAACTCAATCTTTTTGTAAGAAAATATGAAAAAAGAGTTGTACCACCAATATATCTTGTTGTAAGGAAATGTGAACTCAATCTTTTTGTAAGAAAATATGAACCGGGTATACTTGTTTTTACTTGTGTTGAAATAAATATTGGTCTTTTCTTTGAGTATGCATGAAAAGTTGAAGTATCCTTGTCATAAATTGTATGTATTGGAAGAAAGGTACATAGATAGGTATGTTTGTGCCTATATTTAGGTTTCTTTGACATAAAATGTGTGTTTATATGTAGGAAGGTAGGTAGGTAGGTATGTAGGTATGTATGTTTGTGCCTATATTTAGGTTTCTTTGACATAAAATGTGTGTTTATATGTAGGAAGGTAGGTAGGTAGGTATGTAGGTATGTATGTATACATGCATGTATATGTTTGGGAGTATGCATGCATGTATGTATGTATGTATTGTACAAATGTGTGTATATATGTATGTATGTATATGTATGTATATATGTTCCTAGGAAGGTAGGTAGGTAGGTAGGTAGGTGTGTTTGAGAATATGCATGTATATATGTATGTATGTATGTGAATGTATTTGTTTCTCTTTCATAAATACTTACTATATAAAAGCTCACCAAAATGTATCATTTTTCTTACAAGCTCGCATAAAACTATCTTATCTCCAAAAAGCTCACCAAATAAAGCTCGCAAAAAAATCAAACTCTTCTTCCACCTGTTGTGCATGAGACGAATGGCCCTAGGGCCATTCTTGGATGCCCCATGGCCATCCCAAAATGACCTTGAGGACTTGGGGTATTGCAAGAATGGCCCTAGGACCATTCTTCCACATGGTGTGTATGAAATAAATGGCCCTATGGCCATTCTTGGATGCTCCCATATCCATCCCAAAATGACCGTGAGGCCTTTGGGTCATGCAAGCATGGCCCTAGGGCCATTCTTCCACTTGTTGTGCATGAAAAGAGGCCATCCAAAATGACCTTCGGGCCTGGGGTTCATGCAAGAATGGCCTTTGGGGTCATTCTTCCACCTAATGTGTATAAAACGAATGGCCCTAGGGCCATTCTTGGATGCCCCATGGCCATCCCAAAATGACCTTGATGTCTTGGGGTATTGCAAGAATGGCCCTAGGACCATTCTTCCACATGGTGTGTATGAAATGAATGGCCCTATAGGGCCATTCTTGGATGTCCCATGGCCATCCCAAAATGACCTTGATGTCTTGGGGTATTGCAAGAATGGCCCTAGGACCATTCTTCCACATGGTGTGTATGAAATGAATGGCCCTATGTCCATTCTTGGATGCTCCCATATCCATCCCAAAATGACCTTGAGGCCTTGGGGTCACGCAAGCATGGCCCTAGGGCTATTCTTCCACCTGTTGTGTGCATGAAAAGAGGCCATCCAAAATGACCTTCGGACGTTGGGGTCATGCAAGAATGGCCTTTGGGGTCATTTTTCCACCTATTGTGCATAAAAGGAATGGCCCTAGGGCCATTCTTAGATGCCCCATGTCCATTCCAAAAATTACCTTGAGGCCTTAGCTTCATACAAGAATGGTCTTAGGGCCATTCTTCCTCATGTTGTGCATGAAAATGAATGGCCCTTGTGCCGTTCTTAGATGTCCCCATAAGGCCAAAATTTCATGCAATGTGATGTATTTTAAAGTAAAACAGTGGATATATGAGGCCTTGCGGTCATGTAGGAATGGTCCTTACACCTATCGTGCATTAAAAAGAATGTCCCTAGGGAAATTCTTGGATGCCCCATGGCCATCCCAAAAATGACCTTGAGGCCTTGGGTTCATGCGAGAATGGCCCCAGGGCCATTCTATTGTGCATGGAAAAGAATGGCCCTAAAGCCATTCTTGCAAGAATGGTCCTAGGAAGAATGGCCCTAGGACCATTCTTGGATGCAGCCATGGCCCCTTGGGCCATTCTTGGATGCACCCATGGGCACTATTTCATGCAATGTGATGCAATTTAAAGTAAACGGTGGATATTTGAGGCTTTGGAGTCATGTAGAAGTGTTCCTTACACACTTGACGTGTATGAAAAGAATGGCCCTATGGCCATTCCTGATGAATGAACCATGGACATCCCAAAATGACCTTGAGGCCTTGGGGTCATGCACGAATGGTCCTTAGGCTGTCCTTCCACCTATTGTGCATGAGAAGAATGGCCCTGGGGCCATTCTTGGATGCCCCATGACCATTCCAAAATGACCTTGAGGCCTTTGGGTCATGGAATACTAGCCTTACATGAAAAGAATGGCCCTATGGCCATTCTTGGATGCCCCCTTATCCATCCCAAAATGACCTTGGGGCCTTGGGGTCATGCAAGAATGGCCATAGGGCCATTCTTTCACCTACTGTGCATGAAAAGTAGCCATCCTCGGATGCCCCATGGCCATCCCAAAATGATGTTGTGGCCTTGGGGCATTACAAGAATTGCCCTAGGACCATTCCTCCATAGTGAATGAAAAGAAACACCCTTGGGCCATTCTTGGATGCCCCCATGGTTACTATTTCAAGCACTTCGATGCAATTTAAAGTAAACGGTGGATATTTGAGGCCTTGGAGTCATGTAGGAGTGTTCTTTACACCTGGCGTGCATGAAAAGAATGGTCCTAGGGCCATTCCTGGATGACCCATTGACATCCCGAAATGACCTTGAGGCCTTGGGGTAATGCAAGAATTGCCCTTAGGCCATTCTTCCACGTACTGTGCATGAGACGAATGGCCCTAGGTCCATTCTTGGATGCCCCATGACCATTCCAAAATGACATTGAGGCCTTTGGGTCATGGAATAATGGCCTTACATGAAAAGATTGGCCCTATGGCCATTCTTGGATGCCCCTATATCCATCCCAAAATGACCTTGAGGCCTTGGGGTCATGCAAGAATGGCCCTAGGGCCATTCTTACACCTCTTGTCCATGAAAAGTGGCCATCCTTGGATGCCCCATGGCCATCCCAAAATGACGTTGAGACCTTGGGGTATTGCAAGAATGGCCCTAGGACATTCTTCCACATGGTGTGTATGAAAAGAATGGCCCTATGGCCATTCTTGGATGCCCTCATATCCATCCCAAAATGACCTTGAGGCCTTGGGGTCCTGCAAGCATGGCCCTAGGGCCATTCTTCCACCTATTGTGCATGAAATGAGGCCATCCAAAATGACCTTGGGGCCTTGGGGTCATGCAAGAATGGCCTTTGGGGTCATTCTTCCACCTATTTTGCAATGAAATGAAAGGGCCTAGGGCCATTCTTGGATGCCCCATGGCCATCCCAAAAATGACCTTGAGGCCTTAAGGGCATGCAAGAATGGCCCTAGGGCCATTCTTCCTCATGTTAAGCCTAAAAAAGAATGGCCCTAGGGCTATTCTTGGATGCACCCATGGCCCCTTGGGGGTCATGCAATGATGGCCCTAGGGCCATGCTTGGATTGCCCCATGGCATTAATTGCATGCAATGAGATGCATTTTAAAGTAAAACGTTGGATATATAAGGCCTTGGGGTCATGTAGGAATGGTCCTTACACCTGTCGTGCATAAAACGAATGGCCCTACGGCAATTCTTGGATACCCCATGGCCATCCCAAAAATGACTTTGAGGCCTTTGGGTCATGCAAGAATGGCCCCAAGGCCATTCTATCTCATGTTGTGCATGGAAAAGAATGGCCCTAGCGCCATTCTTGCAAGAATGGTCCTAGGAAGAGCGGCCCTAGGACCATTTTTAGATGCACACATGGCCCCTTGGACCATTCTTAGATGTCCCCATGACCACTATTTCATACACTATGATGCATTTTAAAGTACAATGATGGATATATAAGGCTTTTAGGTCATGTAGGAATGGTCTTTACCCCTATCGTGCATGAAAAGAATGACCTTGAGGCCTTGGGGTCATGTAAGAATGGCCCCAGGGCCATTCTTCCTCATGTTGTGCATGGAAAAGAATGGCCCTAGGGCCATTCTTGTAAGAATGATCCTAAGACAAATGGCCCTAGGACCATTCTTGGATGTACCCATGGCCCCTTGGAGTCATGCACCCATGGCCCCTTGGGCCATTCTTGGGTGCCCCCATGGCCACTATTTCATGCACTATAATCCATTTTAACGTACAATGGTGGATATTTGAGGCCTTGAGGGCATGTAGAAATGTTTCTTACACCTCGCGTGCATGAAAAGAATGGCCTTAGGGCCATTCTTGGATGACCCATGGACATCTTAAAATGACCTTGAGGCTTGGAGTCATGCAAGAATGGCCCTTAGGCCGTTCTTCCACCTATTGTAAATGAGAGGAATGGCCCTACAGCCATTCTTGGATGACCCATGACCATTTCAAAATGACCTTAAGGCCTTTGGGTCATGGAATAATGGCCTTGCAATGAAAAGAATGGCCCTTTGGCCATTCTTGGATGCCCCCATATCCATTCCAAAATGACCTTGAGGCCTTGGGGTCATGTAAAAATGGCCCTAAGGCCATTCTTCCACCTTTTGTACATGAAAAAGGCCCTCCTTGGATGCCCCATGGCCATCCCAAAATGACCTTGAGGCCTTGGGGTATTGTAAGATTGGCCCTAGGACCATTCTTCCACATGGTAAGTATGAAAAGAATGGCCCTATGGCCATTCTTGGATGCCCCCATTACCATCCCAAAATGACCTTGAGGCCTTGGGATCATGCAATCATGGCCCTAGGGCCATTCTTCCACTTGTTGTGCATGAAAAGAGGCCATCCAAAATTACCTTAGGGCCATGGGGTCGTGTAAGAATGGCCTTTGGGGTCATTCTTCCACCTATTATGCATAAAATGAATGGCCCTAGGGCCATTCTTTGATGCCCATGGACATCCCAAAAAGGATCTTGAGGCCTTGGGTTTATGGAGAATGGCCATAGGGCCATTCTTTCTCATGTTGTGCATGAAAAAAATGGCCCTAGGGCCATTCTTGGATGCATCCTTGGGCCATTCTTGGATGTCCCCATGGCCGCAATTTCATGTAATGTGATGCTTTTAAAGTAAAATGGTGGATATATGAGGCAATGGGATTATGTAGGAATGGTCCTTACACTTGTCGTGCATGAAAAGAATGGCCCTAGGGCAATTCTTGGATGCCCCATGGCCATCCTGAAAATGACCTTGAGGCCTTGGGCTCATGCAAGAATGGCCCCAGGGCCATTTTATCTCATGTTTTGCATGGAAAAGAATAACCATAGGACCAATGCCCCTATAGGACCATTCTTGGATTCACCCATGGCCCCTTGGGCCCTTCTTGGATGCCCCCATGGCCACTATTCCATGCACTGTGATACATTTTAAAGTACAACGATGGATATATAAGTCCTTGGGGTCATGCAAGAATGGTCCTTACACCTATCGTGCATGAAGAGAATGGCCATAGGGTTTTTCTTGGATGCCCCATGGCCATCCCAAAAATGACCTTGAGGCCTTGGGGTCATGCAAGAATGGCCCCATGGCCATTCTTCCTCATGTTGTGCATAGGAAAGAATGGCTCTAGGGCCATTCTGTCAAGAATGATTCTAGGAAGAATGTCCCTATCTAGCACCATTCTTGGATGCACTCATGGCCCCTTGGGGTCATGCACCCATGCTCCCTTGGGCCATTCTTGGATGCCCCCATGGCCTCTATTTCATGCATTGTGATGCATTTTAAAGTACAAGGGTGGATATTTGAGGCCTTGGGGTCATGTAGGATTGTTCCTTATACCTGTCATGCATGAAAAGAATGGTCCTAGGGCCATTCCTAGATGACCAATGGCCATCCCAAAATGACCTTGAGGCCTTGGGGTCAGCGAGAATGGCCCTTAGGCCATTCTTATACTTGTTGTGCAGCATGAGAAGAATGGCCCTAGGTCCATTCTTGAATGCCCCATGACCATTCTAAAATGACCTTAAGGCCTTTGGGTCATGGAATAATGGCCCTGCATGAAAATAATGGCCCTATGGCCATTCTAGGGTGCCCCCATATCCATCACGAAATGACCGTGAGGCCTTGGGTTCATGAAAGAATGGCCCTAGGTCCATTCTTCCACCTGTTGTGCATGAAAAGAGGCCATCCCAAAATGACCTTGAGACCTTTGGATATTGCAAGAATGGCCCTATGGCCATTCTTCCACATGGTGTGTATGAAACGAATGGCCCTATGGGCCCTATGGCCATTCTTGGATGCCCCCATATCTCTTCATGCAAGCATGGCCCTAGGGCCATTCTTCCACCTGTTTTGCATGAAAATAGGCCATAAACAATGACCTTGGGGGCTTGGGGTCATGAAGGAATGCCTTTGGGGTCATTCTTTCACCTATTGTGAATGAAAAGAATGGCCCTAGGCGATTGTGGGATGCCCATGGCCATTCGAAAAATGACCTTGACGCCTTGGGGTCATGCAAGAATGGCCCTATGGCCATTCTTCCTCATGTTGTGCATGTCCAAGAATAGCCTTACGGACATTCTTGGATGCACCCATGGCCCCTTGGGGTCATGCCAGAATGGCCCTTGGGCCATTCTTGGATACCCCATGGCCAATATTTCATGCATTGTGATGCATTTTAAAGTAAAACACTGGATATTTAAGGCCTTGGGGTCATGTAGGAATGTTTCTTACACCTGTCGTCGTGCATGAAAAGAACAGCCCTAGGGCCATTCTTGCAAACGAATGGTCCTAGGAAAAATTACCCTAGGACCATTCTTGGATGCACCTATGGCTCCTTGGGCCATTCTTGGATGCCCCCATGACCACAATTTCATGCACTATGATGCATGTTAAAGTACAACGATGGATATAGAAGGCCTTGGGGTCATGTAGGAATGGTCCTTACAACTATCGTGCATGAAGAGAATGGCCCTAAGGAAATTCTTGGATGCCCCATGGCCATCCCAAAAATTGCCTTGAGGCCTTGGGGTCATGGCCCATTCTTCAATGCCGCCATGGCCACTATTTCATGCACTGTGATGCAATTTAAAGTAAATGATGAATATTTGAGACCTTGGGGTCATGTGGGAATGTTCCTTACACCCGTTCGTGCATGAAAAGAATTGCTCTAGGTTCATTCCTGGATGACCCATGGCCATCTTGAAATGACATTGAGGCCTTGGGGTCATGCACGAATGGCCCTTAGGCCATTATTCCACCTGTTGTGCATATGAAGAATGGCCCTAGGGCCATTCTTGGTTACCCCATGACCATTACAAAATGACCTTGAGGTCTTTGGGTCATGGAATAATGGCCTTGCATGAAATGAATGGCCTTATGGCTATTCTTGGAAGCTCCCATATCCATCCCAAAATGACCTCCTTGAGGCCTTGGGGTCATGCAAGAATGGCCCTACAGCCATACTTCAACCTGTTGTTCATGAAAAGTGGCCATCCTTGGATTCTCCATGGCTGTCCCAAAATGACCTTGAGGCCCTTGGGTATTGCAAGAATTACCCTATTACCATTCTTCCACATGGTGTGTATGAAAAGAATGGCCCTATGGCCATTCTTGGATGCCCCCATATCCATCCCAAAATGACCTTGAGGCCTTGGGGTCATGCAAGCATGGCCCTAGGTCTATTCTTCGACCTATTATGCATGAAAAAAGGCCATCCAAAATGACCTTGGGCCTTGGGGTCATGCAAGAATGGCCTTTGGGGTCTTTCTTCCACCTATTATGTATGAAAAGAATGGCCCTAGGGCCATTCTTAGATGTCCCCATGGACACTATTTCACGCTCTCAGATGCATTTCAAAGTAAAAGACTGGATATTTGAGGCCTTGGGGTCATGCAAGAATGGCCCTTGCACCTATTTGCATTAAAAGAAAGGCCCTTGGGCCATTCTTGGATGCCCCAATGGCCATTCCAAAATGACCTTGAGGCCTTGGGGTCATGCAAGAATGGCCCTAGGGCCATTCTTCCTCATGTTGTGAATGGAAAAGAATGGCCCTAGTGCCATTCTTTGATGTACCCATGGCCCCTTTGGGTCATGCAAGAATGGCCCTTGGGCCATGGTTGGATGTCCCCATGGCCACAATTTCATGCAATGTGATACATTTTAAAGTAAAATGGTGGATATATAAAGCCTTGTGGTCATGTAGGAATGGTCCTTACACCTCTCGTGCATAAAAAGAATGGCCCTACGGCCATTTTTGCAAGAATGATCCTAGGAAAAATGGCCCTAGGACCATTCTTGGATGCAGCCATGGCCCCTTGGGCCATTCTTTTTGATGCTCCTATGACCACTATTTCATGCACTTTGATGCATTGTAAAGTACAACGGTGGATACGTGAGGCCTCCGGGTCATGTAAGAATGTCCCTTACACCTATCGTGCATGAAAAGAATGGTCCTAGGGCCATTCGTGGGATGACCCATGGCCCCCAACTGACCTTGAGGCCTTGGGGTTATGCAAGAATGGCCCTTAGGCCATTCTTCCACTTGATGTACATAAGAGGAATGGCCCTAGGCCATCCTTAGATGCCCCATGACCATTACAAAATCACCTTAAGGCCTTTGGGTCATGGAATAATGGCCTTGCATTAAAATAATGGCCCTATGGCCATTCTTGGATGCCCCCATATCCATCCCAAAATGACCTTAAGTCCTTTGAGGTCATGCAAGAATGGCCCTAGGGCCATTCTTCCACCTGTTGTGCATGGAAAGAGGCCATCCTTGGATGCCCCATGGCCATCCCAAAATAACCTTGAGGTCTTGGGGTATTGCAATAATGGCCCTATAACCATTCTTCCACATGGTGTGTATGAAAAAAATTCCCGATGGCCATTCTTGGATGCCCCCATATCTTTCCATGAAAGCATGGCCCTAGGGCCATTCTTCCACCTATTGTGCATGAAAAGAGGCCATCTAAAATGACCTTGGGGCCTTGGGGTCATGCAAGAATGGCCTTTGGGATAATTCTTCCACCTATTGTGGATGAAAAGAATTACCCTAGGGCCATTCTTGGATGCCCCATAGCCATCCCAAAAGTGACCTTGAGGCCTTGGGGTCATGCAAGAATAGCCCTACAGCCATTCTTCCTCATGTTGTGCATGTCCAAAGAATGGCCCGAGGGCCATTCTTGGATGCACCCATGGCACCTTGGCATCATGCTAGAATGGCCCTTGGGCCATTCTTGGATGCCCCATAGCCATCCCAAAAGTGACCTTGAGGCCTTGGGGTCATGCAAGAATGGCCTTAGGGCCATTCTTCCTCATGTTGTGCATGGAAAAGGATGGCCCTATGGTATGGCCAGGCTTGAATGCACCCATGGCCCCTTGGGGTCATGCTCGAAATGCCCTTGGGCCATTATTGGATGCCCCCATGGCCCCTTGGGGTCATGCTCGAAATGCCCTTGGGCCATGGATGCCCCCATGGCCCCAAGGCCATTCTTCCTCATGTTGTGCATGTAAAAGAATGACCCTAGGACCATTCTTGGATGCACCCATGGCCTCTTGGGGTCATGTAAGAATGGCCCTTGGGCCATTCTTGGGTGCCCCCATGGCCAATATTTAATGCACTGTGATGCATTTTAAAGTAAAACGGTGGATATATGAGGCCTTGGGGTCATGTATGAATGGTCCTTACACCTGTTGTGCATGATCAAAATGGCCCTAGGGCCATTCTTGGATGCCCCATGTCCATCCCAAAAATGACCTTGAGGCCTTGGGGTCATGCAAGAATGGCCATAGGGCTATTCTTCCTCATGTTGTGCATGGAAAAGAATGACCCTAGGACCATTCTTGGATGCCCCCATGGCCACTATTCCATGCACTGTGAGGCATTTTAAAGTAAAATGGTGGATATTTGAGGCCTTGGGGTCTTGTAGGAATGGTCCTTAAACCTTTTTGCTTGAAAAGAATGGCCCTAGGGCCATTCTTGGATGCCCCATGGCCGTCCCAAAATGACCTTGAGGCCTTAGGGTCATGCAGGAATGGTCCTTACACATGTTGTGCATGAAAATAATGGCACCATTGCCATTCTTGAATGCCCCATGGCCACTTATGATGCACTTTAAAGTAAAATAGTGGATATTTAAGGCCTCGCAGTCATGCAAGAATTGTCCTTGCACCTATTCTGCATGAAGCGAATGGCCCTAGGGCCCATGCAAATTCCACAACAACCATTGTTCTAGGAGAACATGCATGAGGTCCAAATGATTTACAAGGTGTCCATGTGATTTCAGCTTTTCGCAAATTTCCAGAGAACTTGCTATTATTTTGCAACTAGATAATTGTGCAGGTGAAAACAAGAATCGATATTTGTTTGCATATCTATCTCTTCTAGTTGCAAGGGGGGTTTTTTAAACTATTCAATTGAGATTTTTAATGGTCGGACACACACATGAGGATGCAGATGCAATGTTTAGTAGGTTCTCAGAAAAATTGAGAGTCAGACAGACCTTCACTTTACCACATTTGATGGACACCTTAAGGAGGACCAGTTCAAGCTCTTCACCAGTGCCTTTTTTACTAACTCAAGTGCCTGACTTCAAGCGATATTATGATGGATACATTTGTGATGGGAAAGATGCACTTATAGGCCACTTCAATTTGGATTCTTCATGAATGGCGACACACCAGTAATGCAATATAAAGTGCATGTAGCAACACCTGATCGGAGGCCTAATGATAGAGATATTCCACTATGGAAGAAAGATAGTGAAGGTAAGCCAATGTTACCACCAGGCAATCCACCTATGTTGTCGGTGGAAGAGCATGTAAAGGGGCATGAGGATGTGATATCAGGTATAAAGTCTTATATTAGATTTTGGCAAAATCTTGGAAACGGTTCTTTTGTTCCAAGATATTATAGACCTATGATAGATTACTAGAATAATGTAATCCAAGAGCTTGATAAACCAATTATAGCATCGGAGGCTAGATTGTACACACATTTTTGGCCAAAGTCTCAAGGCTCTCAACAGCAGTGGGACATGTATGCTTCCTTTGAGCGTGAAAGGTTCATAGGTTATGAGGATTACAATGATCATTATTGTGGGCCTCAATGAGAGAAACCAAGGTAAGAATTCAACCCAATGCTAGATGTCCAGCAAGGGGACTTTATTTTGTTGCTCCCACCAAATAGAGATGTGTATCCTATTTGGCTTGCTATGGCTGAATCAAACATTGATATGGATAGGAAGTCACCAAACTACAAGAAGATTCTGATACAGTATTGGGCACCATGTGCAAGAAAGGGTGGTTTGACAGATGCAGAGGCCTATGCTGATTGTTGGAAGGGGTTTTGGGTGGAGAACAAGGTAGATCCTTGGGTGTGGGAAGAGGCGGATGCAATTGTTTGGTCATGGAGGCCCAGAAAACTAGGGCCTTATACGACAAACAAGATACCAGTCAAGGAAGCCAAAAAAGCACAAGAAGGAATGCACCTAGGTGGAGCAGATCAATCTCATAAGAAAGACTTTGACAGTGCCAACCTTGAAGAGTTATGACTTTTGTGGGTGCTATGACTTGGGTGCTTTAAATTTGCATGATAGTAAAAATACAGTAGTCTCACTTATTTGAAATTTTCTATTTCTCACAACCTAATTTGTAAACGAGATTGTTTTTCCACCATCATAATCTACCATCATACTTGTTCAAGACTTGGTATTTAAATTTAAATATTGTTTCATTTAATTGTTGCCATTGAAGGTAGAGTTTCATTTATTAGTTTGATCCACAATCATGAAGTCTGTGGGTATTTATGTACAAGACATATGTGGCTTCCCTATTATGATGTTTATCAACACCACCTTCCTACATGATCTATCTATCTTCTTGCAAGTATGGAATGGACCAACGGCCATTCTTTACACACGTATAAATTTCCACAATAAGTGGGAAATTCCCAATTTATGGGAAACATACTAATTTCAAAATTCACAAAATGCAAGATTTTTTCCATTTTATCTAATATGGTCTTTTTATAAGTTTAGGTTTAAAAATAGAATTTTAGGGTTTTAAATCTAGCTTTGTGTTCTTTTCAGAGAAGCATCACCGTGCGTGCAGTTTTATAGGATACAGTTTCTCTCGCGAGAAGAATCTAAGACAGTAATCAATGAGTCGAGTTTGTTTTGGCTAGATGACCTAGAATTTTACTCCCCTTATGGATCCAATAGAGCAGTCAAAATTGTAATCAGAGCAATTGATCAAAAGTAACCATTCAACCTGCATTTTGGATCTCAAACACATGCACACAGACACACTCTCTCACACACAAACACACTCTCTCTCACACAGACAAATTCTCTCACACACAGACACACTCTCTCACACACATAGACACGTTCTCTCTCATAAACATATACACACTCTCTTTCCCTCTCTCTCTCTCTCTCTCTTTCTCTCTCTCTCTCAAAGTCAAGAAGAAGAAGAGGATTTAAAGAGGAACAAGAAGAACAAGAAGAAGGAAGAGGAGGAGAAGCAATTTGTCTTCACATGTAAGCTAATTTTCACATAATCACTAAACATCAATTAATGTCTAATTATTAATTATTAATTATTAATTATTAATAAAATAACAAGGATAATAGCTTGAAAGTGTTCTAGGATTGTAGATTAGTTTGTCATTAGGTTTTGTGATTTGCCGAACCTTAGCTCCACCTTGTCAATTTGTTGATTTGCAGCAGTAAGAATCAAGAGAGAGGATTTGAAACAAGGAGGGAAAGCTCAAATAAGGTGGAAGTTTCAAAACATGAATAGAAAACAAAACAAACAAGTCTTAGATATAAGAGAGAAAGAAAATTTGAAATATATGATAGAATTTAGCTAGGTTTTTAAAGTTAAATTAAAATTAGACCATATGAGAATGTCCCTAAAGCCATTCTCTAAGAATGGCCCTAGAGGCATTCTTTAGGGGGTTGAGGCCCTCTCCACCCCTAGAGAATGGCCCTAGAGCCATTATCCCCATCCCAAAATGGCCTAGATTTTGTGAGAGATTTGTCCAAAGGCATGGCTCTAAGACATTCTCGACCCCAAGAATTTCACTAGAGCCATTCTCCCCATCCCGATGGCCTTGCTTTTGTGTAGAAATTATCCAAAGGCATGGTTGTGTAGCTATCCTCCAGCACTAGAGAATGGTGCTAGAGCCATTCTCCCCACCATCACTTTCCCATTTATTTTTGCAAGATTTTTCCAAATTCATGGAAATGGAGTTATTATCCTCCCTAAGAATGGCCCTAGAGCCATTCTCCCCACCCCAATGGCCTTGCTTTTGTGTGAAGAATTTGTATAAAGACATGGCCCTTGAGCCATTCTCCCTAGAGACATTACACCATCCCTTTAGCCTTTCATTTGTACAAATAATGTCAAAAGGCATGTCCCTAGATCCATCCTCCAACTAATTATGTCCCTAGAGCCATTCTTCCCATCTCTTAAGCCTTGTTTTTATGTAGATATTGTCCATAACATGGCCATGTAGCCATCCTCCACCCCTAAAGAATGGATGTAGAGACATTCACCCGATCTCGACAGCCTTGCTTTTGTGCCAAAGGCATGGCCCTTGAGCAACTCTCCACAAAAAGAACAACCTCAGAAATATGAATTGAGAAGTTTGAGATTGAAACTTTGTCTACAAAAGTGTCTTCTCAATTCTTGATCATTTAAGATTTATTAAAGCCACAAGATGGGCATCTGGCTATTTTTTGCACTTCTATGTAGAAATAAGGATTTTGGCTATTTTGAAGGCCGCTTATGAGGATTTAGGTCACATTTTTAAAGGGTTAATGGTAGGATATGTTTTGTAGATTATAGAAATGAATTCAACTTTGATGTTTTGACCTTTCATTAGTTCTAGATAGTTTGGAAGATATGACTCTTCCAAACTAAATAGGTTTCAATCTTTACCTATCTCAAAGAGTTTTTAGGCTAGTTGAGACTATCTCATAGGGTTTCTCTATGTTTCTCTATGTAGTCATTCATATATAGATGAGCTAGCATAGATGTGTTATAGAGAATGAATTTAAGGATTCACAATTGATGTTGAACTCAAATATTAGATATCTTATGATGTGAGAATATGAGAATATGGGTGCAAGACTTGTCCAAAGGCATGGCCTTGGAGCCATCCTCCTCTCCTAGAGAATGGCCCTAGAGCCATTCTCCCCATCCCAATGTCCTTGATTTCGTGCAAGAGTTTTCTAAAGGCATAGCTCTAAAGCCATTATCTACCCCAAGAATGGCTATAGAGACATTCTCTCCAACCCAATGGCCTTGCTTTTATGTAGAAATTATCCAAAGGCATGGCCCTAGAGCCATCCACCCCAAGAGAATGGCCCTAGAACCATTATCCCCATACCTTTAGCCTTTATTTTGTACAAGTTTTGTCCACGTTATGGGACTAAATCCATTCTCCTCCCCATGAATGGCCCTAGAGCCATTCTTCTACCCCACCGACATTGATTTTGTATACAATTGTCTAAAGGGATGGCCCTAGATCCATTCTCCACCCCAAGAATGGCCCTAGAACCATTATCCCCATCCCTTTATCCTTGAGTTTATGTAAATATTGTCTAAAGGCATGGCCTTGGATCCATCCTCCACCTTAAGTATGGACCTAGATCCCTTCTCACACCCTTTCAGCTTGCTTTTGTGCAGAAATTGTCCATAGGCATGGCCTTGGAGCCATCCTCCCACTCCTAGAGAATGGTCCTAGAGCCATTCTCCCCATCCCAATGGGCTTTCTTCTATGCAAGATTTCTCCAAAAATATGGCCCTAGATCCACTCTCCCCACCCTAAGAATGTCCTTAGAAGTGAATTTGACTATCTTTTAGAAGCATCATATATGCTTGTTGCACTTTTGCAAAGATGATAACTTTCTATATGATTAGAATTAGATTCTGATGTGAATTGAGAAGTTTTAGAATAAAACTTTGTCTACAAAAGTTTCCTTAATGGTTTTTATCTCAGTTCTTAATTATTTAAGAGTTACTGAACCTCCAAGATGGGCACCTGGTTGTTTTTAGCACTTTTGTGTAGATATCGAGATTTTTGCTATTTTTAGGGCTACTTATTATGAGGCTTTAGATCACACTTTTATAGACTTATCAATAGAATATGTTTTGTAGATTGTAGCAAGGACTTCAACTTCGATGTTTGACCTTTCATCAATTTCAGATAGTTTGAAAGATATCTCTCTTCCAAACTAAATGGTTTTCAAGCTTTGCCTTTGAGTTTTTAGGCTAGTTTAAGACTATCTCATAGGGTTTCTCTACATAGTCATTAATATATAGATGAGCTAGCATAGATGTGCTATATAAAGCATGAGTTTAAGGATCAAGAAATAAATTAACACCTCAAATATTAGATCTTTTATGATATGATAATATGAGGATATGGTTGCAAGATTTATCCAAAGGCATGGCCTTGGAGCCATCCTCCTCCCCTAAAGAATGGCTCTAGGTCCATTCTCCCCATCCCAATGGTCTTGCTTTTGTGCAAGCTTTTTCCAAATGCATGGATTTGCATCCATTATCCTACCTATCATGTCAAACATTTAAAAAAAACACTAATTTTATGAAAAAAGAATGCATAAAACATTACTTACATTTTACTCTAAACCCAAAAACGTCCAATTGAAAAAAGAATTAGAAAAGAGAAGAAACTTTTCCAATCAACTAGGAGAGTCATTGGACCTTTTGCTTAAAAGTATCAATTATTTTCTAGTGCAAGTGTCAAGAAGTTTTTTAACTCAAATTAAACACAACAATTTCTAGATCATGCAAATTAAGCATATCCACACGTCGTTAATTTTCACTTTTCTTTCCTTTTTTGCTTTGTTTAAGAATCTCTAGATCATATTTTCCCTTGAGCATAGATAAGTTTTGTATCGATACACATTTCTACACTGCATGTTGTACGTAGCGTGTTATCAACAAACTGGCTAGGTGATAAAATTGACGTTACTTTTAGACCCAATGTAATTTGATGAAACTCTTACATGGGTTTAGTGCATTGTCTAAGAAAATAAATTTTCTTCGTATACAAAGTTGATCCAATGGTTGAATTTAAGCATATTTTGATATTAAGAAAGGAAGGCATATGGAGTCCATGGCCATGGAAGAGGTTTATTAAACGCAAAGATGTCTTTAGATTTATAAAGAAATCCAAACGATCAAATTTTAGACAATAGTGAGTACTATAATTTATTACTTTACTTTATTTTAATCTAATAGTTTGATTTAGAGTTATAGTCTTTGTAAAAACATAATTTTCAATTTATAACAGTTACATTTTGAGCCATGAAAATGAAAACAGTTGTTGTTTTGAAAAATTGATGGAAATTTAGATTCTAGAATCCAATTTGTTGATAAAGTGGATTCTTGAATCCAAAATTCCATTCATGAGACTAACGTTTCTATCATCATGACATTGAATTTTCGTCCAAAAAAAGAGAAATTTTCATCCATAATGAACAAAAATTTCACTTTTACTAGATGAAAAATTTTGCTCGTCAAAAAATTTCGACGAAAAAAAAATGTAAAAAAAAATATTGGCAAAAAAAATTCCCATCAAAAATTTCCGTCCAATGGAATCCAAATTTTTGTCGACGGATTGAAATTTTCGACAAAAATTTCAATCCATCAATAGAAATTTCAATTCCAAAATCCAAGTGGATTCTAGTATCCAAATTTTCATAACAAAATTTTTTCCATCGACGGATTTATTTCCATCGATGGATTTCTTTTACGAAAATTTTTTCCGTCGATGAAAGTTTTCGACGGAATTTTTTCCATCAAGAAGAATTTTTTTGCAGGAAATTTTTTTAGCGACTAAATTTTTCGTCCAATAAAAGCAAAATTTTCATACATTATGGATCAAATTTTCTCTTTTTTCATCAAAAGTTTTATTCTCACGATGATAAAAAAAGTCAGTGTTCCCTAAATTTTGGATTCTAGAATCCATTTGGTCAAACAAAGTGGATTGTGGAATCCAAATTTTCATCAATTTTTCAAAACGACAGCTGTTGTCATTTTCATGGCTCAAAATCTAATTGTTATAAACTAAAAATTTGTTCTTACATTTCCCAAATCTCTCCATCACGAAAAGAAAATTGAAAAAAAATATCATAAGGCTTGATGTTTGGCTTTTGGTCAACACCACGTGAGCTCTTTTTATTTACTTATAGACCACCTCTCTCACAAAGTGTGACTCAAAAGTTCTCATTAATGTTTCGACCTTATTTTTGTTACTTGACCCACTCATTATGAAAGAACCTGATTTTTTGAAGGAAATTAGTCATTTGTAAGTGATAGTCAATGTTGTGATCCATGATAAAATTGTACACTTGTCATTAATCCAACCCGCAGAAACCCAAAAAAGAGCTGTCTTTTAACTCTCAATGTGGTCATATTCTTGGCTAAGTTCTTTTTTTGTTGCAAGCAATGTGTGGGTTCCACCTAGAATAAAATACTTGAAAGAAACTGCCCTAGAATTTCTCTATGAGTCCTTGGTAGGACATTGATCCTTGTCCACCAAAACAAGTAGCAGTAGCAACATGGTTGTAGGTTTTTCTTTCATTTTTAGCTTGAGGTTAGAAATATGCGCTTCATTGACACTTCGTAGTTAAAGTGGTCCTGTTTGGGGAGCAATGGGAGGTTGATCAATACAACTTACAGGCAGCTCACAAGGTAAGGATCAACCATGTTTTTCTTCTTGCACATCTCTCGGATAGCATTATCTGAAGTCTTATCCCATGGAAATGGTAAGGGTGCACTTGGACCCCTGAAGGCACAATCTCAGCATCACTTAAGAATTGCTTCTCCTTACTTTTCTTTGAGCCTTTATGACCTTTCTTTTTTGTATCTTCTACATGAGGTTCAAGTAGAGAAGTTTCTTCTTCAAGTGGCTCATCTTCACTTTGTGTTTCTATGTCCACATCTTCTTCCATGTCATATTCATTAGAGCTACTTGTAGAATCCGGATCACCAAAAATACTATCCATGTGCTCCGAAAATTCTTGACCAAAACTCTAAAATCCACCAAAATAACAGAAACTTAGAAAAAGAATATGCAAATTACAATTTGAGTAAGTAGGAGATGAAGTAAAATTCAGCTTACCAAGCCTCTTATTCGTATCGCATCTTTGAGAAATTATTGTGTGATAACGGGATTAACCTCTTGTAGCTCAAAGTCCTTTTGAAGAAGGAGGATAACAACTTGGGATGTTTTTGATTCACGCTCAACAAGAAAATATATATTCTCTAATCTCTGTTCGATTACAGTTATGATATGTCCACCATGTTGAAATTCATTACCCTCACTTGACAAACCTTTATGTTTAGTAACAAAGCAAAAAGGGAGAAGTAGGCTCAACTAGTTGCTTATGAAGGCCAGGCGTTCCTATGGTCAAGGTCCACCAACCATGCCCATACCTAAATTTTTTAGTCTTTCCCTCAAATGAACCCTTGTTGCCACTTGGTTTCAGGGCCTTGGGCACACGAGCCTCCATCTCATTTGACAACCGCTTATCTTTATGACCTTCCATCTTGATGGTGTGGGCTGGCGTTCCTGTGAAAACTGTTCTACTATAAGAAGAGGCTTTCCTTTAAACAAACTTTCCCTTGTTGGCATGACTTGGCGACCTTCTAGAAACTATTCAGCTGGTAATGAAAGAGCTCTCTCCTCATCAACAGACCACTTGGTGAGTTGAGCCGTCTTGTCTCAGCAAATGTTGGACTCATGGGTGGTTCTTATAAAAAGCAAGAAGGAGTCAAGGAACCTGAGCACCCCAACCTTCCACTTATATCACCAACTTGAGAAGGTGATGCATGTTTTAAGGTTTTGGACTTCTTCTTGGAGTGAACGATCTGAGATTGTGATGCCATGGTCTGCAAAACAAATACTAAGATTAAGAAAACTTATAGTGACAGAAAAAGGAAAATTACTCCAAAAGTGTTTCTAGAAACCTCAGGCTGGCAACACTCTTTAAGAATTTACAATTCAGAACTTGGGTTCCAAAATCCATACCAAACATAACATGAAGTTAACAGTAGTTAGTCAAGTTGAAACTAGCATGAAAGTTGAATTCTAGAGTCTCGACTAAAAAAATTCAGATCCTGAATTCAGAAAAATGGATTCAAGAATCCCACTATGAAAGGCAGATAAACAAGAAACCACACTCTTCTCACAATTTAGTAAAAAACGTCTCAATATTAGAAATTTTAGAAAACTTGACAAGATCCCTCAAAATTCACATAAAATTCTTAGAATTGGTAGGATAATTTCTCAATTTTTTTCTCAAAAGAACACTTTAATAATTTGAAAGATACAAAAACTGTTGACTCTAGTTTAACAAAACAAAATGATGTGAAACAAAGTTAAATTTGTGTTGAAAAAACCTTTAAAAAATCCCAACAATTTATAAACAGAACACTAATGATTCTTCTTGGAAATGCAAAACAAAGATGATTCTTGTTAAAAATGCTCACCTCTTTATATAAAGAGATTTGTTAGATTGTAGTTGACCACACGTAAGTGCAAGAATTATGTTTATTCAATGGGATTTTTGTTAGCTTAAGGTGGAAGAGTCCTTGGATTCACACCGAAAGACAGAATTCCACTGCTTGAGACTCATGCAGACACCAAAGAGGCACAACAAAACACAAGATCCACACACTTGCTGAATTTGGTTACAATCTGGTGCTTGCTTAGTTTTTTGTTCTTGCAAACCACTGCGTGATAGTGTGTATTGGCACGTCTTCTATCGCTCGCCTTTGCCTAACTCTGTAAGAAACAAAGTAGACCCTCTAGGCATCATCCTCTTAAGGGGAAATCTGACTCTCCATAAGTAAATTAGCCAAGTATATGGAACATACACAAAAAGATACACAAGGAAATCGCCTCTTCTAGAAACTTCCAGACACCGTACTGATCCCATACATGTGCACGCATGCGTGCCCTCTCCCTCATAGATGCACGACACTCATCCCTTTCTTTTGCACACAGTCCTTTGTCTGTCTTTGTCTTTGAAAAGGGTTTCTATCTTCCACATATTGTTTTCTCCTTCTTCCCTTGTTGTTTACCATGATTTGCAAGCTTTTTCTCTACCTCTTATGCTTTTGCACCCCAGCCCCCGGACCCCGCCGCCGCCGCTAGGGGCATTGGCCCCAGACCCCCTGCTATTGGGGGCTCCTCCTCTGAACCCCCACTCATGCTTAACCTTTCCAAAACCTAGTTTGATTGCATGTCTTTCAAATTTGGACTTAAAGAGAAGCAAAAATTTCCAAAACGTAAGGTGTTATATGACACCTATCTACCTTGTGGAGGTTAGCACTTTTTTTTGTAGGTTGTAGATTGATCCAGCAAGTGACTACTACTGGTGGGCACACTATCTTCTAGAAAGATTAAAAATATTACGACCATCTTCTATGGCTTCTTGTTGGCATGGGGCATTGGAGAAATTCACTAGATTCATTTCATGTGTGTTGCATCTTTTATGTTCCCCATCTGGGTTGGTCCTCGATAACGGGTTGAAAAGATGCAGGGGGGAAGAGAGCTTGAGCTCTTGCAAGCACACACACACACTCACAAAACCCTAATAGAGAACACACAAGGTGAGAGGCTGAAAATCTTCTTCTTCTCTACTCAACACTCAACACACCATATACAAGAATAAGAGTACACACAATATGAAAGGTACTCAACCAAATACATACACGGGTTCTCTATAGTGTGAACCCGACTAAATGAGCTGGCGCTATAACTATGCCAGTCTCTAGAGTGGCTGTCACACAGCCTGTCATCCCACTGGCCGCATATCACCCAAGATCTCACCAACCATGCCAGTGGTGTAAGTGCGGGGCCTATCCCCCAGGCGGGTCATCAGTGTCCACCGCCTCATTAGAGCTCGATATCTCAACACTCCCCCTCGAGCTCAACTCCATCTCATGTACACCAACCGAAGCCCTGAATCTGCGGAGCTTCTCTGTACCCAATGCTTTGGTGAAGATGTCAGCTACCTGATCCTCTGTGCTGACATAAACAAGGTCAAGGTCTCCTGCCAAGACCTTCTCTCTGACAAAGTGATAGTGGACCTCTATGTGCTTCGTACGAGCATGAAAGACTGGGTTCCTGGCCAACTGTATACTGCTAATGTTGTCACAGAAAATGACAACCTGTCTATCCACTGATAGACCTAAATCTGCAAGTAGCTTCCTCAACCAAGCTACCTCACATGCTGCCATAGCAGCTCCTCTGTACTCGGCCTCTGTACTCGATAGAGCAACCGTAGGCTGCTTCTTGCTGCTCCAAGTCACAGCAGCACTCCCCAAAGAAAACATGAATCCACTGGTAGATCTTCTATCTGAGATACTACCAGCCCAATCAGCATCTGTGTACCCATGTACACATATCTCTGTCCCAGTCTCATAGAATAGTCCACAATGCAAAGTAGACCTCACATACCTCAGTATGCGTCTCACAGCATCCAAATGTGGTTTCCGTGGAACCTGCATAAACTGACTCACCAACCCAACAGCATAGCTCAAATCTGGTCTGGTGATCGTCATGTAGATCAAACTTCCTACTATGCTCCTGTACATAGTAGGATCCTCCAAGATCTCTCCTGAATCTGCACTCAACTTGCCATTCTGATCCAATGGCACAGAAATAGGCTTACAGCCTGTCATACCATACTTGGACAACATGTCCAAGCCATACTGTCTCTGCAGTAATCCAATACCATGTGGTGACCTAATCACCTCAATGCCCAAGAAATATCTGAGCTCCCCCAGATCCTTCATCTCAAACTTCTGTCTAAGTAAGATCTTTACATCAAAGATCTCTGCATCATGGTCCCCCGTAATGATTAAGTCATCTACATAGATGACAACAAGCACAACCCCTCTATCACCATGTCTCACATACAATGAGAAATCTGCATTGGCTACATGAAAGCCAATAGTGACAAGATATTCAGAAATCTTGTCAGACCATGCTCTTGGTGCTTGCTTTAAGCCATACAAGGCTTTCTTCAACCTGCAAACATGCTCGGGGTGACCCGCATCCTCATAACCAGGTGGCTGCAACATATACACCTCTTCTTGCAAATCCCCATGCAAGAATGCATTCTTTACATCCATCTGATGTAAAGACCATTGCTTTGACGCAGCCACTGCTATCACAACTCTCACCGTTGCCATCTTGGCAACTGGGCTGAAAGTTTCCTCATAATCAATCCCATATGTCTGCGCATATCCTTTGGCTACCAATCTAGCCTTGTACCTGTTTATGCTTCCATCACTGTTATGTTTAACTTTGTACACCCACTTGCATCCAATGGCTTTCTTGCCTTCAGGCAATTGCACTAAATCCCAAGTCTCATTTCCATATAGTGCATCCATCTCCTCATCCATAGCTTTCTCCCAACACACATTTCCAATAGCCTCATCAATGCATGTGGGCTCAACAACCTGCACAACCTTTGCCATATATGCATAGTGATGTGCCACATAACCATCATATGTAAATCTCTGCACAGGGTTCTTCACTCTCCCTGATCTTCGCAGCTTTTCATTCATGGCCTCCATAGCCTTCTTTACACCAGGTGTTCTCATAGCTGGGATCCCAAGCTCCTCATCAAGGCTCATATCTGAGCCACTAGACTCTCCATCAACATGAGAATGCCCTGCAGAAATGTCAGGCATACCAAGGGGCTCAACCACTTTCTCTTTTCCTTTACGTGATGTAGTAATCACATTTGCAGGGCTGGTATTATGACGCAGCCTGCCACTCCATGGTCTATCAACAGACCCACTAGATGAGGACTCTCCTGGTCCACTCAAAGACTGTGATTGCTGACCTGCATTTTGTGCAACCACACTTCCACTCACATCAGCCCCAACAGCTTCTTTTTCAGCAGCATACCAACTGCTCATCTCATCAAAGACGACATCCCTGCTTACCCTCAACTCACGTGTAGCAGGGTTATAACACCTATATCCCTTTTGCTCAAGGGAGTATCCAATAAACACACATTTTTCAGCTTTTGGATCCAGCTTAGTTCTCAGCTCATCTGGCACATGCACATATGCAATGCATCCAAAGACTTTCAGATGAGACAAATCTGGTTTCCTGCCAGTAAACCTCTCCTCTGGAGTTACATCATGTATGGCTGCAGTTGGAGTCCTGTTCATGATGTATACTGCTGTAGAAACAGCCTCAGCCCAATAGCAATGCGGCATATTCTTCTCTTCCATCAATGCTCGCGCAATCTCAGCAATGTGCCTGTTTTTCCGCTCAGCAACTCCATTTTGCTGCGGAGTATATCTGCATGTGAACTGTCTCCGAATACCATTCTTCTTCAAGAATTCAGAGAACTCATTGGAGAAGTACTCTCCCCCTCCATCTGACCTTAGGCACTTGACATATTTTCCTGTTTGCTTTTCAACCAAAACTCTGAAATTCTGAAAGTGAGTGAACACCTCACTCTTCTCCTTCATGAAATATACCCACACTTTTCTTGTGTGGTCATCAATGAAAGTGACATAGTACTTGCAGCCTCCCATAGATACGGTCTTCGTAGGACCCCATACATCTGAATGCACAACATCTAGTGCATTTCTGCTCACATATCTGTTACGTGGAAACACATGCTTTGTTTGCTTCCCAAATTGGCATGCTTCACATATTTTCTGCATACCTTCCACTTTAAATTTTGGCAGCCCTGTCACAATTCCTTTTGTTTGCATAGACTTCAATCTCTGCACATTTACATGTCCAATTCTTTTATGCCATATGTCTGTGTCTGCAACAACTCCTGAACCATTTGCAAACATCGCAGCACTCATTTCAGGCATGTCTACATTCAATGTAAACATTCTGCCCACTCTGTTGCCTTTTGCAACCAACCTGCACTTGTCTTTGAAATCTTCAACATAACACCCATCAGGGTTAAACCGAACCTGCAAACCCTGCTCAATCATCTGGCCAACTGAAACCAGATTCTTTGTTATGTTCGGTACATGAAGTACATCTGCAAGGTACTTCACTTTGCCATCCTGCATAGACAATGGCACATCTCCAACGTGGGCAATTGGATGAGCAGTGTCATCCCCTGTTTCCACAAAACCTGGTCTTTCCGGGTTTTTCACCTGCTTGAACCACTCCCCATGACTTGTCATGTGGTTCGAAGCGCCTGAATCCACATACCATACATTATCTTTTTGTGCTGCATCAACATTTTCAGACATGGCATTCACAACATGCTGCATAACAAACAACCTTTCATTATCCTCATTATTTCTGCTTGAGGATGCATAGTTGTTTTGCTGCACTTTCCCATTTTGCATGTCAGCCTGCTTCTTATAACATTCTGACTGCACATGTCCAGGCTTACCACAATAATAGCATTCACGTGTATCATTATATTGCCTTTGCCAATTTCCACGGCCTCTTTGACTCCCCCTGCCTCTGAATTTGCCTCTTCCACCTGCGTGTTGTTGTTGTTGTTGATTCTGGGACTGTTGTTGTTGCTGCTGCTGCTGGCCATAATTCTGATTACCTGTTCGGCCACCTCCTTGACCGCGTCCACGGCCTCCTCTACCTCGTCCTCTTCCTGAACTCGTGTAGAAACCCTGTTGCTCTGAACTGTTTTTACTTTGTGAAGACTGTTGGTCTTCACCCAAGTTCTTCTCTTCGATAATCAGCATAGACACCAAATCTGTAAAGTTGGGAATGTTTTCCCGAGTCTGAATAGACGTCTTGAACGCCTTGTATTGTGGCCCGAGACCACGTAGACAGACTTCCACCTTGTCATCATCATCTACTGACACACCAATAGATGCAAGGGATTCCACAATACCCTTTATCTTCAGCGCATAGTCATTCACAGACATGCTCTTTTTCTCCACAGTATGAAGTTCATTCTTCAACTGTATCTTACGTGCCTTGGTGTTTGTTTCATAAAGCTTTACCAAGGTGTCCCACGCCTCCTTGGGGGACTTGGCATCCTGAATGTGCCCAATCATGGTGTCTTGTATACTAATGGAAAGCCAATACATAACCTTCCTGGCTCCTTGGTTCCAGTCTTTAAACTCTTTCACATCTGCAGCAGTCGGATTTATATCCGGTATCTCCGGTGCCTCTTCATGCTCACCTTCTATGTAGTCCCAATAACCTTTTCCCATCAGGAAATTTGTCAACCTGAACCTCCAAGCATGGAAGTTATTCTTATCCAGCTTCTCAGCCACAATCTGAGTTATCCCATCATTTGACATCTTGCCAAACACACAACTTTACCAGAAACTGCACTCTGGTTTTTCTGCACAAATGCTGTATTTTCTGCACAGCGGTACTGCAGTACTCTCAAATGTCACAACCAGTGACTTCAATGCACATACATACACCCAATGGCAACTGTAGACCTCTTTGCAGCACCCACAGTGTCTGCACAGTCAATCTGTCTTCCTGCAGTTCTTAAAACAGAGTTCTGCAGAGAATCGATGACTTACCCGCAGTGCTCGAAATCGCCTGCTTTCTGAAAAACGGAGGTCCAGACACGCCCGAAACGCGTTTTTCGGCCCGAAAATTTTAGTCCGTAGGACTGTATAGTTGCCCTATAGCTTCACTCCCGCGAAGAAAGCTCCTCAATCAGAGATCGTTGCCGGTGCCTCCCGTAGAGCTCCCGACAAGGGTGTAGTCACCAACACAAATAGGGAAGAGTAGTTGCAGCTCTTACCCTCGTACCGCTTCCTGTGGTTCTCTTGCTTGCAGCTCAGCCCTTAGCACGAACCAGGCTCTGATACCATGAAAAGATGCAGGGGGGAAGAGAGCTTGAGCTCTTGCAAGCACACACACACACTCACAAAACCCTAATAGAGAACACACAAGGTGAGAGGCTGAAAATCTTCTTCTTCTCTACTCAACACTCAACACACCATATACAAGAATAAGAGTACACACAATATGAAAGGTACTCAACCAAATACATACACGGGTTCTCTATAGTGTGAACCCGACTAAATGAGCTGGCGCTATAACTATGCCAGTCTCTAGAGTGGCTGTCACACAGCCTGTCATCCCACTGGCCGCATATCACCCAAGATCTCACCAACCATGCCAGTGGTGTAAGTGCGGGGCCTATCCCCCAGGCGGGTCATCAGTGTCCACCGCCTCATTAGAGCTCGATATCTCAACACGGGTGTGGTACGACACCTATGATGTGTGCTGGCTAGATTCATTTCATGTGTGTTGCATCTTTTATGTTCCCCATCTGGGTTGGTCCTCGATAACGGGTGTGGTACGACACCTATGATGTGTGCTGGCTATGCATCTTCTCATCCATGATTCTCTTTTTATGATCATGACATCATATTTAATGTCATTCATCCTCTTCTCTACATGTAGCTAGTGCCAAGAAGGCACGTGTGGAGGAAGTGGAGAAGGTCAGAGAGGTGATGGTTACAAAGTTATGGTTGTTGATATCCCATACGATGATGAGTGAGCATCCACAATCATCGGCGATACTTTCTACATTTGATACTCGTCTTTTTTAGTTTTAAATTATGGACATGGTGGCTTTGGTTATATAGCCATGTTTGTCTTTGTTGTGTTGTATTGAATACATACGAGTAGATAAATTGTAGTTTAGATGTCATTTTTGAAAATTCTCACGGTTTGTTGCATTCTTTATCATGTGAAATGTTGATTGAAGTAACTCATTTCCCCATCTTCCCATTGTCCCCCTTTTTTTGTAGCATTCTTCCATGCTATGTCGAAGCTATGTAGATGAAATGGCTCACAACAAGAGATTTGATGCTCCTACAAGTGAAAGAAAGAGGAGAAAATGCACCTATGTGGATGATGAATTCTCAAAGTCATGAGCATATATATCTTGAAGTAGAGATGTGTGTTTGGTTCTATTCATAAACCTATTTTGTATCTCTAGCTAGTCATATGAATGGCTGGACAAACTTTTGTATAATTGTTGTTTCTTTTACCAATGGGATAGTCTTTTATAGGTGAGAGGATAATATGATCAAGTGTGTGATTTAAATGAATGTTGCATGGAAGGAATTTCATGTGTTGCATACATTGAGTATATGGGTAAAATGAATTAGTGAAGGGGTTCTGACTCGGTCATCTTTGCTTGTTTTTTGGGTTGGTTGTGCTCTCTCTCCTTTTTTAACTGCCTCTTCCTACGGCAACTAGATTGTACACTAATTTGACTCCTCCATCAACTACATAGTAGTCAAGGTAAAGGTCTGTGGAGTCTTCACTGAAATGAGGTGTGGTCTTAAACTCGAGCTCATACTCAGGATAATCAACACTTCCCTTAAAACCTATTTGATTAAGTGGTGTAATCCTTGGAGGTAGGGGTTGACGTCCTAAAACTAGTGGGGGTAAGTCACATTTGATTGGTGCATTATAAATCCCTTGGAGATAGGTTGTGTCAATGGATTGACATGTGGTATAGAAGGCACCATGGCTTGTGGTTGTGGGGGGTGCTACATAAACAATTGGGGTCTAGAAGCATTAGTGAGAGCTTGTAGGCATGTTCAATATTATGAAGCTTCATGACCATAACGTCCACAAAAGATGCAATTTCCATTGTACCGTGCTGCAGGGCTAGAAATTCACGTTATTGTATGGCCTTGTCGAAAGATTAAACACTATTGTAACGCCCTCCTTAGTTACACATGTACATTCTCAGGATCTTTGTTGGATTTCATTCCCTCTTGGAGTGCTTTCATGAAATCTATGAAGTTCATCTCTCTGCTAAAGTGTTACCTTTAGTTATGGGTTTGAAAGTTGTGGTGCTATGCCCAGAAGCTTCAGAAAGCAACAGATTTAGAATCAAAGGCTTTGACTGCTTTGATCATGAGGTTATCTTCCAATTGGATGGCATTAATTGTAACTTCATTCCATGTGGAGACTCTATAATGACTAAGCCATTATAGATCTCCTCATGTTTTAGACCATGGATGAGAACCAATATCATGAGGTTTTGCCCAACCTCACTCGGGAGCACAAACACTACAACAGAATGAGGGTTTAGCCACCAGTGAAAATAGTAGCACTTTTATAACTAGATGAGCACGTAGATGTTGGGCCCATTTTGCTCTACTAAACATGCTGTTATTTTTTGTACAATAGGTTTACTACTCACTAGCAAAAATAGTAGCACTTTTTTCGTTGCTCCGCAGTGTAATGTTGCTGCTATTTTTGCTGTTGAGCAGCGGACTACAGAGTAAAAAAAAAGCTGGGGCAGACTGGGGAGTCCTCAAAGGACTTTGTAGTTTGCCCCAACTCTTTTTTTCTACTGTAGACATAGTAAAACTAACACAACTTCATGTCCATTTCAGAATCATGGATAAGTGTAATGTAAATAAAACTTGACAAATACAAAAAAAAGGACAATTGCAATTCATGGTTTTAGGAATGTTGAAATTCAATTACAATACTTGGCAGAGTTACATAAGTGTATGATTCCAAAAAGCTCATATACAAAATAAAGCATAATGAAAAACTATGGATCTAGGGGCTACATTGAGGGGATCCACATCTCATGCAATGCGATTATTATTTTTCCTTACAGCTGTACCCCTTCGCTTTTCACATTTCCATTGCTTCTTACTTGGACATTTGCACCACTATTTCTAGTTACATGATCCTAAAACATAATAAAACTATTATAAGTGAAAATTAGTTCTGCAAAAACAAAGAGTTTCAGGGTTTAGGAATGTACTTACTTGCCACGCTTGCCAAGCATGTCCTCTAGTAATAACAATATATTCTTCGTCTTGCACCCTTTCAAATAGAGCTTCCAAACCCCATTGTAATGCAAAATCATATTCATCTTGCGTAGGGGGCTGTACACTACTTCAAGCTATAGACATACAAACAAATGAAGATTTTAGAAAGTTGTTATTTAAGATAACTTTCTTTAATTAAAAGATAAGATACAATTTAAGGCTAATATATACTTACAAATATTTTTGGGATATCAAGTCCTCACGTGTAACATCATGCAGCAAGTTATTGGCCATCTATCCAAGAAAAAACATAAATACTTAAAACTCTTATGCGTATGGCCTTATGCATATAGCTAATGCATAAGGTACCGGCATGCACAGGTAGATAAGACATGCATAAGCATCTACCGGCATGCATTGGAAGCTATCGGCATGCATTGGTAGCTATCGGCATGCATAGGTTTCTATTGGCATGCCTTGGAAGCTACCGACATGCCTTGGAAGCTACCGGCATGCATAGGAAGTTACCAGGATGCCTTGGAAGCTACCGGCATGCATAGGAAGTTACCAGGATGCATAGGTTGCTACCAGCATGCCTTGGAAGCTACCGGCATGCATAGGTTGCTACCGGCATGCCTAGGTAGCTACCGGCATGCATTGGAAGCTACTGGCATGCCTATGTGGCTACCAGCATGCATAGGTAGCTATCCGCATGCATAGGAAGCTACCGGCATGCCTAGATTGCTACCGGCATGCATAGGCAGCTACCGGCATCCATAGGAAGCTACCAGCATCCTATGGAAGCTATCGGCATGCCTAGGTTGCTACAAACAACATGCCTAGGTTGCTATCGGCATGCCGGTTGCATATATTCAAAGCTACTGGCATGCATAGGTAACTATCGGTATGCCTTGGAAGATATCGGCATGCATAGGTTGCTATCAGCATGCCTAGGTAGCTACCGACATGCATAGGTTGCTCCTGGCATGCCATGGAAGCTACCGGCATGCATAGGTAGCTACCGGCATGCATTGGAAGGTACCGGCATGCATGGAGCATGGAGCATGGAAGAAATAGCAAACCATAAACTTACAAACCCTATAACATGTAAAAGCATAAGAGAAGAAGCATACAAGAAAGAGATCTCTTACCTTGTGAGACTTATATGTGTTGAAAACCTACCAAATAAAACCAAAATAAGAAAAAAAAGTATTAATAACAAACCCTAGTCTTAAAAGCCCTAAAACTTACAAACCCTAAAAACATGTAAAAGCATGAAAGAAGAAACATACAAGAAAGAGATCTCTTGTGAGACTTGTATATGTTGAAAACCTACAAAATTAAACCAAGTCAAGAAAAAAAAAGTATTAAAAAAATCAAGATCTCTTACCATATAAAGCTAGAAGGGAAAATACTTGTAATGATTAAGCTTCAATAAGAAGGGAAAAAGAAGAAAATAAAAACTAAAAAGAGAGGAAAGAGAAAAGAAATACTTATAAGAAAGCTTTCGTGGAAAGCTTACTTGCATCATAAGAGATAAATGAAAAGAGTAGACATTCCTTGCTTGAGCTTGAGGAGGATAGGGTAGGAACGGTAGAAGTGATAGATAAGGCATAAACTTGTAAAAAACTCAGAGTACAAGTTTATTGTATTCAAAAGATAAAACTATGAGGCGAAAAAAAACGAGATATTTTACAGTATAGCACTGTTTTTTTTCGTTGCTATACACACTGCTGGGCAGTGATATTACGCTGTTAAGCAGCAAAATTTTGCTACAAAAATGTTACGAAGCAACGTTAAATCGTTGCTTAGCATCGTGAAAACCCCCGATATTTTCCTTCTGAAAACATTGCTAAAAATCATTGTTGTGCTTCCAATGTGTTGTGGTGAAACAACTCAATTGTGCTATATGAAGCATGAGTTTAAGGACTAAGAAATAAATTTACACCTCAAATATTAGATATTTTATGATATGATAATATGAGGATATGGTTGGAAGATTTATCCAAAGGCATGGCCTTGGAGCCATCCTCCTCCCCTAAATAATGGACCTAAATCCATTCTCCCCATCCCAATGGTCTTGATTTTGTGCAAGATTTATCCAAATGCATGGATTTGGAGCCATTATCCTCCCTAAGAATGGCCCTAGAGTCATTCTCCCCACCCCAATGGCCTTGCTTTTGCATACATGAGTTTTGTGTATCCACTCCAGGGTCGTTCTCTTCCCCAAGAATGGCCCTAGAATCATTATGCCCACCCCAATGGCCTTGATTTTATATAGATGCATTTTGTGGATCCATCCTTGAAATTTGATATAGATTACTTATGCTCTGGCATAAAATTGGGTGGGGTAACCTTGTTAAACCATGAAATAGGTTAACATCTCTCCCTTCCTAATGTCGATTGTGTCCTCGTTGATCAGATTGAAGATATTATCAAGGGACAAATATATGGGTGGCGGTGATAATTAAATGTTGTATTTCTTTGATCCTCTAGAGGGATAAAGAAGCTAGTTAGTAAATAAGAATGTTAATAGCAGGTGGGACCCTGATAGGGGGGGCATTGCATATGATTGCTCTCTCCCTCTCTTTTCTTTTTTCTTCTTCTTTTTTCTTTAACACAATCACATGTAAGGTTTCAATATTTATTGAGATTAGCAGAGATTCTATGGCTATTAGCAATGGAATAAGAGAGGTAGGAAGGTTTAGGGAATTCACAAAGCAAGCCCTTTTTTGCATATCTATTTGCTTTAATGTGTCTGTTTGTTGCAGGTTGCTATTAGGTGATTTTGCAGCAATGACTTGACCTTTAACTTCTCATGTGTTTTTTGTATCTCGGGGGGTTCACCTAAAAATATGTAAGTATAGCAAGCGAGTTCAAATGAAGGGGTTTTTTAAGGTAAATTTATAGAAATACATTTACAGAAGGGTTTTTTTATTGATTTTGAAAAAAAACCTATAAGCCTATAAAAAGGGATAATTTATTCTTTAAAAATTCACACGTAAGGGGTTTTTTAAATACCTCTTCAACGCACGTGATACATAAGGTTTCTTTATAGTGCACCCCCGAGTTTTTTATCTATTAAGAAAAATTAGGTTCTCTTTGACCATTGGTCAAATTGATATACGATGAAGTACAAAAGGGCGAGTCCTTAAACTCTTGATCTATTTTATAGTCAAAACATTCGGAGAGGATTGAAAAGATTTAGTTAACTTGTAAGGTTGTGGAGTCATTTGTTTGTAAAGGGTCAGAGGCTATTTGAATGAGATCATTGGTTGTTGTTGGTGACACTAAAGTTTAAGGAATTCTAGGTGATGGGTCGTACCATGGGTCATGCATACACCCACCATGGTTTCCCCATCCATAGATGTACCTAGATGATGTCACAAGATGACCAGGTTTCTACCAGGTGATTAAAAGTGTACTCACTAAGCATCTTCTTCCTTTGAGTGTTAGTAAACAAGGATGATTGGCTAATTGAAGATTATTTTTCTTTAGGAATGAACCACACATGCATGATTCTTCTCATTAATATAGCCATTTGTTTGCGTAGCTGAGTGAGTTTTCTCCTCCGTGATTTTGCCTTGAGATTTTGCAAGTTTGAAAAATCACGAGCATGATTGTTGAAGAATCACAATAAGATTAAAAGTCTATGTTTACAAAAATGATGAGTTTTAATCATTTAAAAAGAGGGAAAACACATGTTAGAGATGGTTTTAATGGAATTTACGATAGCCAAGTTGCCGTGATTATGCAAAGATAAGCATCATGAGCGTGATTCTTGGAAGAATCATGGTGATTCGATTGCATGTATTCTACAAGAAGTTGACTTTAATAGTTTAGTCAATGATGAGAGAATACCAGGATACCATACATTGGTGCATTTGCAAAAAGATTAATCAACATGAGTTTCTAATCACGGCATGACTATTTGAAAAATCACGATGCTGAAGATCAATTTAACACATGAAATGATTTTAGAAGGGGATAATAATTTTATGAGCTTTTCATTTATAGCTTTTTGACATGTTGTGAGGCACTCACTATAAGCATAGAAACTCTCCTCCAAGCATAAGCAATGACGAATCACCTCTAAACTACTAGTACCCAAACTGCCACATCCAGTAAATACATCAATGACATAGCTTGCCTCGTGTGAATGTTGCCACCAACCATCTGCAAAATCATCCCATTAATAATGAAAGGCATATATTTTTCACTTACATAGAAAGAGATAAGTAAACAAAGCTTCAATTTTATATGTTTTACATAGACACACCCCTAAAAAAAGCACGAGAGCATTTGGCACCTCCTCTAACTAAGACCCCAATGATCCACCTCACACTGTGGTTAACATTGGATCATGCGTGTGACTCTATGATATAGCTCCTAGTAACTGAAAACACATGGAATGCTCGATGGGTGTAATACTAAGAAACCCTATGTATCATGTGCATTCCAAGGGTATTTAAAAGACCCCTTACATGTGACTTTTTAATTAATAAAATAACCCCTTTTCCTTTATGGACTTACAGGTTTTTTTCTAAATAGATTAAAAAGATCCCTTCTATAAGTGTATTTCTATAAATTTACCTTAAAATTTTGAGTTAAAAGACCCCTTTATTTGAACTCACATGCTATAATTACATATTTTTAACTCACATACTATACTTACATATTTTAAAGTAAACCCCCAAGGAGGAATGATACCCTCTTGCCTTCCTCTCTATCATAGTGAGGCACAAGCATATCCACACAATAGAATAGGCCAATGGTAAGATCAGTGACCTACACATAAGCAAGTCATTTGAACTCATAGTGCTATACTTACATATTTTTAGGTGAACCCTTTTATTAAAAAACCCCTTTATTTGAACTCACATGCTACACTTACATATTTTTTTGGTGAACCACTCCTCTAAGGAGGAATGGCACATTCTCATCTACCTCTGTGTCATAGTGAGGCACAGGTATATTTGCACAACAAAATAGGCCAATGGTCAGATCAGTGACCCTGCACATATGCAAGTTTCAACAATATTGCAATAAGAGTCCCTTGAGTGAATTAGATAACTATATTTCAACATACACACCTCCTCTAGAGAGTGTCTCGATGCATGTAACAATCATCACACATAAGCATCCATATAAGATAGAGTCGCAAGCCTGATTTACCTGCGTACTTTAATACCCTACCAAACTTGCTCAGTAAGGCATAAAGTAACAAGGAATCCCTTATCTATAAGATATACATGTACAATGTCCATGGTGACTAATTGAGTGCGGAATATATTCCAATTTGGGATCTCTTTTTTGAGACCCTCTATTTAAGAGGACCATGAAATCAGTTAATGAATCAAACCAATTTCATTCATTTATAAAGAGATATGTGACAAACCTCAAAGCTAAGTCATAAGTGATACATCATTAATAAAACAATCATGTTGATTTCTCAACATTTTATGACAAAGTTTACCTTGTGACGCTTATACGTGGAAACCTTGGACCAACATAGAAGTGGGAAAATTGGCAAAAATGAGCCGAGCTACCTCCTTAGAGGGTGCACCATGATAGTGGTAAATATATGTAGAGTTTCTATGCAAAAATGCTTTAATACCAAAAATACAATAAAGATAATTATTACATGCACTAACTAGAAGAAATTGTAACAAGAAGACAAATTCTCACCTTTCTCGTGTGAACTCATCAATGGCTGTAATATGAACCAAAAGAGCATCCATAGTAGTCACATATTAAAAACCTTTATGAAAGTGAAGGAAATGATAAGAGTAGACAATAAAAAATCTTGTTTCTTTGTCACTAATATTGTATAACATTAAAATATAAGTATCCCTACCTATCTGACAATAAAAAATCTTGTTTCTTTGTCACTAATATTGTATAACATTAAAATATAAGTATCCCTACCTATCTGGCAAGAGATAGGGCGTCTCTCTAAAGCTGACCGTTGGGAGGACTCACGCATGGATGACAAGCTCTTGTGTGTTGTGGTCCGAAACATAATGTGTCCCTCCTTATGTATATGTTGTTTCTCACTCTCCCATAGATCAGCCTCCTCTATTACTTTTTTTCTCTTCTCTTTCTCCTTTGAGGTTTCTTTCTCTCCTTTATTTCCTTTAGATGCCTCCAAGGTCACATCATGTGAGGGCTCCCCATTTCCCTTCTTCACACTCATGCTCTTTTTGAATTCTTTTCCCACCATTTCATTTCTCTCATTTTGTGTGGCTGGCAAGGTGATGCTCACATTCAAATTCACTCTTGGATTTTCTTCAATAAACCCTTACAAACAAACCCACAAATCACATAAGCACCACATACGTATACACACACATATGTGCACAGACACACAATTCATATAACGCTACACATATGTCCACATATGCACACACACACATAATTCACACAATGCTACTCTACAAATGATCACATAAAACACACTTTCAATTTCACTGACAAACACACACATCGGATTTCACAACACGCACACACAAACATAGTCAATTTCACAACACGCACACACAAACATAGTCAATTTCACTCACACATATACTCATACACTCTATTTCAAAAACACACAAAATTTATATCAAACTATGTACACACACACATTCCCAATCACAATCATTTATTGGCATGTATCTCATGTTCTTGCTTAGGGATTACCCCTACAGAAGGATACTCTATCCACCATGGACAATGGCTACACTCCCATGGGGTATTACCCTTTTCCACCACTGTATCTTAGAGATAGGTCGTGACCTTTAGTTCATTCCATTTCTAGCATTACAATCACAGAATCCACTCACCTCTTCCACACTTTGAAACCTAGCGAACGACATTTGTTTGGAGCACAGTTCTAGGAGACATAACCATTGTGAGAAAGCCAAATAAGAAAACCACAACAAATGACATGGATGTAGATGGTTGGTATACTTTGTTTGCCCACCACTGTATTTTAGATCTTATGGTGATCTGTTGGGGGTGATTCAACCCCCGACCGGCACCCACAGTCTTGCCGTCTTGTGTGTCGGTTGAGTAACAACTTTCTTGTAAAAACCTTGTAACCGAATCTTGCCAACATGTAGTACCCAAAATGATGTAAAAGGAAAAAGAAACACTATCTAGGGAGAAGAAGATAAGGAGTGTCAACTGTGGACTAGTACATTTTACTTTGAGTTAAGTCTTGACTCTAATATACAATGATGATTATTGGTGTAGTTCTTCATACTTTGTAATTCTATTTAGTCTCTACATTGCATCAATATTTTATTTTTAAAATGTCTTCTAACTAGAGTCCAGGTGTAAGGTCATTCTCGTTCAGAAGTGACTCCTATCTGGAAACAGAATCAAGAGCTAAGCCCAAGATCTCAGTAGATAGATGCACGAGATAACCTTGGCACTATCATAACTAACTCCTTTGGCATAGGCAGATATATGACGCAATAGTGTGGTAGCATTAACTTATCATGTTGGGCACAGTTGTATTAGTCGTGTCTCCTTTGCTGGTACACCGTCCCTTTCTTCCTTGCTTTGCACAACACCCATACCTGTACCCCACAGTTATATAAACCCCCGGGGTGCTCCATGGGCAACACGCATTTCTGCGTAGCTTATGCCCTATTATGCCGCCGTCCCCATACCGTCGTCTGTCCCTGTGCAGTGTACTTGCTGTAGTACAGCCGGCCCTTGCAGCCACCCCTCTCCACACCCCCTCATTTGCCACTTTTCAGATAAGGCAATTCTTAGCTTTCCCCCCCCTCCCCCCCGTGTGAAGAGACTTACAACAGCCCTTCTTCCCTTTAGCAAAAACATCGTTTTTGTGTTAAGGACATCTCACAAACCCCCCCCCCCCATTTGCGTGGACTTTAGTAAGAGGTTTTAGCCTTAAGAGAGGGTTCATGCGTTGTGGTCTTTTGCTCATACGGTGAGCAAACAATCTCAGAATTGAGATCTGACTGGAGGGTTTTGACCGCGACAGCGACAAGACGACGTCAAGATGGCCCCTTCCCAAAAATGTTAGAATATTACCTCGAGAGGAGCACGCAATAACAAGATTAGAGAAGATGCTCTCGATGTGGCTCTCACCCTCCCTTTACAAGCTCCTCAAGGAAATGATGGCCAGGTCAGCTTGGTTATCTTTTAAAGAAGTTTTTTTTTAAATATTAGTGTTAATAAATGTGTATTTTTTTCTTTTAAAATAATGACATAAAATTTGTATAAAGTTACGAATTGAGTGATGATGTATTCAATGAATTGCATTGAAATTGTTATCTTTAAAGAGTGCAAGTTTTTCCTGACTTCGACGCTAACTCCGTTCTGTGCTTGTGTAGCCGACTGGTGTCGTTTTAGCAAAGCCTGGGAATGGCCCAAGGTATCCCTCATACCATTGGGAGAGTAAGGTTTGCAATTGAGGCGAGAGATTATGATGTTGTCTAGTTCTGAGGGTCAAGGCTAGTGCAGTGAATATGCCCACCCTAGTGTGCAGACATCCCTCTAAGGGGGGCGGGAGGATTGAGCGATGGAGCTTGAGAGGGCGACAGGCCGGCTTGAGTCCTCGCCCTAGCGACGGCTGACGAGATTTGTTGTAGAGATTTTTAGCCATAAGATTTATTTCAGACCCATGATCAATTAGAGCGACATATGGCTCTTCCAAATCACCTATCTTGACAAGGGTTTCAGTGGTTGCTCTTGCCCAATGGCTCCTGGAGTAATGACTCTTTGTAAGAACTTCTTTTTCATCATCCTCTTCCACAAAGCGCACTTGTCGTGCCCCATCAACAGAGTGATTACATTCCACCACATTTTCTCTCTCTTCCTTTTTCTGTACCTGTACTCCATGAGTCTTGGAAGTGCTTGCCTCCCCTTGTGATGGAATAGATTCAATTATGGACTGCCTTTTTCTTCGTATAATATCAATTATCTCATCATGAAATTCTTTCTTTGCAATCCCCAAGACTTCCCCCCTGCTGTTTAGAATCCTTTCTTCAAGTACCTTTTTGAGATCTGTTGCAACTTCAATATCAGATTGAAGCTTGTAGAGTGGACTTTTCCCTTTACCCTTCTCCTTCATTTTTGCTGGCACTTCTTCCATTGAAACATCCTGTGGAGGTCTGCTATGCTGTGGAGGCATATGTGATGGCCCAGGATCCTTCTTTTCACTTCCACGTGTAACTCTTTTTGATGGCCCTCCTTCCTCATTTTCCCTTTTACGCTTCTCCTCTACCTGTGCCTCATTATTTTGGCATTTGGCAATATAGGCATGAATGGATAAAGAATCCACAGGCTCCTCCCAGCCAGTCTCAAGACGTATACAATCACCTGCCTCATGCAAAGCTTGCTTTGACACTTTCTTTGACGCAATTAATTCCATTGTTGATGGCCAAAAATCCTCATTTTCATAATCCTCATCATTCTCAAATCCCTGCTTTAGTTGACCAACCTTTAATCCATAGGTTGCTGCCTCAACCATAGAAATGGCATGACTAGCAGCCATATCCTCTACCAGCTTTTTCATCCCTCCTTTCCCAAAGTTTGTACTCAATGGAAGACCAGTCTCTGTAAGATGGATTTTCCCATCTTTGAAAAACACAAGTTGATTTTTAAGAGCTTCTTTATAGCTAGCACAATCCTTCTTTGCATGCTCTGGGTCATCACACCATATGCATCTATATGTAAACCCTTCTTTGCTTTGAGGCCTTTGCATAGAAGCCTGCCCCAATGGTAGACCTTTTTCTTCAATCCTGGACATCTTCAATTTTAAGTCACGCATCCCCTTGATAAGCTCATCCATCGGCCCATCTATCTTTGGAATTGTAGCAGCTGGTTTGGATAGATTCTCAGGGGTGACAGCAGTTATGGGGGTTGCAGAGCCCATCACCATTTTATCCCTCCTCCGCTGCCGCTTTGCTAACATAGTGACTGCATCCTCAACATCATTCCAATCACTCTTTAATCCCTGCTCTGTATCCTTATCCTCAAGGAGGATTTCCAATTTCTCCTGGAGATCTTTCCCAGCTGCTTGCAAGAAGAGCTCTGTTTTTTCTCTGTCCAAAGTTGCACGCTCTATCCTTGACAGCTGGGCATAGCGCTTCTCAAACTCTCTTAGCAATTCTGTGGCAGAAATTCCCATTTTAGGTTTTGTGACCCATTCCAAGAAGGTTCGTTTGGTCACTCGCTCAGAATCCTCCATGAAATATTCATCCTTTAAAGCAAGCTTGAACTCCTCCCAATTTCTGCCACCATGTGCTGTCTGCAATCCTCGTATGCGCTCTCTTATTTCAGGAACACATACCAGCTCGAAACTTCGAACCATATCTTCCTCAGTCACCCTGTTTAGCTCCATCTCCTTTATATAATTGCGCAGGTACTTTGTAATGTCCTTCCCATCAAATTGATCCACCTTTTTCACAATTGATTGTAATGCTTTGGTCGTGGAAATTTGTCCCCTCTCAGCAGCTTGTTGCTGTTGCATGTACATGGTAAACATTTGAAACATCTGCATAACTCCGGGGTCAAAATGAACCCCCTGACCCTCAGAATTCTCAGCCATAGCTTCCCCGTATATTTCACCACACTCTCACCCCAGCAGTTTCACGTCGGGTTCACCAAAGCTGTCGTGACGTGTGCGGAGTAGCCAGGAAAGTACGAGACTTCTAGCTGTGAGAGTTGGTGCCAAACCAAACAAGGAAACTCACATTCAAAATTTCCCAAAAAGCATAGGACAAATCCATCCTTGAATTCGTGTTCCAATTGCTTATCCCTTTCCAAGCATAGATTCACTGGCTTCTTTTTCCAAAACTTTCCAGCTAATCACATGTAGGCATAACATAACCTTTAAGTATTTCCAACATACATGTGACCCCTTTCATTCCATACATCCACTGTCACCATTCCCAACATCTCATAATGTTCTTTATCACCTGAAAATCTGGCTTAAAATTCCAACAACTCACAAACACAAAATGATATATGGCATAATTTTAACATATTCACATGATTTTAAAAGAAATCCATGGCCTGCATTTAGATCCACTAAGATAGAATCAAAGTCAATTTTCACTAGAGTCGTTGCTGTATTTCTGACTCTTGGATTCCATGTCCCTTGATGCAATATCCTCACATCACTTCATTTCAAACCACCCTTTATTTTTTTACAAAACCTTTAAAGGTTTATTGGCTCCATGTATTAACAAGCGTGGTAGGAAGGAAAAAAAGAATTTTTATCATGTTATTACTTATCTGAAGGCGGGGGAAAACGTTTTCATCCGAATTTCTTTTTAAAATACTCTTCCCACACTTCGCTGCAGACAGTGAACAGCCGGCGCATAGCTGGATTTTTTGAATTTGAAGTAGGCATATCAATAAATAGCAGCAACTCTGCTCTTTAATTCAAGCCCCAACACGCCATAAACAGTCACTAAATGCATGAAATGATTCTCTCTGGTCGTGTCGCCTCTGTCCCCCCCTCGTTTTTTTTCTGCAGACTTCTTCTGATGAGCACCGCACGCAATTCCCTGGTTTTTTCTGGTCCTTCCCGCGAGGAAGTCGGCGCCCACGCCCTTTTGCAGCTGAAATCGCGCATTCCCCATTTTAATTTTCCTCACTGCGCCTACTATTTCCTTTTTCCTTTGTTTTGGAGTGTGACCTTTTTCCTTTATTTTGGAGTGTTGACCATATATATATATATATAAAATCAAACTCCTTTTCACCATAACCTTGCTAAGGGTTTTTCTCACGCCTCATCAAAAGAAGCTCCATTTGGCATCCTTATTGCACATATGATTTTTGCCATCTAAAGCATACGATCAAGACCCCAACCATTATGTACCATAAAGTTCTCTGTCTCAGTGCTAATATCAACTCAACCATGATAGGCACAGCTTATGAGCAATTCACCATCTCATGGAATCAATAAAGTAGTCGAACCACAAGCATAATCCAGTCCTATCAAGGCACAAGGTATCTGCTAGCTCCGAAATTCTCCATAAGCATAAAAAAAATCCTCCACAATTCACACCACACTGTGAAAGGCTTCGAAACCTGGTTCAGCCTCAGCTCATCTTATTGAACCTTATCTACAATATGAACATCTATACTCAGGCATCATATAATGACTCGTCATGGCACTTAACCCCATGCATCTGGATGTGTATTTGATGACCTCACATGCACGGTTTCACATCATAGACGTGCCATGGCACGAAATCGGGGGGAGGGGGGGCTGCGCACCCACAAAAACAACAGTTAAAGCTTCGGAATTGGCATACCAATTTGTCGAGCAATTGTTTAGACTATATGGTCTACCTTATGATATTGTGAGCGATTAGGACTCTAAGTTCACGGCTAATTTTTGGCAGGATGTTTTCAAGAAATTGGCAACAACTTTAAGTATGAGTTCCTCTGATCATCCGCAATCTGATGGGAAAACAGAGCAGGTGAATCAGGTTGTAGAGGATATGCTTTGTGAAAATATCTCTGGAAAACCATCAAATTGAAAAAAGTATCTTCCATTGATGGAATTTGCCTATAACAGTTCTAAACATACGGCTACAGGTTTTAGTCCATTCATGCTTATGTGTGGGTATCAACCCAGAGCACCTATTGATATCAGTATTGAGGACATTGAGCTTGATGCATCGAGGGATTTCTTGTGTGATATGCAGGAAATGCTGATCGAGGCTCCGGATTCTATCAGGAGTGCTCAGGATAGAGCACGGTTTTATGCTGATAGAGGACGCTCATCTCGATCTTTTGAACCAGGAGTGTTGGTTTATTTAAAAGTTCCTAAAGACTCTCGGACTTTATCAGCGGGAAAATGCTTGAAATTATCTCCTAGATATTGTGGTCCATTTTGAGTTATACGTCAAATTGGCACGTTTGCATATGAATTAAAATAGCCTCCACATGTTTGTGCCCTCTCATCATCTTCAATATCTTCAGCCTTAGTTCGATCAATAACCTTAGTGCCGGAGATGAATGGCCAAAAACCTTTGGACATCATCTTGTACTTGACAAGGACTTGCTAAGTGTGGAAGCCCTCTCTTGAGAACTTCTTAATTTGGGTGTTTTTTTTTGACATTGGGTATTGAAGGAGAGAGTAATGGGCTGATTTATGAAGAAGAAAAAACTAAAAATTTATGATATTTTGGCTTAAGTAGAAAGAGAAAGGCTTATGAGAGTGTAACAACCCTTAATCAAGCCAAGGATGTTGCATAAAAAAGGAGATTAAGATGGTTAACTTTATGGTTTAGCACTTAGGGTTTGTGCTCAACCACTAATTTTGATGAAGATTAGCTTCATTAGGTCAAAGAACACTTTGTTTGGTGATTAAGATCACCATTAGTGTTTAAAAACACGATTAGTGCTTATGATAAAAGTAACACTTTTATAATTAAAAAATAATAATCTTTTATGTGCATACTTCTATGCATAAAAATCAAATATGATAAAAGTAACACTTTTATAATAAAATAATAATCTTTTATGCATACATCTATGCATGAAATTCAAATATGATAAAAGTAACACTTTTACAATAAAATAATAATCTTTTATGCATACTTCTATGCATGAAAATCAAATATGATAAAAGTAACACTTTTACAATAAAAAAATAATCTTTTATGCATACCTCTATGCATGAAATTCAAATATGATAAAAGTAACACTTTTACAATAAAATAATAATCTTTTATGCATACCTCTATGCATGAAATTAAATTATGATAAAAGTAACACTTTTACAATAAAATAATAGTCTTTTATGCATACCTCTATGCATGAAAATCAAATATGATAAAAGTAACACTTTTACAATAAAATAATAATCTTTTATACATACCTCTTTGCATGAAAATCAAATATGATAAAAGTAACACTTTTACAATAAAAGAAAATTATTCCTTTATGCATAGGAATAATAATAATCAATATGCATCTTCTATGCATGAAAATGACACTTAAAGTATAGAATTGATAGGAATTACTCTTTTAGCATAATAAAAGATAATTCTTATTTCCAAAAATTTTGCCATAACCTCCTTTGTATGGCTGACCATTTTTTAAATTTTTCTACTTAATTTTGTCTTAAAAATTAACTCTAATTGATTTAAAGTAATCTATACTAATCAAAATTCACTTATAAAAGAGAAAACATTATAAAAAGTTTAATGCCAATAATTTTCACTTAACTAGGATAAAGAAGGGTTGATTCTAAGAAGAGAGAGGGGAAAAGCCTTTCGATCAAGGCATAACATCCATTTATCACTTCAAACAATCATAAACATTAGAAAAACATAAAATCAATAAAGAAAAATACAAGAATCTCTACTTACATAATTTCTTGCAGCTTTCCTTTGGCTTGATGGTTTGAGGGTTCAACTCTTGTTTGTAACAAGAGTGGCCACCAATCTTTGTTGGAAGAGGGAAATGTCAAAAACTAGTGAATTATTAATAAATTCACAGTTCTTGGCTTGGGAGGAGCAGAGTAACAGTGCATAAAATACTATTAAGTTTCAAAAAAGAGGAGGGCTTCTATTTATAGGAAAAAGTGAGCCTCTAACCAAGCCAACAGATTCTAGAATTTTCTAGATCAGTTTGGTCAATTTTTGACCATTTTTGGGTCAATTTTGGTCACTTTTTGGATCTAGTTGAAACAAGAGAGAGGAGAGATGAAAATATCTCATTATTTGGGAGTTCAAAACTCATTCAAGCATGTGAAATAGGTGCCCTCTTCATGAGGGGAATTCCCCCATGCAGAGGTGCCAAAAATGCATCATTTCATCTAAATATCTCTCTTTTTTAACTATTAACCTTGCCCTTAGTCAACTCTTCATCTTATGTGAGTATTTACTCATTTTTGGGGGATTTTCCTTTTATTCTTCTATTTATCTCCTCCCTACATTTGGATGAATCTTATTGGTCCATAGGAACCTTAATTTAAAATTTCAAAAAAATCTTCACCCCCAGGATAATGCCTCTTGAACAGATTATACTTAATTTCTAATGCACCTTCTGAAAATCTTTTTGAACTTCTGTTTCAAGGGAGCTTATTTTAATAAGATGAGGTATTTTTCTATCCAAAAATATTTAAAATCTGAATATTATCTCTCTAGAATATTTTCTCTGTCTCTAGGCCAAAACAGGTAGAAACAAGATCTTTTATATTTCTAAAGAGGGGAATGAATTACAGGGGAAGATACTAGACATCATGAGTGCTAGGGGGAGGAATCTTACATTCTACCCCACTTAAAAAACGCGAGATGTCCTCATCTCGCAGGTGGAGTATGATCTTTTTCATCTTCTTCAATCACTTCCAGCGTTACTGCTTTTGAAGTGGACGGCCGATTTGGGAACAACTCTCTTTGACTTCCCCTATTCTGAGGTGGAGGTCTTGCATTACTTTGGGTTGAAACTGCAGGTTAGATAGAGGGTCTACCTCTGGGACTTCCCTGATTTTGGCAGATAGAACCGTGATTACTCTGGACGGAAGGGGCTAGAGTCTGGAATCTTGACCCCTGATTTCCTTGCCCTGAAAACCTTGATCCAAAAGGAGTTGGGCAATCCATACTGCGATGTCCAAATCCTTGACAGTTATAGCATTTCACTCTCTTGTTCAAGGGTGGAACTTTTGAAGTTGAATTCCAGGGGGTTGAGTTTTCGAAAAAGGACATTTCTTCCATTTTGGAATTTCCCATATCCTGGGTTTGACCTTGATATCTCTTAGGCGGAGGAAGGTTGGAATCACTTTCTGGGAATAAAAACCTTTTGAAAGGTGATGTGGTGCTGGGTTTGGAGGGACTTTGACATCAAAGGCTTTGGCAAAATCCTTTGCCATTCTTACTGCTTCGGCCATTGAGATAGGTTTTGCATTCTTGACTAAAGTATCCAATGGCTCGTTCATTCCCCGAATAAACCTAGCCATCAGCTGCTCTTCATCCAATTCAGGGGAATATTTAAGGAGAAGGGCAAAAGCCTGATGGTACTCTTCAATTGTCCGATTTTCTTGCTTTAGTTCCAAGAACTCATTCATCTTAGTTTCAAGAAAGCCTGGGGGACAGAACCTCTTTCTGAGGTAAGCCTTGAGGTCGGTCCAGGTTTGGGTATTTCGGTCGAGACAGTTTGTCTCGCAATGGTTTCTCCACGCCAATTTTAAATTAAGGTTCCTATGGACCAATAAGATTCATCCAAATGTAGGGAGGAGATAAATAGAAGAATAAAAGAAAAATTTCCCAAAAATGAGTAAATACTCACATAAGATGAAGAGTTGACTAAGGACAAGGATAATAGTTAAAAAAGAGAGATATTTAGGTGAAATGATGCATTTTTGACACCTCTGCATGGGGGAATTCCCTTCATGAAGGAGGCGCCTATTTCACATGCTTGAATGAGTTTTAAACTCCCAAATAATGGGATATTTTTTTCTCTCCTCTCTCTTGTTTCAGTTAGATCCAAAAAGTGACCAAAACTGACCAAAAAATGGTCAAAAATTGACCAAACTGATCTAGCAAATTCTAGAATCAGCTGGCTTGGTTAGAAGTTCACTTTTTCCTATAAATAGAAGCCCTCCCCTTTGTTGAAACTCAATAGTGTTTTATGCACTGTTACTCTGCTCCTCCCAAGCCAAGAACTATGAATTTATTAATAATTCACTAGTTTTTGACATTTTCCTCTTCCAAAGATTGGTGGCCACTCTTGTTACAAACAAGAGTTGAACCCTCAAACCATCAAGCCAAAGGAAAGCTCCAAGAAATTATGTAAGTAGAGATTCTTGTATTTTTCTTTATTGGTTTTATGTTTTTCTAATGTTTATGATTGTTTGAAGTGATAAATGGATGTTTTGCCTTGATCGAAAGGCCTTTCCCCTCTCTCTTCTTAGAATCAACCCTTCTTTATCCTAGCTAAGTGATAATTGATGGAATTAAACTTTTTATAATGTTTTCTCTTGTATAAGTGAATTTTGATTAGTATAGATTACTTTAAATCAATTAGAGTTAATTTTTATGACAAAATCAAGTAGAAAAATTGAAAAATGGACAGCCATACAAAGGAGGTTATGGCAAAATTTTTGGAAATAAGAATTATCTTTTATTATGCTAAAAGAGTAATTCCTATCAATTCTATAATCTAAAAGTATCATTTTTATGCATAGAAGATGCATATTGATTATTATTATTTTTATGCATAAAGGAATAATTTTCTTTTATTATGAAAGTGTTACTTTCATCAAAATAGATTTTTATGCACAAAGGAATAATTTTCTTTTATTATGAAAGTGTTACTTTCATCAAAATGGATTTTTAGGCATAAAAGATTATGTTTTTATTATAAAAGTGTTACTTTTATCATATTTGATTTTTATGCTAAAAAGTATGCATAAAAGATTATTTTTTTAATTATAAAAGTGTTACTATTATCATTTTTGATATTTATGCATAGAAGTATGCATAAAAGATAATTTTTATTATAAAAGTGTTACTTTTATCATATTTGATTTTTATGCATAAAAGTATGCATAAAAGATTATTATTTTTATTATAAAAGTGTTACTTTTATCATATTTGATTTTCATGCATAGAAGTATGCATAAATGATTATTTTTTATTATAAAAGTGTTACTTTTATCATATTTGATATTTATGAATAGAAGTATGCATAAAAGATTATTTTTTTATTATAAAAGTGTTACTTTTATCATATTTGAATTTCTTGCATAGAAGTATGCATTAAAGATTATTTTTTTATTATAAAAGTGTTACTTTCATCATAAATGGTTTTTATGCATAAATGGGTGCATAAAAGATATTTTTTTATATTAAAAGTGTGATTTTTATCATAAATTATTTTCATGCATAAATGGGTGCATAAAAGACATTTTTTTAATTAAAAGAGTGATTTTCATCATAAATGATTTTTTTTATGATGATAAAAGTGTGACTTTCATCAGAATCGGATTTTATGCATAATTAGATGCATATAGAATCTTTATAATTAAATAAGGGTTCTCCTTAATCCTCTATTTAATTTTCGTAAAAATTATGAAAAATGAATAAGTAGATAATCTGTGAGAAGAAATGCTACCGTTCCATATTCACTAAGATGGTAATGAGAAAATTCAATAAAACTATCGAAGTCAGAGATCGAGAAAATGACTATCTTATTCCTCATAAGAAATTCATGTTTTAGAGACCTGTAAGCAAATATTTGTCGAGCGAAATTTAGAAAAAGAGAAATTGCAATAGTACCTTCGAGAGAGATAGTTTAAGAAGAACCTTTCCAAACCCAAACTCAGATTCAGACTATTGACCAAGACCTAATTCCTTCGTCAAATTCAACCAATGACGATGTGCCCAGTTCAGGAAAAATGTACTCAAATCTCCCACCGAATCTGAAACTAAGTTAAGACTTTTGATTTTGATCTGAGGATCAAGTTAACAGAATTTGAGGAATTCTGTTTGGAATTCACACCTGGATCTAGAAGTATTGAGATACGGATTTAAGATTATTCATGGTTTTCAAACAAGATCAAAACTATAAACTTGCATAGAAACCCTGTTTTCTTAAAAGACTGTCTTACGCCAGAATGCCGGATGGAGCATTTGGCATATATGTTTATCTAAGGGAAGTTCGATTGCAACAGCTGGCGACGGGGAGTGTTCGAGGGACAGCTCACGCGGCAAAGCTTGCCGAGGTCTTGACCAGCCTCGGTATGGTTAAAATGGTGTGCTTCCGGTACGATGGACGAGGGCTGACGAAGCGGTCCCTAAGTGAAATGCCAGGACACCTATAGAGGATCCTGGAAGATTCTGAGCAGGTGATGCACGGGCTCGCGGTGCCGAGGACACCCATTCGTATGTCGAGGAAGATATTGTATGACAGACCAATGTTATTGTAATCTATCACTGGATCTCGTTGTTGACTCGCTGGTCTCAACGGAGAGTCCAGAGTGATACTGTTTTGTGACAAACAAAGACTCAATGGAAATTTTGAAGTATGACATGTGTAACCAGTAAATTGTTTGTCAAATGGATTGTTTTTATTAAAGAGGAGTGTGTGCGTATCTGTTTTCTAAAGCTAAAGTTAAGAAAGGCATTTCAATTATGGATGGGTGAGTACTTGTTTGGTTCCACCGATTCCAGTGGTAGGGTGGTGGCTAACCCATGGGCCAGATGGGGTTAGGCTGGAATCAGTGGAGTTTTAATAATCAAATTGAAAAATCTTAGGATTACGCTAGGATTCGATTAGCTAGTTAATTTCCCTCATAAGTTTCTCAATTGAGTGGATCAACGGTTGTGCCTGATCTTGATGAGGAAAAAAGCGTTGAAATTTACTCAGATGGCACCTGGGAGAATGAAGCCGATCTGTTGTTGGCGAGATTACCCCCAGTTTGCGAGATGAGGGCATCTCGCATTTTTCAAGTGGGAGAGAATGTAAGATTCCCCCCCAGCCTCTCAAGATGTCCAGCATCTTCCCCTGTAATCAAATCCCTCTTCAGAAATATAAAAGATCTTGTTTCTACCAGTTTTGGCCTAGAGAGAGAAAATCTTCTAGAGAGTGGTAACTCAGTTTTTAAATATTTTTGGATAGAAAAATATCTCATCTTATTAAAATAAGTTCCCCCAAAACAGAAGTTCAAAAAGATTTTTAGAAGGTGCATTAGAAATTAAGTATAATCTATTCAAGAGGCATTATCCTGGGGGTGAAGATTTTTTTGAAATTTTAAATTAAGGTTCCTATGGACCAATAAGATTCATCCAAATGTAGGGAGGAGATAAATAGAAGAATAAAAGAAAAATTCCCCAGAAATGAGTAAATACTCACATAAGATGAAGAGTTGACTAAGGACAAGGATAATAGTTAAAAAAGAGAGATATTTAGGTGAAATGATGCATTTTTGACACCTCTGCATGGGGGAATTTCCCTCATGAAGGAGGCGCCTATTTCACATGCTTGAATGAGTTTTAAACTCCCCAAATAATGGGATATTTTTTTCTCTCCTCTCTCTTGTTTCAGCTAGATCCAAAAAGTGACCAAAACTGACCAAAAAATGGTCAAAAATTGACCAAACTGATCTGGAAAATTCTAGAATCAATTGGCTTGGTTAGAAGTTCACTTTTTCCTATAAATAGAAGACCTTCCCTTTGTTGAAACTCAATAGTGTTTTGTGCATTGTTACTCTGCTCCTCCCAAGCCAAGAACTATGAATTTATTAATAATTCACTAGTTTTTGACATTTCCCTCTTCCAAAGATTGGTGGCCACTCTTGTTACAAACAAGAGTTGAACCCTCAAACCATCAAGCCAAAGGAAAGCTCCAAGAAATTATGTAAGTAGAGATTCTTGTATTTTTCTTTATTGGTTTTATGTTTTTCTAATGTTTATGATTGTTTGAAGTGATAAATGGATGTTTTGCCTTGATCGAAAGGCTTTTCCCCTCTCTCTTCTTAGAATCAACCCTTCTTTATCCTAGCTAAGTGATAAATGATGAAATTAAACTTTTTATAATGTTTTCTCTTGTATAAGTGAATTTTGATTAGTATAGATTACTTTAAATCAATTAGAGTTAATTTTTATGACAAAATCAAGTAGCAAAAATTGAAAAATGGACAGTCATACAAAGGAGGTTATGGCAAAATTTTTAGAAATAAGAATTATCTTTTATTATGCTAAAAGAGTAATTCCTATCAATTCTATACTCTAAAAGTGTCATTTTCATGCATAGAAGATGCATATTGATTATTATTATTTTTATGCATAAAGGAATAATTTTCTTTTATTATGAAAGTGTTACTTTCATCAAAATAGATTCTTATGCACAAAGGAATAATTTTCTTTTATTATGAAAGTGTTACTTTCATCAAAATAGATTTTTATGCACAAAGGAATAATTTTCTTTTTTTATGAAAGTGTTACTTTTATCAAAATAGATTTTTATGCATAAAGGAATAAATTTCTTTTATTATGAAAGTGTTACTTTCATCAAAATGGATTTTTAGGCATAAAAGATTATGTTTTTATTATAAAAGTGTTACTTTTATCATATTTAATTTTTATGCATAAAAGTATGCATAAAAGATTATTGTTTTTATTATAAAAGTGTTACTTTTATCATATTTGATATTTATGCATAGAAGTATGCATAAAAGATTATTTTTTATTATAAAAGTGTTACTTTTATTATATTTGATTTTTATGCATGAAAGTATGCATAAAAGATTATTATTTTTATTATAAAAGTGTTACTTTTATCATATTTGATTTTCATGCATTGAAGTATGCATAAAAGATTATTTTTTATTATGAAAGTGTTACTTTTATCATATTTGATATTTATGCATAGAAGTATGCATAAAAGATTATTTTTTTATTATAAAAGTGTTACTTTTATCATATTTAAATTTCATGCATAGAAGTATGCATAAAAGATTATTTTTTTATTATAAAAGTGTTACTTTCATCATAAATGGTTTTTATGCATAAATGGGTGCATAAAAGATATTTTTTTATATTAAAAGTGTGATTTTTATCATAAATTATTTTTATGCATAAATGGGTGCATAAAAGACATTTTTTTAATTAAAAGAGTGATTTTCATCATAAATGATTTTTTTATGATGATAAAAGTGTGACTTTCATCAGAATCGGATTTTATGCATAATTAGATGCATATAGAATCTTTATAATTAAATAAGGGTTCTCCTTAATCCTCTATTTAATTTTCGTAAAAATTAGAAAAATGAATAAGTAGATAATCTGTGAGAAGAAATGCTACCGTTCCATATTCACTAAGATGGTAATGAGAAAATTCAATAAAACTATCGAAGTCAGAGATCGAGAAAATGACTATCTTATTCCTCATAAGAAATTCATGTTTTAGAGACCTGTAAGCAAATATTTGTCGAGCGAAATTTAGAAAAAGAGAAATTGAAATAGTACCTTCGAGAGAGATAGTTTAAGAAGAACCTTTCCAAACCCAAACTCAGATTCAGACTATTGACCAAGACCTAATTCCTTCGTCAAATTCAACCAATGACGATGTGCCCAGTTCAGGAAAAATGTACTCAAATCCCCCACCGAATCTGAAACTAAGTTAAGACTTTTGATTTTGATCTGAGGATCAAGTTAACAGAATTTGAGGAATTTTGTTTGGAATTCACACCTGGATCTAGAAGTATTGAGATACGGATTTAAGATTATTCATGGTTTTCAAACAAGATCAAAACTATAAACTTGCATAGAAACCCTGTTTTCTTAAAAGACTGTCTTACGTCAGAATGCCGGATGGAGCATTTGGCATATATGTTTATCTAAGGGAAGTTCGATTGCAACAGCTGGCGGCGGGGAGTGTTCGAGGGACAGCTCACGCGGCAAAGCTTGCCGAGGTCTTGACCAGCCTCGGTATGGTTAAAATGGTGTGCTTCCGGTACGATGGACGAGGGCTGACGAAGCGGTCCCTAAGTGAAATGCCAGGACACCTATAGAGGATCCTGGAAGATTCTGAGCAGGTGATGCACGGGCTCGCGGTGCCGAGGACACCCATTCGTATGTCGAGGAAGATATTGTATGATAGACCAATGTTATTGTAATCTATCACTGGATCTCGTTGTTGACTCGCTGGTCTCAACGGAGAGTCCAGAGTGATACTGTTTTGTGACAAACAAAGACTCAATGGAAATTTTGAAGTATGACATGTGTAACCAGTAAATTGTTTGTCAAATGGATTGTTTTTATTAAAGAGGAGTGTGTGCGTATCTGTTTTCTAAAGCTAAAGTTAAGAAAGGCATTTCAATTATGGATGGGTGAGTACTTGTTTGGTTCCACCGATTCCAGTGGTAGGGTGGTGGCTAACCCATGGGCCAGATGGGGTTAGGCTGGAATCAGTGGAGTTTTAATAATCAAATTGAAAAATCTTAGGATTACGCTAGGATTCGATTAGCTAGTTAATTTCCCTCATAAGTTTCTCAATTGAGTGGATCAACGGTTGTGCCTGATCTTGATGAGGAAAAAAGCGTTGAAATTTACTCAGATGGTCAAATTATATCAGTGATAGTTTCCTTCTATCTGGTTTATTCAGGTGAAGGATAGTTTAGAAGTGTTCTCGTTAGAAAACTCGTTAAGAAAAATTCAAAAAGGTGGAATCATCCCCGCTTTCCAGGCATGGGGAATTTTTCCCGGTTTTGGTTTTCGGAGTGACCACCAGCCTAGTCTCGTGCTCAGACATTCGATGGCGAGGCCTCGTGTGAGAAACCCTGCCCCGCACACGAGGGGGCTGCTTCCGCTGTCAGCTACCGGAGTCCGGTGCGCGGAGGGGTAGAGGGATCTCACAGTTGGTATCAGAGCAGAAATTACCTAAATTTTAATAAAAATCTGGGAAATAATATTTTTCACTTGCTAATATTATGTTGAATAAACTTCAAAAAAATTGAAAACTTATAAATTGAATTGGAAATTATAGATGGAAGTTCTATACTTATCCGGTATTCCTGACCTCACCCTGTCTCAAGATATGACTGCGTTCGCCTTCGAGCATCTCATCTTGCCCGCTTCAACTCGAACAAGCCAAGCAAGACTCGCAAGCCATTTCGAGGAATTATATTTTCTTGACCTAGCGGAGAGACGACAGCATAAGTGGTTTGCAGGGTAGTATGTCCACACCTCCTACGATCGCCATGCAATGCTGTGGCAGAACCTCTCATTGGCTATGATCCTGTTAAAGCTGAAAATGGTGCACGGCGTCATTCTATATCATTCGACGCCTCAGAATTTCATACTTTCATGCCAAGTCTACAGAATCCTTAGTTGCTTTATTCCTAAGTGGAAGATAATAGCTCCCTTGTCAGTAAGTGGACGTGCATGGCTATGGTACCATCGTCATATGCGTCTACCGAGGAGATTTTGAATTCTCGAGTCGAGCTACTCTATGTACATATTGCAACTTTTATATAAATAAGGAAATGTTTTTCGGAGAAAAATTTCCTGTTGTATAAGTGATTGTTTACCGACGATTTGATAAAGAAAAATCTGTTATTGGACATATGTCATAGATCTCTAATAAGATCCTTGTCTTGTTTAAAGAAATTGTTTTTCGAACCTCTTAAGTCTTAGGATCTTGTGGATAATATCAAAATAAAAATTCAATAATATATAAATTCTTGGCAGAATCATGAGACGAGGAAACCGTGGCCGTCAGCCAGACCCTGTCTCTCAAGATGACGAGCTTGACCCTGATGTTCGCAAGGCTCTTCATAGGACTCAGCCAGGACCCTTCAAAGGAGAAGGGTAAAACCTGGGCGAGGCGGTGGAGAAATGGGTGGAAGCCATGGAAGAGTATTTTGCTGTCACAGGCTACAATGAGCGGAGCAAAATGGCTCTTGTCTGACTGAAAATAGTGGAAACAGCCAGGGTAGCATGGAGGAACCACTGTGAAACCAACCGTCTGGACAAAAATACTCAGTCCTGGTGGAATGATCTAAAAACCTATCTAAGAAAGAGATTTTGTCCTCCTGGATTTTTGGAAACCAAAATGAACGAATTCTTAGAGCTAAAGTAGGAGAGCAAAACCATCGAGGAATATCACCAGGCCTTTGCTCTTCTACTCAAATATTCACCACCTCTAGATGAAGAGCAACTCATGGCCAGGTTCATTCGGGGAATGAACCTAGCCATTCTACTCAAATATTCACCACCTCTAGATGAAGAGCAACTCATGGCCAGGTTCATTCGGGGAATGAACGAACCCTTGGACACACTGGTCAAAAATGCCAAGCTAGTGTCCATGGCTGAAGCAGTAAGAATGGCAAAAGATTTTGCCAAAGCGTTTGTAGTAAAGGTCCCGCCAAATCCTGCACCCTCTAACTTTAAAAGATTCCAAGCCCAGGGAAGTACTTCAAACTTTCCACCCCCAAAGAGGCAGCAAGGCCCGAATCAGAATCAGGATGCAGGAAGATTCAGAAGTGAAGGAAGACCCTTCCCCCAGAATACTTTCTCAGGAGCCCCGTCTCTTTCAGAAATCAAAGGGATGAGCTCAAAACTGAAAACCGATGTTTTGGATGCCAGGGTTTTGGTCACCAGTTAAAAGACTGCCCAACTCCTGCCATGCCAAGGGGACAGGGAAGTCAAGGACCCCGAATTCAGAGACCAACCCCTTATACCAATCTAATCAAGGTCCGTCTCATCCAAGCCAGAGTAACCCAAGAAGAACTCCAGCTCAGCCATCTGCCTCTGTCCAGAGTAATCTCAGAACTCCTTCCCAGAACTGGGGCAACCAAAGAGAAAGAGTTCCACCTCAGACTGCAGCAGCCAGAGCGGTCACAATTTCAGATGTAGTAGACATTAGGGGAAGGTTGAGGTCTATAGGGGCCCTTTAAGATGCCATGTGATTAAAAGGTTATTAAAGAAAAAGGCCAATCATGTGATGCCATGTATACAAAAATGTTGGGTGATTAAATGTGGTCAAAAGATTCTCTAGAAGATGCCTTTTTGTACTTTTCATTCCCAAAAAGTAAGGGGAAAGTTTTTGAAATTTCGGACATCCATAACTTCTACATATATGAGCTCAAAATTTGTCAGAGATTAGAGATCCAGAATCTACTCGCTGAGCTCTTTCCATAGATATGTCACATGATATGTTTTCCACTCAATTTTAAATTCAATTTTGGCGAGAAACTTTGAAATTCAAACTTCTAGCCATTTGAAGAATAAGAAGGTATCTAAAGTCAAAAAAACTTAACATTTTAACAAAAAGTCATTAAAATCATAATATGGCAGCTTAAAGGGCCCCTATAGACCTCAACCTTCCCCTAATGAGAGGAAAGAGGGCAGATCTATGCTGCAATTGAAAATCAAGGGCCTAACCAGCAGTTCTCCGTCATCCATACTCCAGCAGAGTATCAGGGTAAGCCTTTTAAGCTTTTGATTGATTCAGGCAGTTCTCATTCATTCATTTCCTCTGGATGCTTGTGTAAGCTAGTCTTAGAACAGAAATCAGGGAACCCTATGCAAGTTGAATTGGCCAGTGGGGGGAAGACTCTTTTCACTCACCATAAGATAGATCTTATCCAGTTCAAACTAGATGGTAATGTACCCGACTATCAGTTTAAAGTCTTATCTCTAGGAGTTTTTGACGGGATCCTTGGAATGGATTGGCTCCACAAAAATCAAGCTGACATACACTGTCACAATGGAACCATTTCCTTCCATGACCTTCACGGGAACAAAGTTCAAGGAACTGGAGTTTTCGGATCCCCAGACCTTCAGTTAGTAAAAGCTTCCAGGTTGCTGAAAGGACTTAGGAAGAAGCAGCAAATTTATGTTGTCAAAATGAACCCAGTAGACTCAAAGCTTAAGGCTAAAGAATCAGAATGGTTAAGTGAATTTGATGATCTATTCCCAGTAGAACTAACTGAAATGCCTCCAATTCGAGAAGTAGATCATGTGATTAAATTGACCCCCGCCGGAGATCAGCCAGTAGCCTTACACACGTGCAAAATGCCAGTTCCTGAAGCCATCAAACTCAAGGAACAGCTTAGGCTGCTCTTAGAACAAGGGTTTGTAAGACCCAGTGTTTCACATTGGGGTGCACTAGTTCTCTTTCAGAAAAAGAAAGATGGAACGCTTAGACTCTGTGTGGACTACAGAGGTCTAAATCAGTTGGACAGTTAAGAATAAGTATCCTATCCCAAGAATTGATGAGCTTTTGGATAGGCTAAATGGAGCCCAGATCTTCACAAAGATAGATCTCAAATCCGGGTATTACCAGATTAGGATCAATGATCAAAATATACCAAAAACAGCCATCAATACTCGCTATGGGCATTATGAATTTACTGTCATGCCGTTCGGATTAACTAATGTCCCAGCTACATTCAATCGCCTAATGCAAGACATCCTCAGAGAATACTTGGATGATTTTGTTCTAGTTTTCTTTGATGACATTCTGATTTACTCAAAGAATGCAGCTGACCATGAGACTCATGTCAGAAGAGTTCTTGAGATTCTAAGAAGGAAGCACCAACTCTTTGCAAAAAAGAGCAAATGCACTTTCTCTGCCGACCATGTTGAATACTTGGGCTTTCTAGTATCCAAAGATGGAATTTCTCCAGATTCTGCATAAGTCCAAGCAGTCATAGATTGGCCTGAACCAAAGACAGTGAAAGAAGTTAGAGGATTCCTGGGATTGACTGGTTGGTTTAGGATTTTTATACCAAAGTATGCTCTCATAGTTTCCCCCTTGACTAACCTTCTCAAAAAGAATACCCCATTTCAGTGGTCTGCCAGGTGTTAGAGTGCTTTTGATAAGCTAAAGACCGCCTTGGTAACCAGTCCCGTTCTGAAGCTGCCAGATTTCTCTCTACCCTTTGAGGTAGTAATTGATGCAAGTGGTTTTGCCGTGGGAGGTGCACTTATGCAGGAAGGTCATGCAGTGGCCTATGAATCCCGAAAACTCAGAACGCATCAGAGGAATTATGTTGTCCACGACTTGGAACTACTTTCAGTAGTATATGCCCTCAAGTTGTGAAGACATTACCTACTGGGACAAAGATTCACTTTGATGACAGATTATCAGAGCTTAAAGTGGATCTTTACTTAGAAGGATCTCAACATGCACCAAAGAAGGTGGATGCAGACCTTGCAGGAATTTGATTTTGAAATCAAGTATCGCCCAGGCAAAGAGAATGTGGTAGCAGATGCCCTTAGCAGAAAAGCCTCCTTGCTTACAATTACTATAATATCAAATCCTTTGATTATTCAAGCAAGTGAGAAGATCATGCAGGATAGATTCTTTGGCCCTATTGCTACCCTACTTAGGTAGGAAAGCAAAACTCCACAGGAGTTGAACAGAGTTCAAGGGTACAGCCTGGATGATGGCATTATGTATTATAATCGCAGGCTATGTATTCCCAATGATGAGGGAACCAAGGACCAAATTCTGAATGAAGCCCATGACAGCCTTATAGATAGCAGGACATCCAGGTTTCATCAAAACATACATGTCTGTAAAGAAAAGCTTCTTTTGGCCTGGTCTGAAAAAGGATGTACTGAATCATGTACGTCAATGTCTGACATGCCAGAAAGTCAAAGCCGAGAGAGTAAAAATGCCTGGGAAGTTACATCCATTGGACATCCCCCAGATGAAGTGGGAATGTATCAGTATGGATTTTATTACTGGATTACCTTCAGTGCAATCAGGTTACAACTCGATTTTTGTGGTAGTTGACAGACTAACCAAAGTTACTCATCTGATCCCAGTAAAAGAAACCTACATTGCAGTGGATGTGGTGGCCAGAGTGTTCCTCAAAGAAATCTTCAGATTGCATGGCCTACCCAGGAGAATAGTAAGTGATCGAGATCCCAAGTTTACTTCAAGGTTCTGGACTGCATTTTTTGAAGCAGTGGGAACTTTCTTGGATCTCAGCATAGTTTATCACCCTGAGACCGATGGTCAAACTGAAAGGGTAAACCAAGTAATCGAAGATATACTTCGGTCATGCTGTTGGCAGGGAACCCAAGAAGTGGCTAAGCTATCTACACCTAGTCGAGTTCGCCTACAATGCTGTTGAAATTTGAGCATAATGATGAGCGATGGTGGATCAAACACTAGAATCAACATCATTAACAAAGTGATTAGCAAATGATTAAGATGTAATTAGTGGGTAATTAAGAAATAGATTAATGTAGGCATGGATACTCAAAAACCAGTAAATTCTCATTAGGGCTATGCCTCAATTTATAGAGCTTACATCAAGCATCAAATCCCATTGATTTCTCCACGATTCACTCCCAGAATATCTCCACCTCTTACCTGATTCTCTCCACCTCTTCTCTTTTCCCAGAATATCTCCACACTCCTAAATTCCCTCATGCTACCCATTATTCTCTCCCACTAGATTCTTCTAACCTTTTCACAGGTTCTTTCACAATTACATCTTCTCTTTTACAGCCTCTAACCAAGAGCTTGTTCCCACACACACCCTATTCACTTGTATTTTTCAACACCTCCCCTCAAGTGAATAATCCTAGTACACCTAGACCCTATACCAAGTTTGCCTCCCCTTACTTGATAGTCCGCGACCAGTGTCTACTCCTCCCCTCAAGTTATCTCAGCACACCTGGACCCTGTATCAAGTTTTCTCTCTTACTTGTTGACAGTCCGCGACCAGTGCCTCAAGTCCCTAAACTCCATAGTCCTTGACACTCTCTCTCTCTATGTGTCCAAGGCTACCTTAAGTGCCCGCGACCTTGACTAAAGTGCTCACACATACATCTCTCTACCACGTGGCCTACATCATCGGTGGCTCAGAGGTGGTTTTACTTTATTGGGGCAGGTTACATTGGGTTGTGGGGTCTCTCTCTCTCTCTCTCTCTCTCTCTCAGAGATTTTCACATGGCTCCTCACTCTTTGGAGCCTCACATCTTCTCTTGTCTTCACTCTTCTTGTCGTGGTGGCAACATCTCTCCACGCGTCCGTCTCTTCTTTCAGTCTTCTTGGGGCAGCTTCTCTTCTTGTGGCAGCTTCTCTTCTCGTGTCCATGTCTTCCTTCAGATCTTCTTCTCGGTGTGGATCCTCTTCTTGGGAAGAGATATTCTTCTTCTTTCATGGCTGGGGCCATGAGCTCGTCCGTCAGGTCATTTTGCTCCATGTGAGCAACATGTTTCAATGTTTTACTGACAGTTCCTTTGGGTTTTTTATGTTTATTTTGTATCATTATGCAATGCAAACCCAAATTTATGCAGGAGGTCTTACCTCTTGCCTTATTCTGGACAAGGGCAGTGTCTGATCCCATTTTTACACTGATGCAATGTGCCCAATACATAATGCGTATAGCATTCATTCTCATGCACATTCCAAATGCAACTATGGCTGTGAATAATCTTGAATTTGAGTGAGATTTACAGGCATTAACCAAGGGTTAAATGCAAAATGATGATTATCACAAATTTATCAGCACAATTTTCCCAGAAATTACATTAAATCAAGGGTAACCAATTTGTACGGAATGGTTGGAGTATCAAAACAACTTTGATTTACAATCTGAAGCTATAGGGATCTGGTTAATTTGAACCCTCAATTGCACCAAAATATAGTGATTAGTACTGATTAATCACTGATTAGTAAATTAATGCTCTGTTTTGTGTGCAAAAAACAGAGTATGCAGGGAGTCCAGATCTGGTGCCTTCCACTTCAAATGAGCTCAAATGCTTTCAAAGGCATCAATAGCAATGAGTCTAGTAGAGGATTAAGCCAAGAAACACAAGATTTGACCAAATAATGAAAGCTTAATCTCTGTTTTACCAAAGTCACCTGCAGATTTGCTGAAGAGCTTTGATCTCAATATAGACTTGATGAAATTGAATTCTGTCTTCACCAGCTTGTAGAGCATGCTTGATTACCCCTTGGGCTAGGAGGAATTGGAGCAATTTGATTTGAGCAAGGAGAAATCTGCAGATTACTCAGAAAAAAATGCGCCGGCTAAAATCGTAAATTCTCCTGAATGCCTTCGCAGTTTGCAGCGTCGTCTTGATGTGCTTGTAGCCAAAGGAGTTGGCTAGCTTGTGTTAGAAGCTTGTGCCCTAATTTAGAGTGTGCAAGGTGCTAGAGATCCTCCACCACTGGCTGGGGGTGAAGAGGAGAAGTAAAAACTCACTAAAAATTTGATTTTTTACTAATTACCTACTAATCCTAATTAATTAACTAATGGGCTCATAAACCTAATTGATTCTAGGCATGGCTCTGATACCATGTTGAAATTTGAGCATAATGATGAGCTATGGTGGATCAAACACTAGAATTAACATCATTAACAAAGTGATTAGAAAATGATTAAGACATAATTAGTGGGTAATTAAGAAATAGATTAATGTAGGCATGGATACTCAAAAACCAGCAAATTCTCATTAGGGCTATGCCTCAATTTATAGAGTTTACATCAAGCATCAAATCCCATTGATTTCTCCATGATTCACTCCCAGAATATCTCCACCTCTTGCCTGATTCTCTCCACCTCTTCTCTTTTCCCTGAATATCTCCCAGAATATCTCCACACTCCTAAATTCCCTCATGCTACCCATTATTCTCTCCCAGTAGATTCTTCTAACCTTTTCACAGGTTCTTTCACAATTACATCTTCTCTTTTACAGCCTCTAACCAAGAGCTTGTTCCCACACACACCCTATTCACTTGCATTTTTCAACAAATGCTTCTTATCACCGAAGTATCGGGATGAGCCCTTTTAAAGCTCTGTATGGACAAGATTGCTTAACTCCAATAACTTGGTCTGACCCATTCATTAGGGTCGAGATGTCCAGACAGATGCTTGACGACATGGAGGAGCAGATGCAGGCAATTCGTAAAGATATAAAAGCTGCCCAGGATAGACAGAAGCAATATGCAAATAAGAAGAGGACAGATAGAGAATTCAAAGAAGCAGATATGTTCTTCATTCGAGTACGGGGCCCAAAAGAAGTTCTTTATCTCTTGGGAAGTACAAGAAGTTATCCCCCAGATATTGTGGGCCATATCTGATTACAAAGAAAGTAGGTGACTTAGCCTACGAGCTTCTTTTGCCTCCTCATCTCAAAGTTCATAATGTATTTCATGTAAGCCTTCTAAAGAAATATGTGCCAAGCCCAAATCATGTGCTTGATGATGAAATCCTAACCTCTTCAACCCAAGGGCAGATGGAACTCCAACCTGAAGAAATTCTCGATGTTCGAGAAAAGATTCTCACGAACAGAATTCTCAGAGAATTATTGGTAAAATAGAAGTTCTATCCTTTTGAAGATGCCACCTGGGAGAATGAAGCCGATCTGTTGTTGGCGAGATTACCCCCAGTTTGCGAGATGAGGGCATCTCGCATTTTTCAAGTGGGAGAGAATGTAAGATTCCTCCCCAGCCTCTCAAGATGTCCAGCATCTTCCCCTGTAATCAAATCCCTCTTCAGAAATATAAAAGATCTTGTTTCTACCAGTTTTGGCCTAGAGAGAGAAAATCTTCTAGAGAGTGGTAACTCAGTTTTTAAATATTTTTGGATAGAAAAATATCTCATCTTATTAAAATAAGTTCCCCCAAAACAGAAGTTCAAAAAGATTTTTAGAAGGTGCATTAGAAATTAAGTATAATCTGTTCAAGAGGCATTATCTTGGGGGTGAAGATTTTTTTGAAATTTTAAATTAAGGTTCCTATGGACCAATAAGATTCATCCAAATGTAGGGAGGAGATAAATAGAAGAATAAAAGAAAAATTCCCCAGAAATGAGTAAATACTCACATAAGATGAAGAGTTGACTAAGGACAAGGATAATAGTTAAAAAAGAGAGATATTTAGGTGAAATGATGCATTTTTGACACCTCTGCATGGGGGAATTTCCCTCATGAAGGAGGCGCCTATTTCACATGCTTGAATGAGTTTTAAACTCCCCAAATAATGGGATATTTTTTTCTCTCCTGTCTCTTGTTTCAGCTAGATCCAAAAAGTGACCAAAACTGACCAAAAAATGGTCAAAAATTGACCAAACTGATCTGGAAAATTCTAGAATCAATTGGCTTGGTTAGAAGTTCACTTTTTCCTATAAATAGAAGACCTTCCCTTTGTTGAAACTCAATAGTGTTTTGTGCATTGTTACTCTGCTCCTCCCAAGCCAAGAACTATGAATTTATTAATAATTCACTAGTTTTTGACATTTCCCTCTTCCAAAGATTGGTGGCCACTCTTGTTACAAACAAGAGTTGAACCCTCAAACCATCAAGCCAAAGGAAAGCTCCAAGAAATTATGTAAGTAGAGATTCTTGTATTTTTCTTTATTGGTTTTATGTTTTTCTAATGTTTATGATTGTTTGAAGTGATAAATGGATGTTTTGCCTTGATCGAAAGGCTTTTCCCCTCTCTCTTCTTAGAATCAACCCTTCTTTATCCTAGCTAAGTGATAAATGATGGAATTAAACTTTTTATAATGTTTTCTCTTGTATAAGTGAATTTTGATTAGTATAGATTACTTTAAATCAATTAGAGTTAATTTTTATGACAAAATCAAGTAGCAAAAATTGAAAAATGGACAGTCATACAAAGGAGGTTATGGCAAAATTTTTAGAAATAATAATTATCTTTTATTATGCTAAAAGAGTAATTCCTATCAATTCTATACTCTAAAAGTGTCATTTTCATGCATAGAAGATGCATATTGATTATTATTATTTTTATGCATAAAGGAATAATTTTCTTTTATTATGAAAGTGTTACTTTCATCAAAATAGATTCTTATGCACAAAGGAATAATTTTCTTTTATTATGAAAGTGTTACTTTCATCAAAATAGATTTTTATGCACAAAGGAATAATTTTCTTTTATTATGAAAGTGTTACTTTTATCAAAATAGATTTTTATGCACAAAGGAATAAATTTCTTTTATTATGAAAGTGTTACTTTCATCAAAATGGATTTTTAGGCATAAAAGATTATGTTTTTATTATAAAAGTGTTACTTTTATCATATTTAATTTTTATGCATAAAAGTATGCATAAAAGATTATTGTTTTTATTATAAAAGTGTTACTTTTATCATATTTGATATTTATGCATAGAAGTATGCATAAAAGATTATTTTTTATTATAAAAGTGTTACTTTTATTATATTTGATTTTTATGCATGAAAGTATGCATAAAAGATTATTATTTTTATTATAAAAGTGTTACTTTTATCATATTTGATTTTCATGCATTGAAGTATGCATAAAAGATTATTTTTTATTATGAAAGTGTTACTTTTATCATATTTGATATTTATGCATAGAAGTATGCATAAAAGATTATTTTTTTATTATAAAAGTGTTACTTTTATCATATTTAAATTTCATGCATAGAAGTATGCATAAAAGATTATTTTTTTATTATAAAAGTGTTACTTTCATCATAAATGGTTTTTATGCATAAATGGGTGCATAAAAGATATTTTTTATATTAAAAGTGTGATTTTCATCATAAATTATTTTTATGCATAAATGGGTGCATAAAAGATAGTTTTGTTATTAAAAGAGTGATTTTCATCATAAATGATTTTTTAATGATGATAAAAGTGTGACTTTCATCAGAATCGGATTTTATGCATAATTAGATGCATATAGAATCTTTATGATTAAATAAGGGTTCTTCTTAATCCTCTATTTAATTTTCGTAAAAATTGGAAAAATGAATAAGTAGATAATCTGTGAGAAGAAATGCTACCGTTTCATATTCACTAAGATGGTAATGAGAAAATTCAATAAAACCATCGAAGTCAGAGATCGAGATAAATTACTATCTTATTCCTCATAAGAAATTCATGTTTCAGAGACTTGTAAGGAAATATTCGTCGAGCGAAATTTAGAAAAAGAGAAATTGAAATAGTACCTTCGAGAGAGATGGTTTAAGAAGAACATTTCCAGACCCAAACTCAGATTCAGACTATTGACCAAGACCTAATTCCTTCGTCCAATTCAACCAATGACGATGTGCCCAGTTCAGGAAAAATGTACTCAAATCTCCCACCGAATCTGAAACTAAGTTAAGACTTTTGATTTTGATCTGAGGATCAAGTTAACAGAATTCGAGGAATTGTGTTTGGAATTCACACCTGGATCTAGAAGTATTGAGATACGGATTTAAGATTATTCATGGTTTTCAAACAAAATCAAAACTATAAACTTGCATAGAAACCCTATTTTCTTAAAAGAGTGTCTTACGCCAGAATGCTGGAGGGAGCATTTGGCATATATGTTTATCTAAGGGAAGTTCGGGTGCAATAGCTGGCGGGGAGTGTTCGAGGGACAGCTCACGCGACAAAGCCTGCCGAGGTCTTGACCAGCCTCGGTATGGTTAAAATGGTGCGCTTCCGGTACGATGGACGAGGGCCGACGAAGCGGTCCCTGAGTGAAGTGTCAGGACACCTAAGGAGGATCCTGGAGGGTTCTGACCAGGTGATGCACGGGCTTGCGGTGCCGAGGACACCCATTCGTATGTCAAGGAAGATATTGTATGACAAACCAATGTTATTGTAATCTATCACTAGATCTCGTTGTTGACTCGCTGGTCTCAACGGAGAGTCCAGAGTGATATTGTTTTGTGAGAAACAAAGACTCAATGGAAATTTTGAAGTATGACATGTGTAACCAGTAAATTGTTTGTCAATGGATTGTTTTTATTAAAGTTTAGAGGAGTGTGTGCGTATCTGTTTTCTAAAGCTAAAGTTAAGAAAGGCATTTCAATTATGGGTGGGTGAGTACTTGTTTGGTTCCATCGATTCCAGTGGCAGGGTGGTGGCTAACCCATGGGCCGGATGGGGTTAGGCTGGACTCAGTGGAGTTTTAATAATCAAATTGAAAAATCTTAGGATTACGTTAGGATTCGATTAGCTAGTTAATATCCCTCATAAATTTCTCAATTGAGTGGATCAACGGCTGTGCCTGATCTTGATGAGGAAAAAAGCGTTGAAATTTACTCAGATGATCAAATTATATCAGATGATCAAATTTACTCAGATGATCAAATTATATCAGTGATAGTTTCCTTCTATCTGGTTTATTCAAGTGAAGGATAGTTTAGAAGTGATCTCGTTAGAAAACTCGTTAAGAAAAATTCAAAAAGGTGGAATCGTCCCCGCTTTCCGGGCATGGGAAATTTTTCCCGGTTTCAGTTTTCGGAGTGACCACCAGCCTAGTCTTGTGCCCGGACATTCGAGGGCGAGGCCCCGTGTGAGAAACCCTGCCCCGCGCACGAGGGGGCTGCTTCCGCTCTGTTAGCTACCAGAGTCCGGTGTGCAGAGGGGGCAGAGGGATCTCACATACATAGTCATTAATATATAGATGAGCTAGCATATGTGTGCTATATGAAGCATGAGTTGAAAGACTAAGAAATAAATTTACACCTCCAATATTAGATATTTTATGATATGATAGTATGAGGATATGGTTGGAAGATTTATCCAAAGGCATGGCCTTCGAGACTGCTAGTCACTCCTCAAATTTCGAGTTCCATGACACCATGGTGGAGATACTAGAGAAGATGTCCCTCCCTCATTTCTCTCGTATTGAAAGAGGATGGGGTAGAGATTTCTGGAGTCGTGGGCCGAGATATTTCTTCATTCCAGCAGATCGAATTGGGAACCTTACCACCGACCTAAAGCGGATTCGTTGGATTGAAAAGTTGAAGATGATCCGTTTGTTTTGGTTCGTCGCGCGGTACCCCCAGGGCCGACACCTCTGTGACTATAGATGGGATTCACATACCTCAAGATCGCTAGGTGTATGGCCAAGTGATGCAGATCTTACCTGCTGATAGAGTAGCTGTGTTGGGACCTACCCCAATCCAGAGTCTACCACCCTTACCATCAATTTTTAGAGTCTTAGAAACTATAGCGGAACCCCCATATTTCATCTGTGTGGACCGCTCTACCCTTATGTCATAGTCAAGCTTAGGAATTTCCCTTGATGGCAAATAAGACTAATTATATTAGTCTCAGATCTTTGTAATAAAACTCGTCCTTGTAAATATTTGGAAATAAAATGATTTCAATTGTTTACTCTTCAAAAATAAGCGTTGTGCAAATATGAGTCTTGTAATCTTAAAATTGTTTTTACAATGGTGGCCAGGACGATCACCCTCCACGTCCCAATGCGCTTTACACTGATACCCAGGAGAAGAAGCATCTGCTCAAGCAAATGCAACCTCCCTTCTTTAAAGGAGAAGGTTCAAAGGTTGAGAAGGATGCTGAAGTCTGGATTGAGGCGATGGACGCTTATTTCTCTGCCGCCAGTACTGGAGTAGCAAATCAGTCTATGCTTGCATGGTTTCGCCTCATCGGAGATGCTAAACTCTGGTGGAAACAGTGGTGCAGTGACAAGGAAGTCACCGAGCATTCTCAAACATGGGAAGACATCAAGCAGGCAGTGAAGGAAAGATATCTTCCCCCATCCCATGAATCCATAAAGATGAATGAGTTTTTTAGTCTTAGGCAGTGTAGCTTAACTCTTGAGAACTACTATTCCAAATTTATCACTCTTTGGAAGTATGCCCCAGCTATGACGACTTCCTAGCAAGTGGCTCGTTTCTGCCAAGGGTTAAATGAACCCTTAGATTCCCGCCTTGAAGCAATGAGGCCAAGCACATTACAAGATGCTCTCATACGAGCGAAACCCCTTGTGAAAGAAATGAGGACTGACAAACCTAAGCATCAAAAGAGATCTTACCCTGAGGCAAATCCTAAAGATCAACCCTACAAGAAACCCCAACAAAATTTCCCCTACTACAACTTTATATATATATATCTTGTCTTTGGCATGATTGTATTGTGTAAAAAGGCTGTTTTAACAAACCTTGTAAAAAGGGCCTTAATTAAGGAACATGTTTATTTATGTCAAACAGTGTGGTAGGATTAATTAGAAAACAAATTGATGCGTGAGTAGGGTGGAAAGTGGGAGGATGGAATGCCCCGATGGCACCATCCTACGGACGGGTGGACCCGATTAGTCGGGTAGCTTTCCAACAGATTAAGTGAAAGCCCTACGTTAGATAAATAGGTTCTTGGGCAACTCTATTCTAGAAGATTAGGTCAGCGGCGGCTGCATGGATGAGGAAAAAAGCATTGCCTCTAGAAATCAAGTGTAGTAGTTGCCCAATTTATTATCGATTTGATTTTTTAGAAGATCACGCTTCCCCTGCGGGATAGGACTAGGTCTTACCTATGGATCGTATCCTTGAATCTCTACAAAGGACCTTACAAATTCCCCCATCCCATGAATCCCCTAACCTACAACCATAATGACTTCTTTATAGAAATATAATTACGTCTGTTTTTAGAACCATTCTCCCCATCCCTTTAGCCTTTATTTTGTGCAAGATTTGTCCAAGGTTATGGGACTAAATCCATTATCCTCCCCATAAATGGCCCTAGAGCCATTCTTCTACCCCAATGACATTGTTTTTGTACACAATTGTCTAAAGGGATGGCCCTGGAGCCATTCTCCCCATTCCTTTATCCTTTCATTCCTATATCCCTTCTCCCCATCCCTTTTAGCTTGCTTGTGTGCATAAATTGTCCATAGGCATGGCCTTGGAGCCATCCTCACACCCCTAGAGAATGGTCCTAGAGCCATTCATGTGCCCATCAATATGGCCCTAGATCCACTCTCTCCACCCTAATAATGGCCCTAGAAGTGACTTTGACTATATTTTAGAAGCATTGAATCTTCTTGTTGCACTTTTGCAAAGTCGATAACTTTCTATACGATTAGAATTAGATTCTGATGTGAATTAAGAAGTTTTAGACTAAAAATTTGTCTACAAAAGCACTTATGTGTAGATATCAAGATTTTTTGCTATTTTTAGGGCTTCTTATTATGAGGCTTTACATCACGCTTTTATAGACTTGTCAATAGAATATGTTTTGTAGATTGTAGCAAGGACTTCAACTCTGATGTTTGACCTTAGATCAATTTATGTCTCTTCCAAACTAAATTGTTTTCAAGATTTGCCTTTGAGTTTTCAGGCTAGTTTAAGACTATCTCATAGGGTTTCTCTACATAGTCATTAATATGGAAAAAGTGAGCGAGGACATCCTCCAATCATTAAAGCTTTGGCTAAGGCATGTAGAGAAAGAATGAGAGAGTGGCCAAAGCTGCTACCATATGCCTTGTGGGCTGACCGTACAACTCATAGCTCAGTGACAGGATACATGCCTGCAGAATTAATGTATGGTCAGAAGCCAGTGATGCCAGTTGAAGAAGTAGTTCCAACTTGGAATGTACTGCCCTGGGTGGAAGGATTGAGCAGAGATGACCTCCTTGCCTTGCGAATAAGACAGTTGGAGAGGAGGCCTGAAGATGTAGAGCTTGCTAAAGCTCGCTTGAAAGATGCAAGGCTGAAAAATAAAGAAAGATTTGATAGTAGACACAGACTCCGGCCAAAACCTATTGAAGAAGGTGATTGGGTTCTAATGTATGATAGTAGCCTTGACAACCAATTCACTGTTCAAAGAAAATTTGCAAAAAGATGGTTTGGCCCTTACATTGTCAAGCATGCGCATGGAAATGCCACGTATACTTTGTGTGAGCTTGATGGAACAGAAATAAAGAATCTTGTGGCAGGCAAAAGAATCAAGATATTTAAAAGAAGGCATGATAGTGATCCTTTTGATTCACAAGAGGCTCAGGATGAGAGGCTTGACAGTGGTAGTATGGATATGGTTGAAGAGGAAGAGGATGATCTTCCTGACAATGCAGAAGATGAAGACGACATCCAGCTATATGTAGATCTTGATGATGATTTGGCACATACCAGAGGATGTGCAGGTTTAGAGGGGGTGGATGTCGTGCCATGGCACGTCTATGATGTGAAACCGTGCATGTGAGGTCATCAAATACACATCCAGATGCATGGGGTTAAGTGCCATGACGAGTCATTATATGATGCCTGAGTATATATGTTCATATTGTAGATAAGGTTCAATAAGATGAGCTGAGGCTGAACCAGGTTTCGAAGCCTTTGACAGTGTGGTGTGAATTGTGGAGGATTTTTTTTTATGCTTATGGAGAATTTCGGAGCTAGCAGATACCTTGTGCCTTGATAGGACTGGATTATGCTTGTGGTTCGACTACTTTATTGATTCCATGAGATGGTGAATTGCTCATAAGCTATGCCTATCATGGTTGAGTTGATATTAGCACTGAGACAGAGAACTTTATGGTACATAATGGTTGGGGTCTTGATCGTATGCTTTAGATGGCAAAAATCATATGTGCAATAAGGATGCCAAATGGAGCTTCTTTTGATGAGGCGTGAGAAAAACCCTTAGCAAGGTTATGGTGAAAAGGAGTTTGATTTTATATATATATATATATATGGTCAACACTCCAAAATAAAGGAAAAAGGTCACACTCCAAAACAAAGGAAAAAGGAAATAGTAGGCGCAGTGAGGAAAATTAAAATGGGAAATGCGCGATTTCAGCTGCAAAAGGGCGTGGGCGCCGACTTCCTCGCGGGAAGGACCAGAAAAAACCAGGGAATTGCGTGCGGTGCTCATCAGAAGAAGTCTGCAGAAAAAAAACGAGGGGGGGACAGAGGCGACACGACCAGAGAGAATCATTTCATGCATTTAGCGACTGTTTATGGCGTGTTGGGGCTTGAATTAAAGAGCAGAGTTGCTGCTATTTATTGATATGCCTACTTCAAATTCAAAAAATCCAGCTATGCGCCGGCTGTTCACTGTCTGCAGCGAAGTGTGGGAAGAGTATTTTAAAAAGAAATTCGGATGAAAACGTTTTCCCCCGCCTTCAGATAAGTAATAACATGATAAAAATTCTTTTTTTCCTTCCTACCACGCTTGTTAATACATGGAGCCAATAAACCTTTAAAGGTTTTGTAAAAAAATAAAGGGTGGTTTGAAATGAAGTGATGTGAGGATATTGCATCAAGGGACATGGAATCCAAGAGTCAGAAATACAGCAACGACTCTAGTGAAAATTGACTTTGATTCTATCTTAGTGGATCTAAATGCAGGCCATGGATTTCTTTTAAAATCATGTGAATATGTTAAAATTATGCCATATATCATTTTGTGTTTGTGAGTTGTTGGAATTTTAAGCCAGATTTTCAGGTGATAAAGAACATTATGAGATGTTGGGAATGGTGACAGTGGATGTATGGAATGAAAGGGGTCACATGTATGTTGGAAATACTTAAAGGTTATGTTATGCCTACATGTGATTAGCTGGAAAGTTTTGGAAAAAGAAGCCAGTGAATCTATGCTTGGAAAGGGATAAGCAATTGGAACACGAATTCAAGGATGGATTTGTCCTATGCTTTTTGGGAAATTTTGAATGTGAGTTTCCTTGTTAGGTTTGGCACCAACTCTCACAGCTAGAAGTCTCGTACTTTCCTGGCTACTCCGCACACGTCACGACACCGTTTGTGCGCCGAACAGATTTGAGAGAGGGAGAGATAGCTCTCCTCTCTCTTCTCTTCTCTCCACCTTCTCCAATACTTTCTCTCTCTCCCCTCTCCTTCTCTTCTCTTTTAGAGATTAGAGATGGATGATTAAGATTTAATTAATCATGTATTAATCATAATTAAGTTTAATTATGATTAATAAATTATCCTATTAAAATGTGCACACGCACGAGAGAGAAATAGAAGATAAAAATTTAGATTTTGGGGAAGAGAAGAACTTTACGCACACGAGAGAGAACCCATGCATTAATTGACTGCCCCACATTGCTTTTCAGTAAAAAAAACCCCATTGGCAGAAAATCGAAAACATGCCCGTGGAAAACTCGCAAGGTTAAAAATACATTTTTAACCATAAAAATGCTCAAAAATTTTCTTAAAAATTAGAAAAAAATTTCTTAAAATTATAGAAATTTAAGGAATCCATTCTATCAAAAATATCCACAATAAAATATGTGGTATTTGGTAAAAAAATTCCATTAATGCTTATTTTAAACCATAAAAAATAGTTTAAAAATAGCATTAAACTCACAAAATTCTCCCACAACGTCGATTCGTCCATTGAGTAGTAGAGTAACATGCGTTCCAATCGCCATATCGACAATCCACATGCACAATAACCAAAATAAACGAATAAAATAACATTTTATTTAGTAAATATTAAATTTTACTTTAAAAAAAATACCAAATATTGAAATAAGAAAGTAGAAACAACAACAATTAACTAGAGATTGCTCTGATAACACTGTTAAAACCCTAAGATCTCTCTAGATAATCAACATACATAAACATGCATAAATTAGGCATAAACTCTACCACCCAACCACCCTCGAGCCCAAGGGTTGCACACATGAAATATAATGGAGTACCACATACCTTAACCTTAGTGTCCCATACCACCAAGAGGTATAAATCCAATACAACAGCACTCAGCTCTATAGTGAAATGGCAAGAATGTAGATACAATCCTCTACACAAGAGAACATCCCTTGAGTGTGCCCCATGCCCCTATTATATAGGAGGGTCCTCAAGTGACTCTTGACTCTCCATTTCCCACGTGTGACCCTTGGATGCCTGACCCTAACCTTAACCTTTAAGGTTAGTCCTAACCCATGCTCCACTAGAGCTTGTTCCCATGATCCCATGCTCACAAGCCTAATGTGGGTTAGTATATGCACATATAATGTGCACATAACAGTGCTATATAGATATTATGAGATGGAGGTTGAAGATAAAATGAATGTTCATCTAAAAGTGAATGGGAATCATTCACTTCACTAAAACATCTAGATGCTACCTCTTGATGATCCAATCAACATCTAGATGCTACCTCTTGAGGATCTAATCAAAATTTGGATAGATTTCCTAGTGGGAAAAAACATTGAAAGAAAACAAGTAGTGATTAGCCTCAATGCTACTCACAATATTGTTTTGAGAAGCATTTTAATGTGCTAGATGCTAAAGGTGAAGAACTCAACGTTTGGGGATATTTCTCACACACAATTCTTGTAAGATCCCTGTTCCCACCGAGCAACGGATTCAGGATACTGGCAGCGGAAGTAGCACTTCTCGCGCGGGACAGGGGTCCCACATTCGGGGCCTCACCCACGGATATCCGGATAAGAGACTAATCCGTCGATTGTTCCAAAACCGAACCCGGAAAAACTTCCCTTACCCGGAAAGCACGGGCGATTCCACCAGGATAACTTTTTATTCTAACGTAGTCAAGATCATTACTGATCACGCTGATCCGACTGCACCTATAAAGATACTCGGTTGGATCAAGTAAGAAACTTGCACTTGGATCATTGGGATCAACGCTTTTTTCCCCATCAAGAGGCACAGCCGTTGAATCCTATCCATAGAACAATTACTATCCGGGATTTACTTTATCTATCGTAATAACAGAAATTGAGTCTCGATTTACGGATCCATCAGTCCAGCCTAACCCCATCCGATCCCATGGGTTAGCCAACCGCCCAACCACTGTAGTGATGGGATCCAATTAAGAATTTGATTAGGTTTTTGTCCCGGGTACCAAGGAAAAGAATTCCAAGGCCCCCTAGCCAGAAGTTCATGCAAACATAAAACTAGTCACACCACTTACACACCCAGTATGAAATTGCCTTTTTCTTAGCATCAGCTAACTTTAAAACAATCCTTTAATGAAACCATTATGTCACTGAGGACAATCCTCAAAGTCTCTGGTTGAATCCTTATTTCTAGTCATTCATTCATCGGTATACTTATGGCATCATTGGCAACCAGAAATGCTCACCACCTGTTCACTCAGGAGCCTTTTTCCATAGTTCCTAGCTCATAGTAACCGATAATATATTCATATAATAGAATGGAATCTCTGTGGAAGATTAGCAAGATCAACCCACAGATCCATATAAAAGAGCCATGGACTCATCCATTGAGGACCAGCAAGGTCAATCAACCAGATCCATGCCCGGTTTCAGAAAACAACTCTTACTCCTTGTTCCAATATCTTCCACGACGCACGTGTGGGTATCTTTGGCGACCCAGAGCCCGAGCACCGTATGGTCAACACCCTCTAGGATCCTTCGCAGGTGACCTAGCGCTTCACGCATAGGCCGCTTCCTTGGTCCCTAATCCACCGTACCGAAAGCTCACCATTTGAATCGAACCGAGGCTGGTCAAGACCTCGGCTGACCTTGCTACGCGAGACGTCCTCCATTGACTCTCCATCAGCAGTTGCAACTTTATCAGTTAGGTCTCCACGACCTTAATCACAAGACGGTCAAAATGCTTCCCCAGCATTCTTGACATAAAACAGCCATTTACAAACAGCATTTACAAACAATTTACAAATATGATTTCTATATTAACTCTCATTTTTCCACATTATCCCTCATTAATCCACATTACTTATTCCACATTCCATTTATATGTGTACTCATCCAATCACATCATTTTTCATCTCTTCACTTCAGATTCCTTCACATCACATATCATATATTCACATCCATATCCACATCCATACATCCACATCCACATCCACATTCACATCCATACATCTATATCCACATCCATACATCCACATCCACATCCACATCCACATTCACATCCATACATCCACATCCACATGCTTACCTCCATTTTCACATCCTCATTTATACATCCACATCTCATATCCACATTCATACATACACATCCACATCCACATTCACATCCATACATCCACATCTACATGCTTACCTCCATTTTCACATCCACATCCCATATCCACATTCATACATACACATCCATATCCACATCCATACATCCACATCCACATGCATACATCTACTATCATGTCCTCATTCATACATCCACATCCACATACATACATACATCCACATCCACATTCCCATTCACATCTATACATCCACATCTACATCCACATACATACATACATCCACGTCCACATTCCACATTCACATCTATACAGCCACATCTACATCCACATTCACATCTATACATCCACATCTACATCCACATCCACCTTCCCATTCACATCTATACATCCACATCTACATCCACATACATACATACATCCACATCCACATTCCACATTCACATCTATACAGCCACATCTACATCCACATTCACATCTATGCATAAACATCTTCATGCATACATCCCTTTCCACATTCATACATCCACACTCCCATTTCCACATCCACACTCCCATCTCCACATCCACACATCCACATACATACATCCATTTCCACATTCCCATTCATATAACCCCATATGTCTTCACATCTAATCTTTTACATCACATCCATTCTCGCCCTATCACAACCCATATACATCTTATCCTATCACATACACTTCTTACCTCATCCCATACACATCTTATCAAATCTTAATTCATCTTATCACCTCATAACTTATTTCATAAGCATCTTATCACCTCTTGTCACATCTTATACACCTCTTATCACATCCTATCACATCTCATATCTATTTATAGAATACAAGAGAATTCTTATATTTGATATAAGATTTCTTTACACATTTATTTATGCATAAATTCTATTTAAGGAGATTAATACTTTCGAAGTAAAAATCAATCTTTTATGCATCTTCTTATGCATAAATTCAATTTGGTAGGAATTACACTTTTAAAATAAAAGAATTTCTCTTATGCATCTAAGTTATGCATAAAATCCATTTATGATGAAAATCACACTTTTAGTATAAAAAGAATATCTTTTATGCATACCTCTATGCATGAAATCCAATATGATAAAAGTAACACTCTTACAATAAAATAATCAACTTTTATGCATACCTCTATGCATGAAATTCAATTATGATAAAAGTCACACTTTTATAATAAAATAATCAACTTTTATGCATACCTTTATGCATGAAATTCAAATATGATAAAGTAACACTTTTGATATAAAAATTTATCCATTATGCATACTTCTATGCATGAAATAAAAATGATAAAAGTGACACTTTTGACATAAAAATTTATCCTTTATGCATACTTCTATGCATGAAAATAAAAATGATAAAAGTAACACTTTTGATATAAAAATTTATCCATTATGCATACTTCTATGCATGAAAATAAAAATGGTAAAAATAACACTTTTGATATAAAAATTTATCCTTTATGCATACTTCTATGCATGAAAATGAAAATTATAAAAATAACACTTTTAATATAAAATTTTATCCATTATGCATACTTCTATGCATGAAAGTAAAAATGATAAAAGTAACACTTTTGATATAAAAATTTATCCATTATGCATACTTCTATGCATGAAAATAAAAATGGTAAAATAAACACTTTTGATATAAAAATTTATCCATTATACATACTTCTATACATGAAATAAAAATGATAAAAATAACACTTTTGATATAAAAACTTATCCTTTATGCATAATATTAAAATTCAATTTCTCCATGATTGTAATGAAATTCTTTCAATTAATCTAGGATGATAATTCCTAGAATATGGTAGGAAGTCCTCTTTTTATGCTTTGAATGAAATTATTTTATGCATAATTTTTATAAAAATTTTGTCATAGCTCCGCTGCTATAACTGATAAATCTCAATTTTTCTAAGGGATAAAGCTTATCATTAAGGAAATAATTAAAATGATCTCTAATTGGATCATTAATCCATAGTGGATTGAATCATCAATATACATAAACTAAAAGCATAGAAAAAAGCCATTAATTTGGCCTCAAGCATAGCTTAATCTTGGGTTAAGCAAAAGCTTTATGAAAAGCTTCATTTGGATTGAGAATGGGTCATGAGTATGACCATTTCTTACAAATTGCTTGATTCTTTGTTCATGGTAGAGGCCCCCAACCAATCAATTGGTTAAGTATGTTGATGGAGTCACCAATGGGGATTGAAGAAAGAGGGAAGCTCCAAAAACTAGTGAATTATTAATGAATTCACAGTTCTTCGCTTAGGTGGAGTAGAGTAACGATACATAAACACTATATTTTTTTCAACAAGGGGAGGCTTCTATTTATAGGAAAATTTGAGCTCCTAACCAAACAAACTGATTCTAGAATTTTCCAAGTCAGTTAGGTCACTTTTTGACCATTTTTAGGTCAGTTAAGCTAACTTTTTGGAACTAGACTTGAATGAGGAGAGAGGAGAGATGAAATATCTCAATTTTTATGAGTTTAAAACTCATTCAAGCATGTGAAATATGCACCTCCTTTAAAGAACTCTCCTTCCTTACATATGTGTCATAGTTTTTTTTTACTAATAAACCTTGTACATTTTCAACTCTTCATCTTATATGTGAAATATGCACCTCCTTTAAAGAACTCCCCTTCCTTACATATGTGTTTTTTTTTTTACTAATAAACCTTGTACATTTTCAACTCTTCATCTTATGTGAGCATTTACTCATTTTTGGATACCCAAAATATCTCATATTTTTAATATTGCTCATAGTTTTTTACTAATAAACCTTGTACATTTTCAACTCTTCATCTTAGGTGAAATATGCACCTCCTTTAAAGAACTCCTCTTCCTTACATATGTGTCATAGTTTTTTTTTTACTAATAAACCTTGTACATTTTCAACTCTTCATCTTATGTGAAATATGCACCTCCTTTAAAGAACTCCCCTTCCTTACATATGTGTGTTTTTTTACTAATAAACCTTGTACATTTTCAACTCTTCATCTTATGTGAAATATGCACCTCCTTTAAAGAACTCCCCTTCCTTACATATGTGTTTTTTTTTTACTAATAAACCTTGTACATTTTCAACTCTTCATCTTATGTGAGCATTTACTCATTTTTGGATACCCAAAATATCTCATATTTTTAATATTGCTCATAGTTTTTTACTAATAAACCTTGTACATTTTCAACTCTTCATCTTATGTGAAATATGCACCTGTGTCATAGTTTTTTTTTTAACTAATAAACCTTGTACATTTTCAACTCTTCATCTTATGTGAAATATGCACCTCCTTTAAAGAACTCCCCTTCCTTACATATGTGTTTTTTTTTACTAATAAACCTTGTACATTTTCAACTCTTCATCTTATGTGAGCATTTACTCATTTTTGGATACCCAAAATATCTCATATTTTTAATATTGCTCATAGTTTTTTACTAATAAACCTTGTACATTTTCAACTCTTCACCTTATGTGAGCATTTACTCATTTTTGGGTATCTTCTTTTTACAAATTGGATTTATCTCCTCCCTACACATGTATTGATGCTATTGGCCCATAGGAACCTTAATTGGACCATAGTCTAAAGATTTTCTGAAAATCTAGACCCTTAGACTAAGGTTCTTTATACCTATTTCCAATTAATTTCAATTGTACATTTGAAAATTCTTTTTGAATTTCTGTTTCAAGAAAATTCATCTTAATTATATGAGATATTTTTCTATTCAAAAATATTCAAAATCTAAATATTCTCTCTCTAGAATATTTTCTCTTTGTAGGTTAAAACAGTTAGAAACAAGGTCTTTATATTTCTGAAGAGGGATTGATTACAGGGGAAGATACTAGACATCAAAAAGGGGGTTGGGGGAGGAATCTTACATTCTACCCCACTTAAAAAACGCGAGATGTCCTCATCTCGCACCATGTGAAATTCGCAAGATGCACGAATATGAGACTTAGAGAAAAATTTTAATCAAGATTAACCACCAAGAAAAGTCTTAAAGAGAGCAAGATTCAAAATTAGAACAAGATTTAAACTTTATTCATTCTCGGAACTTATACAGTAAAGATAGAAGAACTCTTTACACTTCCATAAGCCCGTCCATCGTATGGTCACAAAAGCAGTCCTCACAAGCTGCACAAGTCCTATCTCAGTGGTATGAGGTGATCTAACAAAAGGACCTCTGAGAGGCAAGCCAAAAACGGGGTAAAGGCATATCTTCTCATGAGGAAGAAAACACGCCAGTAAGAAGACCCGCTCAGAAAACCCAAGATGCCTTGATCTCATGACGCAGTAGTATCGGGGACCCAAACCCAAGGCTTCAATAACAATTGGCCAAGCGGACATTATTACGAAAGTGCTGCTGATCCCAGGGTGTTACCCTAGTTATGTCTTGATAGGTCCGCCATTTGGTCTGCGCTACAGAAGTTCCCAAGTGAGGGAAAAGTGAGCGCTCATACTATTCTATAAAATCTTTCTTCACAGACTCTCTTGCGTCTTGAAGGTGAGAAATCATCATGGATAAAACTAATCCCTGTTGCCAAGCCATGAAGGAGATTAAGAAAGAAAGGAGATTGATGGGAGTAAGATTACTGTGAGCGACAAGTAAAAGTTATGACTTATATAAAGGAAGGAGCTAGCGTAACCTAGAAGCCAACGGTAACTTGCCACTGAAGTTTTACCGTCTTTCCATGATTTGTGTTTGACACATTTTTCTATAGAAGGCATTAAGAATTTTGAGATGAGGAGATAAAAGAAGCTTGTAGGCTAAGTCACCTACTTTCATAATCCACATCTCATATCCACATTCATACATACACATCCACATCCACATTCACATCCATACATCCACATCTACATGCTTACCTCCATTTTCACATCCTCATTTATACATCCACATCCCATATCCACATTCATACATACACATTCATATCCACATCCATACATCCACATCCACATGCATACATCTACTATCACGTCCTCATTCATACATCCACATCCACATACATACATACATCCACATCCACATTCCCATTCACATCTATACATCCACATTTACATCCACATACATACATACATCCACATCCACATTCCACATTCACATCTATACAGCCACATCTACATCCACATTCACATCTATACATCCACATCCACCTTCCCATTCACATCTATACATCCACATCTACATCCACATACATACATACATCCACATCCACATTCCACATTCACATCTATACAGCCACATCTACATCCACATTCACATCTATGCATAAACATCTTCATGCATACATCCCTTTCCACATTCATACATCCACACTCCCATTTCCACATCCACACATCCACACTCCCATCTCCACATCCACACATCCACATACATACATCCATTTCCACATTCCCATTCATATAACTCCATATGTCTTCACATCTAATCTTTTACATCACATCCATTCTCGCCCTATCACAACCCATATACATCTTATCCTATCACATACACTTCTTACCTCATCCCATACACATCTTATCAAATCTTAATTCATCTTATCACCTCATAACTTATTTCATAAGCATCTTATCACCTCTTGTCACATCTTATACACCTCTTATCACATCCTATCACATCTCATATCTATTTATAGAATACAAGAGAGTTCTTATATTTGATATAAGATTTCTTTACACATTTATTTATGCATAAATTCTATTTAAGGAGGTTAATACTTTCGAAGTAAAAATCAATCTTTTATGCATCTTCTTATGCATAAATTCAATTTGGTAGGAATTACACTTTTAAAATAAAAGAATTTCTCTTATGCATCTAAGTTATGCATAAAATCCATTTATGATGAAAATCACACTTTTAGTATAAAAAGAATATCTTTTATGCATACCTCTATGCATGAAATCCAATATGATAAAAGTAACACTCTTACAATAAAATAATCAACTTTTATGCATACCTCTATGCATGAAATTCAATTATGATAAAAGTCACACTTTTATAATAAAATAATCAACTTTTATGCATACCTTTATGCATAAAATTCAAATATGATAAAGTAACACTTTTGATATAAAAATTTATCCATTATGCATACTTCTATGCATGAAATAAAAATGATAAAAGTGACACTTTTGACATAAAAATTTATCCTTTATGCATACTTCTATGCATGAAAATAAAAATGATAAAAGTAACACTTTTGATATAAAAATTTATCCATTATGCATACTTCTATGCATGAAAATAAAAATGGTAAAAATAACACTTTTGATATAAAAATTTATCCTTTATGCATACTTCTATGCATGAAAATAAAAATGATAAAAATAACACTTTTGATATAAAATTTTATCCATTATGCATACTTCTATGCATGAAAGTAAAAATGATAAAAGTAACACTTTTGATATAAAAATTTATCCATTATGCATACTTCTATGCATGAAAATAAAAATGGTAGAATAAACACTTTTGATATAAAAATTTATCCATTATACATACTTCTATGCATGAAATAAAAATGATAAAAATAACACTTTTGATATAAAAACGTATCCTTTATGCATAATATTAAAATTCAATTTCTCCATGATTGTAATGAAATTCTTTCAGTTAATCTAGGATGATAATTCCTAGAATATGGTAGGAAGTCCTCTTTTTATGCTTTGAATGAAATTATTTTATGCATAATTTTATAGCGTCGCAGAATCACAGTTCTAAAGATGTGTCCAAATGCATTAAAATCATGCCCATTACTTTCAAATTACACTCCACATGCATATTCTAAAATGAGTGATTATTTTGTGAGCTTTTAGTTTACAGCTTTTACAAGATTTTTGAAAAAAAATAGAGTTTTTTGTAAAGACACTTAAACTATAAGTAGCTCAAAATAAAAGAAATAGTCATCAAGATTCCATTGGCCTATTCTATCATGCTGATATGGCCATAAACATGTTGCAGATTTACAAGATTTTTGTTCTTTCTTGTCTTTATCTCTCTTGTTCAACATATATTCCCTTCAATATCTCAAAGATCTACCACTCTCTATATACTCATCTTTCTAAAATGTCTCAGTATGGGGATTTCTTGTTCTTTCAATTAACATGTTATAAATTGTGCAAGATTTTGTTCTTTCTTGTCTTTATCTCTCTTGTTCAAAATATACTCCCTTGAATATCTCAAAGATCTGCCACTCTCTATATATTCGTCTTTCTTAATTGTCTCATCATAGTGCTTTCTTTTTCTTTCAATTATTCTCATGCGTGATTACTCAATGTACTTAGAGGAATAGATACCACATTTGAATTATTTCTTTTCATTCACCTTGCACAAATAATTGAACCATACACTCACCATACAACATAATGCATCAGGGACCACAATGGTTTTTCTAAGGAACCCATTGTGAGTAAACTATGATCCTCCAAACAAATACAACCAATGGACAGACAATAATTTTACTATTTCACGTACAAAGAAGCACAAAAAATACTTTCAAGTAGACCTCCCAGTGCAGACCAAAAAGATGAAAATACTTTCGAACAAGAAATAACATATCCCAAAATAGGAAGGAAATAGTTCAAAATATTGCAGGTCTCTAAGTAATCAATCACCTCATCGATTAGCTTTTTTTTTTCAGGTTTAACTTGATGAGGTTGACTTAAAATAAAGGTATTTTTCAGAGAGACAAGGTTTATGTATAATCATGTGCTGATTGTGGTGCAAACCCTGTACACGAATATAGATAAAATACAAATGCTTATAGGCCAAGAGTGGGTTTTTTTCCTTTATTGTTTTTGAAAATCAAGGCAAGTACATATTGGCTCCTCTTTGATGTGCAAATCATAAGATTTATGATGAGAAAAAGAGAAACACAACATGAATTTTAGGCTTTAAAACTTCTTATTTGATGAAGAGTGCCTCCATTGTAGTTGTTGCAGATTCCAATTTCTTCTCAGTGTCTTTTGAAATACAAGGCCTCCATTTCTTGCTTTGTTTACTTGACCCTTGCGAGCATCTTGCTTCTATGCCACAACACTCTACCACCATAGGTGTTGATGGTGTTAACATGTTAGGCTCAAAAACAAACCCTTATCCTTTGAGGCTTGCCATTTCTTCTTTGGTAAGATGTGTTCCTATGTCCACTCCCCAAACAAATGGGGTCTTTGGTGGATTCCTCACATGTTTAGCAACAGCCCTTGTATGCTTCACATCATGGTTGCAGAACCAAATCCACTAATATTGTGTGCTACCTTTATATATGCTTTCATTCCAAAAACAAGGAGCTACTAGCCCTGGTGACTTGCATTGCATCATATTTGTGCAACTTTTCCCATGGACTAGTCCAAAGCAATTTCTTTGGTACTAATTTGGCATTCTTCTAATGACCCAAGATGACTTACATATGCTCACCTCCTTGACCGTAAACATCTCAACATTGGTTGGTAGACTGTTGTACATTTTTCTCCACTATAACATCAGTATCATCCTCATCTCTTGTTTCTTGATCCATGTCCAAAATCCGTCTTTCAAACCTTTTCTTTTGTGGACAACCACTTATTTTGCATTACCATGATTCGATCACAAATCCATGTCTATGTGAACTATTTGTTTTATTACTTGGCCTTTTCCTTTGCACTGTCTCCCTATTACCATCATGTAGAACTAGTTTCTAGTACATAGGTGTCTGAGACACACCCCCTTGTACTGCACGTGCAACAAAAGCAGAACTTTGGTGTGTTTCTGGATAACACTCTATACCAAGAAGGTCTCCATATTTAGACCGCTCCCATTATATCATTTTGTAAGATAACCCAACTGATTTGCACATTGAATATATGAATATATCACATACGTAACACATACATCATACAATGATATCTTCCTTTTTCCTCCTTCTCCACCTAACCAGATTTTATGGATACTCTTAGACAAGTTTGTGTTAGGGATATGAGTCCACTCCCATGGACTCATGCTCTTCTGCATATCCATATTTTTGAAGCAACGGAAGTAGCACTTCTTGCACGGGCTAGGGTCCCTCACTCGGGGCCTTGCCCATGGATATCTGGACAAGAGACTAATCCCTCGGTTCTTCCAAAACCAACCTGGAAAAACTTCCCTTGCCCGGAAAGCATGGGCGATTCCTCCGCAATATTTCTACTCTATCGTAGTCAAGGTCTTGCTGACCAAACTGATCCGACCAAACCTGTAAGTCATTTGGTCAGATCAAGGAAGAAACTTGCACTTGGATCATAGAGATCAACACTTTTTTTGTCATTGAGAGGCATAGTTGTTGATTCTTTTCCATTAAAGAATTTCTATCCGGAATTTACTTCATCTATCGTACCATAACAGAATTGAGTCTCATTTTAGGGATCCATCAGTCCAGCCTAACCCCATCCAGTCCCATGGGTTAGCTATTGCCCAACCACTGTAGTGATGGGATCCAATTAGGAGTTTGGTTAGGTTTTGTCCCAGGTAGTACCAGGGAAAAGAGTTCCCAGGCCCCCTAGCCGGAACTTCATGCAAACTTCAAGCTAGTCATACCACTTACACACCCAATATGAAATTACATGTTTCACAGATTTAGCTGACTTCAAAACAATCTTTTAATGAAATCATAGTATTAGTGATCATAATCCTCCAAAATATCGGGTTGAATTCTCATTTCCAATCATTCCTTCATCGATGTACTTATGGCATCATTGGTAACCCGAACGCTCACCACCTGTCCACTCAAGGGCCTTTTCGATAGTTCCTAGCTCATAGTACCCTGCATTATTTTCACTTATAAAATCCCAGATGGAATCTCCGTTGAAGATCAGCAAGATCAACCAACAGATCCATATAAAAGAGCCATGGACTCATCCGTTGAGGACCAGCAAGGTCAATCAACCAGATCCATGCTAGGTTTCAGAAAACAACTCCAACTCCTTGTTCCATTATCTTCTCCAACGCACGTGTGGGTATCTTCGGCGACCCAGATCCCGAGCACCGTATGGTCAGCACCCTCTAGGATCCTTCGTAGGTCACCTAGCGCTTCACTCATAGGCCGCTTCCTTGGTCCCTCATCCACCGTACCGGCGGAAGCTCACCATTTAAATTGAACCGAGGCTGGTCAAGACCTCGGCCGACCTTACTATGCGAGACGTCCTCTATTGACTCTCCATTAGCTGTTGCAACTTTATCAGTTAGGTCTCCACAACCTCATTCACAAGACAGTCAATAATGCTTCCCTAGCATTATTGACATAAAACAATCAATTTAAAAACAGGTCATAAATACAGTTTCTAAAACGAACAATGGTCTTTCCACATTGTTCCACATCAATCCACATCCAATTCATATGTATTCCCATTCTCATCCAATCACATCATTTTCCATCTCATCACATCTTTCCTCATTTATCCTCACACATCTCATCCACTGGCATCTACACATATCCACATCTCATCAAATCACATTCATTCACATCTCATCCATTCATATCTACCCCGATCCACATCACATCACATCAATTTCACCTCACATCTCATTCATTCACATCTATCCCGATTCACATCCCATCACATCTCATCCATTCCCATCACATCACATTCATTCACATCACATATCATCCATTCACATCTATCCCAATTTACATCACATCCATTTCACATCACATCTCATTGATTTACATCACATCACATCTCATCCATTTACATCCCATATCATTCATTCACATCCCAATTCACATGGCACCACATCTCATTCATTCACATCCCGATTCGCATCACATCACATCTCATCCATTCACATCCCATATCATTCATTCATATCCCGATTCACATGACATGACATGACATCACATTCATTCATATCCATCACATTCATTCTCATCACCATCCCATCACATACATTCTATCCACATTACATCATATCTCATTCATACACATCTCATCTCATTCATCCATATCCATCCAATCATTCACATGTACGATTACCCACATCTATTCATACATTCACATCTATCACTTCATATCCACATATATTCACGTCACATCACATCACATCTCATCCACATCCACATCACATTCACATCCACATCCCTTTTCACATCACATCACATCTTATCCACATCCACATCACATTCACATCCACTTCCCTTTACATTACATCACATCATCTTATTGACATCCACATTCACATCCATTTACATCACATCACATCCTTTCACATCCACATCCACATTCACATCCATTTACATCACATCACATCCATTTACATCACATCACATCCTTTCACATCCACATCCATTTGCATCACATCACAGCCCTTTCACATGCACATCCACATCCATTTACATCATATTCTTTCACATAAACATCCACATTTATTTACTTCCAATCTTATCCTTTCACATCTCATTCTCATCTCATCATTCACATCCACATCAATTTACTTCACATCTCATCCTCATTCATTTTCATCACACCACATCCTATCACATCCTCGCATCCTATTTACATCTTATCACATCCATTCACATCATCCTATCGCATCCCACATTTACATCTTATCACATCCATTCACATCTTATCGCATCCATTTACATCCTATCACATCCATTCACATCCTATCACATACATTCACATCTTATCGCATCCATTTACATCTTATCACATACATTCACATCCTATCACATCCCATTTACATCTTCTCACATCCATTCACATACTATTTCCATTTAGTAGCTTTTTCTAACTTGATACCGATAACGGGACTTTTTCTAAATTTTTGCCAATTGCTTGGCCTAGATAAAGGTTCTTTTTCTCCATGACTATTTCCATATTCCTTCTCAATTTCTCAATTGAATTATATTCAATATTCCTATTTTGAATAAAAGAATTCATGGGATTTACAAAAATCAATTTACCCATATTTCCACTTTTGATGAATAATCATAAATTGAATTATACTGAAAATTCCTCTTCTTCCCATTTAATCTCTTGGATCTCAAATACCATGGGAATTTCTCTCTTTGCATTTAATTATTTGCATTCCAATGTCATGAGAATTCCTCTTTTATCATCAAATATTTCTCATAAAATAAATTCATCTAAAATAAAATACCCATTAATTCAATATGCTAGGAATTTCTCTTTTCTCATTTAAATGATTGAATTCCAAATGGCATAGGAATTCCTCTTTTATCATTTAAATATTCCTCATACATAAAATAAATTTATCTAAAATTTATCTTTGAATTTAAACAAAATATCCATTAATTCTAATATGCTAGGAATTTCTCTTTTCCCATTAAATGATTGAATTTCAAATGTCATAGGAATTCCTCTTTTATCATTTAAATATTTCTCATAGATAAAATAAATTTATCTAAAATTCACCTTTGAATTTAAATAAAATATCCATTAATTCCAATATGCTAGGAATTTCTCTTTTCCCATTAAATGATTGAATTTGAAATGTCATAGGAATTCCTCTTTTATTATTTAATTATAATTACCATAATTTTCTCATTTCTTAATTATTTAATTACACATAAACTAAAAAATTAGTTTTCCATTGAATGTGACAAAAACCATTCTTTTAGCCTAGGATATTCAATCCTAGAATATGGTAGAAAGTCCTCTTTTCACGTTGTGCATAAGAATGAATTGTGTCTCAATTTTCTTAAAAATTTGCCATAGCTCCAGTGCTATAACTGGCAATTTTTAATTTTTATGAAAAGAATAAGATATAGTAATGTAATTATGATAGTATAACTATCTTTTATCCTTAAATCCAATTTATGGATTTATCTCATAATATTATCATATTGTACAAGCATATAAGTATAAAAATCATTTTCTCAAACCTCTAGCTTCAGAAGCCTAGAGTTTGATTTATGAATTGAGAATTTCTCCATGAGAAGCACTAATTGAATAGAGAATTGGTCATAGGAATGACCATTCTTTGGGGGAGAGAGAGATAAACATAAAAGCATTCTAATTTAAGCATAAATGTAAACTTTATGTGATTAATCACTAAAATTCATTAGAGAGCTTCATTTGCATTGAAGAACCATTCAATTGAATACTTCTCAAGCTTGAGAGGGGTTGAGAAGTGAAAAACATTTAGAAGATTAAGAAAGAGACCATAAAATCACATTTTACCTCTTGTTTTGCTTGATTATTTAGTCATTGGAGAGGCCCCCAACCAATCAGTTGGTTAGTATGTTGAGGAAGGCTGCAAAGAAGGTTGAAGAGAGAGAGAAGCTCCAATCACATTTATATCATATCTCATTCATACACATCTCATCTCATTCATCCATATCCATCCAATCATTCACATGAATGATTACCCATATCTATTCATACATTCACATCTATCACTTCATATCCATATATATTCATGTCACATCACATTTCTTTACATCAAATCACATCTCATCCACATCCACATCACATTCACATCCCACATCCCTTTTCATCACATCACATCTCATCCACATCCACATCACATTCACATCCACTTCCCTTTACATTAGATCACATCTTATCGACATCCACATTCGCATCCATTTACATCACATCACATCCTTTCACATCCACATCCACATCCACATCCATTTACATCACATCACATCCTTTCACATCCACATCCACATTCACATCCATTTGCATCACATCACATCCCTTTCACATCCACATCCACATTCATTTATATCACTTCTTTCACATACATATCCACATTTATTTACATCACATTCTTTCACATGCACATCCACATCCACAGACATAGTAATGTAATTAGTATAACTATCTTTTACCCTTAAATCCAATTTATGGATTTATCTCATAATATTATCATATTGTATGTACAAGCATATAAGTATAAAAATCATCTTCTCAAACCTCTAGCTTCAGAAGCCTAGAGTTTGATTTATGAATTGAGAATTTCTAGCTTCAAAAGCCTAGAGTTTGATTTATGAATTTCTCCATGAGAAGCACTAATTGAATAGAGAATTGGTCATAGGAATGACCATTCTTTGGGGGGGAGAGAGATAAACATAAAAGCATTCTAATTTAAGCATAAATGTAAACTTTATGTGATTAATCACTAAAATTCATTAGAGAGCTTCATTTGCATTGAAGAACCATTCAATTGAATACTTCTCAAGTTGAGAGGGGTTGAGAAGTGAAAAATATTTAGAAGATTAAGAAAGAGACGATAAAATCACATTTTACCTCTTGTTTTGCTTGATTATTTAGTCATTGGAGAGGCCCCTAACCAATCAATTGGTTAGTATGTTGAGGAAGGCTCCAAAGAAGGTTGAAGAGAGAGAGAAGCTCCAATATCTCCAAATTGTAGAGAATTTTTAGAGGATAATAGAAAATATCATTATTTTAGTATAGTACTGGCATGGTATGGTTCACAGATTTTTTTACAAAGTACTAAGGATCTATTTATAAGTTAGGGAGGCCCCTAACAAAGTCCAACTATGTTTAAGAATTTTCCAAGTTCAGTTTGACTGAATTTGGACAAGATTTGGACATAGTTTGGCTCACTTTTTATTTGGTTTGATCTCCAGGGGAGAGGAGAGATAAAAATATCATATTATTTTTGAGTTAAAAACTCCACCACATGTGTGAAATAGGCGCCTCCTTGAAGTGCCCCCTTCTCTTTACCAAGGTGTCAAAAATGTATCATTATACCCAAAATATCTCATTTTTTAGGTAATATCTCATAGTTTTTTACTAATAAACCTTGTACTGAGTCAACTCTTCATCTTATGTGGGCATTTACTCATTTTTGGGTATTTTTCTTTTCTAAATTAGATTTATATCCTCTCCACACTTGGATTTATCCTGTTGGCCCATAGGAACCTTAATTGGATCATAATCCAAAATTTTCTGAAAATCTAAGGTCCTTTATACCTTTTTTCAATTAATTCCAATTGCACATTGGAAAGTTCTTTTTGAATTTTAGTTTTGAGGGGAAACCATTTTAGACACTAGGAGGATTTTTATATCCAAAAATATCTCAATTTTGGATTATCTCCCTCTAGACATTTTCTCTCTCCAAGCTAAAACAGGGTAAAATAGGATCTTGCTTTTATTTCAGAGAGGGGAATAATTATAAGATCAGAAGGGGAGGTTCTTACACCTGTACACCTCAAAAGCTAGAGGGAGGAATCTTACATCCTACCCCACTTAAAAAACGCGAGATGTCCTCATCTCGCACGTGGAGGACAACTCTTTCTCTTAAGATCCAACTGATTATGGGGTTTCTTATAGTTTGGTCAACCCAACAGAATCCTGGGATAAAGATCCCTTCATATAGAACTCATTATCAGATAACAATTCATTCAGAACATATAATTCATATCCTTAACACAATAATGGTCCATTAGACCGAAAATTCCATCTAAACATTCCTCCATGGGAATTTCAATTATGCAAGTTTTTAATTTTTCATCCCTTAACTTGATCCATTGGGTCGTGTTAACAGTAGCAATCTGTAGCACAATCCACTAATCTCATAGTAATTTGCTGAAGTCACAATCATCATTCTAGTTATTATCATCATCACTGGAATTCATCCCATTCATCCTCATTGTGGCCTCATGTTAACCTATGGTGGACATTGAGACGTATTACTTTTTGTTATTTTACGTATTATGAGTCATGGGTCGGGCTTGTCAGCACAACATGTAAAGGGTAAGGGGATTGGGTGATCGCCGATGAGAGGTGCACCTCGAATTTTATTCATTATAAGGGTTAGGATCGGCTGGCCATGTGTGGGCGCCCATGTGTGAATGGCCAGGTCACATATAAAAGTCAAATGTAACCTAAAACCTTCATTCTCTGAGTGTTGACTACAAGGAGTGCTCTTGCTTCATCTTCTCCATCTCCTTCTCTAGCGTCGTGTGTGTGTGTGAGGAAGAGAGAGAGAGAGAGTGTGTGTAGCGATCGAGCATTGCATGTGGCGGCACAGCCGGCGGCGAGGCGGTAGAGCGGCGGCGACGACTCTTTCTTCATCGTGGCGTGAGAGTCCTTCATGATGGCAGTCTAAGCGATGAGTGACACACCATTGCTCCCTGTTTTGAGCTTGTTGGTTTCCTGGTTGTGTGCTTGCAGCCATTCCTGGCTCGCACACGGTGCTTGGCAAGTCTCTAGCTCCGACACGTGCGGCAAGAGCGCACATTTTTGGTGCCATTGCCAGGGAATTGCCCTGCACCAAGCTTCAGATGCAGCTCGGGCTACTGTTTGAAGTCTATTTTATCCTACATGAAAGACAAAGAGAGGCGTGTTTATGTGTATGCTGCTGTGTGTAGGTTTGTGGAGCTGTGTGTGTGTTTGCTTGCTATTCTTCAGTCATTTTTCACTTCTGTTTTCTTCATTTTCTACACATTTTAGTTTTGTGTTAGCTGTTAGTGTGTGCGTGCGCGCATGTAGACAAAGGGTAGAAGAGCTGCTGCGTGCTGTGCTGCTGTGTTGGTAGCCGCCGTCGCAGGGCGGCAAGCGGCCAGCCCTAGGTGCACATGAGCTAAAACATTATCCTTAAGATTTTTCTTTTCTAAAAATATTTTTTAAATAAAAATAAAAAAATAAAAAAAATTAAATCAACCCAACCCGCATGGAAAGAAATTTTTATTGAAAAAGAAAAAAACCCCAATCGACCGCAACGACCCAGGCCTCGGTCTTTTGATATATTTATATATATATAGGAGAGTGAGCCTCCATAGCTTTCTTCTCAAGTGAAAGCTTAAGGGGAGTGAAGCTCTATATATAGCCTACCCCCCAAGGAGTGGAGTGGGCATGTGGGACAAAGCCTTCACCTTTCCCCCCACACGCACCCTTGGACTTTCTAATTTAAGCCTCACACCTAGGCACAAATAGAGTGTTCTGAGGGCCACAGGAGCTCCGGATATTCGAACACTGTGCTGTAAAGCACGCTAGGACCCCTTGAACGATACGCTTGTCTTGAGCTATCACACGCCTTAGTCCAGTTTTGACCATAAGTAAGGGGGTAAAAAAGGGTTGAAAACAAGACAAAGACAAGTAAAAACGGGGTGCGAAACACCTGAGAAACCACTTGTGTGGGCTTCAAGGGTAGTTACCAATGCCCGTAGGATACCCACGTCACATACATCTATGCTCTAGTCGAGTGCTAGAGTCTGAGCAACTAGAAAGCATTTCACTTTACGCAGGCACACACCATCCCTCCATGTTAGCATCTTGGCCTTCAGTTTTGGAACCCAAGGAAGTGCAACCCAAGATCCACGAATAGCAGCTAGTGACTCGTCCTCTAACTCTGAAGTCATGGAAGGGCATCCTACCCAGAATTATGAGGAAGCAAGCCAAAACATGCCAGTTTGGGCCCCACAATCCGGATCTAGCATGTTTAGTCGTCTAATAGAGACTTTTAGTAGAGCTACATGCTCTGAACCTGTGACAAGTGAAGTAAACAAAGGAGGTGGGGAAGTAGATTCGCCATTCACATCTCATGTAGACCTTGCCCTCCCAAAGAGTGTCCATGTGGATATTCTACCCACTTCATGTAATGAAGGCCCTACTGAGCTACCACCTTCTGACGCTCTTCCTAAAGTAGAGGCCCCTAGAAGTCAAACCTTAAGAAGTGACATTGCGTCCAATTCGAGAGAACCTTTTGGCACGCCAAGTTTAGATGGGATATTTCTCAATGAAAATTGGGAATATGACCTACACACGGAGACTCTGACTGACCTATACATGGGTTACACATACCATGTAGGTTGGTTAGAGGTCATATGATTTACATCTAGTGCCACCAATTTAGATGAACAACAACAAATGATAGGTGAAGTTATCCAGAGAATTATCCAATTCGAGAGGCAGAATAGGGGAGTGAACCTAGTTTCAACTGGTCCTATGAGATTTTTGGATACGTGGAAGGCTAAACAACCAACCCTGTTGTAATTGGAGACTCCCTCAGTGAGGAGTCCCGTAGATCCTTCGTATGTTGTTTTGCCTGGAGTCTCAATGCAGGTTGAGCCCACGAGCAGTAACTTTAGCTTTCCAACTTTGGCTCAACTTTCCAGTAGGGAATCCACAATGCCTACTCCGATGATGAGCAAAAAGTGCACCCGTTACCACTGAAGTAAGTACAACACTACTACCTAGTGGTACAGTACCTCCAACAGTGCGCGTACCAGTGCATATCAACCATATGTACCTATCGCTACTCATGCTCATGTAGCTCCTATGCCTCCTGTTATGCCAATGGTGTATGCTCCACGAATGCCTTATCAGAACCCTTATCCAAGAGGAGCTATGCCTAGTCACATATCATATCTTGCGTTATCTGCATACATACCAAGACCAATGCTAACTCCTGTCAACGAGGCCATCCTAGAAGTGCCTCCACCAACTATGCCTGCTCACTTAGGTGATCTAGCAGCATTTGCTCAAACGATCGGATGATCTATTGCGGAAAACATGCGTGGCATACCTGAGAGAGAGCCTAGAAGCAAGGCGGTACAAGTTGCAGTGATTCCTTGGAAGAGCACAATGAGCTACATAAGTGTAAAGCCTTAGGCTTAACCTTGAGTGGAAAAGCCAGAGATTGCTATCCAACTTTAAGGGTTGAAGAGCATACTCATTATCCCACTCTCAAGAGATTGTTCTTGAAAGAATACATAGGTGAGGGTGTGCTTTGGGGTGTAGCATCTCAACTCCAAAAAGCTGAACGCGAGGAAGGAGAGTCAGTGTGAGAGACATTATATTCTTTCACATACACATTCACATCCATTTACTTTCCATCTCATCCTTTCACATATCCTCTCATCTCATTCTCATCTCATCATTCACATCCACATCTATTTATTTCACATAATCATACTCATTCATTTTCATCACACCACATCCTATCACATCCCATTCACATCTTATCACATCCTATTTACATCTTATCACATCCATTCACATCCTATCTCATCCCATTTACATCTCATCACATCTCTTACCGCATCCCATTTACATCTTATCACATCCATTCACATACTATTACCATTTAGTAGCTTTTTCTAATTTGATACCGAACGGGACTTTTTCTAAATTTTTGCCAATTGCTTGGCCTAGATAAAGGTTCTTTTTCTCGACGACTATATCCATAATCCTTCTCAATTCCTCAATTTAGTTATATTCAATATTCCTCTTTTGAATAAAAGAATTCATGGCATTTACAAAAGTCAATTCCACCCATATTTCCACTTTTGATGAATAATCATAAATTGAATTATACTAAAAATTCCTCTTCTTCCCATTTATTTTCTTGGATCTCAAATACCATGGGAATTCCTCTTTTTGCATTTAATTATTTGCATTCCAATGTTATGGGAATTCCTCTTTTTTCATCAAATATTTCTCATAAAATAAATTCATCTAAAATAAAATACCCATTAATTCAATATGCTAGGAATTTCTGTTTTCCCATTTAAATGATTGAATTCCAAATGTCATAGGAATTTCTCTTTTATCATTTAAATATTCCTCATACATAAAATAAATTTATCTATAATTTATCTTTGAATTTAAATAAAATATCCATTAATTCCAATATGCTAGAAATTTCTCTTTTCACATTAAATGATTGAATTCCAAATGTCATAGGAAATGCTCTTTTATCATTTAAGTATTTCTCATAGATAAAATAAATTTATTTAAAATTCATCTTTGAATTTAAATAAAATATCCATTAATTCCAATATGCTAGGAATTTCTCTTTTTCCATTAAATGATTGAATTTGAAATGTCATAGGAATTCCTCTTTTATCACTTAATTATAATTACCATAATTTTCTCATTTTTTAATTATTTAATTACACATAAACTAAAAAATTAGTTTTCCATTGAATGTGACAAAAACCATTCTTTTAGCCTAGGACATTCAATCCTAGAATATGGTAGGAAGTCCTCTTTTCACATTATGCATAAGAATCAATTATGTCTCAAATTTCTTAAAAAGTTTGCCATAGCTCCGTTTGCTATTACTAGCAATTTTTAATTTTCATGAAAAGAATAAGACATAGTAATGTAATTATGATAGTATAACTGTCTTTTACTCTCGAATCCAATTTATCGATTTATCTCATAATATTATCATATTTTACAAGCGTTGAAGTAAAAATATCATTTTCTCAAACCTCTAGCTTCACAAGCCTAGAGTTTGATTTATGAATTGAGAATTTCTTGATGAGAAGCACTAATTGAATAGATAATTGGTCATAGGAATGACCATTCTTTGGGGGAGAGAGAGATAAACATAAATGCATTCTAAGCATAAATGTAAACTTTATGTGATTAATCACTAAAATTCATTAGAGAGCTTCATTTGCATTGAAGCACCATTCAATTGAATACTTCTCAAGCTTGAGAGGGGTTGAGAAGTGAAAAACATTTAGAAGATTAAGAAAAAGATCATAAAATCACATTTTACCTCTTGTTTTACTTGATTCTTTAGTGATTGGAGAGGCCCCCAATCAATTGGTTAGTATGTTGAGGAAGGCTCCAAAGAAGGTTGAGAGAGAGAAAGAAGCTTCAATCTCTCGAAATTGTAGAGGATTTTAAGAGGATAATAGAAAATATCATTATTTTAGTATAATACTGGCATGGTATAGTTCACATATTTTTTTACAAAGGACTAAGGATCTATTTATAGGTGAGGGACTAAGGATCTATTTATAGGTGAGGGAGGCCTCTAACCAAGTCCATTTATAGGTGAGGGAGGCCTCTAACCAAGTCCATCTAGGTTCTAGAATTTTCTAGATTCAGTTTGGCTGAATTTGGACAAGATTTGGACCTAGTTTGGCTCCCTTTTGATTTGGTTTGATCCACAAGAGAGGAGAGATAAAAATATCACAATATTTTTGAGTTAAACACTCCACCACATGTGTGAAATAGGCGCCTCCTTGAAGTGTCCCCTTCTCCTTACCAAGGTGGCAAAAATGTATCATTATACCCAAAATATCTAATTTTTTTAGTAATATCTCATAGTTTTTTACTAATAAACCTTGTAGTACTGAGTCAACTCTTCATCTTATGTGGGCATTTACTCATTTTTGGGTATTTTTCTTTAATAAATTTGATTTATCTCCTTTCCACACTTGGATTGATCCTATTGGCCCATAGGAGCCTTAATTAGACCATAATCCTTTTTTCAATTAATTCCAATTGCACATTGGAAATTTCTTTTTGAATTTTTGTTTCAGGGGAAACCATTTCAGACACGGGGAGGATTTTTATATCCAAAAATATATCAATTTTGGATTACCTCCCTTTAGACAATTTCTCTCTCCAGGCTAAAAGAGGGTAAAATAGGATCTTTCTTTTATTTCAGAGAGGGGAATAATTATAAGATCAGAAGGGGAGGTTCTTACACCTGTACACCTCAAAAGCTAGAGGGAGGAATCTTACATCCTACCCCACTTAAAAAACACGAGATGTCCTCATCTCGCAACAACTCTTTCCCTTAAGATCCAACTGATTCTGGGGTTCCTTATAGTCTGGTCAACCCAACAGAATCCTAGGATAAAGATCCCTTCATATAGAACTCATTATTATATAATAATTCATTCAGAACATATCATTCATATCCTTAACACAATAATGGTCCATTAGACCGAAAATTCCATTTGAACATTCCTCCATGGGAATTTCAATTATGCAAGTTTTTAATTTGTCATCCCTTAACTTGATCCACTGGGTCAAGTGTTAATAGTAGCAATCTGTCATCACAATCCACTAATCTCATAGTGATTTGCTGAAGTCACAATCATCATTCTAGTTATTATCATCATCACTGGAATTCATCCCATTCATCCTCATTATGGCCTTGTTCAACTTATCGCTTTTCAACCAAAATTCAGGAATCATTATTTCTCAATCAGAATCCAAATCAACTCATCAATTCTCAACCAAAACTCTAAAATCATATCAACCAACATTCAAATGCATCATCTGGATAGCATTTTTGCTTATAATTTCAAGGTCTTAGATTTACTCGTATATACTGCCAGTAAAGAGCTGCAGTTATACCCTTGGTATATACGGGTAGTCACGGTCCTTGGAATTATAAGGTAAATACCATCATGTCTAGGCCTCAAGAAGGTCAGGGATTCCATACAATTGTGGTACTTCCATCTGAAGATCCAATCACGTATTTATGAATCTTCATTCTGAATATCAATTTGTATGAATTTTGTCACACAATTTGAACCTTTTACTGCTATTTCATAAATTTTTGACATTTATGGCTTCTTGGTTAATCAACTTTAGCCAATTCGCTCTGATACCAACTGAAAGATCCTTGCCCCCTCCGCGCAAAGAATTCGGGGGTGCTAGCAGCAGAAGTAGCACTTCTTGCGCTGGCAAGAGCCCCTCACTCGGGGCCTCGCCCATGAATATCCGAACAAGAGACTAATCCCTCGGTTATTCCAAAACCGAACCCGGAAAAGCTTCCCTCGCCCGAAAAGCACAGGCGTTTTCTCCGAGATATTTCTACTCTATCGTAGTCAAGGTCATTACTAACCAAACTGATGCGACTCAACCTCTAAGTCATTTGGTCAGATCAAGGAAGAAACTTGCACTTGGATCATAGAGACACAGCAGTTGATTCTTTTCCATAGAACAATTTCTATCCAGGATTTACTTCATCTATCGTATCATAATAGAATTAAGTCTCTTTTTAGGGATCCATGAGTCTAGCCTAACCCCATCTAGTCCCATGGGTTAGCCAACCGCCCACCACCCAACCGCCCAACCATTGTAGTGATGGGATTCAATTAGGAGTTTGGTTAGGTTTTGTCCCGGGTACAGGGAAAAGAGTTCCCAGGCCCCCTAGCTAGAACTTCATGCAAACTTCAAGCTAGTCATACCACTTACACACCCAATATGAAATTGCATGTTTCACAAATTCAGCTGACTTTAAAACAATATTTTAATGAAATCATAGTATCACTGATCATAATCCTCCAAAATATCGGGTTGAATTCTCATTTCCAATCATTCCTTCATCGGTGTACTTATGGCATCATTGGAACCAGAACGCTCACCACCTATCCACTCAGGGGCCTTTTCGAGAGTTCCTAGCTCATAGTACCCGGCAATATATTCACTTATAAAAATCCAGATGGAATCTCCGTTGAAGATCAACAAGATCAACCAATAGATCCATATAAAAGAGCCATGGACTCATCCATTTGAGGACCAGCAAGGTCAATCAACCAGATCCATGCCCGGTTTCAGAAAACAACTCTAATTCCTTGTTTCATTATCTTCCCCGATGCACGTGTGGGTATCTTCGGCAACCCCCCAGAGCCCGAGCACCGTATGGTCAACACCCTCTAGGATCCTTCGCAGGTCACCTAGCGCTTCACTCATAGGCCGCTTCCTTGGTCCCTCATCCACTGTATCGGAAGCTTACCATTTAAATTGAACCGAGGCTAGTCAAGACATCGGCCGACCTTGCTATGCGAGACATCCTCCGTTGACTCTCCGTCAGCTGTTGCACAAGATGGTCAAAATGCTTCCCCAGCATTATTGACATAAAACAATCATTTAAAAGCAGGTCATAAATATAGTGTCTATAATGAACTCTCGTCTTTCCACAGTGTTCCACATCAATCCACATCCAATTCATATATGTATTCCCATTCTCATCCAATCACATCATTTCCCATCTCATCACATCTTTCCTCATTTATCCTCATCACATCTCATCCACTCGCATGTACCCATATCCACATCTCATCACATCACATTCATTCACATCTCATCCATTCATATCATATCCACATCACATCCATTCACATCTCATCCATTCATATCTACCCCGATCCACATCACATCACATCCATTTCACCTCACATCTCATTCATTCACATCTATCCCGATTCACATCCCATCACATCTCATCCATTCACATCACATCTCATTCATTCACATCACATCTCATTCATTCACATCTATCCCATTTCACATCACATCACATCACATTCATTCACATCACATATCATCCATTCACATCTATTCCAATTTACATCACATCCATTTCACATCACATCTCATTCATTCACATCCCGATTCACATCACATCACATCTCATCCATTCACATCCCATATCATTCATTCACATCCCAATTCACATGACACCACATCTCATTCATTCACATCCCAATTCGCATCACCTCACATCTCATCCATTCACATCCCATATCATTTATTCACATCCCGATTCACATGACATGACATGACATCACATTTATTCATATCTATCTCATTCATTCTCATCACCATCCCTTCACATATATTCTATCCACATTACATCACATCCACATCATATCTCAATCATACACATCTCATCTCATTCATCCATATCCATCCAATCATTCACATGTACGATTACCCACATCTATTCATACATTCACATATATCACTTCACATCCACATATATTCACGTCACATCACATCACATCTCATCCACATCCACATCACATTCACATCCACATCCCTTTTCATCACATCATCTCATCCACATCCACATCACATCACATTCACATCCACTTCCCTTTACATTAGATCACATTCACATCCACTTCCCTTTACATTACATCACATCTTATCGACATCCACATTCACATCCATTTACATCACATCACATCCTTTCACGTCCACATCCACATTCACATCCATTTACATCACATCACATCCTTTCACATCCACTTGCATCACATCACATCCACATCCACATTCATTTATATCACTTCTTTCACATACATATCCACATCCATTTACATCACATCCTTTCACATGCACATCCACATCCATTTACATCATATTCTTTCACATACACATCCACATCCATTGACTTTCCATCTCATCCATTTACATCATATTCTTTCACATACACATACACATCCACATCCATTGACTTTCCATCTCATCCTTTCACATCTCATCTCATCTCATCATTCACATGTACATCCCTTTACTTCACATACATCCTCATTCATTTTCATCATACCACATCCTATCACATCCCATTCACATCTTATCGCATCCTATTACATCTTGTCACATCCTATCGCATCCCATTTATATCTTATCACATCCATTCACATCCTATCGCATCCCATTTACATCCATTCACATCCATTCACATCTTACCGCATCCCATTTACATCTTATCACATCCATTCACATCCCATTTACATCTTATCACATCCATTCACATACTATTTCTATTTAGTAGCTTTTTCTAATATGATACCGATAACGAGACTTTTTCTAAATTTTTACCAATTGCTTGGCCTAGATAAAGGTTATTTTTCTCGACGACTATTTCCATATTCCTTCTCAATTCCTCAATTGAATTATATTCAATATTCCTCTTTTGAATAAAAGAATTCATGGGATTTACAAAAATCAATTCTACCCATATTTCCACTTTTGATGAATAATCATAAATTGATTTATACTAAAAATTCCTCTTCTTTCCATTTAATTTCTTGGATCTCAAATGCCATGAGAATTCCTCTTTTTTCATTTAATTATTTGCATTCCAATGTCATGGGAATTCGGATCCTCTTTTATCATCAAATATTTCTCATAAAATAAATTCATCTAAAATAAAATACCCATTAATTCAATATGCTAGGTATAGGTAGCACTAAGGCTACTTTCACGGGGGAAGAAGAAAGTGATGCTACCTAGGATTAGATGCTTGGTTGTTTTTTTAGCAATCATGATTATCATATTTTAGGAAATGGGCACAATATAAGAGAACACATGGTTATAAGTGGGGACACCACAAACCAAACCATATTTCTTTGAGAGGATATAGATGTCGGTATCTAATGGGGGTGTTAAGTATTATCCCCTACTGCCTAGTATTAGCTAAGTTTATTCAATGAGATTTTTAACAATTGAGGGTATAACAAGATTCTACTACTATGGCAGAGGGCCACTGTATAGAACTAGCATTGTTTCCCATTTTTGCTAAGGCACACTTGGGGATTTGCTGGCTTGCATGGTGCTATTATGGGTTTTTGTTCCCAAATGAGGTACTAAAAGTTCCTGCATCACATGGATCAAACATGAAGCTTATCATAGATTTGCTTCATGTATTAGTTGACGCCAAGAATAGATCTCTTCAATCGTGAATAGATTATTATAGATATGCTTCATGTAGTAGTTGAGGCCAACAAAAGATCTGTTCAATTGGGAAGCAAGTGATAGTGTGTAAGTGGTTGAGGTGGCCTCATAAGTTTGCTTCTTTCATGGATTATTTGTGGGTGAGAAGTTGGATAGAAAGAACTTCCAGGCATGGAAGTATAAGATCAAAAGCTTTCTGAAAGGAAAAGGATTTTAGAACCTTGTTACAGGTGTGGAGCCGCCGGATCTACCCGACAACCTGCACAACAACAAGATGTAGCTCATAAACAATGGTTAGAGAGAGAGCATACAAAGTTTTGCATTACTTGTCTATATGTATCTCGGATGCTATACTTATACATATATATGATGCTGAGAATCCCAAGGATACATGGGATACTTTGGTAAAGCTGTTTGATACAGATACTAGTGCTCGTAAGTCTCAGTTGAGACAACAGATTCACAATGTGAAGCGGAAAGGATGGAGTATTCATGATTATGGTACAAGAGATTAAGAAGTATGCAGATGCATTGGCAACTATCAATGCCCCCATGCTTGATGATGATTTGGTAGACATTGCCTTGCATGGTCTTGGCAAGGAGTACAAGTCTTTTGATACATCTATCTCTGTTGGGAGTACAGGTTTACCAGATTTTGATGAGTTGGTTTCACTCTTGCTTGTTGAGGAAATCAAACTCAGTGACCCTTTTCATCATGATGCATCTACTAGCCATGATGATCATCGCAGAAATCAGGCTTTCTATTCACAAAAATCCTGTATGGGCCCGTCCATCTCATTTTCAAATTCCCTGGGTGGGGTTCCATTTTTTAGGGTAAACAAGAGGACATCATCTCCTTCTTCAAAGACCTTCTCTTTTGCACAATTTCTACTGTCCAGGTGCTATGTAGTCTTCTTTCATCAAGCTTTAGGAGCTGTTTAATCCTATGCATCTCTGATTCTTCTGGTGGAGAGATCCTTTCTGCCACTGTTATCATGAGACTCTATTTCAAGAACTCCATGGGCACTAATACTAGTCCATACACCATACTGAATGGTGTAAGTTCTGTTACATTCTTATAAGCTGTCAGGAATGCCCATAATGCCAAGTGCAGCTTCATGTCCCAGTCGTTCTTGTTCTCATTTATTATCTTGATCAAGATTCCCTTGAGGATTTTATTTATGAACTCTATACTTATGGGCATCTTTTAATAGAGTAATTGGCCACCACCACAGACTTGCTCGAAATACCTTTCGGGGCCTGTTACTTCTGTGAAAAACTGCCCACACCTTGATGTGATTTTGCTAATAAAGCCTATTGCTCATGCTCGAGGACACATCTCCTAAGAATCTGGTCGATGCCAATTTTGTAGAGCTTGCCCAGCCACTACCATGAATGACGCTCCAGAGAGTGAGCTTCTTTCTCTAATATTTGGACATGTACTTCGGAAAGGATAGGTCAGACAAGAATTATAGCATTTTGTCATACCAGAGCTGGGCCTTTCTCTTTCTATGAGGAAAAGCTATGCATCTAGGAAATTATCTTCCACCCCTTCCAGCTCTTCTCATGTTTCCAGTTGTGATAGGAATTCTACCACTGCATGCCTGTTCCCGAGGGTGTGCCTCATGTTGAACTCAAATTCCTAAAATAAGAGCATCCATTTGGCTAATTTTCCTGGTAGGTCTGGTATGTGTTCCAAGAGAGATCCACTGGTTACAAAATGAAGGCACACCTGGTTGGATTTAGGCTTAATTTGGCCCTTTTGCACTTTTCCAGGAACATTGTGAGGTGTGTGATGTATTCTTCTTTCTTCGCGAACACACCCTCATGAAGGTGGTCAGATATTCATAGAATATTTCCTAAACCATCCCCCCTCCTAGAATGTAGCAGGATCATTTTTTATCTCGAATTTCATCACATTGGAGGCAAATGCTCCCCATTCTGTCACAAAATCAGTCTTCTCTTTATCTTCTCAAGCCATTCATACTTGATTGTACCCACTAAATCCATGAAAGAATGTGTCATGTACCACTACTGCATCCAACAAGGATTCAATGAAAGGTAATGGGAATGGGTTGAATATAGCGGAAGCATTCAACTTGCGATAGTCAATGCACACCCTAAGCTTCTTATTCTTTTTTGGAACAATAAAGCAATTTCAGGTGCCTCCCTTTTGAATTCCTTATTCAGTTTGGCACTAATCCTGACTTTTTTGGGTTCCTGATCATCCCCCAAGTTGATCTCCTCAAGCTCGTCTTCTTGCACTCTGATATTTCTTTTCCTCAGCTCGACTTCCTCCTTTTTAGAGCAGCCATGGCTTTTTCCTATTATGCCAGTAGCTCTTCCACATCATCCTAAGTGTCTTATTTCTCATTACAAGTGCTTTCCTCAATGGCTATCACCTCAAGATGAGCTACCAAGACCTCTGGTTCATACCTTTTCACAATCCTTTTTCTATGTCTACTTCAAAGAGGGAAAGCAGATCTAAATTCTCCTTCAAAATCTGCTCTAGGTAGTTTAGGCATTCTACATGCATTGGTCGGTTTCCAAGCTTAGTCTATCCTTTCCTGTCACCACCATTGAGATGCATACCTTCTTTTTGCCTCTTTTGATTGTGATGTTGTCTGTCTTCCAGTTATGCTTTATTCTTCCACTCCAAAGCCAAGGCCTTCCTAGGAGCATGGGGTATGCACCTACTATCTTGGCCATCTTGAGAACAATGAACACAGTAGTGAAGCTACATCGTGCCACCTCTATTTATTCTCCCCTAATTATCCCTCACAGGATTCTTCTCTGGTCAGCCATATGAATCTAGAATGGAGTAAACTGCATGTCAGGGTTTCCTACCTTTGTAGCTAGGTTATCAGATATTATGTTTAACCTTGACCCACCATCCATAATGACTCTTGTCATTGTCTCACCTCTCATCTTGATGTGGTTACTTCTTCTGGAATAGACATGTCACACAGTGAATAGTTTCCACATTCCTGCATTCTGTCATCGGGTTTTTCGGTTCCTACAAAGGCATTTGTGAAAAGATGCAGGGGAGAAGAGAGCTTGAGCTCTTGCAAAAAGCACACACACACACACTCACAAAACCCTAAAAGAGAACACACAAGGTGAGAGGCTGAAAATCTTCATCTTCTTCACACAACACTCAACACACCATATACAAAGATAAGAGTACACACAATATGAAAAGGTACTCAACCAAGTACATACTAGGGTTCTCTATAGTGTGAACCCAACTACATGAGTTGGCGCTATAGCTATGCCAGTCTCTAGAATGGCTGTCACACAACCTGTCATCCCATTGGCCGCATATCACCCATGATCTCACCAACCATGCCAGTGGTGTAAGTGTGGGGCCTATCCCCCATGCGGGTCATCAGTGTCCATCGCCTCACTAGATGAGTTCGATATCTCAACACTCCCCCTTGAGCTCAACTCCATCTCATGTACACCAAGCAAAGCCATGAATCTGCGGAGCTTCTCTGTACCCAATTCTTTGGTGAAGATGTCAGTGACCTGATCCTGTGTGTGCTAACATAAACAAGGTCAACGTCTCCTGCCAAAACCTTCTCTCTGACAAAATGGTAGTGGACCTCTATATGCTTCGTGCAAGCATGAAAAACTGGATTCCTGGTGGCCAACTGTATACTGCTAATGTTGTCACAAAAAATGACAACTTGTCTATCCACTGATAGACCCAAATTTGCAAACAAGTAGCTTTCTCAACCAAGCTACCTCACATGCTGCCATAGCAGTACCTCTGTACTCAGTCTGTGTAGTAGTACTGGATAGAGCAACCGTAGGCTGCTTTTTGCTGCTCCAAGTCACAGCAGCACTCCCCAAAGAAAACATGAAGCCACTAGTAGATCTTCTATCTGAGATACTACTAGCCCAATCAGCATCTGTGTACCCATGTACACATATCTCTGTCCCAGATTCATAAAATAGTCCACAATGCAAAGTATACCTCACATACCTCAGTATGCGTCTCAATGCATCCAAATGCGACTTTCGAGGAACCTGAATATCACCAACCCAACAGCATAGCTCAAATCTGGCCTGGTGATCGTCATGTAGATCAAGCTTCCTACTATGCGCCTATACATAGTAGGATCCTCCAAAATCTCTCTTGAATCTGCACTCAACTTGCCATTCTGATCAAATGGCACTGAGATAGGCTTAAAGCCTGTCATACCATACTTGGACAACATGTCCAAACCATATTGTCTCTGTAGTAATCCAATACCATGTGGTGACCTAATCACCTCAATACCCAAGAAATATCTGAGCTCCCCCAGATCCTTCATCTCAAACTTCTGTCTAAGCAAGATCTTCACATCAAAGATCTCTGCATCATGGTCCCCTGTAATGATCATGTCATCTACATAGATGACAACAAGCACAACCCCTCTATCACTGTGTCTCACATACAACGAGAAATCTGCATTGGCTACATGAAAGCCAATAGTGACAAGATATTCACAAATCTTGTCAGACCATGCTCTTGGTGCTTGTTTTAAGCCATACAAGGCTTTCTTCAACTTGCAAACATGCTCGGGGTGACTCTCCACCCATCAACATGAGAATGCCCTGCAGAAATATCAGGCATACTAAGGGGCCCAATCACTTTCTCTTTGCCTTCATGTGATGTACTAATCACATTTGTATGACTGGTATTATGATGTAGCCTGCCACTCCATGGTTTATCAAAACTGAACCACTAGATGAGGACTCTCCTGGTCCCCTCAAAGACTGTGATTGTTGCTTTATTCTGTGCAACCACATTTCCACTCACATCAGCCCCAACAGCTTCTTTTTCAACAGCAGCATACCAGCTGCTCATCTCATAAAAACCAACATCCCTGCCTACCCTCAACTCACGTGTAGCAAGGTTATAACACCTGTATCCCTTTTGCTCAAGGGAATACCCAATAAACACACATTTTTCAGCTTTTGGATCCAGCTTAGTTCTCAGCTCATCTGGCACATGCACATATGCAATGTATCCAAAAACTTTCAGATGAGACAAATCAGGTTTTTTGCCAGTAAACCTCTTCTCTGCAGTTACATCATGTATGGCTGCAATTGGAGTCCTATTCATGATGTAAACTGTTGTAGAAACAGCCGTAGTCCAATAGCTATGCGGCATATTCTTCTCTCCCATCAATTCTCGTGCAATCTCAGCAATGTGCCTATTTTTCTACTAGCAACTCCATTTTGCTACAGAGTGTATCTGCAAGTAAACTGTCTCTGAATACCATTATTCTTCAAAAATTCAGAGAACTCATTGGAGAAGTACTCTCCCCCTCCATCTGACCTTAGGAACTTTACATGTTTCCCTATTTGCTTTTCAACCATAACTCTGAAATTCTGAAAATGAGTGAACACCTCAACCTTCTCCTTCATGAAGTATACCCACACTTTCCTTGTGTGGTCATCAATAAATGTCACATAATTCCTATAGCCTCCCATAGACATTATCTTTGTAGGACCCCATACATCTGAATGCACAAACATCTAGTGTATTATGCTCACATTTCTATCACGTGAAAATACATGCTTTGTTTGCTTTTCAAATTGGCATGCTTCACATATTTTCTGCATACCTTCAACTTTAAATTTGGCAGCCCTGTCACAATTCCTTTAGTCTGCATAGACTTCATTCTTTGCACATTCACATGTCCAATTCTTTTATGCCAAATGTCTATGTCTGCAACAATTCTTAAACCATTTGCAAACATTGCAGCACTCACTTCAGAAAGGTTTACATTCAATGTAAACATTCTGCCCACTGTGTTGCCTTTTGCAACCAACATAACAACCTTCAGGGTTAAACCGAACCTACAAACCCTGCTCAATTATCTCACCAACTGAAACCAGATTCTTTGTTATGTTTGGAACATGAAGCACATCTGCAAGGTACTTCACTTTTCCATCCTGCATAGACAATGACACATCTCCAACATGGGTAATTGGATGAGTAGTGTCATCCCCTGTTTCCACAAAACCTAGTCTTTCAAGGTTTTTCATCTCCTTGAACCACTCCCCATGACTTGTCATGTGGTTCGAAAACGTACCATACATCATCTTTATGTGCTCCTTCAACATTTTCAGACATGGCATTAACGACATGCTGCATAACAAACAACCTTTCATTATCTGAAGCTCTTATCCTCGTACCGCTTCCTATGCTTCTCTTGCTTGCAGCTCAGCCCTTAGCATGAACCAGGATCTGATACCATGAAAAGATGCAGGGGAGAAGAGAGCTTGAGCTCTTGCAAGCACACACACACTCACAAAACCCTAAAAGAGAACACAAAGGTGAGAGGCTGAAAATCTTCATCTTCTTCACACAACACTCAACACACCATATACAAAGATAAGAGTATACACAACATGAAAAGGTACTCAACCAAATACATACTAGGGTTCTCTATAGTGTGAACCCAACTAAATGAGCTGGTGCTATAACTATGCTAGTCTCTAGAATGGCTATCACACAGCCTGTCATCCCATTGGCCGCATATCACCCATGATCTCACCAACCATGCCAGTGGTGTAAGTGTGGGGCCTATCCCCCAGGCGGGTCATCACTGTCCACCGCCTCACTAGATGAGCTCGATATCTCAACAATTTGTGCCAGTTTTTCATTTGGTATTATGGCATGCAGCAACAACTTTTGTCTGTAGTTGGAAACTAAGTTCAACATTTGATCTAGAGTGATATTCAATTTTATCTTGCTGAGATCCTCCCATATGCCATACTCCTTTCTCGAACTGTTGCTTTTCTCCTTGTTGGCTAGTGGGCTCATCTTGACCTCTATAGGTTCTTTCTTCTTCCTAGTCCTAGAGCCATTCATGCCCTTCAATATGGCCCTAGATCCACTCTCTCCACCCTAATAATGGCCCTAGAAGTGACTTTGACTATATTTTAGAAGCATTGAATCTTCTTGTTGCACTTTTGCAAAGTAGATAACTTTCTATATGATTAGAATTAGATTCTGATGTGAATTGAGAAGTTTTAGGCTAAAACTTTGTCTACAAAAGCACTTATGTGTAGATATCAAGATTTTTTGCTACTTTTAGGGCTTCTTTTTATGAGGCTTTACATCACACTTTTATAGACTTGTTAATAGAATATGTTTTGTAGATTGTAGCAAGGACTTCAACTCTGATGTTTGACCTTAGATCAATTTCAGATAGTTTTTGGAAGATATGTCTCTTCCAAACTAAATTGTTTTCAAGCTTTGCCTTTGAGTTTTTATAGGGTAGTTTAGGACTATCTCATAGGGTTTCTCTACATTAAAAGATTCCTCCCCAGCCTCTCAAGATGTCCTGCATCTTCCCCTGTACTCAAATCCCTCTTCAGAAATATAAAAGATCTTGTTTCTACCAGTTTTCGCCTAGAGAGAGAAAATCTTCTAGAGAGTGGTAACTCAGTTTTTAAATATTTTTGGATAGAAAAATATCTCATCTTATTAAAATAAGTTCCCCTAAAACAGAAGTTCAAAAAGATTTTCAGAAGGTGCATTAGAAATTAAGTATAACCTCTTGCATCAACCATCCCTCTGCCATGCTTGCTTCTGGCCTTGCTCTTTGTCTCATAACATCCTTTAAGGTTTTCATGAACCTTTTAAGGAAAAACATCCATCGAACATGAACAACGCCACACAACGCCATTTCATCAACCAAATGCACCACAAGATGCAATTGGCTAGTGAGAATTGTTCTAGAAAAGTTATCCTTAATCATACACACTACCTCAATAGCATTGAGACGAGCCATCTCAATGGATGTAGGATCTGTCTCCTTTAAGGATATGTACCTACATACATAGTAATCATAAGTACTATTTACCAATACATAACTTGTGAGTGCATGAGAATACCAAACAAGCAATATACCTTAGTGAATTGAAGAGAAGGTTCATACCTTACCAAGATTCCCATTTTGTAAAAAGCCTCTCTCACCTCTTGTCTCCACAACCAACTATAGCAATTGGAAGAATAAACTATGCATAGAAAAAAATGGAAGTTAGTATATGAGCTTACAAACTATGTACCACAAAGAAAAAATGAATAAGCGAATATTTATATACCTGTAATATCTTGTGCCAATCATGTATCTTGATGCCATACAATTGTTCCTCTCCTTTCTTTTTGGTCTTTGTGAAGGAACTCTTCAATGAATGCATTACTCCCGTTGGTGTACAAAAAGAGGAAATCACACTTTTCACCTTATTGTGCTCCCTCTTGGTTGGTTAATACCCATGGTGCCCTTGGTAGGACTATGTTGCCTCTCTCACTTTCAATTGGCCATGCACCCAATGTTTTGTAAGTCATCCCTTGCACCCTTTGTATCTCTTTTACCAATTAGATTGTCCCAAATATTTGTTGCCACATTCTTGAAGATATGCATGGGATCTAAGAGATGATTGATCTTCATGTCATATCAATATGAAAGTCAAAAGAATATTGAGTGTCTAGACATCCCATTTGGTGGTGGATTGGGAGTGCTTCTCCATGCCTCAAACCAATCTCTACCTCTCATCACAAGTGGTGAGACATCATGTGGCACATACTTGAGATGTGGAGGGATAAATTGATGATGTTTGTCATACACCACCTTCTTAAGTGTAGAGGGTCTTTCCAAAAGAAGTGATGGTCCACAAATGCATGATATTTGGAGGTTGCAAAACCTATTTTAAAATTGAGATGATTGAGATAGAGATATAAACTTAAAGTCTAAAGGTTAAAGCCTAATGCATATAAGGTTCAAGTAGATACCTGAGCACTCTGAGAACCCGGGATAGTCATGCATCATCCAAAGCAAAACTCCTTTCACCTCTGCCTCACGCCTATTTATTGGCCTTGAAATGTCATGTACTTTGATACCTCACCATAGTGTCTCAAGCTCCTCAATCAAAGGCTTGAGATACACATCTATGTTTGCCACCTTATACTTGCCTGGTACAAGGAGAGCAAACATGATATGATCTTTATTGATTGACACCCATGGAGGGAGGTTTCAATTCACCACAAACACAATAGGCCAAGTAGACCATGATGTTGACTTGAAGCCAAATGGGTTAACACCATCCATGCCCAAGCCAAGATATAAGTGACGAGGCTCATCTTTAAACTCTAGCCATTGATGCTCCACATGTTGCCATGCCGGTGAATCATCTATGATCATCATGATTCCATCGATCAAGCGATGAGTAGCATGACATGTCAAGAGTTTTGAGATCCCCTTATATTTAAACATGTGTTGGATGCCAGGAATGATAGGGAAGTGTCTCAAAACCTTTCGAGGAACTTTATGTCCTTGCAAATAATCCCTATAGCGGATATTCCCACATTGTAGACATTGTATTGCATCTTTATTAACCCCTCTAAATAGCATGCAATCATTGGGACATGTGTGTATTTTTGTGTAATCCATACCTAACATAGAGGGCATTTTACGACACCCATCTTGGAGTTCGGTAATAGATTTTGAGGGGGAGGAATCTTCTTGGAGAAGCCTACAACAAACATAAGAAATCATATGTCAAAATATTAGCAAGGAGAGTATATAGAACATGACACATTTTCTATTTGAGAGAATAGAATGAGGTGGTCTTACTGAAGAAGACTTGTGACACTTACATCACTCCATCCATAATTACAAGTTCAATAGCTCCAAGTGTCCTTGCAGTGTGGAGTACGAACATCCCTCATACAAAGGAGTGCTTATCTCTTTATGCAAGGTTTCCTCCTCCTTGTGACATTAGAGCTTCCTTACTATCATCTATGACCTCCTATCCAAAGAAGTCATTCACCATGTCATCCATGCTGAGATTCTCTTCCTCCTCATGTGGCAATGGTGGAGGCACCTCGTTCATTGGTTGGGGAAGATAAGTCTTAGCCATACTTTCCATATGAAGCCTTGCCACCTTCCGCACTCTACCCGATGTCACCAAATGATATGGCATGTTACCTAGCACTCTCCTATGGTTCTCCTCCAATTTTATGACAATATTTATAGGTCTATTCAAGCGAACAACCACCAAGGGTTTAGGCCATGGGCGGCTCAAACGGATTCGGCTAGAAGAGATAAGCCCTCTTTTTCCATTCTTTGTTTATGCTTATTCTCTTTGTGTTTTTGCACCCTTGGGTGCTGGGGAGATTAGGGTTAGGTAAATAGCCTTATGCAATAGGACTTTTGCATAAGCTATGCATAGGCCTTTTGCATAGGCTATGCATAGGCCTCATGCATAGGCTATGCAATAGGCCTTATTATGTATAGGCTAAGCATAGGTCTTATGCAAAATAGGCCTTGTGCATAGGCTATGTATAGGCCTTATGCAATAGCCCTATGCATAGGCTATGCATAGGCCTTATTAAGTAGGCCTTATGCAATGGCTATGAATAGGCCTTTTGCATAAGCTATGCATAGGCCTTATGCATAGGCTATGTATAGGCCTTATGCATAGCCTTTTTTGTCTAATCTTTAAGCATGGATTTTGTTAGAGCAATCGTGTTTTGTTGTCCCATGCATTTATGTAGCAGTAATGTCAATCGACCCCTCATAAGACCTAGATGTGGCAAATCTTCTATCTATTATAAATGAATGATATGGGTAGCACACTTGGTCTCGGTTTACTTACACAGGTATGGTTCCATCAAAACTTTTCACATACACAAAGTTAACCTTTTATGTGTTCTATAAGCCTTATTTTTACATCTTATATGCAGGCGGGCTTATAATCAGGCCAGTCCATGCCATGGGGGAATCTATCCCACTTCGCAAGTCGGGTAGACCATGCCTTTGATAGGTCTGGGGCCGAGTGGTGTAGGCCCATCACGGTATGGTTGTGAGGACCCCACACCACCTTCCTCGACTAGACCCACCCCTGCTCCCTCACGTTCGTCTTCACCACAACGATGACATAGTAGGGAGTCTGGGGGAGTAGTAGACATGCTAGCAGGGGGGAGTAGGCTACTTTTGCTTTTGCAAAAGTAGCACCAGGTCTCCTGATGCATCTCCCCAGCAGGGGGCTCTTTATATGCATGTTATGAGCCAGTCCCTAGGAGACCCATTCCACCATTTGATCCACACACCCTACCATACACTGTGGATGCTAATGGTGCCATCATCGTAGATGCACGAGGGAAGCAAGTAATGAACTGTATGCATGCACTTGCAAACCTTAAGTTCATGAACTCCTTCAAGAAGTGGAAAGCACAAGATGAGATTTAAAAGAAATACGTCATAGATGTGCTTAAGTTGAAGTTCCTTGTTCCACATATGGGTATTTGCTTCTTTGAGGAGTGGATGAAGAGGCAAATCAAGCTTTTGCTCTCTAGGAGAGAAAATATCAAGAGAGCAGCAAAGAATAACTTGGAGAAGCTCAACATTTGCAAGACTGAGGAGTGGAGGCACGCACACAGCTTTGTGAGAAAGCACCCACGTGCTTTTCAACAACATGCGGGCGAGTGCTTCTCGACTACGGAAGTGAGGGGCTTCACACTTTAGCTCCAGTGGAAAATCCTCCTTTATTGCTCATTTCATAAGTAATCATTTCTTTTCCTCTTTCATTTTGCCAACCCCTGAGATGCTCTCCTTTTTAGTCTTTCTATAGCCTCTTCAGTTTGCATCTTAAAGAGCTCATCCTTAAGCAACATATTATTTACTCTCAATTTCCTAGTTGGAAATCTATTCGATTCCATTCCCTCTCATCCCATAACATGCCAACACCATTTTAGAGGCATATGGTCAGACAAAGTTATACTAGAGTCAATTGAGAACTTAAGGGTATGAGGAACCGAAACTGCTTGGCTGATTGAAAAATACCCTATCTAATCTAGAGGATGAACCAAAGTATTGAGGAGACTGAAATAAGTATGCCCATGATCCATATCCCAATCCCCCATTTCCCATCCATCTCTTAAGCTCATCCTTCCTTTTAGATCTTCCCACCTTCTCTTCTCTTGACCCATCAACACAATACTCCCCCCAACATATATCCCTCTGTTTCTCCACCATGTTAAAATCCCCCATGACAAAACATTGTCTCTGGATGTTCAAATTGCAAATCCATTCCCACATCTCACTTTTGATTTTGTGGTTTCATGAGCACCATACAGGTTCACTAACCAAATCCTCTACTCCTCATTCAGAGCTTCTACAACCAAAACTCTTCCATTGGGATGATTAGCAATAATACTAGGTTTTAAGGTATTGTTAATGATGAACATAACCCCGCCAAATCCCCCATTCGCTCCTCCATATAATATAGTCTAGTCCTTAAACCTATCCTTCCTCTCGCGACTTTTGGCCCAAAAAGGTTATGTTCCTGAATAGCAAGGATAGATACACCCCACTCCTTGATAAGGCCCCAAAAGGCCAAGTTCTTTTTCCTATCTTTAACACCCTTAACATTCCATGTACAACATTCCATGTACAACCTGTGATTCTCAGGATATTGTTCACGTTAAGGCAGTTTCAAGGACCATATCCACTTTCTCCCCAAAAGGCCAAGTTCTTTTTCCTATCTTTAATACCCTCAACCTGTGATTCTCAGGAGATTATTCATGTTAAGGCATTTTCAGGGACCATATCCACTTCCTCCCCTCCCCAATTATGTTTCCCTTCCTTTTGAGTCATTTTCCAAGCTTCATCAACTTGCCAATTAAACTTGTGAATTGAGGAAGTTTCACTCCCCTCTTCCCCTAATGGATTAAAAGGATTAGAATACAAGATTGGGCTTAGTCTCCCTGATTCTTTGCTTCCTAAATTATCCTTCATGGTCTCATTAACTATAGATTTTCTTGCTTCCTCTTTAACTAATTGTATCATTTCTTAATTATTTTTTGTAGCCGGGGAGGTTGTTGGGCGTGATGCAACCAAGGAGGAGTATGATTATGGGTAGAGAGCCCCTCGTCCGCAACTATGGGCGTTGATGCATATGGGAGGCATACACTTGGATGAGTCCATTTTGGGGACTCAAGGAAATGAGGTAAGTGAGCCTAAACCATTCTATTTTCTACGTCTAATTGTATTTTAATGCCCTTGCTTACCTTGTGCTTGATGGCATGTATGTAGGATGAAGGGGAAGATGAAGAGGATGATCCTAATTATGAGCATAAAGCGATAGAAGGAAGTGAAGAGGACGAGGAAGATGATGATGATGATCACTCGGACTCTGATGAGGATTCTAGTTAGATACCTGTTCCTTGTAAACATTTTATGTATATATGCCCAAAGACCCAACACTTCATGAAATATAATAAATTTTGGGCTTAATTGTATTCTCCACAATCTATGTGTTTCTTATGTTTGTGTTTATGTCATAAAACTGAAACTTTGACTCTATTTTAATATAGAAAAAGAGCTGGGGCAGACTGGGGAGTCCTATGCAGACTCTCCAATCTTCCCTAGCTCTATTTATTCTGTGTAGAGCTTTCGGTGCTGAGCAACAAAAATAGCATCGAAATATCACTGCTCGCCAGAGAAATTTCATTTGCTGCGGGATAGCGAAATATTATTGCTCAGCAGTAATATCTCACTGTTGAGCATAGCAAACCTGTGATAGAAAAAATAGCAATGTTTTTAGCAGTGAAAATGGCCCGACATCTACCTACCCTTCTAGTTATAAAAATGGTGCTATTTTCACTGCTACACCCTCATTCTGTTGTAGTGTTCTACATGGTGATAAGGAGATTGTGCAAAGGAAAAAGCCAAGTAATAAAACAAACAGTTCACATAGACCTGGATTTGTGATCGAATCATGGCAACACAAAATAAGTGGTCATCCCCACAAAAGAAAAAGTTTGAAAGATGGAGTTTGGACATGGATTAAGAAACAACAGATGAGGATGATACTGATGTTATAGTGGAGAAAAATGTACAACAATATTTTCCAACCAATGTTGAGATGTATACGGTCAAGGAGGTGAGCATATGAAAGTCATCTTAGGCCATTAGAAGAATGCCAACTCAATACCAAAGAAAGTTCTTTGCACTAGTCCACGGGAAAATTTGCACAAACAAGATGCAATGCAGGTCACCAGGGCTAGTAGCTCATTGTTTTTGGGATAAAAGCATATATAAAGGCAACACACAATATTAATGGATTTGGTTTTGCAACCATGATGTGGAGCATACAAGGGTTGTTGGCGAAACATGTGAGGAATCCACCAAAGACCCCATTTGTTTGGGGAGTGGACACAAGAACACATCTTACCAAAGAAGAAATGGCAAGCATGAAAGGATCAGGGTTTGTTTTTGAGCCTGGCTTATCAACACCATCAACACCTATGGTGGCAGAATGTTGTGGCATGAAAGTAGGATGCTCCCAAGGGTCAAGTAAACCAAGCAAGAAATGGAGGCCTGGTATTTCAAGACGTGGAGAAGAAATTCGAATCTGCAACTACAATGGAGGCACTCTTCATCAAAGAAGAAGTTTTAAAGCCTAAAATTCATGTTGTGTTTTGCTTTTGCTGGAAAAAAATTCTTATGAGTTGCACATCAAAGAGGATCCAATGTGTGTATGTGCCTTGATTTTTAGAAACAAGAAAGGGAAAAAAACATTCTTAGCCTGTAAGCATTTGTATTTTATTTATATTCATGTATAGGGTCTACACAACAATCAGTACATGATTATACATCAGCCATGTCTCTTTGAAAAATACCTTACCTTTATTTTAAGTCAGCCTCATCAAATTAAACCTGTAAACAAAAATTAGCCACTCGATGAGGTGATTGGTTACCCAGAGACCTGCAATATTTTGAACTGTTTCCTTCCTATTTTGGGATATGTTATTTCTTGTTCAGAAGTTTTTTTAGATTTTTTGTCCGCACTGGAGGCCTACTTGAAAGTATTTTTCATGCTTCTTTGTACGTGAAATAGTAAAATGTAGTGTCTATCCATTGGTTGTATTTGTTTGGAGGATCATAGTTCACTCACAAATGAGTCCTTAGAAAAAGCATTGTGGTCACTGATGCATTATGTTGTATGGTTCAATTGTTTGTGCAAGGTGAATGAAAAGAAGTCATTCAAATGTGGTATCTATTCCACTAAGTACATTGAGTAATCAAGTATGAGAATAATTGAAAGAAAAAAAAAACACCATGATGAAACAATTAAGAAGAAAGACGAATATATAGAGAGTGGTAGATCTTTGAGATATTCAAGGGAGTATATGTTGAACGAGAGAGATAAAGACAAGAAAGAACAAAATCCTACACAATCTATAACATGTTAATTGAAAGACCAAGAAATCCCCATAATGAGACATTTTAGAAAGATGAGTATATAGAGAGTGGTAGATCTTTGAGATATTGAAGGGAATATATATTGAACAAGAGAGATAAAAAACAAGAAATAACAAAAATCCTACAAAATCTATAACATGTTTATGGCCATATCAGCATGATAGAATAGGCCAATTATTTGAATTTTTATTTTTTCAAATATATATTTGCTTGAGCTAAATTGGGGGTAACTTTTTGGTTTCACCAAATTCAAAATGGCTGAAAAGCCTTCTCTTCCCTCCACTTTTAGGACCCCCACCACTTTCTTTCTCTACATTCTCTCTCTAAGACGCCCTCATTTCACTGAAACTCTCTTTCTCTTCCCCTTTCTCACATTTGGGCATGCCATGGCCAAGCAGCTCTGATTAGTAAGCTTCCATAACCTCTGCACTTCCAAATGCTGATATCTCACACTCTCTCATCCTCCATGCCTCATCTTTTTATCATTTTTTGCTCTCTCTCTCTCTCTCTCTCTCTCTCTCTCTCTCTCTCTCTCTCATGTCTTTCCCACATTGAAGTGCAAAAAATCCCTCTGTCAACCTCCATAGCTTCAGAGCTTACCACTTTCTATTCTTGCATTGTTTAGCATACATATCCCCTACTTCCGTCTACATTCTACATCTCTCTCTCTCTCTCTCTCTCTGTACTGTATTATGCTGCAAAACCTCAATCTACCATCTTCTATGCCTTTTGCCATCTTCCTTGTCCTTTCTCCTATTACCTAATCACTATCCATCTATGATCTTCTAATATTTTTTTACAGCAAAACTTCATTGCACTCTCCTCAGAATACCCTATCCTCACTCTCGCATTGTGTTCTACAAGAAGCACCTTTCAGCATTGCCTAACCCTAAAGAAAATGCCATCTAACAGAGTATCATTCGTCTCCTGTGGAAGCTCAAATGCTAACAACCACCATATATTCTTTTCTGATTGCACTCCATAGTAATCTTTTCCCTGAGATTGCCTTCCTGTGTTGGAATTTGAGGCTTGTGCACTACAGTCAAGAAGATTATCATCCTGTTCTGGATTTCCTTTGATAGCCCTGTTCATAAGTGTTAGGCTAACTCTTTCTAATTTTTGTCCTTTTACAATTTGACACTCATCAAGCTTTAACACAAACACAGCCTGACCTTGGCACTCCTCAATGCTTAGACCATAATAAGAAATCATAGCTCTTTGAAGGGTCCTTAAATCAATAAAGACATTGTTGTACTTGTTGTATTCAAACTGACGCTTTCTCTTCCGTTGTCGAAAGCCTACTGGAAGCTTCTTCAGGCTTGTAAGGTGTCGTTGCTTGTTTCGTGCATCTTGTTTGGCTGTATTCATCTTGTCCCGTTCAATATCAAAGGCCTGCTTAAGCAACAAGTTGTTCTTCTAGAGCTCCTGATTCTGAGTTTTCAAGTTGTTCACCACTTCTGCAAGCCTATCAATGTCCTTCTTGTGTTGCTGCTACAACTCATGCCATAAGCCTTGAAAATGCACTCTTGCATGCGATTCCTGAGTTGCAACAAAAGAAGGCCTCCTACAATAGCCAAATGGACCATTAGCTCCATCACCTACATGCGTAAGAAATGTAGTGATATTAACAAAATGAGGTGGAGCATTGGTGAGAGGGTCAATAGGGTATATGAATCCATTTGTCCAGAGGTCAATACATTTTTGCCCTTGTGATCGAAGAGTACCCAATGGCACATTGGTCACACCACTTGTTTTTGAGCTGCAGATGGTAGCATACTCAGCAGCCAAATCTACATGTAACCTGAACTTTGGTGCATTGCGATGGTACCTTACCTGAACAGGCATCCCAAACGTCATATCATTGCAATCAAAAGGAGAGACTTTGCATGTGGAAGATGTAGGAACATTTAGAGTTGAATGGGACATGGCAGGTGATTTAAAGACATTGAAGTGTATGCTAGGATGCAAGCTAGGAGCAAATACTTTTTTCCCATGTATTTATTGCTCTGCCATTCAAAATCAGAGTATATTGAACGCGACAAAGCTTCAGGCAAGGTTGCAGCCACGAAGACAACCAAATCTCATGCAAAGGGCAAGAAAAATGTACAACCACCTTCAATGAGTACAACGCAAAACAAAGATCCAAAGAAACCTATGCAGTGGGTTAATGGCATTATGAGTTATAATACCAATTGTCTGCCTAATCGTGATCAAGAAGATATCTCATGGAGCCCATATTAGAGATTCCACTTTCCCGTGTTCATATTTGCACGCTTCATGCTAGGTTACGCATAATGGACAAATTACTGAAGTTACATATCAATTATGCATGGAATATGGAGCTTGAACATCTTCGCAACAACGAATGCATCAGTAAGTTGGAAGATGTCCTTTCAAGCATGGGGCTTCATGGTGGTGCTGTAAAGTTAACTAAGGATACTAAAAAGTCAGGACCGGGTCAGGATAATCCAAACAAAATATGCATGGGTGGGTCTAAAGCTAGACACCTTCTCTCAAATTACGAGGGGTACAATAGTCACACAAAATATGAGATATGGAAGGCCATTTGTGAATGCACCAGTTATCGTGGGAATAATGCAGAGCTGGGTCTCAAGCGTGCAAGGCTGTGGGAGTCACTTGATAAAATGATTCAACTGCTAGAAAAGGCTCCACTTGTTTGCTGAGGAGATTACAAACTTAAAGACTGCAATACATACATCTACTCAGCAAATGGTTGATGCATGGGGAGAAACACATATCACCCACTATATGGTATTTACCTTTCTATCTATTTACTGGTATTAATCGCCAAATAGTAAAATTTTGATATGATCTTTGTTGCAGCACATTATATTACACACACAAAGTTTTTTCTCGACCAATATGGTCCAATTGCAATTTGGAGCACCCAAGGAATGGAGCGCTCTCATTATCAAGCTAAGGCAGCATACTTTAAGAACACGCGACATGGTGGAGGTGGTAAGGAAAAAAGCAATGCCTTGCATGAGATGTTTAATTGGTTTTATCGCAGTTTGGGAGATCGACGCCGACAGAAACCAAAAGGGCAGGTGTCATTACTACGAAAGGTTGTAAAAAATGTCAATCTGCAACAACGAGCAATTGCATGGCGAGCATCAAGTGCCATGCATGGGATGCATGAGTGGAAAATGGGTTCCATATTAAAAAATTGTACCCTTTTTTAAGTCAAAGCTTTTTTTTAAATTTCTAGAGATATTTTTTTATCAATAAGTTTTTTCAAAAACTATATATTCTGTAAAAGTCAGTTTTAAAAGTACATTTTCACATTCATTCACTCATGTAAGTCAATGGATGGCTAGAACTAAGCACACTGCACGCAAGACTGAGAGCCCAAACGTACCGTCTGGTGCACACAATTTGATATAGGTAGTCACCGCGGCATAGGCATTTCAACAAGTGCAAAAATGCATAAAAAAGAAGCATATAAGCATGGACAGAGAGGTAGAGACTCAACAGCAAGGTGTACAGCAAGATGTGTTTTCAGGACTCCACAATATTGAGGATGTCTCCAAGCAGCCTGGAGACACCGGCTCATTTAGAGCCATGCGTAAACCATTCTCCCAACCTCTCTCAGAGGCTGATCAACAACAGCGTGTGCTAGAAGAGCAACAACGCCAGATTGATGAGGAGGCTCATAGAAGAAGAGAGCAAGAGTAAGCCTACTCCCTCAGCTAGAAGAGGAGCTAAGGGTCACATTTGAGGAACACCAGGAAGCACTTCTCTATACTAAGCAAGAGCAGTATCAACACGCTGCTGACTTCTATGAAGCAGAGGAAATAAGCCGTCGTGTGAGGAGCAGGATAGGCTCTTAGCACAAACACTACATGAGGACCTTGAGAGGCGTCAGCCCCAGCCTCCACCTAAAAAACAAAGAATAAAGATTTGTGTCAAGAGAAAGAAGGAACGTGCAAATAGGCAGCCACCAGAGGTGGAGATGGAAGAGGAGGAACGACGACGACAAGAAGAGGAGCGAAGGGAGAGGGAAAGATGGGAGCAGGAGGAGCAACAAAGAATTCAAGAAGCACACAGATTAAAACAAGAACAAGAAAAGAAGAAGAAGGCAGAAGCAAGTAAAAGAAGACTAACTCTAGATCCAGCCAAACAAGAAAGGCGAAAAAAATTTAGAAATGATAGACAACCATGGGAAGAGAGGTCGCATCCACCACCACCCCCTGTAGCCAAAAAGAAGAGAAGATGGAAACCGGGGACCGTGGCTCTGCGAGAAATTAGAAAGTACCAAAAGAGCACAGACCCCATCATGGCGAAGGCCCCTTTTGCAAGAGTTGTAAAAGAAGTCATCGACAAGTACAATGACAGGGTCACTCGGGTCCAGAGTACGGCACTCGAGGCCCTCCAAGAGGCGTCAGAAATAATTTTGGTCTCTCTATTTCAAGATTCGATGTTGTGCCATGCTCACGCCAAAAGGGTGACCCTAAAGCATGTTGACATGGCACTTGCACTATGTCTACATTAGGATAAAGCGCTCCATAGGGAAGGTTTTATTGGGATAGGATTAAGCTTTTATGCAGCCTTTGTGCCTTTTGTATTCTCCAACATTGTAATACATTTTTTTGAATCTATAAGATATTGTAAATGACTCGTTAACCAACATTTTTATTTGTTTCAACTGTGTTATAAAAGCAGACATTTCATTTCATGTACTGTGGTTTGAATGGGTAAAACTGTTGATCATGTATTAAGTGCTTTAGTCAAATAGGAGCAAAATTTGTATTATTGATAAGGTGATTGTGAAAACAAATATGAAATTTGATTATTATCTTGTTATACGTGGTATTGTTGTTGGCATTGAATAAAGGATCCTTCCATAGTGCAGAAACAAAATTAAACTGAATTTATTTTAGGACAAAAAAAAGCTTAATGCTCAATAAGGCCTCAGAAAAGCTCAGGGATTAAAAAAAAGCCATTTGGGGCTCAAAATCACCTGGTGAAGTCTGGCAGTAAATACAACAATTTTAAAAAAATCAAAATTTTTTCTTTTTTTAAAAATGTTTGTAGGTAGATTAATCATCAAAAAAGTGTACACAATGCATGAATGAGTAGAATAATTTAAAAAAAAGGCCTGTGCGCTACGGCGCGAGAAATTAAGCCTTTCTTCAGATTTGAAATGCTTAAATTCGCATCGTAGCGCACATGCCTTTTTTTTCATTTTTCTACTCATTCATGCATTGTGTACACTTTTTTGATGATTAATCTGTTAAAAATATGGCAAACACCTTCACTAAAATGATGTGTAGGGCACATACCTTGTAACTAGCACTATGCACTAAAGTCATAGATTATGGGCAAATGGATACAAAGGTTATTATGCAACCTTACCATGATGTAAAAGAGTCATTTAGGAGCTCAACATCAGCCAAAGGGGTCGTGATCTCTTGATTAGGTAGCATTGGTGTGATTAGCAAGATTCTAGGGTTGGTGGTCACTTTTAGGTGCTTGAATCTAGGAGGGAAGGTGGAGATGATTTAGATGATGATTAACACCTAATCTTGAGCTTAATCCTCATGTACTTCAGCCTATATAAAGAGGCTCTCATCTATTGAAATCAACACATATTTGCCCCTCACTTATGTTGTCATTATGCTCATCATTATGCTAATTACTTCTTGATTAGTAGCTTAACTTCATCTTCTTCATTTCTATTCAACTATGCAATGGAGCTAGTGTTTGATCCTCCTTAGGATGGTTTTTAACATGGTATCAGAGCTAGTACTAGCCCATTCATCTAGAATCAAGCCCCATCTTATTTGCTTAGCAAGAGATTAGTGAGAATTAGGGTTTCATTAGCTTTTATGGGTTTCCTAGAAAATAGGATCTAGAATAGCAGCTGAGTGGAGGCCTTGGTGCTCACAAACCACGTAACCATTGCCAAAATCCTTCTTTGGGCACTTCACCAGCAATATTGCTAAGGGGCATGGCACCTCAATTGCACCATTCATAGCTCCACATCGCCGGCAGCTTCGTTTTCCCCAAAACAGGCACGTTTTTGATAGGCGACCACCAAAAGTATTTCTGCAGCTCACACACATCAAATTGGTCTAATTCCTCTGAGGTGTGGCTTCATTGGAACCTAAACTTACTCCTCCTAAGAGGGTTTTGCAAATGATTGAGTGTGCTTCACACACCAAGCAAAAAACCAGGGTGCTGTCCAGAACTGCCATAGCCAGAAAAGGTACTTTGGTAAATTTGAGATTACTCATTGATTAAGTTGCTTAAGCAAGTGTTTGTGGGCTCTAAAATCATCTAGACATACTGCTATTCAATGCCCTTGAAGATTTTTAGCTCATTCTTTGTGCAACTCCTTCAAATATTGACTCCAAGTGAGCTCATTTCTCTGCATAGTGAGCAGAATATTCAACTCCACTAATCAATGATTAATCTATCCTAATCCTTATCATTTGGTGCAATAAGTGGTTCATACATGTCATTAGGGACTTGCTACATCCCCTTATTACTTCACACTTAATTTGCCCCTTGATTAGGTGTCTCCCTTGCTTCCCACAAATCAATATATTTTCTGGTTTTATCTTTTGGAAAGCATATGCTAAATAACTTGATTTAGCACTATTCCTTGGTCTTAATCTCTCTTGTAAAAGGGTAGACACTGCCTCAATCATCAGAGGTAAGACCCCCTTCATTCCATATCATAATGGCTACCAAGGATTCTCCATCAATGCGCTTTAAAGGTCATGGTTTTCACACATGGCAAACCCGCATCAAGTTAATGCTCATGAAGAAGGGGCTCTTCAACATAGTAAATGGGAATGAGAAGAAGCCAAGGACTCTTGCTGATGTTCCTTGTTGGGAAGTAAGAGATGACAAAGCTCGTGCCATCATCACATTGGAGCTTGATGACACTTACATTCATCATGTGGATGGATGCGAAACTTCCAAGGAAGTTTGGGACCAACTCACAACTCTATTTGGGGCTCGATCTAAAAGTTCAAAGTTTGGTTTGCTCATTGAATTTTTTAAGCTAGAAATGAAGTCTGGCACATCCCTAGCCTCACATTTGAACTACATGAAAGGTCTATTAACACAACTTGCAGGAATAGGTCTTAAGATGGATGAAGATGTCTCCATTGGTGTATTACTTAAATCTTTACCTGAAGAATATGACCATGTGGTCACAACCTTGACCAATATGCCAATATCAAAGCTTGTGGACATTGAAGCATCTCTTCTTGAGGAGGAGAGAAAACTAAAGACCAAGCAAATGGAGTCTCCATCGTCATCAACCTTGTCTACTGAAAATGCTTATTATGCAGGATCTAGTAGGTATGGCAAGAACAAAGGCAACTACAACAAGGGCTACAACAAAGGCAACTACAACAAGGGCTACAACAACAACAATCTCATTTGTGACTTTTGTCACAAACCTGGTCATGAAGAGAAGAATTGTTTTGCCAAAAAGAAGATGCAACGAGTCTACATCATGGAAGAAGTGCAGCAGGAAGAAGACCAAGAAGAAGAAAAAGATGAAGACAAGGGCCACCATCATGAGGCCCTATCTATGATTAGATCAAATCATTTATTCTAAAGTGCTAAAAGCAAGGGCATGCCCTATACACATGGGTGTCCTCTTCACTCATACATGTAGCCACGTCTTGTCACACTCTTCTAAAGTCATCCCATACCTCTTTTGTACGCATGACTAAAGCCTCTGAGTTCACATTGGCATAACCTATGTATGGCATTGCTAGTCAGACCACGCTCATGCATGCTATCACTGAGCATTGGGTGGTTAATTAGGCTCATGAGAGTCAGCATGACCAACTGCATCATTGAGTGGATTCAGTGTTTGAGGAGGGGTGTTAAAAATATGGCAAACACCTTCACTAAAATGATGTGTAGGGCACATACCTTGTAACTAGCACTATGCACTAAAGTCATAGATTATGGGCAAATGGATACAAAGGTTATTATGCAACCTTACCATGATGTAAAAGAGTCATTTAGGAGCTCAACATCAGCCAAAGGGGTCGTGATCTCTTGATTAGGTAGCATTGGTGTGATTAGCAAGATTCTAGGGTTGGTGGTCACTTTTAGGTGCTTGAATCTAGGAGGGAAGGTGGAGATGATTTAGATGATGATTAACACCTAATCTTGAGCTTAATCCTCATGTACTTCAGCCTATATAAAGAGGCTCTCATCTATTGAAATCAACACATATTTGCCCCTCACTTATGTTGTCATTATGCTCATCATTATGCTAATTACTTCTTGATTAGTAGCTTAACTTCATCTTCTTCATTTCTATTCAACTATGCAATGGAGCTAGTGTTTGATCCTCCTTAGGATGGTTTTTAACATAATCTGCCTACAAACATCAAAAAATATAAAAAATTTGATTTTTTAATTTTTTTTTCCAGATTTTGTACTGCCAGATTTTAGCTGGATGTTAATTGACAATATTTGATCATTATCAATGAAATTTCCTACACATTCACATGGCTACAATAGTTTATAGGGCACAGTGCTGACACAACAAATAAACAAGAGAAATGGTTGAGAATTCTTAAAAACATTACAATTAAAAAAGTATACATTTTGTATTGAATTCGTAGAAAGAAACCTACAAGTTCCTGAGAAGATTTCTTAGAGATTCTTTATCTTGGTCACTCTGTGTGGATTTCTCACCTAGGTTATTAGCAATAATACTAGGATTGGTTACACCTTGGAGATTGATGTAGCACAATGGCTTAGCACATGGCCGGTGTAGTTGCCTGCAAATGTATACATAGCTACCTCCCTGCTAATAAGTATACAATTGTTTGCATTATTTGCTAGCCCATCTTCGGTGAGAACCCCACTTAGAGCTTTACACTTGGTGAGCTCTGCTTGTGCCTCCTCAGAGTACTCTAAATGGATTACTCGAATAAATGATGGAGAGAGGCTAGGAAGGTAATGAGTCAGGGAGGTGTCTCGTCCATCGGATTGCACACGAACTCCACCTCCACGTGCAGCAAACTTGTCAAAAATATAAATGATGGAGAGAGGCTAGGAAGGTAATGAATCAGGAAGGTGTCTCGTCCATCGGATTGCACACGAACTCCACCTCCACGTGCAGCAAACTTGTCAAAAATATAAGCTTTCTACAAGAGAAAAAGTTTAGGTGTTAGTAACAACTCACTTATAAATATGAAGGCATGGCTTCTTAGAACTTTGATTTAACCCCACCTCAATGTCATCATCACATTGGTTTGTGCGTGGGTTGCATATGTCTATACTGCTTCCACGCTGCTCAATTGATGTATCTACATGCAAGCACTTATGTGGTTGAAATGCTTCTTGAGGGACACTTTCATACTCTGCTGCTACATTTTCTATAGCAACAAGAGCATTGGAAACTGTTTCCTTAATTGTACGTTCTGTATCATAACCTTTGAATGCTAGTGCTTTGGTAAGATCATGGTCATCAAAATCTATTTGTACACCTGCAGTCTATTGCTCAGGTGTGTCTTCTTTGCAGAAACCAAACCCAATTGCTAATATGCTTAGGGCCTCATCCTCCCTTAACCCCAAGGATTCACAAATGTCATCAAGGAAAATAAATTCCTTGTTATCCATGACGATGGGATTCAAAGTGGTTACATCCAACTTAGGGATCTCTTCCACAATTTCATCCCCCTCGAGGTCACGATGAGGCTCTTCATCCTGAGTTGACCCTTGTTGGAGAAGCACCAAGGCCATGGACGCTTCAGCTTCATCTGAGAAAACCTCTTCCACCTCGCCTTTGGATTCCTTCACAAGAGCTACTTCTTTACTCATTGCCTTTCCCTTCTTTTTTTCTGCATCCCTGGCTTCTTGCAAAGGCCATGGACGCTTCAGCTTCATCTGAGAAAACCTCTTCCACCTCGCCTTTGGATTCCTTCACAAGAACTACTTCTTTACTCATTGCCTTTCCCTTCTTTTTTTCTGCATCCCTAGCTTCTTGCAAAAACCCAATTGCTAATATGCTTAGGGCCTCATCCTCCCTTAACCCCAAGGATTTACAAATGTCATCAAGGAAAATAAATTCCTTGTTATCCATGACGATGGGATTCAAAGTGGTTACATCCAACTCAGGGATCTCTTCCACAATTTCATCCCCCTCGAGGTCACGATGAGGCTCTTCATCCTGAGTTGACCCTTGTTGGAGAAGCACCAAGGCCATGGACGCTTCAGCTTCATCTGAGAAAACCTCTTCCACCTCGCCTTTGGATTCCTTCACAAGAGCTACTTCTTTACTCATTGCCTTTCCCTTCTTTTTTTCTGCATCCCTGGCTTCTTGCAAAAACAGTGCTAACATCATATCCCATGAAATGAAGGTGGTGCCTACATTACCAACCTGCAATTCATAAACAGTGTCATCTCATCTTTGACCCTGTAATTGCTAGATGTAAGCCCTTTCAAAAATCACAGTCTTTGAGTAGACCAGGAGAGTTCTCATCTAGTGGTTCAATTGACAGACCATGGAGTGGCAGGCTGCGTCATAATACCACTCCTGCAAATGTGGTCAGTATAGTACATCACATAAAGGCAAAGAGAAAGTGGTTGAAGCCCTTAGTATGCCTGACATTTCTGCAGGGCATTCTCATGTTGATGGAGAGTCTAGTGGCTCAGAGATGAGCCTTGATGAGGATCTTGGGATACCAACTATGAGAACACCTGGTGTAAAGAAGGCTATGGAAGCCATGAATGCAAAGCTACGAAGATCTGGGAGAGTGAAGAATCCTGTGCAGAGGTTACCTATGATGCTTATGTGGCACATCACTATGCATACATGGCAAAAGTTGTGCACGTTGTAGAGCCCACATGCATTGATGAGGGTATTGGAAATGTGTGTTGGGAGAAAGCTATGGATGAGGAGATGGATGCACTATATGAAAATGAGACTTGGGATTTAGTGCAATTGCCTGAAGGCAAGAAAGCCCTTGGATGCAAGTGGGTGTACAAAGTAAAACATAACACTGATGGAAGCATAAGCAGGTACAAGGCTAGATTGGTAGCCAAAGGATATACGCAGACATATGGCATTGATTATGAGGAAACTTTTAGTCCAGTTGCCAAGATGGCAATAGTGAGAGTTGTGATAGCAGTGGCTGCGTCAAAGCAATGGTCTTTACATTAGATGGATGTAAAGAATGCATTCTTGCATTGGGATTTGCAGGAAGAGGTGTATATGTTGCAGCCACCTGGTTATGAGGATGTGAGTCACCCCCCCGAGCATGTTTACAGGTTGAAGAAAGCCTTGTATGGCTTAAAAGATTTTTGAATATCTTGTCACTATTCATGTAGCCAATGTAGATTTCTCGCTGTATGTGAGACACAGTGATAGAGGGGTTGTGCTTGTTGTCATCTATGTAGATGACCTGATCATTACGGAGGACCATGATTCAGAGATCTTTGATGTAAATGTGAGATCCCGGTCTCCACCGCACAACGGATTCGGGGTACTAGCAGCGGAAGTAGCACATCGTGCGCGGGGCAGGGGTCTCACACTCGGGGCCTCGCCCACGGATATCCGGACAAGAGACTAATCCGTCGGTTTATCCAAAACCGAAACCGGAAAAAACTTCCTTTACCTGGAAAGCACGGGCGATTCCACCAAGATAACTCTTTACTCTAACGTAGTCAAGATCATTACTGATCAAACTGATCCGACTGTACCTCTAACGGTACTTGGTCAGATCAAGGAAGAAACTTGCACTTGGATCATTGGGATTAACGCTTTTTTCCCCATCAAGAGGCACAGCCGTTGATTCCTATCCATAGAACAATTACTATCCGGGATTTACTTCATCTATCGTAATAATAGAATTTAAATCTCGATTTACGGATCCATTAGTCCAGCCTAACCCCATCCAGTCCCATGGATTAGCCAACCGCCCAACCACTGTAGTGATGGGATCCAATTAGGAATTTGGTTAGGTTTTTGTCCCGGGTACCAAGGAAAAGAGTTCCAAGGCTCCCTAGCCGGAAGTTCATGCAAACATAAAACTAGTCACACCACTTACACACCCAATATGAAATTGCCTTTTTCTTAGCATCAACTAGCTTTAAAACAATCCTTTAATAAAACCATTATGTCACTGATGACAATCCTCAAAGTCTCTGGTTGAATCCTTATTTCCAGTCATTCTTTCATCGGTGTACTTATGGCATCATTGGCAACCAGAACGCTCACCACCTGTTCTCTCAGGGGCCTTTTCCATAGTTCCTAGCTCATAGTAACCGGCAATATATTCATATAATAGAATGGAATCTCCGTGGAAGATCAGCAAGATCAACCCACAGATCCATATAAAAGAGCCATGGACTCATCCGTTGAGGACCAGCAAGGTCAATCAACCAAATCCATGCCCGGTTTCAGAAAACAACTCTTACTCCTTGTTCCAATATCTTCCACGATGCACGTGTGGGTATCTTTGGCGACCCAGAGCCCGAGCACCGTATGGTCAGTACCCTCTAGGATCCTTCGTTCGCAGGTGACCTAGCGCTTCACTCATAGGCCGCTTCCTTGGTCCCTCATCCACCATACCGGAAGCTCACCATTTAAATCGAACCGAGGATGGTCAAGACCTCGATCGACCTTGCTACGCGAGACGTCCTTCATTGACTCTCCGTCAGCAGTTGCAACTTTATCAGTTCGGTCTTCATGACCTTAATCCTCAAGACGGTCAAAATGCTTCTCCAGCATTCTTGACATAAAACAGTCATTTACAAACAGTCACAAAATACAGTTTCTATAACAAACTCTTGTCTTTCCATATTATCCACTCTCGGACCACATTACTTATTCCACATTCCATTCAATGTGTACTCGTTCTCATCCATTCACTCATATAGACTACACATTATCTCACATATACCTTCATATTCATTATTCTACATACATATCCATGTTCGTGCGTCCACATCATACATCCAATTTCACATTCATATATCCATACCTCCATTTCCACATCCACACATCCACATTCATATTCATACATCCACATTCACATGCATACATCCATTTTCACATCCTCATTCATACATCCACATTCACATACATACATCCACACCCGTATCTACATCCATACATCCCACCTCTTCATTCACATTCACATCCATACATCCACATCTACATACATACATCCATTTTCACATCCTCATTCATACATACACATCCACATACATACATACACATCCGTATCTACATCCATACATCCACATCCACATCCACATCCACATCCACATCCACATTCACATTCACATTCATACATATACATCTACATGTATACATCCACATCACATTCATACAACCATATTACATCCATTCTCGTCCTAACACATCCCATATACATCTTAACACATCCTAACTCATCTTAACACATTCTATCACATCTCATACACATCTTATCACATCTTTTCACATCTCATACACCTCTTATCACATCCTATCACTTTCCATACGCATCTTATCAAATCTTATCACATCTCATACACCTCTTATCACATCTTATCACATTTCATATCTTTTTTAAGAGAATTCTTATATTTGATATAAGATTTCTCTACACATTTATTTATGCATAAATTCCATTTAAGGAGACTAACACTTTCGAATTAAAAATCAATCTTTTATGCATCTTCTTATGCATAAATTCAATTTGGTAGGAATTACACTTTTAGAATAAAAGAATTTCTCTTATGCATCTAAGTTATGCATAAAATCCATTTATGATGAAAATCACACTTTTAGTATAAAAAGAATATCTTTTATGCATATCTCTATGCATGAAATCCAAATATAATAAAAGTAACACTTTTATAATAAAATAATCAACTTTTATGCATACCTCTATGCATGAAATCCAAATATGATAAAAGTAACACTTTTATAATAAAATAATCAACTTTTATGCATACCTCTATGCATGAAATCCAAATATGATAAAAGTAACACTTTTATAATAAAATAATCAACTTTTATGCATACCTCTATGCATGAAATCTAAATATGATAAAAGTAACACTTTTATATAAAATAATCAACTTTTATGCATACCTTTATGCATGAAATCCAAATATGATAAAAGTAACACTTTTATAATAAAATAATCAACTTTTATGCATAAATCCAAATATGATAAAAGTAACACTTTTATAATAAAATAATCATCTTTTATGCATACATCTATGCATAAAATTCAATTATGCTAAAAGTAACACTTTTGTAATAAAATAATCATCTTTTATGCATACCTCTATGCATGAAATTCAATTATGCTAAAAGTAACACTTTTGTAATAAAATAATCATCTTTTATGCATACCTCTATACATGAAATTCAAATATGATAAAAGTAACACTTTTATAATAAAATAATCAACTTTTATGCATACCTCTATGCATGAAATCCAAATATGAATAACACTTTTATAATAAAATAATCAACTTTTATGCATACCTCTATGCATGAAATCCAAATATGATAAAAGTAACACTTTTATAATAAAATAATCAACTTTTATGCATAAATCCAAATATGATAAAAGTAACACTTTTATAATAAAATAATCATCTTTTATGCATACATCTATGCATGAAATTCAATTATGCTAAAAGTAACACTTTTGTAATAAAATAATCATCTTTTATGCATACCTCTATACATGAAATTCAAATATGCTAAAAGTAACACTTTTACATTAAAATAATAATCTTTTATGCATACCTCTATACATGAAATTCAAATATTATAAAAGTAACACTTTTACATTAAAATAATAATCTTTTATGCATACCTCTATGCATGAAATTCAAATATGATAAAAGTAACACTTTTACATTAAAATAATAATCTTTTATGCACACCTCTATGTATGAAATTTAAATATGAAAAAAGTAACACTTTTACATTAAAATAATAATCTTTTATGCATACCTCTATGCATGAAATCTAATTATGATAAAAGTAACACTTTTACATTAAAATAATAATCTTTTATGCATACCTCTATGCATGAAATTCAAATATGATAAAAGTAACACTTTTACATTAAAATAATAATCTTTTATGCATACCTATATGCATGAAATTCAAATATAATAAAAGTAACACTTTTACATTAAAATAATAATCTTTTATGCATATCTCTATGCCAGGGCAACGTTTATATCTTTATGAATTGCCTGCATCTGATGCTCTAAGTCATCAAGCATTTGACTGGTCATCTCGACCCTAATCAATGGGTCGGACCTAGTTAATGGAGTTAAGCAATCTTGTCCGAGAGACGGACCCTGATTAGATTGGTATGAAGAAATTGGTCTCTGAATTTGGGTTCTAGACTTCCCTGTGTCCTTTTCATGGTAGGAGTCGGGCAATCTTTTAACTGATGGTCAAAACCTTGGCATCCAAAACATAGGTTCTCACTTCTGAACTCATCGTTCTGAATCTTTAAAACAGGTGGGCTCCTGAGAAGGTATTCTGGGTAAAGTGTCTTTCCTTTTTAAACAGAATCTTTCTTTTCTTTAGAGAGAGAATAATTATAAGATCAGAAAAGGAGATTCTTACTCCTGTATACCTCGAAGGTTGGGGGGGAAGGAATCTTACAAACTTCTACCCCACTTAAAAAGGTGCGAGATGTCCTCATCTCGCAAAGTAGAGGACAACTCTTTTTCTTAAGATCCAATTTATTCTAGGTTCCTTATATTCTGGTCAACCCAACAGAATACTGGCATAAATATTCCTTATATAGAACTCATCATTAAATAATAATTCATTTAGATCATATCATTCATACGATAATGGCCCATTAGACCCAAAAAATTCCTTCTGAACATTCCTCCACGGGAATTTCAGTTAAGTAAGTTCTCAATTTATCATCCCTTAACTTGATCTACCGTGTCAAGTGTTAACAGTAGCAATTTGACAGCACAATCCACTAATCTCATAGTGATTTGCTGAATTCATTATCATCATTCTAGATATGAATATCATCACAGGGACTCGTCCCAATCATCCATATTGTGGTTTCGCTCAGTTTATTACATTTCAATCCATTTTCAGGGATCATCATTTTTCAATCACAATCCAAATCAACTCATCAGTTCTCAAACAGAATTAAAAAATCATATCAACCACATTCGAAATCATCATCTGGATAGCATTAATGCTTATAATTTCAAGTCTTGGATTTACTCGTATATACTGCCGATAAAGAGCTGCAGTTATACCCTCGGTATATACGGATAGTCATGAAACTCGAAACTAGAAGGTAAATACCATCATGTCTAGGCCTCAAGCAAGTCAGGGTTCCATACAATTGCGGTACTTCCAATTGAAGACCCAATTACTAATTTACGAATTTCAATTTGAATTAATAATTTGTATGAATTATATCACACAATTATAACCTTTTTGTGCGTCTTGATGAACTTTTGACATAATTGGCTCCTCAGTTGATCTTATTGGAGATCTATGACATAAGTCTGATAAACAGATTTTTCTTTATCCGATCGTCCGTAAACAATTAAAAAAAAACATTTGTATATTTATATACAAGTGGCAATAAGTACATAGAGTGACTTGGCTCCAAAATTCAAAATCTTCTCGAGAGACACATAAGACGACAGTACTGGGCCATAGTCATGCCCTGCTATATAATTTCTCTAATTGCGAAGGGAGCTATTATTTTCTCTTTAGGGATAAATCGACTAAAGAGTCTATAAACTCGGCAAGCAAGTCTGAAATTTTGAGGCGTTGAATGATATAGAATGACACCACGCGTCATTTTCAGCTTTATCAAAATCATGGCCAATGAGAGGTTCTGCCTCAGCATTGCTTTTTGTCGGTTCCTCAAAATGGCGTGCGATTCTTGTTCGGCTTGTTCGAGTTGAAGCGGAAGAGATGAGATGCTCGAAGGCAAATGCAATCATATCTTGAGACTGGGTGAGGTCGAGAATACCAGATAAATGGGAAACTTCCATCTATAAAAATAATTTCTTTGATTAAAATTTCTTCATTAACGAAGCTTACGGAATGAAAATACATTATGAAAATGCTGTTTCTGAATTCTTATTACCAATTTCAGATAAGAATTTAATTATCTTTATTAGCTTTCAATTTCGCTCTGATACCAACTGTGAGATCCCGGTCTCCACCGCGCAACGGATTCGGGGTACTAGCAGCGGAAGTAGCACATCGTGCGCAGGGCAGGGGTCTCACACTCGGGGCCTTGCCCACGGATATCCGGACAAGAGACTAATCCGTCGGTTTATCCAAAACCGAAACCGGAAAAAACTTCCTTTACCCGGAAAGCACGGGCGATTCCACCAAGATAACTCTTTACTCTAACGTAGTCAAGATCATTACTGATCAAACTGATCCGACTGTACCTCTAACGATACTTGGTCGGATCAAGGAAGAAACTTGCACTTGGATCATTGGGATCAACGCTTTTTTTCCCATCAAGAGGCACAGCCGTTGATTCCTATCCATAGAACAATTACTATCCGGGATTTACTTCATCTATCGTAATAATAGAATTTAAATCTCAATTTACGGATCCATCAGTCCAGCCTAACCCCATCCAGTCCCATGGATTAGCCAACCGCCCAACCACTGTAGTGATGGGATCCAATTAGGAATTTGGTTAGGTTTTTGTCCCGGGTGCCAAGGAAAAGAGTTCCAAGGCCCCCTAGCCGGAAGTTCATGCAAACATAAAACTAGTCACACCACTTACACACCCAATATGAAATTGCCTTTTTCTTAGCATCAACTAGCTTTAAAATAATCCTTTAATAAAACCATTATGTCACTGATGACAATCCTCAAAGTCACACCACTTACACACCCAATATGAAATTACCTTTTTCTTAGCATCAACTAGCTTTAAAACAATCCTTTAATAAAACCATTATGTCACTGATGACAATCCTCAACGTCTCTAGTTGAATCCTTATTTCCAGTCATTCTTTCATCGGTGTACTTATGGCATCATTGGCAACCAGAACGCTCACCACCTGTTCTCTCAGGGGCCTTTTCCATAGTTCCTAGCTCATAGTAACTGGCAATATATTCATATAATAGAATGGAATCTCCGTGGAAGATCAGCAAGATCAACCCACAGATCCATATAAAAGAGCCATGGACTCATCCGTTGAGGACTAGCAAGGTCAATCAACCAGATCCATGCCCGGTTTAACAAAACAACTCTTACTCCTTGTTCCAATATCTTCCACGACGCACGTGTGGGTATCTTTGGCGACCCAGAGCCCGAGCACCGTATGGTCAGCACCCTCTAGGATCCTTCGCAGGTGACCCAGCGCTTCACTCATAGGCCGCTTCCTTGGTCCCTCATCCACCGTACCGAAAGCTCACCATTTAAATCGAACCGAGGCTGGTCAAGACCTCGATCGACCTTGCTACGCGAGACGTCCTCCATTGACTCTCCGTCAGCAGTTGCAACTTTATCAGTTCGGTCTTCATGACCTTAATCCTCAAGACGGTCAAAATGCTTCTCCAGCATTCTTGACATAAAAGAGTCATTTATAAACAGTCACAAAATACAATTTCTATAACGAACTCTTGTCTTTTCATATTATCCACTCTCGGACCACATTACTTATTCCACATTTCATTCAATGTGTACTCGTTCTCATCCATTCACTCATATAGACTACACATTATCTCACATATACCTTCATATTTATTATTCTACATACATATCCATGTTCGTACGTCCACATCATACATCCAATTTCACATTCATACATACGCATCTACATGCATACATCCACATCCACATTCATACATCCATACCTCCATTTCCACATCCACACATCCACATTCATATTCATACATCCACATTCACATGCATACATCCATTTTCACATCCTCATTCATACATCCACATTCACATACATACATCCACACCCGTATCTACATCCATACATCCACATCCACCTCTTCATTCACATTCACATCCATACATCCACATCTACATACATACATCCATTTTCACATCCTCATTCATACATACACATCCACATATATACATACACATCCGTATCTACATCCATACATCCACATCCACATCCACATCCACATCCACATCCACATTCACATTCACATTCATACATATACATCTACATGTATACATCCACATCACATTCATACAACCATATTACATCCATTCTCGTCCTAACACATCCCATATACATCTTAACACATCCTAACTCATCTTAACACATTCTATCACATCTCATACACATCTTATCACATCTTTTCACATCTCATACACCTCTTATCACATCCTATCACTTTCCATACGCATCTTATCAAATCTTATCACATCTCATACACCTCTTATCACATCTTATCACATTTCATATCTTTTTTAAGAGAATTCTTATATTTGATATAAGATTTCTCTACACATTTATTTATGCATAAATTCCATTTAAGGAGACTAACACTTTCGAATTAAAAATCAATCTTTTATGCATCTTCTTATGCATAAATTCAATTTGGTAGGAATTACACTTTTAGAATAAAAGAATTTCTCTTATGCATCTAAGTTATGCATAAAATCCATTTATGATGAAAATCACACTTTTAGTATAAAAAGAATATCTTTTATGCATATCTCTATGCATGAAATCCAAATATAATAAAAGTAACACTTTTATAATAAAATAATCAACTTTTATGCATACCTCTATGCATGAAATCCAAATATGATAAAAGTAACACTTTTATAATAAAATAATCAACTTTTATGCATACCTCTATGCATGAAATCCAAATATGATAAAAGTAACACTTTTATAATAAAATAATCAACTTTTATGCATACCTCTATGCATGAAATCCAAATATGATAAAAGTGACACTTTTATAATAAAAAAATCAACTTTTATGCATAAATCCAAATATGATAAAAGTAACACTTTTATAATAAAATAATCATCTTTTATGCATACATCTATGCATGAAATTCAATTATGCTAAAAGTAACACTTTTGTAATAAAATAATCATCTTTTATGCATACCTCTATGCATGAAATTCAATTATGCTAAAAGTAACACTTTTGTAATAAAATAATCATCTTTTATGCATACCTCTATACATGAAATTCAAATATGATAAAAGTAACACTTTTATAATAAAATAATCAACTTTTATGCATACCTCTATGCATGAAATCCAAATATGATAAAAGTAACACTTTTATAATAAAATAATCAACTTTTATGCATATCTCTATGCATGAAATCCAAATATGATAAAAGTAACACTTTTCTAATAAAATAATCAACTTTTATGCATAAATCCAAATATGATAAAAGTAACACTTTTATAATAAAATAATCATCTTTTATGCATATATCTATGCATGAAATTCAATTATGCTAAAAGTAACACTTTTGTAATAAAATAATAATCTTTTATGCATACCTCTATGCATGAAATTCAAATATGATAAAAGTAACACTTTTACATTAAAATAATAATCTTTTATGCATACCTCTATGCATGAAATCTAAGTATGATAAAAGTAACACTTTTACATTAAAATAATAATCTTTTATGCATATCTCTATGCATGAAATTCAAATATGATAAAAGTAACACTTTTACATTAAAATAATAATCTTTTATGCATACCTCTATGCATGAAATCTAATTATGATAAAAGTAACACTTTTATGTTACAATAATAATCTTTTATGCATACCTCTGCATGAAAATCAATTATCCATAATATAAAAATCAATTTCTCTATGATTACAATGAATATCTTTCAATTAATCTAGGATGATAATTCCTAGAATATGGTAGGAAGTCCTCTTTTCATGCTTTGAATGAAATTATTTTATGCATAATTTTTATAAAAATTTTGCCATAGCTCCGCTGCTATGACTGATAAATCTCAAATTTTCTAAGGGATAAAGCTTATTATTAAGGAAATAAATAGAATGATCCCTAATTGGATCATTAATCCATAATGGATTGAATCATCAATATTCATGAAATACATAAACTAAAAGCATAGAAAAAAGCCATTAATTTGGTCTCAAGCATAGATTAATCTTGGATTAAGGAAAAGCTTTATGAAAAGCTTCATTTGGATTGAGAATGGGTCATGAGTATGACCATTTCTTGAGTGAGAGAGAGAAATTACATAAAAACCATTAGAATTAAGCATAAATGGAAATTTATGTAATTCTTAACTATCATTAATCAATTAACTTTAATAGCATCCATCAAATTATGTAACTCTTCACTCACTACCATTCATTAATTAACTTCAATAGCATTCAAAAACCATTCCAATTAAGCTTCTCAAGCTTGAGAGGGGTTGAGAAGAGAGAAACATTGAGAAATTATAGAAAAGAATCAAAATTCACCATTTACCTTACAAATTACTTGATTCTTTGTTCACGGTAGAGGCCCCCAACCAATCAATTGGTTAAGTATGTTGATGGAGCCACCAATGGGGATTGAAGAAAGAGGGAAGCTCCAAAAACTAGTGAATTATTAATGAATTCACAGTTCTTGGCTTAGGTGGAGTAGAGTAACGATGCATAAACACTATATATTTTTCAACAAGTGGGAGGCTTCTATTTATAGGGAAAATTGAGCTCCTAATCAAACAAACTGATTCTAGAATTTTCTAAATCAGTTTGGTCAATTTTTGACCATTTTTAGGTCAGTTAAGCTAACTTTTTGGAACTAGACTTGAATGAGGAGAGAGGAGAGATGAAATATCTCAATTTTTATGAGTTTAAAACTCATTCAAGCATGTGAAATATGCACCTCCTTTAAAGAACTCCCCTTCCTTACATATGTGTCAAAATGGAATCATTATACCCAAAATATCTCATATTTTTAATATTGCTCATAGTTTTTTACTAATAAACCTTGTACATTTTCAACTCTTCATCTTATGTGAGCATTTACTCATTTTTGGGTATCTTCTTTTACAAATTGGATTTATCTCCTCCCTACACATGGATTGATGCTATTGGCCCATAGGAACCTTAATTGGATCATAATCCAAAATTTTTTGAAAATCTAGACCCTTAGGCTAAGGTCCTTTATACCCATTTCCAATTAATTTCAATTGCACATTGGAAAGTTCTTTTTGAATTTTTGTTTCAGGGGAACTTATTTTAATAAGATGAGATAATTTTCTATCCAAAAATATTAAAAATCTGAATATTCTCTCTGTAGAATATTTTCTCTCTCTAGTTTAAAACAGTTAGAAACAAGTCTTTTATATTTCTGAAGAGGGATTGATTACAGGGGAAGATGCTCGACATTTTGAGAGGCTGGGGAGGAATCTTATAGTAAAGATCTTGCTTAGACAGAAGTTTGAGATGAAGGATTTGGGGGAGCTCAGACATTTCTTGGGCATTGAGGTGATTAGGTTACCATAGGGTATTGGATTACTGCAGAGACAGTATGGCTTGGACATGTTGTCCAAGTATGGTATGACAGGCTGTAAGCCTATCTCAGTGCCATTGGATCAGAATGGCAAGTTGAGTGCAGATTCAGGAGAGATTTTGGAGGATCCTACTATGTATAGGCGCATAGTAGGAAGCTTGAACTACATGACGATCACCAGGCCAGATTTGAGCTATGCTGTTGGGTTGGTGAGTTAGTTTATGCAGGTTCCTCGAAAGCCGCATTTGGATGCATTGAGGCGCATACTAAGGTATGTGAGGTCTACTTTGCATTGTGGACTATTTTATGAAACTGGGACAGAGATATGTGTACATGGGTACATAGATGCTTATTGGGCTGGTAGTATCTCAGATAGAAGATCTACTAGTAGTGGCTTCATGTTTTCTTTGGGGAGTGCTGCTGTGACTTGGAGCAGCAAGAAGCAACCTCCTATGGTTGCTATATCTAGTACAAAGGCCGAGTATAGAGGTGCTGCTATGGCAACATGTGAGGAGGTAGCCTGGTTGAGAAAGCTACTTGCAGATTTGGGTCTATCAGTGGATAGACAAGTTGTCATTTTCTGTGCCAACATTAACAGTATACAGCTGGCTAGGAATCCAATTTTTCATGCTCGCACGAAGCATATAGAGGTCCACTACCATTTTGTCAGAGAGAAGGTTTTGGCAGGAGACGTTGACCTTGTTTATGTCAGCACACAGGATCAGTTGGCTGACATCTTCACTAAAGCATTGGGTACAGAGAAGCTTCGCACATTCAGGGCTTCGCTTGGTGTACATGAGATGGAGTTGAGCTCGAGGGGGAGTGTTGAGATATCGAGCTCATCTAGTGAGACGGTGGACAACACTGATGACCCGCCTACTAGGGGATAGGCCGCACACTTACACCACTGGCATGGTGGTGAGATCATGGGTGATATGCGGCCAGTGGGAGGACAGGATGTGTGACAGCCATTCTAGAGATTGGCATAGTTATAACGCCAGCTCATTTAGTTGGGTTCACACTAGTATGTATATGGTTGAGTACCATTCATATTGTGTGTACTCTTATCTTTGTATATGGTGTGTTGAGTGTTGTGTGAAGAAGAAGATTTTCAGCCTCTCACCTTGTGTGTTCTCTTTTAGGGTTTTGTGAGTGTGTGTGTGCTTGCAAGAGCTCAAGCTCTCTTCTCCCCTACATCTTTTCAATTTTTTTGTTATTGGTGGCTGCTACAATCCTCCATTAGAGATCACAATTTATAAGCATGTTGTCGTTGATATGTAGAAGACAACCCTAATAGGAATTTGTAAATGTTGAAGGCATCATGATGAATTTGGATCTGTAACAAATTTTGACCAGCACACCCTCGTTTTTTATTAATTTGGCCTCCCTAAATGAAGTTAGAGATCAAGGCCTAGTTTATGGACGGAGTAGAAGTAAGGCAAGATGGCTTTATGGTTCTCTTCTAGTAGAAATGGATCAGGGATGAGATCCGAGCTAGATTAGATTAATTAGTAATAATTAGCTACTAGTTAATTTTAATTCCTATTATGATAGGAATTAACTAAGCCACTAAATAAAGTTAGAATGCTAGGAAATTAGCTTTGACACCAACAATTAGCACCAAGGATTCTCATATGTGATGAGAAAGCTCATGATTGATGCATATTAGTAGAGAGATAAAGCAAAAGATTAAACTAATCACAAAAGGATTAAATTAATGACATCATAATTAGGGGTGATGAGATAAAGACATTATGTTTAGCTTCCATTAGCATGTGCATCTTTATAGGAAAGATACAAGAGTGATTAGATCATGTTAATCAAGCTTAAGAGCCAATAATCTTCCATGATTCTAGCCTCCACATGCCCTAGGTTTTAGCTTCGAGAGTCAACAAAAGGAGGCTCCTTTAAATGCTCGTGGCTCCTAGTACACCTCATGGATTCTTTCACCTTTATTAGCACAATTTATATCTACTGCAAGGCTTTTAACATTTGAACAAATGACTTAGGATTAAATCTTTTACATCCATAAATCCCATGTACATCAATTTGTCCAATAGTAAAATATTTTGAAAGTGATGTAAGCTCTGAAGGAAATGGAAAGATTCTTGAGAATGCATTCTAAATGCTCTTCTCGCCTCATACCTATTTCTTCTCACCTCTTCATACTTTGCCACCCACCTCTTCATAACTTCACTATTAAGAATCCAAAATATATTCACACCTTCTTCAATATTGACTCAATATTTATATGTCCATTCTCCTTCCTCTTTCTTTTCCTTGTGGTACATGGGACACCATGTGCTCATCATTCTCATTACTCCAAAATTATGGCATCAAAGGATACAATCAAGAGAGATACTCTAAAATGTAGACACATGCTTCTTGCAATATCCAACTGTCTGCCATGCTTCCTTCCAGCCTAGCTCTTTGCCTTGAAAAATCCTTTAAGGTCTTTAGAAAATGCTCAAGGATGAACATCCATCGAGCATGCACAACATCACACACATCGACACTTCATCTATCAGGTGTACCATAAGATGTAATTGACTAGTGAGGATAGTTCTTGGGTAGTTATCCTCAATCATGCACACTACCTCCATTGTCATTACTTGAGCTACATTAATAGTGGTGGATAGATGAATCTCCTTGGAGCTTATGTACCTAAGATAGAGTTGAATCCATTTAATTACCATAACTAATCTTAAAAACTAGCAAAATAATAAAATAATGCCATGTAAAAATTTTACCTTTTCATACCTTACCACCTCCACTACCCCCATTTTGTACAAGCCTTGTGTACTTTTTAATCTCCACACCCACTAATGCATATGGGAAGAATGAACTATTTAGCACAAAACATTATAATCAATGTTATATAATTACAATGCAATTATATAGTTACAATTTTTATATAATTACAATGCAAGTCCATCATGAAGCTTATATAAGCAAATTAAACATACTTGTAACATCTTAGACCATACAATTAAGTTACTCTTTTCTTCTTTGATTTTGTGAATGCCCCCTTTAAAGAATGCATGACACCCATAAGGGTATGAAAGGAAGCAATTTGATCCCTCACTCTCTTCTCCTCCTTCTTGGCCAAGATCCAAGGTGTTTTAGGTAAAATTACTTTCCCATTCTCTTGAACTATTGGCCAAGTTGTGGGGAGGTGTTCAATCAATCTCAAGTCCTTGTGAACCACTGAAGAATCTTTGTTGCCAATTATGTGTCCCAAATATTTGATGCTGCATTTTTAATGATGTGCATCAGATATAGAGGATGATTGCTTCTTAGCTTTGTCCAATATGGGAGGCAAAAGAAGATTGAGTACCTTGTGATTCTCGATGGTGGCGCACATATGGGATGATCTTCGCCATAATCACCTACTCTTAGAGGATGTAGGGGGACTCCTTTTTGTAGATGGAACAAACTTCTCATGAAAATGGAAAAAATGATGATGTTATTTATACATGACCTTCTTGAGATGCTTTGGCCATGATGTAACCAGTGATGGTCCATAAATTGGACAAGCATTGTGACTGGATGTTGTGAGTCCTAATTATGAAAAATGCACAAATAATTCATATTTAGAGATAACTCATATTTGATAGTTGAAATCATTGAAAGGTGATTGAGCATAGAAAACATATTAGAGCACTCTCCATATCCCAAAACGTCATGCATTGTCCACATTAAATTTCCTTCACCTTTATGCTACAATGTGTAAGTGGTCGGGACCCATCACACACTTGGCTACCATGTCATTTTGTCTCAATCTCCTTGCTCAAGGTTGAAGGTACACATCCATGTTCTTGACCTTGTTCTTGTCAGACACGAGAAGCATCACGTGACCCTTCTTTGTTGACTTCCAAGGAGGGAGATTGTAGTTCACTACTCCCACTAGCCATGTGCTCCATGATGCTCATTTTAATACCAAATGAATTAAATCCATATATACCTAATCCAAGTAGTAAGTGACATGGATCATCCTTAAATTTTGACCACTCATCTTCTATCTATTACCATGCCGCTAAATCGATAGGGACCATCACCATACCATCCGTGGAGCGATTGTGTGTATGCGATGTCATGAGTTTGGCAATAGACTTGCATCAAAACATGTGTTGTTGAATGCAGGGTATGATAGGAAAATGCCTCAACACCTTTAGAGGAATCACTGTACCTTGTAAATCACTTCATTAAAATGAGGCTCACCATATTTTGGACATTGAGTTGCATCTTTGTGAGCAGTCCTAAATAGCACACAATCATTGACGCATGCATGTATACATTTATAATCCATGCCAAGTGCCGTTAATACTCTCCTAGTGTGTGCCCTTGTGTTTAATTTTAAATATTATTTATGAAGGGTACAAAAATTGTGAATTACTAACCACAAACGTAGGGACTCATCGAAAGAGGCTTGTAACACTAGCATTTCTCTAACCATACATGGTTTGCAAGTGTAGTAACTCTAAGGTCGCATAAAGGGTGGAGTATACACAACCCTTATACAGTGGAGAGGTTATGGCTTGTGGCACAATTAATATTTGTCTAGTGTGGTTTTGAGCTTAAAGAAGTCATATATCACCTTGTCCATGTCCAAATTTTCATCGACTTCATGTGTCATTGATGGAGGCATTTCATCTCATCAGAGAATAATGAGGCATAGACTCCATCATTCTATGACGTGTCTCCTCCTCATCCTCATCCTAAAAAACACGGACTACCTTATGAATACCTAAATCAGGTGCATAAGAGCATGCAGTAGTGAATATATATACTCACCACCACCAATAGAGAATCTCGACACTATGTATCTTTGAATCGGTCGTAACCTTGCACATGCTTTATTATGATTCATTGCATAATTGCTCCCATGAATCTCTCACATGGACATGGAATCTTTTGATACAACCACTCATGCTGACTTCTCACGGGTGGCATGTCATCGCTCGTGGGAAGAAGGAGATGGTGTGACGGTCATCTCTATGCATGGTGGGCACCTACAAACTAAAATCTAGAATGCAAATGTGCATCAACAATCCATTCCTTGAGAAAATTTTTACTCGCTAGAGTTTGTTAAAGCAGAGGGTCTTTTCTCCCCGCCGACGCACCTCCTATGAGATCACCTATACCCAGCTAGTAGTTATGCCTCTAATATAGCCGCACCCATAGCCGCATACTATGAAAAAATAGGATACCCCCTTCCCACATGGTGCGCTACCTGTTCCCAATCAAACATCTACTTCTTGGAGGTTGAATCTTGCCTGACAAACCCTAGCTACTATGGCATGCCCTTGTACCTTGCCCTAGTCTCCCTCTTGCTCTTTCTATCAAGCTCTTCTCACAAGCCCTTTTTCTCACAACATCTCACGTCTTCTCCCTCATCTCCCTCACAAGAAAACCCTCTTCTCCCTTAACAAGCAAGAAAGGTCTCTCTCCACAAGCATCACAAGCACAAGTATTACTTAAGGTAATCTCAAGATCTTGTCTTTTTTATTTTCTTTAAGATTTTTAATAAAAAATAAACTAATTAATAACATGTTTTATGTAGGGTTTACAAATCTCTCACCTCTTCTCCCTTCAAAAACAAGCTCTCTTTTCCCTTCACAAGTAAGAAAACCCTTTCTTCATAAGAATCACAAGAAAAATTAAGGTAATATCAAGAAAAACAAAATGATTACATGATTTTTTAAGGATGAGAGTTACATCAATGTGTTTGCTCTCTCTTGTTTCCTTATGTTTCCCTCATCTCTTTCTCTTGTATGCATGTCTTAATAGTTCACTTAAGTTAGCTTAACAAAGCTTTTTATTTGTGTGGCTAAGTTAAGGTAAGTGGCCCACATCTTTGGCAAGGATGATTAGATCTTATGCTTTTTCAAAATCCATCATTCACTTGCAAGCTTCTAGCAAGCATTAGAGGTAAGCCCTTGTCTTGAGTCTTTGTTATTTTTTCACCTTTGCATGTCGGGAATGTGAACTAAACTCTTGTTCATGCTTATTTTATGTGTTTCTTAATCTCTATCAATATTAATTATCCACCTTAATTAATATGCCCATGTTGACTTTCTATGAGCCTCCCTAGATTAGTATTTTTTAACATGGTATTAGAGCCCCCTAGGGTTGGCTATAGCAAGTATGGGTGGTTTGCATTGGCATTGTGTGATTAGGGTTTCTTTTATTTTTGTTATTTTCTTTCCATTATGAATTTAGGCTTTGTGAGTTTCTGTGTTTCTTACAAGCTAGTTACCAACAAGAAAGAGAGAGGAGAATGCAATAAAGAAAGCTAGAAGTAACATATCTTTACAACATCTTGAATAGCATCTTGGTAGCATCATCAGGTCCTCATGGCATTGTTAAGGAAAGCACAACATAGAGCAAGTATGGGTGGTTTGCATTGGCATTGTGTGATTAGGGTTTCTTTTATTTTTGTTATTTTCTTTCCATTAGGAATTTAGGCTTTGTGAGTTTCTATGTTTCTTACAAGTTGGTTACCAACAAGAAAGAGAGAGGAGAACGCAATAAAGAAAGCTAGAAGTAACATATCTTTACAACATCTTGAATAGCATCTTGGTAGCATCATCAGGTCCTCAAGGCATTGTTAAGGAAATCACAACATAGAGCAAGACATTGGCATCGAAAGAGAGCTCTTGAAAAAGCACTCTTGTAGGTGTATAGTAAACAAGCTCTCTCAAAACAAGTACATGTAAATATCAATGCCGCCCTTAGACACTTGTTTGTAAGAGATAGGGGTAAATAGAAGAGACCAGGACTAACAAGGAATCATAGTTTTTTGGGCACAACAAAATCTCTCTTCCTTGGGCAGCATTCTTTGATGGGATTCTCCTCACAAGGTGGAACCCTTCTATTAACAACTGATTACACTGTTGCCAACCAACACCAGCTCAACAAGCTATTGAGATTCAAGCTCGATGTCAGCTTGTGCCAGTTGCACTATGTGCTGGCATGTTAGGTAGTAATTGTAGATTATGGATTATGGCTTCATGCATTGTGTGAGTAGGGAGATGTCTTCCCTCTATGGTTAGGGTTTGATAATACATTAGGGTTTTCTCCTGTGTGTGTGTCTCATCTCCCTTTACCTATTTTTCATCATGGTATCAGAGGGAGAAGAAGCTGTGAAGAAAAGTTGTGAAGCTTGCCATTGATGCTGTGAAGCTTGAAGCACACCGATTTTCATCAAATGTGAGAGCTTGGCATACCAGGTAAGGACTAATAAACATCCTTGAGTGGATTGCAGGTGCAAAAACACAAACAACACCAGATTTGAGCAAAGAAAAATTCTGATTTGCAAGCTCTCCATTGAAGCTTGAGTGTGGTGAATGTATGAGGCAAATGGTTGCAAATCTGACAAAGAGTCATGTATTTGGCAAAGGGGAACATATTGGCAACTCATGTGCAAGCCCTACATTGAATTTAGAGCAAAGTTGATGCATATTAGTGACTGGAAATTTACTGGTTTGAAGCCCTCACAAAAACAGAGAAGTGATGCTCATTGTGGATGAAGTTAAAGCCTATTTTTTATAAAAATCACTCAATTGATGGATAGTGTACATGCCTAAGAGTTTTGGGAACTCACCTATGCTCTCAATAGCCACTATAATCTTGTCAAATCATCTCAGGAGCAGGCGGCGTAGGCTGTAGGAAGGAAACAAAGCAGATTTTACATATTTTTGAGAAGTGGAGGCCAAATTCTACTTGGTTGATTGTACATGTTCAGCCTTACCACAATAAAAGCATCCACGTGTATCATTATACTACCTTTGCCAATTTCCATGACCTCTTTGACTCTCCCTACCTCTCAATTAGCCTCTTCCACCTGTGTGTTGTTGTTGTTCTGAATTCTGGGACTGTTGTTGTTGCTGCTGCTGGCCATAATTTTGATTACCTTTCGGCCACCTCCTTGGCCGCGTCCAAGGCCTCCGCTACTTCGTCCTCTTCCTGAACTTGTGTAGAAGGCCTGTTGCTCTGAACTGTTTTTGTTTTGTGAAGACTGTTGGTCACCCAAGGTCTTCTCTTCTATAATCAACATAGACACCGAATCTGTGAAATCGGGAATGTTTTCCCGAAGTCTGAATCGACATCTTGAATGCCTTGTATTGTGGCGAGACCACGTAGACAGACTTCAACCTTATCATCATCATCTACTGAAACATCTACTGAAACACCAATAGATCCAAGGGATTCCACACAATACCCTTGCTCTTCAATGCTGCATAGTCATTCACAGACATACTCTTTTTCTCCACAATATGAAGTTCATTCTTCAACTGTATCTTTCGCGCCTTGGTATTCGTTTCATAGAGTTTTACCAAGGTGTCCCATGCCTCCTTGGGGGACTTGGCATCCTGTATGTGCCCAATCATGGTGTCCTGTGTCTACTAATAGAGAGCCAATACATAACTTTTCTGGCTCTTTGGTTTCAATCCTTGAACTCTTTCACATCGGCAGCAGTCGGATTGATCTCCGGTATCTCCGGTGCCTCTTCATGCTCACCTTCTATATAGTCCCAGTAACCCTTTCCCATCAGGAAATTTGTCAGCCTAAACCTCCAAGCATGGAAGTTGTTCTTATCAAGCTTCTCGCAGCAGCAACAATCTGGTTTATGCCATCATTTGACATCTTGCTAGACACACAAATTTACCAGAAACAGCACTCTGGTTTGTCCTGCACAAACTGCTGTATTTTCTGCAGCGGTACTATACTACACTTAAATGTCACAACCAGTGACCTCAATGTGCATACATACACCCAATGGCAACTATTGACCTCCTTGCAGCACACACAATGTCTGCACAACAAATCTGTCTTCCTGCAGTTCTTAAAACACAGTTCTGCAGAGAATCAATGACTTACCCGCAGTGCTCGAAATGGCCTACTTTTTGAAAAATGGAGGTCGTAAGAGTACACACAATATGAAAGGTACTCAACCAAATACATAATAGGGTTCTCTATAGTGTGAACCCAACTAAATAATGAGCTGGTGCTATAACTATGCCAGTCTCTAGAATGGCTATCAGACAGCCTGTCCTCCCACTGGTCGCATATCACCCATGATCTCACCAACCATGCCAGTGGTGTAAGTGGGGCCTATCCCCCAGGCGGGTCATCAGTGTTGTCCACCGCCTCACTAGATGAGCTCGATATCTCAACAAAAATCAATCGGTCTATTCTTCTCAGGTGTATGCGGTTTCAAGCTTGATGTGCTATGTGATTTTTCTTAAAGATGCTCCATTCATCAAGGGTAAGATGCTCTAAAGGTTTCTTTTGCAAAACCCCTTTTATTTGAGGGTTCAATTTTTTCCTGCAAAATCACACTCTTTAAATCTTGTGAGTAGTCACACTAACCACTATCATTGGCAACCTGATTAGTTGAAATACTAAATTGAGCTTATATATCAAGAATTGGGGACCTTCTATAGCCTTCTATTACCTCACATTACAAAATCCCTTTAATTTAGTGCTCCAAACATCCACTTTGAATCAGCCTATTTTTTTGCTTTTATGCTTTTTGGAGTGTGTTTTGGCATTCATTGATTAATCCTTGCTTAGCACTAATCAAAATCCTTTCTAAAGCGATTAGCTATTGTCTCTAGTTAAAAACCATCTTGTTAAGACCTTCCCTATCTCTTGCCATGGCTACCCCCACCAAAATTGATAATGTTGAGGGTTATTCATTCCATACATGGCAAACCAAAGTAAAATTTACACTTATGAGAAATATGGACATAGCAGGCATTAGGGAAAAAGGGAGCTCATTTTGGGGCCCTGTAAGAAATTCACTATTTTTTGATTTATTTCTCTCCTAAAAGACCTCAAAAATAGTAAAATATGGAAACGTGGCTCAGAACTGTCAGTAAGGACTACAGAACTGTCAGTTCAGAAAGGAATAAGATAATCTTTTGTCTAACTAACACGATTTTGCATTAAATATCTCCTTAGTTTTTTTTTGTTTCCCGAAGATTTCGCATCTCTTTTGACGACGTGTGCAGGCCTCTCATAAAGAATCCATCACTGAACTTGATGATTGCACTTTTTCAAAATATTTACATGGATACTGCCACACTTCCACGATTCATGTTACAAAAAGACTATGAGATTGACAAGCATATTGAAGAAATATTTCATGGTGGTAAAGGAACCACTGTGTATGACCCTTGGAACAATATATTTGTAGATCTACAACAACTTCAAAGAAGAATGGTCGAGTTTTATGGAATAACATTTGAGGAGTGCAAAGGCATTTTGAAATTTGTTATCAAACTGGATGAGTGTGAGGTTGTAAAGGAAAAGAAAATGGAAAGGATTACTATTACATTGATGAATGGAGCACTTGATACATCATTGACTGAAGCGAGTTCGAAGTATTTTAGTGTGCAGTCAAAGAAACACATATGGTGGTTAGGGTTGTTCCAGGTATGATCATTTTTTTGTTTCGTACTTGATTTTAGTCATTGATTTCAAATCTTTTATAGTAAGACTTTTGTTTTCTATAATCACAGGTAAAGATAAAAGACCATGAAACACTAGATTGGGTGTTTCACCACACGGAAATACCAAGAATAAATAAAAGACAAGTGCGAGGAGAGAATCTCCATGTTACAAGAAAAGGTGATTTTCAAGTAGAGTGGCACATGGCAGGGGATCTTAAAACACTTAAGTGCATGTATAACGTTAGTAAAGGAGACAACTCAAAGTCTCCTTGTCTTTACTGCAAAGAATCAGCTCAAGTAATGGATTCCAAATGGTGGAAGAGAGCACCTAATAGAGATAAAGTTGACCCTGACTTCAAGGCCATTCTTGACATTTCACTATGTAATGTTCACATATGCTCATTGCATGGTCTATGTCGAATTATTGAGAAATTGGTATTTTTGTATATTGGATTTGCTTGGAAACTTCGTCCCAAAAAAATAGAAAGGATGCTCTTCAAGCATTGGAAAAAGTGTTATCTGATATAGGTCTGCATGGAGGTGATGTTCATATCACAAAGGATTTTAAAAAGTCATGGCAAGGAGGTACCAATCAAGCCCTCTATTGGTGGTGTTAAGGCAAGAAGATTCTTGTCTCGACCCAAACACAGTAGTAAGCAAGTAAGGCAAGGTAGAATAGTTTCAAGGATTAATTATGGATTGTGGAAGCAAGTCCATAATGCCGTGAAAGATCATGAGGCAGATGGAGAAGCACGAAATGTGAAGGCAAAGGTGTGGAGGTCTCTTGATCAACTCTTCATGTTCTATGACAATGTAACATGGACAAAAAGTGATTACAAGAACTTTGAAGAGGCAATTAAACATTTTGGGAAGTCAATGAAAGACGCATGGACAGCCTGCTATAAAACTCACTACATGGTAAAGTTCTGTCTTCTTCTTTTACTTAAGTGTGATCCTCTTTTTTTATATAACTTACTATGCATTCTTATGTCTCTATGAAAACAGCATATCATCTACAACTACCTTCCCTATTTTGTCAAAAAGTATGGATGCCCAGCAATTTGGTCTACCCAAGGCATGGAGAAGTCTCACTACATGGCACGTAATGCATTTTTCAGACACACACAACACTACGGAGGGAGTCAAAAGGCAAATAGTCTGAAGGAAGTCTTCCAATGGTTTTACCGAGGCATACTACAGAGGCTGCATGCTAAAAGAAAAGTTGCTAGCTCCAAAGTCAAGCTTGCTTTTATTCTAGCCCAAAAGCAAAGACGAAGACAAACTTTGGACAATTCAATGGCAGCAGAGAGACATAGACAATGGAGGGATTCGAAGATATTTAGAAACCATAAATGGACAAGTAAACATGAATAGCAGTTTGTAACTTATTGGTGTTATGTCCACATGTTTTCAAACTCAATCAATAGATTTTTATTTTGTGGAACAAGTGACTCTTGGTGTTATGCCTATATGTTTTGAGACTCCATCAAAAGTATTTCTTTTGTGAAACATGTGATCTATATTAAACAAGCATCAATACATCCATGAGCTATACACAAAAAATTCAATCAATATTACTTAATTATGCTAGACACACTATTGATCCTTACCAATAAGGTACTGATGAGTGTCAAACGCTTTTAGAAGCTACTAAGTGTGTACTGGAGTGTCAAACGCTTTTAGAAGCTACTGAGTGTGGGAAGAGTATTGAAGTGTCGTACGGTGATGGGACAAATGCAAAAGGGAAAGGTAGAGGATCAAATACTTTGTACAAATCAATTCAACTTCAACATAATGTTTGTGCTATATTTGATGACTAAATCCTATTACTCCCACGGCCTACCAATCAGAACTCTCTTTTTGATCTTGATTGGACTCTTTTTCCTAGAGAGTGATATCTAATTCTTGCTCTGCCATTTCTGTTGCCACAAGAACATCCTCTTTTTCCTCTGCTTCAAATGTGTCTTGTTCTTCAGCCTCCTGCCCTTGCTCTTCTAGAGAGTACTGACTAAAGACAATGTACATAAGGAATGCCATGGTTTCCTCAAGCACTCTATACTTTCTGGTGTGCAAGCTATAGTTGAATTTATATTTCTTAGGCAGGCTGTCAAATCTTCTATTCACATGGTACCTCAGCCTGTCAATGGAGACAATATGATTTATATGCACAAAAACCTTTTCACCTTCCACAATTCTTCCTACCTCTGGCAGTTGTTTGAAGGTATCCCAATGATCTGAATGAAAATCTATGTGATGCTCCAATACAGAGCTCATAGTGAACTCCCTGTTTGAAAATACTGTGGTATATGTGGAAGTTCCTCTGAGCCTTGCATTTGTGAAGAAAGTCAAATAGGAGCAAATCTGGAGATTTGTGCTCTTCTGATTCCTTTTGTTTTGAGAGGGAAGACTCAGCTTTCTGCTCCAGTCTCTTCCTTTTGCCTGAACCAAAATTTATATATCATGAATTCTATATGCTGACATATGTAATCAGGGAATGTATAGGATATCACCAAACAACTCCCTTCATGAGCACACATGACTCACCTGGTGATTGCTGTGGTCTAAGTACAGCAGCAGAAAAGTCCAACTTTCTCTTGAAAGGAGGGGCCTGAGAATCAACTGTTCCAAAGCAAAAACTTTTCTCATCATCAAGGAAGAAATCCCCAGGGCCAAAGAAAGCAAAACAATGAGGAAGAAGTGAAAACCAAAAGGGACACATGAATTTGCAAGAAAACGCGATGTAGGGCCATTTGGAAAATGTCAAGTACTCTCCTCACATTTTGTTGTGCAAATTTTCCATTTCTATTGCTATCCATCTCCAATCAAATGCTAGGATCACCTCAAAGATTCCTGGACAGTAGATGATACTAGGAAGAGTTCCCCAGGGCCAAAGAAAGCAAAACAATGAGGAAGAAATGAAAACCAAAAGAAATATAGGAATTTGCAGGAAAACGCGATATAGGGCTGTTTGGAAAATTTTAAGCACTCTCCTCGCATTTTGTTGCAAACTTCTAGGTTCTATTGATATCCATCTCCAATCAAATAGATAGCTTCCAGGTCAGTAAGACTCTCTATATCCTTATCTTCTTGTTTAATAGTATAACACACATACTTTTGGGATGTGATGTAGCTTAGATATTAGGATAAATACCACAAGTAGGAAGACTTTTGTATTGGACTGGTTGAAATGACTAAAGGCATGTTCCAGCAGGCTGCCTCATGAATTTGCAGGAAAACGTGAGGAGAAAGCTTTAGGAATTTCAAACAGCCGAAATCGCATTTTGTTGCAAATATAAAACTAGGATGTGGAAATTTGGGATATGGGATGTGGTGGATGGGAATTGCCCAGATATCTGGACATCAAGAATTCTATGGATGGAAGAAATATATATCAAAAAACATTGAAAAGGATATAGAACTCTGACCTTTCTTTTCCTTTTCCATGCTGTTGGAGTTGCACTGGTGAATCTTCTGCTCTCTCCCAAACTTGAGCTACAGCCTAGGTAACCTGGAGATCTGGTAGTGGTAGTAGTCTTCAGGCAGGTTGCAGTCTAGATGGAGTGTGTTGGGTAGGAAGGGATCAGAGAGGGAAGGAAAAGGATGATGGGAGGGTGCTGGAAAGGATGAAAGACGGGGAGGGAAGAGTGGTTATGGAACTGATTATGAAATCATGATTGGCACAAGTTCCAAGGCAAAAAGTGTCCCATTCACAGTGCCAAGTTTCAAACTCCAAGAGATCTGGGTCCCATCCACACGTGTGAAAAAACGGCTCCATCATTTAGTAGCTGCCTTTTTTGTATTTTGCACTAATCTTTTCCCTCTTGTTTAATCTCTCCTGTCTTGGTCCTCCCCTCTCAGCTCTCTTGCCTCCCTACCTCCCTACTCTGCACCATCAGCATCCTGACCATCAGCACAGGTTCATCCCCAGCACAGGGTACTCATCAACAGCACAGCACACCCACAGATAGCTTCCAGGTCAGTAAGACTCTCTATATCCCTATCTTCTTGTTTAATAGTATAACACATACTTTTGGAATGTGATGTAGCTTAGATATTAGAATAAATACCACAAGCAGAAAGACTTTTGAATTGGGCTGGTTGAAATGACTGAAGGCATGTTCCAGCAGGTTGTCTCATAAATTTGCAGGAAAACGCGAGGAGAAGGGTTTAGGAATTTCAAACAGCTGAAATCGCGTTTTGTTGCAAATTCACTTTTGGGGCCTTTTTTGGCCGTTTCTGGGCCTCCGGATGTCCGATTCCAGCGTTTCAAGTGCCGTTTTTGGGGTTTTGGGCCGTTCGGGATGCGTTTGTAGTGTCAGAATCACCAAATTCTGCACAAAAAATAATTTTTTTAAAGATTCAAATTGGATCACCTTATTAATGTGACACGCTTCTATGAACATACAGTACTATTTATTTTTCTTATTTTCATCTTCTTTTGTTGAATTTTCAACGTAACATTGGCCCACTCCTGATTGGTTGAGAGCCTATTTTCTCTCTCTTCTAAAATGGCCCAAAATGAGCTTCCTTTTTTCCTAATGTATTGTATTTAGTTGTAAAGACAGAGAAATCACTGTAGGAATGTACCAACATGTTACTTCAAGTATTTGCAGGAAAACGCGAGAGTGAGCTATTAGGAATTTCAAACTGTCGAAATCGCGTTTTGTTGCAAATTTATAAATGTTGCTTCATCCACCCCTGTCATTGCCTTTTTGTATCATTCCATGTTCTCTGTAATCTCTTTCCATTGCTTTGTGTGCAGCTTGTCAGAGTGATGGGGCTAGAACCAAGTCAACTGCAAGGAGTGCTGGCAAGGGGCCAGGGCTTGTATCAAGGAATTTAGTGTGCCTCCAAAGGGAAGAGTTGCACATGGCAGGAAGGGGAAGCCAATGAGCCTGCTCCAGCAAAAGGCCAAGAGATTGAAACATGGTGCAGGTGTGCTAAAGGAGATCAGGAAGCAATAGAAAGCTATAGGCTTTGCAATCCCCAAGGTACCTTTTTAGAGACTAGTGAAAGACATATGTGATAGTTGGCACCTTGGTTTCAGGTGGAACAGGACTGCCATTCTTTCCTTATAGGAAATAGCAAAGGATTACTTGGAGAAATATTTTGAAGATGCAATGTATGGCAGGACATCAAGATGAGAGACATATTATTAATTCCACCTACAAGAAAGTTGAAGGTAGATGAGGTTAAGGTTATTGAAGTAACCCGCTCAAAGAACACCAGAGGGAAAGCTACTTATGAGGAGTCACTGAAGCAGCAAATAAAAGAATCCAAATCTGTTATAGATGTGGAGACTGTACAGAGGGAGCTGCAGATACAAAGAAGGTTGCAGGAGCTGGGGCCCTAACATAGTTGTCCATATTGAGGATGAAACTTCAGCGAATAATTTTGACTTGACAAAACCATGCTTGGCAGCATTGGCTCATAAGAATGAGTATTGCTCAGATACTATCATTCTTGCAATGCTCTAGTAAGTGTCTTTTATTTTACATTTGTTTGCAAAACAATCCTTCTTGTGCCTCCTTCACACCCTACCCTAATTATTGTTTGGTCCAATGCAGCATGATGAGAAGCTGGCTTAACCACGCTGTACAACATATAGTTCATATTATTAATCCTGCCATTTCCTCCAGGTTAAGAGATGCAAAGGAAACTCCCATGGATATTTTCAATTGGTTCAGATACTGCAATTTTGATGTTATCGATGTTTTGCTACTTCCATACCATAATAGGTATGTGGGTGACTGCTTCTTTTGGGATTCTTCTTTAAGATTGAGAACTCTTGTAGCCTTTGATTTCTTAATGCTTTTTTCCTTACACAGTGACCACTGGAGCTTTGCTTCTATTGATATCCAGCAGAAGCAATGCTTTATATTCAACTCTCTTAAAAACACACACAGAGAGCTGAAATTGTACGTGGTGTGTGTGCTATTTTTAACTTTAAACTTTATTATTTTGTTTTAATGCACACTAACTGAATTATATGTATTGCAGTTGTATTAGAAGGTTTCTAGATGCATTGGATCACTGTCCTCCTAATGTCAATCTTTTGGATTCAATAGAGTCAATAAATTTAGAGGTAGAAAGTTGTTTCCCCTACTGATGTCTATTTCATGCTATGCCTTTGAACCTATTGAATAATTTTGTTTTGTTCAGATGTTAACAGTTTCTAACATATCTTTCCAACTGTACAGACACCACAACAAGATGATTTAAGTAGCTGCGGGGCTGCTGGAGAGTGCTGATCAGTGCCAAATATATACTTTCAAGCTATTTTGAGATAGGACAGCCAGACCTTGTAAGAAAAAATAATTTTCATTTAGCTTCAAAATAATTGATATTGGTACAAAGTGTTCTAAATCATCATATGCCATTGCAGATGAGAGAAGATAGCTTCAGCTCGAACTATATATATAGTTTCAGAGCTGATACAATTTGGAAGTTTTTGAAGTATGCCTCTCCCAAACCTATTGTACCAGCTACTGTCGAGTTGGGTGAGAGCTCTAAAGTCTGAGAAGGTGTCATACACCTTGATGACACAGATGATGCTGATGTGGTGCCACAGGAACAAGGACCTAGTGATGATGAGGAGAAGCCACAGGAACAAGGACCTGCTGCTGATGTTATTGAGGAGAAGATGGAGCAGCACAGCAAATAGATTCTCCAGGGGTAGTAGAGAAGACAATGGAGCAGCACCAAGAGATTGTACAGGACAGGATGGAGTAGCAGAAAACAGATTCTCCAAAAAAAGATGATACGGAGAGCTTGGACCATGTAGAGCAACCTCTGGATCAGGCTGTAGATAAATAGAAAATGGTTGTCAAGAATGTGTTCTACATATACAACTAAACACTTCTGTACAAAATTTTACTTTATTGAATATAATACCTTTGTTTATGGAGTCTGTGTTATCTCAATTTTCAAATTTTCAATGTCTTTGCATTTTATTGAACTCTCTCTTCTTTTGAGCACCTGCAAAAAAGCAATATGAATCAATAGGGTAAAGTATACTAATAGCAGTGCTTAATGAGACTAGGATAAGTCAGATGATCTTGTTTTCTTAACACACCATGTGTGGTAGCATTGTCCAGCCAACTGATAAAAATGATCAGTAAAAAATATACCCGATTGAGCTAGCTCTGTTGCACATCGACCTTGGTATTGTTGTTCTCCTATCGATCCATGCAAAACATCTATAAATCCCAGAATACAATCGATGTTTTGCCATGTCTCATACGATGAAGGGTATAAATCTGAAATAAAATAACACGAGAATGTCAATAAGCAAAGAAAGAAAGCTACATCTTAAAAATCCATACACCTCATAAAGAACAAAACCACAATAGAAAAATATACAATTAGGCCTGTGTTGCGGAAGATCATTTGGATAGTCTCGCAAGACAAGTTCTTTATGCATGTACACATGCTTAATCAAAACTTCTTTCACCGATGTCTTCCCTCTGGTGATTTTAAAATCTCGTACTCTTCCCTTCCATGACGCCAAGAAAATGTTTTTTGTCTGGGGTCTCTTTCTTTTGCTAGGTTGCATGAGCACCCATGCTCCTTTCGAAACACTAAACCTTTCCCAAGTTCCTTCTGTTTTGACTGTACTTGAATTCTCTACCGAAGAAATAGAAGAAGCAGGTCGACGGGGTAATGATGTGTGGTATAATTCTGCCTTCATAGCATTATCATCCACAGAGCGTCTTCCACAAGAATGGCCATAGTTTTTATTCACCATGGAGACCTTGTGAATCTGTAACAACAGCAAAGTAATGTAAACAAGATAACAAAGTGAAGTTTCAAGAAAGAGAAAGTGGGCAGACAGACAGTTGACAAGAAACATCTTACTCTAAGCCAAACAGGATTAAGGGAGCAGTTTTGAAAAAGAAGAGGCTGCTGCACAATGAGGCAGTGGTGTAGAATGGTAGACCTTTCGAAGGAAAGGCAGCACAACATTTCAAAGTTCAAAGGAAGGTGGAAGCGGGAAGGCCCTTGTCAGAGAAAATGTCAGACTAGATTCTATCTTCATGTCCAAAGATCTTGTGAGAATAAAAAACCAATCTCCACATTAATGTAGCACGCTTGTACCTACATAAAGTATTATTTCTTTTATCTATTTTCTCTTATTTTTGTGAATTTCCAACGTTACGTTGGCCCTCTGTTGATTGGTTGAGAGCTTATTTTTCCAAACCGTAAAAGGCCCCAAAATGAGCTCCCTTTTTCCCTAATGTGGGAGGAATAGAACCTCCAACCAGAGAAGCTATAGCCACATGGATGTCCAAAGACTTGAAAGATCTTGCCATAATAGATTTGGATCTCTAGTGATCAATTCATTCATCATATTGTATGATGAAATATTGGATATATATCCTTTTAAGCATGGGAATTAAAATCTTCAGAGTACAAGCTAAGAGCTCCAAGATTAGTCTGCTAATTTAATTGTTTGAGATCAATACGATGAAAGAAGATTTTCTTGCAGAACATCTTAATCATATCAAGAGTCTCACAACTTAACTTATAGAGCAAGAATTAAAATGAACATTGATGAAGATATTTTCTTTGTTGATTAAAGTCTACCACAGGAAGACTATGGAAACACAGTCACTACACTCACCAATCTACCATCTCCAAAATTGCATCCTTTACGGAGGAAGAGATGAAGCTAATCCATAAACATGGAAGAAGACATATCTTCTCCCATAATGAGACCTACTACACAAAGAATATATCTAAAAGGTCTACATCACCAAAGGGTACCTTTAAAAATAAAGCAAATGGTAAATGAAACTTTGTGGTAATTCAGGGAACTTCCGCAAAGGATTGCTATATCAAATGCATCAGTCATGAGTTTTCTCATCACCTATGAGCCTCTTTGATGCTAACATGTACCATTGATTGGCTTTATGAAGAAATGGAAAAGGTAGAAAAATATGGACATGTGATGTGTTATAGAAGAAGAATAGGAGTATGCAAGAGGATCTAAGTGTCTCTACTTTCTCTTTTTTAATCCCAATAGAATCTTATGATATGGCTATTATATTTCGTATGGTGTTGGTGGTACTATAAGAAATACAATGCCCTATAGTCCAAAGGAAGGCATTTCCACACTTAATGCATATATCCAAAGAGAAATACTCAAGATTTTGGGGTTATGGCAAACTTTAAGTGGCAAACTTTAAGAAAGAGAGTGGAGAAATACTTGATTATTGTGGCATGATTCAAAACATCCTAAAGGTTGGATTCATGATATTCTAAATTTTTATATTGGATGTGAAGCATTTCAAAGATGTGGTGTGTGGAGCCGTTCAAGCAACTATTACAAGGTATCCAAACAAGTTTATGGCAATTGATTCCACAAAATTTTGGCAAACAGAGAGAGAAAAATTTGTGCTATCTCACCATTGTGAACAAGTAAATTCTAACCACAAGCTTTTACTATATCATCCTTTTGCATGTTTCATTTGCACTTTATGTGTTACTTCTTCCAACGTTATGTTTCACGTGGATATAAATGACAAGAAATGGTGGTATGTGATACAAGTCACTCCTCGTTCAAAGAGTAATCTACAAGATAGGGATGTTGAAGAGCTTATGGTTGAAGTGGCAATCCCAAATGAATATGTGGGGGTCAAATACAAGATGAAGAACGTGAGATACCACCAACTAATCAGCATGAAGCTGTGCCTATCCAAAATGATGAGGAAGGAGTTGAATCTGAGCATAATGAACTACATGGCTATATATGCGGCTAGTCATACATGTGGCTATGCACGTGGCTATAGTTGTGTGCATAGCCTTGCATGGCTATAGCCACGCACTGAAACTGCACCCCCTGCACAACTGTGCTGGGTCCCCTCTCACTACTCTTTCTCTTATTCATGTGGCTATCCTGTGTGGCTATGCTTGCCTCTTCCATCACTTATAATATCTTTCGGCACTAAAAAAGTTTGCAATGTGAAGTAACTTTAGGAGTGATGTTAAGCCCCTAGTTTTCTTGTAGTAGACAAACCACTACAAGAAAACTAGTTTTCTTGTAGTAGACAAACCACTACAAGAAAACTAGTTTTCTTGTAGTGGACAAACCACTACCATGGTGATCGATTCACTATGACTTTTGCAAAAACAAGTGAGCCTTTGCATATACTAATTTCATCAAATGGAATGCTCTTGTAATGAGAAGGAGAATGATATTGAGGCAAGTTACCATTGTGGTGGGAGGTATGGATAGTTTCATAACATATAGTGGAGCTCAAGGGTTGGTGGAGAAAATTTGAGCTCCTAATGGAGGACATTTTCCTTATGATTAATGGTTTTATGTTCATGATATATCATTGATGGTGGATGTTGGATGTTACAAAGTAATTATGTAATTGTGTGGTTGTGATTTGTGATTGGTTCAACGTGTGGAGTTGGGAGTGATTTGATCTCTTTTTTTTCCAAAAATATGAGATATTTATATTATTAACTTAAAAGCACTCATTTACAAGAGTTATTTACAAAAACCTCCTTTCACATCAGTCCCATCCAACCTGTTCACAATCACTATTCAGCAAGCTACAGATTTGATCCCATCTCTCACCCTCCCAAACAAAGGAAGAGTGTTTCCAAGAAACATGGTAACCCAACTGCATACAAGCCATAAGCAAAGATTCAGTAGTACACCCTTTGGGAGTCTTCTCTTCCGTGCTATCTTCTTTAGTCCTCCATACCTTCACAATAGGTCTCTTGCCCATGGGATTGTCAATAAAAGGCTACAAAAGTATGCACCGGTTGCTTCTCCTTTAAATACTATCTCCTTGTTTTGGGCCCAAACTTTAGATATCTTATCTTCAAGTCCTTCCTAGTGATCATATCAAGACTTCTTAGGTCCCCGTAGTATGTACTAGTATGATTTGATCTCATTTTTATTAGTGTTGGGTGTGGAGTTGGGAACGTAGTGCTCGACATTTTCAAAGTAAAATGTATATTCAGCTCTAGACATGTGTTATGTAGTTATACATTTTCAAAGTATTATGTATACTAGTGTCACGACCCGTCTCTGACGGGCGGAAAGCATTTTCCATGTACTTACAGGTAAAAGTAATATGTGTAAAATCACCCTTCCTTTTCGTTACAGCTACACACATCACGTTACACAAAAACACGTATAAATATGTATGTATATGTGTTCGTATGTATGTACATGTACGTATGTGTACGCGTACGTGTAATCCATTGAAACCATACATGCTACAACTAGAAGATATGTGTATGTGTGTGTGCACCTATGACACATGTTTGCATGTCACATACACAAATGTAAATATGTGTTTGTGTATGCGCACACACCCATAATATCTATAGATATTGTTCACACTCATACATATATGTATACATCGTCCTCAACTTGCCAACCTTCTATATAAAACACATCATGATTGCCAAGTTTGAGGTGTAAAGGTGTAAGAACCTCCCCTTCTGTTCTTGAAATTATTCCCCTCTCTAAAATAGGAGAAAGATCTTGTTTTACCCTATTATGGCCCAGAGAGAGATAATCTAAAACTTAGATATCTTTGGATATAAAAATCCTCCTAGTATCTAAAATGGATTCCCCTAAAACAGAAGTTCAAAATGAACTTTTCAATGTGCATTAGGAATTAATTGAAAATGGTATAAGGGACCTTAGCGTAAGGGTCTACATTTTCAAAAAATATTGGATTATGGTCCAAATAAGGTTCTAATGGGCCAATTGGATTAATCCAAGTGTTGGGATGAGATAAATCCAAAGAATAAAAGAAAATACCCAAAAATGAGTAAATGCTCACATAAGATGAAGAGTTCACTGAGTACAAGGTTTATTAGTTAAAAATTATGAGATATTACTAAAAAATTGAGATATTTTGGAATAATGATGCATTTTCTACACCTTGGTAAGGAGAGGGGGACTCTTGAGGTAGGCGCCTATTTCACATCAGTGGAAGGGTTTTTAATTCAAAAAAATTGTTATATTATTATCTCTCCTCTTTCGTGGATCAAACCAAATAAAAAAGGGAGCCAAACTGGTCCAAATCTTGTCCAAATTGAGTCAAACTAAACCTGGAAAATTCTAGAACCTAGTTGGACTTGGTTAGTGGCCTCCCTCACCTACAAATAGACCCTTAGTCTTTTGTAAAAAAATATGTGAGGTATACCATGCCAATACTACATTAAAATAATCATATTTTCTATTATCTCTTAAAAATCCTCTACTTTTGGGGAGCTTGGAGCTTCTCTCTCTCTTCAACAACTCTTGGAGCTCTCTTCTCCACTCTCTAAACCAATTGATTGGTTGGGTGCTTCACTTCTAGAAAAAGAAGCAAGCTAATCCTTGAGGTAAGAATGAATTTTATAGTTTTTTGTTAATATTCTCAAATGACTTCTCTTCTCAACCCCTCTCAAGCTTGAGAAGTTTCTAATTGGTTGTTTTAAATTCAAATCAGGATTACCGTAAGAATTTTAATGTGTAATCAATAAAAAGTTAATCTTCATGCTTATTTAGAATGCTTTCTTATGTATATCTCTCTCTCAAAAAGAATAGTCATTCCTATGGCTACTTCTTTAGCAAAAGAATGCTTCTCATTGATAAATTCTTAATTCAAAATCAAACTCTAAGCTTGTTAAGCTAGAGAATAAGAAAATTATATTTTTATGCTTTTATGTTAACAAAATAATGGTTAATTCTTTTAAATTATTTATAAGTAGTTGAAAACTACTTTAAGTGGTTCTAAATGGGATAGACATAATCCTATCAATTTGGAAAAAGAGGAATAATGGAAATAGCTTAATCTAGTAGAATAATCATAATTAAGTTTATGATTATGGTTAAAATTATGATTTAAATTCATAGTTTAGATTTAAGCTTAAGAATAGATCTTCTATCATATTTGCATTACAATGTTTTATTTTTTAAGAAAAAATTAAAAAATTATCAATAATAGCAGCGAAACTATGGTAAACTTTTTAGAAAATAATACATATCTTATTTTTATGCATAATACTAAAAGAGGATTTCCTACCATATTCTAGGATTGGACATCCTATGCAAAAAGAATGATTTTCATCATATTCATGAGAAATAATTTTTTTGTAATTATGCATAATGAATCGATTATGAGAAAAGAGTAAATTTTGGTAAATTTATTCGTATACAAAAAGAGGAATTTCCATGATATTTGAGATCCAAATAACTAAATGATAAAAGAGAAATTTTTAGTAAATTTATTTCATGCAAAAAGAGAAATTTCCATGATATTTGAGATCCAAGTAATTAAGTGGTAAAAGATGATTTTTTGGTAAATTTATTTTATGTAAAAATAGGAATTCCCATGATAATTGAGATCCAAGAAATAAAATGGTAAAAGAGAAATTTTTGGCATAATTCAAATTATGAGTATTTATCAAAAGTGGAATTTTGAGCAATATTAATTTTATTGGAAAATATGGGTAGAATTGATTTTTGTAAATCCCATGAATCTTTTACTCAAAAAGAATATTGAATATATTTCACTTGAGAAATTTGAGAAAGAATATGAAAATATCCATTGAGAAAAAGTACCTTTAACTAGGCCAAGCAATTGGCAGAAACTTAGAAAAGTCCCATCGGTATCAGAAGTAGAAAATAGTACTAAAAGTGGATGTGATAAGATGTGATGTAGAGCCGAATGAATGTAAATAAATGTGACGGTATGTAAATGGATGCGATGTGATTAGATGAGATGTGAATGTGATAAGAGGAGATGTAAACAATATGTGATAAGATGTGTATGCGATGTGATAAGATGTGATGAGATGTGGATGAGATGTGATGTGATGTGAATGTATGTGGATGTGAATGTGATGAGATGTGAGTGGATGCGATGAGATGTTGATGAGATGTGATGTGATGTAAATGGATGTGGATGTGAATGTAATAAGAGGTGAATGTGATGTGAGGAGATGTGAGTGGATGTGATGAGATGTGATGTGAGGAGATGTGAGTGGATGTAATGAGATGTGGATGAGATGTGAATGTGACGTGAGAAGATGTGAGTGGATGTGATGAGATGTGGATAAGATGTGGGTATATCTGTAGCTCTTTACTCACAATATATATACGAGTAAACCTAAGACCTTGAAGTTATAAACAAAAATGCTATCCACAGGATGAATTCGAATGCTGATTGATATGATTTTAGAATTCTAGTTGAGAATTGATGAGTTGATTTGGATTCTGATTGAAAGATGATGATTCTTGAATTCTGGTTGAAGGAAGATAAGTTGAACAAAGCCACAATGAGGATAAATGGGATGAATCCCAATGACGATGTTAGTAACTGGAATTACAATTATGACTTCAAAAAATCACTATGAGATTAGTGGATTGTGTTGATGACAGATTGCTGATGTTAACCTTTGACCCAGTGGATCTAATTAAGGGATGACAAATCGAGAACCTGCATAATTGAAATTCTCGTGGAAGAATGTTGAGATGAAATTTTCGGTCTGATGGACCATTATTGTGTTAAGGGTATGAATGATATGTTCTAAATGAGTTGTTCTCTAATAATGAGTTCTGTATGTTCTTCTTGTAGAAGGGATCTTTATCCTAGGATTCTGCATGGGTTGACCAGACTATAAGGAACCCCAGAATCACTTGGATCTTAAGGAGAAAGAGTTTATCCTCCTGCTGTGCAAGATGAGGACATCTCGCATTTTTTAAGTGGGGTGGGATGTAAGATTCCTCCCTCCAACTTTTGAGGTGTAAAGGTGTAAGAACCTCCCCTTTTGTTCTTGAAATTATTGCCCTCTCTGAAATAGGAGAAAGATCTTGTTTTACCTTGTTTTGGCCTAGAGAGAGATAATATCTAGAGAGAGATAATCCAAAATTTAGATATCTTTGGATATAAAAATCCTCCTAGTGTCTAAAATGGATTCCCCTAAAACAGAAGTTCAAAATGAACTTTCCAATGTGCATTAGGAATTAATTGAAAATGGTATACGGGACCTTAGCCTAAGGGTCTACATTTTTAAAAAAAATCGGATTATGGTCCAATTAAGGTTCCAATGGGCCATTTGGATTAATCCAAGTGTTGGGATGAGATAAATCCAAATAATAAAAGAAAATATCTAAAAATGAGTAAATGCTCACATAAGATGAAGAGTTCACTGAGTACAAGGTTTATTAATTAAAAATTATGAGATATTACTAAAAAAATGAGATATTTTAGAATAATGATACATTTTGACACCTTGGTTAAGGAGAGGGGGACTCTTGAGGTAGGCGCCTATTTCACATGTGTGGAAGGGTTTTTAATTCAAAAAAATTGTGATATTTTTATCTCTCCTCTTTCCTAGATCAAACCAAATAAAAAAGTCCAAATCTTGTCCAAATTGAGTCAAACTGAACCTAGAAAATTCTAGAACCCATTTGGACTTGGTTAGTGGCCTCCCTCACCTACAAATAGACCCTTAGTCTTTTGTAAAAAAATATGTGACCTATACCATGCTAGTAGTACATTAAAATAATCATATTTTCTATTATCCCTTAAAAATCCTCTACTTTTGGGGAGCTTGGAGCTTCTCTCTCTCTTCAACAACTCTTGGAGCTCTCTTCTACACTTGCTAAACAAATTGATTGGTTAGGGGCTTCACTTCTAGAAAAAGAAGCAAGCTAATCCTTGAGGTAAGAATGAATTTTATGGTTTTTTGTTAATATTCTCAAATGACTTCTCTTCTCAACCCCTCTCAAGCTTGAGAAGTTTCTAATTGATTGTTTTAAATTCAAATCAAGATTTCCCTAAGAATTTTAATGTGTAATCAACAAAAAGTTAATCTTTATGCTTATTTAGAATGCTTTCTTATAAATATCTCTCTCTCAAAAAGAATAGTCATTCCTATGGCTAATTCTTTAACAAAAGAATGCTTCTCATTTATAAATTCTTAATTCAAAATCAAACTCTAAGCTTGTTAAGCTAGAGAATAAGAAAATGGTATTTTTATGCTTTTATATTAACAAAATAATGGTTAATTATTTTAAATTATTTATAAGTAGTTGAAAACTAATTTACATGATTTTAAATGAGAAAGAGATAATCCTATCAATTTGGAAAAAAAGGAATAATGGAAATAATTTAATATAGTAGAATAATCATAATTAAGTTTATGATTATGGTTAAAATTATGATTTAAATTCATAGTTTAGATTAAAGCGTAAGAATAGATCTTCTATCAAATTTGCATTACAATGTTTTATTCTTTTAAGAAAAAATTAAAAATTATCAGTAAAATAGCAGAGCGAAGCTATGGCAAAATTTTTAGAAAATAATACATATTTTATTTTTATGCATAATGCTTAAAGAGGACTTCCTTCCATATTCTAGGATTGGACATCCTATGCAAAAACAATGATTATCATCATATTCATGAGAAATAATTCTTTTGTAATTATGCATAATTAATTGATTATGAGAAAAGAGAATCTTGGTAAATTTTTTTATACAAAAAGAGGAATTTCCATGATATTTGAGATCCAAATAATTAAATGGTAAAAGAGAATTTTTTGGTAAATTTATTTTATGCAAAAAGAGAAATTCCCATGATATTTGAGATCCAAGTAATAAAATGGTAAAAGAGGATTTTTCGTAAATTTATTTTATGCAAAAAGAGAAATTCCCATGATAATTGAGATCCAAGAAATTAAATGGTAAAAGAGGATTTTTTGGCATAATTCAAATTATGAGTATTTATCAAAAGTGAAATTTTGAGCATTATTAATTTTATTGGGAAATATGGGTAGAATTGATTTTTGTAAATCCCATGAATCTTTTACTCAAAAAGAAGAATATTGAATATATTTCACTTGAGAAATTTGAGAAAGAATATGAAAATATCCATCGAGAAAAAGTACCTTTAACTAGGCCAAGCAATTGGCAGAGACTTAGAAAAGTCCCATCGGTATCGAAAGTAGAAAACAGTACTAAAAGTGGATGTGATAAGATGTGATGTAGAGTCGAATGAATGTAAATAAATGTTACGGGATGTAAATGGATGCGATGTGATTAGATGAGATGTGAATGTGATAAGAGGAGATGTAAACACGATGTGATAGGATGTGTATGCGATGTGATAAGATGTGAGTGCGATGTGATGAGATGTAGATGAGATGCACATGATGTGATGTAAATGTATGTGGATGTAAATGTGATGAGATGTGAGTGGATATGATGAGATATGGATGAGATGTGATGTGATGTGATGTAAATGGATGTGGATGTGAATGTGATGTCAGGAGATGTGAGTGGATGTGATGAGATGTGGGTATATCTGTAGCACTTTACTGACAATATATACGAGGAAATCTAAGACCTTGAAGTTATAAACAAAAATACTATTCAGAGGATGAATTCGAATGTTGGTTGATATGATTTTAGAATTCTAGTTGAGAATTGATGAGTTGATTTGGATTCTGATTGAAAGATGATGATTCTTGAATGGTTGAAGGAAGATAAGTTGAACAAAGCCACAATGAGGATGAATGGGACGAGTCCCAATGATGATGTTAGTAACTGGAATGATAATTATGACTTCAGTAAATCACTATGAGACTAGTGGATTGTGATGACAAATTACTGCTGTTAACCTTTGACCTAGTGGATCTAATTAAGGGATGACCAATTGAGAACCTGCATAATTGAAATTCTCATGGAGGAATGTTGAGATAAAATTTTCCGTCTGATGGACCATTATTGTGTTAAGGGTATGAATGATATGTTCTAAATGAATTGTTCTCTAATAATGAGTTCTGTATGTTCTTCTTGTAGAAGGGATCTTTATCTCAGGATTCTGCGTGGGTTGACCAGACTATAAGGAACCCCAGAATCACTTGGATCTTAAGGAGAAAGAGTTTATCCTCCTGCTGTGCAAGATGAGGACATCTCCCATTTTTTAAGTGGGGTAGGATGTAAGATTCCTCCCTCCAACTTTTGAGGTGTAAAGGTGTAAGAACCTCCCCTTTTATTCTTGAAATTATTGCCCTCTCTGAAATAGTAGAAAGATCTTGTTTTACCCTGTTTTGGCCTAGAGAGAGAAAATATCTAGAGAGAGATAATCTAAAATTTAGATATCTTTGGATATAAAAATCCTCCTAGTGTCTAAAATGGTACCCCCTAAAACAAAAGTTCAAAATGAACTTTCCAATGTGCATTAGGAATTAATTGAAAATGGTATAGGGACCTTAATCTAAGAGTCTGCATTTTCAAAAAATTTCGGATTATGGTCCAATTAAGGTTCCAATGGGCCATTTGGATTAATCCAAGTGTTGGGATGAGATAAATCCAAAGAATAAAAGAAAATATCCAAAAATGAGTAAATGCTCACATAAGATGAAGAATTCACTGAGTACAAGGTTTATTAGTTAAAAATTATGAGATATTACTAAAAAAAGAGATATTTTGGAATAATGATGCATTTTTGACACCTTGGTAAGGAGAGGGGGACTCTTGAGGTGGGTGCCTATTTCACATGTATAGAAGGGTTTTTTATTCAAAAAAATTGTGATATTTTTATCTCTCCTCTTTCCTGGATCAAACCAAATAAAAAAGGGAGCCACATTGATCCAAATCTTGTCTAAATTGAGTCAAACTGAACCTAAAAAATTCTAGAACCTAGTTGGACTTGGTTAGTGGCCTCCCTCACCTATAAATAGACCCTTAGTCTTTTGTAAAAAAAATATGTGAGCTATACCATGCCAGTTTTACATTAAAATAATCATATTTTCTATTATCCCTTAAAAATCCTCTACTTTTGGGGAGCTTGAAGCTTCTCTCTCTCTATTCAAAATGGAAAAGACATGATCTTTCATGACCCTCCATTTTCTTATTAGTCACTTTATTGTATATTATTCTTACATTATTCCAATGGGCTTATGCTTCATCTGCCATGAAACCATGGAAACTGGTTCTTTCATGACCTTTCTTACAACATCTTCCCATTTGGTGGAAGAACTTGATAGAGATATTTGTGGTCCTGCACAAATCTTCGCTAGGACAAGGCAAAAGAAATAATGTGGCTGAAAATTTTCATAATTGGGTGGATGTAATGGATAAACACTTTTATAATGTTGGTTATAATGAACGAAGCAAGATGGCCTTGGCCCACCATCTTAGAATATGATGCTATAATGAAGAATGGTACATGGTCTTTGTGTGATTTGCCTATTGGTAAAAAGGCCATTGGATGTAAGTGGGTTTTTAAGTTGAAACGAAAGCCAGATGGCAGTGTTGATCGCTATAAAGCTAGACTTGTTGCAAAGGGTTATGCTCAAGAAAAGGGCATTGATTTTGATGAGACCTTTGCTCCCACTTGTCGTATGACTACCATTCGTAGCATTTGTGCATTGGCAGCTCATAATGGTTGGAATGTACATCAGCTGGACATAAAGACTGCGCTCTTGAATGGAGATTTGCATGAGGAGGTGTATGTATCGCAGCCTCGTGGTTTTGTTCAAAGAGGGCAGGAAAACAAAGTGTGCAGGTTGAAAAAGGCTTTATATGGTTTAAAGCAAGCTCCACGAGCTTGGTATGAAAAGATACATGCATATTTGACTGCACATGGTTTTCAGAATAGTCCAACAGAAAGCACTTTGTATGTTAAACGTGTGGATGATGTACATCTAATCATTGCTCTCTATGTCGATGACATGCTGCTCACAAGACCAAATGAGAGTCATATTGCTGATTTTAAGGCTGATTTGAATGCCTCATTTGAAATGTCAGATTTGGGACATTTGCATCATTATTTGGGGATACAATTTAAGCAGTGTGATGGAGGTATTGCTTTGTGTCAGACAAAGTATATTGAGACATTGTTACGGAGATTTGGCCTTGAAGACTGCAAGCCTATTGCTACTCCAATGGAGACAGGTTTGAAGTTGAGTCTTCATGATGTTGGAGATCACTTTGATGTCTCACTCTATCAGACAGCTGTTGGTTGCCTCATTTATGTATGCAGTACGAGGCTGGACATTCAGTTTGCAGTCTCACAGGTGAGCAGGTTTATGCATAGCCCAGGGTCTCAGCATTGGAAGGCAGTTAAACGTATCTTTCGCTACTTGAGTGGCACCATACATCTTGGGTTGTTTTATCCCAAGGGGAGATCGTTGCTGCCAGATTTACATGCTTTTTCGGACTCAAATTGGGCTGGTTGCTATGACACAAGAGTGTCCACAAGTGGTTTTTGTTTCATGCTCAGTAGCTCATGCATATCTTGGTTGAGCAAGAAGCAACCTACTAAGGCCACTTCTAGTTGTGAAGCTGAGTACAGGGCAGCTTTCACAGCTATGGTTGAGTGTGTGTGGCTCAGACAGCTTATGGTGGCTGACTTGGGTGTTGGACAGGAGTCTGCCACCTCTATCTTCACTGACAGTCAGAGCGCATTGGCAGTTGCGAGAAACCCAGTTTTTCATGCTCGCACAAAGCACATTGAGGTGCATTATCACTATGTCAGGGAGAGACTCTCAGCAGGAGAGATCAGCTTGGCCTATGTGCCAACACAGGACAACCTCGCCGATCTTTTCACAAAGGCGCTTCCTCGTGAGAAGTTCGAAGCTTTTCGCAAAGCTTTGGGCCTACTCCCCTTTGTGGACTGATCTACTTCGGGCATGGCACTCCCCTATACATGAGTGCCAGCTCTCGTTCACACCATCACTCCCAGGGGGGATTTGTTATATATATAGGCAGTGATGTGTGTGAACACACTTAGGACCGCCGGGGCACTTTTTCCCTCTTTAGGAGGTTTTTTCCCCCAGCTTGTATATACGCCCATCCTACTAGGGCTAACTTATCTTTTGTACATTGATACAATCTAATACACTTTGTGTTGTGTGCATTCTTGCTTCTTCTTCTCCAAGCTTTGTGTGCTTTTCTGCAACCCTAATTCCAACAAATGGATGCGATGAGATGTGAATGGGTGTGATGGATGTGAATGGGTGTGATGAGATGTCAATGGATGCGATGAGATGTGAATGGATGTGATGATATCTGAATGGATGAGATGTGAATGGATATGATGAGATGTGATGATATCTGAATGGATGAGATGTGAATGGATATGATGAGATATGATGATATCTGAATGGATGTGAGGTAATGTGAATGGATGGATGAGATGTAAGGTGGGAGATGTAAGGTGGATGAATGTGGATTTAGGTAGATGTGAATGGATGAGATGTGATGTGATGTGATGTGGATCTAGATAGATGTGAATGGATGAGATGTGAGGTGAATGGATGTGATGTGGATCGGGGTAGATGTGAATGGATAAGATGTGATGTGAATGGATGTGATGTGATGTGATGTGGAGATAAGTAGATGTGAATGGATGAGATGTAATGAGGATGGATGTGACGTGATGTGATGAGGATCTGAATAGATGTAATTGGATGTGATGAGATGTGATGTGGATGAATGTGATATGATGTGGATAGATGTGATGAGATGTAATATGATATGATTGGATGAGAATGGATGAAGAAGATGGGAATACATATGACTTGATGTGTGGAATAAAAAATATGAATTGATGTAGAAGAATGTGGAATAACGAGAAATGATGTGGAACAATGTGGAAAGACGAGAGTTCGTTATATAAACTGTATTTATGACCTCTTTTTAAATGACTGTTTTATGTCAAGAATGCTGGGCTAAATATTGACTAACCTCATCAATAACCCCATTTTTGTCTTACAACTTAATAGTAGCTCTGTCCTTTGTATACATACTTATACAAATATTGACTAACCTCATCAATAACCCCATTTCTGTCTTACAACTTAATAGTAGCTCCATACTTATAAAAATATTTTACAGCTGTAATGGTAGAGCATACTTCTATGTTAATATGGGCTTTGAACCTCAAAGAGATACCCATTGTCATCAATGATAGTAGTCTCGCAAAAATTCTGAGGATACCGATGTTTGCAACTCCCATTAATAACCATGCAAGGAGAGCGAATATTCAGTTCACTACATGGTCCATGGACATTGACAATGACTAGAATTATGCTCTGCGACTCTGAAACATCACCTTGTCGGGAAGTTCAACACATACCAACATATCATGATGGATCTCGATTGGCTTACATCCACTTTTCAATATCAATAATATATGTGCATGTGGCAAGCCTCTTTTTTGAAATTCAATAACAGAAACAAATCCCAATACCGTTCCAAATATTGATTTTTTGACCAGTAAGTGCATCATGTCTTTATGCTTCATAAAAGACCCGTGCAGTCAAGTCAAGTCGATCTTGGGCAACCTGACCTGGCAATAAAGCATTGGTTATTTCATCTCACTTGGGATTGCAAGTAAAGTTGATAAAAAGGTCAAGTTTACCCATCTTTCTAACAATAGCCATTGAATCTTGGTACAATTGATGCATATATCTAGGCCCCCCAGTATATGTAGATGGCAGTACCACCCTGCGTCCAACAATGCCTGCAGGGACTCTATTAACCCCATCGCATAAATTAACCATATCTGCAAGACCTTGGTAAACTTCAACATGAAATGCTTTCTGGTTATTGCATATCCATACCAATCTAGATTCTTCCATGCTACTATGTGCATCAACAATGTATTGTTGCAAAAGATGACCACCACGTAAAAGGCATGCATTTGTATCTTCCCTAATCTGTAGTCTATAAACATAATATTGTGGTTGAGTTACGGTCTTTGTATCCTCCTTTGAGCCTTCTCTATTCCTACCATTGAGCGGAATTCCAACATGCCAACCATCCTCTCCTTGAAGAAATAGAAGAACATATAATAGAGGCATGTATAAGCGATGCAAGTTAGATCTTTTTTTTAAAGCACCTGTGCGCGACATTATTTGAATGTCTCTATGTCCCACATGAAAATCATCTCCTTGACTGGGCATGATAGCTCCTACCTCACTTCCTGTAAGTAGTAGGGACCAAGTATTGCCGTGAGGTTGATCAAGCTTTAGTGTGATGACCATTCTCAAATTTGCATGTGGACTTGACAAAAACATTACTCGCATTGAACGAAGTGCACGGGCATATGGATTATGTACATGCATCATTATTGCAACCTTCCAACAATTTTATGATTTAAAGAGGGCATCCCATGAAGTCTATTCTCTAATTCATGCTCTGTATCATACACATAAAGCTGGGCAAATCGAGGAGCCGTATCTCAGGTTTCATCAGGTATCACAGAACCAACACACGATGATAGGCAGTACCATGGATTCAAAAATTGAATACTCCTCCTCCCCTAGTGAACTGACTATCCAAGTGAGCACCTAGTGAAACAAATTCCAAGGCATTATTATAAGACTGTATATTCTTTCTATATTCCTTACTTGCATTATCATTACCACACAACAACTCCACCAGTGCGGGAGGTGGATTTTCCAATGGTAGTTAAGAGACCTTCCCACTTCCACAACAGTGTTTGCGCACATATTCTCCAAGCTTTCTTGTTGCCTCACACTTCCAAATTATTGCATCACAAAAATGACACTTGTAAGAAAGGCTTCCTAATGAGTGAAGAGTACAATCTCCAGAATATATCACCATAGTTGCTGGGTGCTTGACATTCTGAGGCAAAGAAAATACCCGCCTTATAGAGTGACATTCAGATCTAATATCTTTCACATCACCAACAATAAAATTTATAGATTGGAAATTATTATCCATAGGTAGCTCATTTTTAAATCAAATGAGAAATGGCCTCGCGCAAAATCTCTATGTGTCTGAGCATTGTGATGTTCATTGATAGGTTCTTGAAGAACCATAGCATTGATAATTGTTCTATTTCTTGATTCCAAGTGGATTCCGCCATGGGGTTCACTTTGTTCCTCATTTTCAACCCTTCAAAATATTTCAATCCCAGCTATGTTAAAGTGATCCGTAAAACTAGCAACATTTTGTTTTCAAATGTAAGTCCTTGTCCGTGACTATTTACGGTGGCGAGTCATGCGTGTTGCATCCAAAATTCGAAGCTGACGAGCTTGGTTTGAACTAAAGTATGTATAGCTCCTAGCCATCTTCAATCTCATTTGAAACACAAAATAATGAATACTATTTTTTAAAACTTCAAACTAGACAAAGAGACAGACAATGACATACATAGATAGATAGATAGATAGAGAGAGAGAGAGAGAGAGAGAGAGGGGGGGGAGGCAGAGTTGAAACATGTTGAGAGATGGAAAATAAGAGCGCGAAGACATAATAGAAAAGTATTAAACTTGAGAAAACAGAAATTTCATATATATCGCCAAGATAAAGAGCCAAATATAAAAGTTGGAACACAATTTGACCCTTGATGAAAAAACATAATCCCTCTCAGAAAATCTCTAAGCAACTACCTTGGCTTCTAAAACACGGCACATCTTTTTCATGATTGCATTGAGTCGCTTAACAGATATCTTTAGACTTAATACTTCCACGCCTAATGTACGCACTTGATCTTTTAGAGAATCTACATGTTCTTTACATTGCCCATTACATCCATGTAGACATTCCCCGATTTGAACATGCATGTTCTCCATGAAAGAAATCATCTCTAGTTGGTTTGCCTCCATGCGACCACTACTGTCATGGACGCGATGGAGATGATGAGTCAACTCATCTCATAACATTTCTCCCCTTTGGTTGCCACTTCCACGAATCTCATCCCAAAGGGCCTCTAAGTACTCCTTGCAAGCAACTGAATTTTTCTCAGTGTGGTCGCATGTATCCGCCATAGTCTGTAGACGTTTAGAGCTTGTTTGTCCAGATGGAGACCTTGACCGAGCAAGGTGTTTTGTAGCTCGAACATTCATCAACTCAAGCAGTGTAGACAAAGCTATTTCTTCATTGGAAGAATCATCAGCCACTACATCTTTGGAGTAGTTGTTATTATTTTGAAGCTCCATTGGCTGAAATCCAAAATCAATATCTTAAAGCTCTACAATTATCTCTATGTATCTTTGCCAACATATACCTAACCTTAGCAACCTACATGTATACTACAATAAAAAGAAGAACATAGTGGTAAATATAATTGTCTATGAAAGGTTTTTTTTTTCTTTTTTAACTTTCTTTTTTGAATTTCATACAAACCATAGATTTTTGGGGGACTAAAGATGACTTGTACTTCTTATGCATGCACTTTATCTTTTTCGAACTACATGACTCCTATTTTTTCATGAGCCATCCATAGCAAATTAAATACCATGGGTAATTTGAAAACCCAAACCCCTTGTTTTTATTAAACCATGGTTTTCTGAACCTTAGGGATTCAACCCTTAGGCTAACTAAATAAAGTTTTATGTACACACACATCAAAATTACATAACAGTTTTATGTGTACACACACATTAGGCTTTTAATTTATTTTAATGTATGGGAACGTAAGTATTTTAGGCCGAATGTTTTTTATTTAATAATTATTGGCATTAGCCTAATCAATTTTAATTATCTTCAAAGGTAAAGAAAAACTTAAGTCTAAGACGTCACAACGTATGGGAGTCGCTAAGGGGACATTCCCTTGTAGTGCATATGGATCTTCTAAAGATCTATCTTTTTTGACTCCCTCTCTCCCTCCCTATTTCTCATAACGGCTTCATGTACATTAAAGTAAGTATCATCTTTCCTCCCTTCCTTGGGTGCTGCTTCCTTCGTTTCTTCTTGTGTAATCTCTTTGGGTGTGGTTTATCTCTCACAGCAACTTCATGTGAATTGAAGTGCGTATCCCCGCGCGCCCCCTCCGACATTGTGCCATAGTGCGTGTTAATTTGATGGCATTCCAAGGTGATTCCATTTATCGCTCTCAACCTCCCTCCAAGTGCTTAAAATTTCTCGCTTTCACTTAACAAGTCCCGAATCCCGATCGCATTTTTTGATGAACCTTTCTCACTTAACAAATCCCCATACCACAGCTTGCGTAGGTGCTACCCACCCAAATGTAATTCGAGTCTCAAGCAACGTGTCTCAGCCCATCCCACGAGGGCCTGTTGTGCTTTCTTTCTTGTCTTCTCTAGTTGATAGCAGCTGGTCACTGTAGTAAGACCCGCACATAGCACAAATTGGGGAAAAAAAAACCTTTAAAAAAAGTATTGTATAAAAAAACCATATACAATGTATTAATACACACAAAAAAAAGCCCGCCACATTGTTTTAAAAAGAAAAAAAAGGAAAAAAATACACATCGTACTGGTTGAAAGACAAGCTTTACTATGATGTGGCAAGAAGAGAACTTTGATGAAACTTTGACGTGGCAAAAATCCTTGTAAGCTAGAGCTTTGATACTGCTTTTGCAAAGAGATCGGCCTTCAGCTCCTCGATCTCAAGGCACCACGGACTTGAGTTTTGTGCCTGGAGAAAAGTTACACGTGACAATCAATGAGCTGTGATGTGAGTATCAATTTATACACAAAATAATGCCATGCATCGCGTGATTATACATGTATTAACGAATATTTTGTGCTAAAAAAATGCACTGCGCGAGGTCTCTCTCTCTCTCTCTCCCTCTCTCTCTCGCGAACATGCACGCACGTGACTCTCGTACCGTTGCGAGAAAGGCGTAAAGTACACCATGCTCATGTTGGGAGCGGTTGGCACTGCCTACATCCAGCCCTCGCTGCTCCAAGGTGGCCAATATGGTTGAGAAGAGACCTGGCATTCGCTCGTAGCAGCTCATGGTTATGTTGACCAGGTGGCCTTTGGAAACATACACTCTCACATGAGGAGCGAGATCACACGGTTCTAATTGGCTGTTTGATGCAACCTTTGGGGCAGCCTGGACCTCAAAACCGTTCTCATTCGGACATTTGAGCTTTTCTTGCTGCATTATGGACTTCAATATGTGTGCCTTGGCTTTGAGCAAATGTAGCTGCTGCTGAAGGAATCCAATGTAATGGCATGTCTTGTCTATGAGGATGCATCGATCATTCTGCAGTTAAAGGACCATATACATTTGGGGTTTTACGCAACAAAACAAAGGAAATGTACAGTAGGGCCGCGTTAAAATTATGATCTGTTAAAATAGCGGTACATGAATGATTTTATGAGTAGATCTGTTAAAATAGCGGTACATGAATGATTTTATGAGTATATTCATAATTATAATAAGAGCACTAGGAGGTTACCAGAGGTATGTCAAACGGGAGAATGAGTCGGAGCCTGTAGAAGAGGCGAGTCATGTTCCCGCGGCGGACGGTCTCGCACTCCACCTTGGAGCAGCTCCTCTTCAATGACATCATCCTGTGGATTCCTCGTCCACCACCTCCATCCAGACTGTCAGACCTCCTCTTGAATGTCATCATCCGATTAGTTCCACGTGCACCACAATCATGGAGATAGGTAAAGCTCCGCTTGCGTGTCGCCGTGCTATTAGTCCCTCCACCACAATCATCTACATCAGTGGCCATCCGACGTGGAAGGCTCCGGACAGCCTCGTCGTAATGATCATCATCAATGCCGGATTTATTCTTCCCCTTATCACATAAGCTGCTTGATTTCAAAGGCCTTGGGGGCGAGCTTGGCTGAGGTGACGCTCGCAAGGACGTTTTTCTACGTGGCGTGCTGATAATGAGGCACTTTCGTCCGTGATCATTTGGCTTTGGCTTCTGTTCCCGTGTCAGCAGCAGCTGACGTAGCAAGCTTGCATTTAGAACAGGTGCCAACAAGGCTGGAAATGCATGAGAATCTGAATTGCTACCATTGCATGAGGGACAGTTAATGCCAGAATTCTTTACACCATCATTAAGCATAGCAGCATTAGAGCTACAGTTTGACTGGTCTAGCTTAGCCCACTGTTCAAACAGCTCAGTCCAATCGGAAGTGCAAAGAGCTTCGTCGTTACAAGATATAGTGCTTTCTTCCTCAATCAAACAAAGATCATCATCCAAGGACCAGGAGTTAATACAAGCCATATTGGCTTTAATGCCCTATATATAACACTCTAAGCTAGCTAATTGGTGAGCTTTCTTTTCCTTCACACTTGATCATAGTTTTTCCTTTAGCTCGAAAAAGCTATGCTTCCTCTACATACAAGCATTAAATTTGTCCATGGCTTTACCTATAACACTTTGAGCTTACGTGCTTAAGAAAAGAAGAAAGATTTGAGAGCTACCCTTGACTAGCGCTAGAATTTGAAGGTTGCACTACCTCTCCAAGGGAGTCAAATCCTTCACAAGAAGGGTGAAAACACAATTACCCTTTTTTAAAAAAAAGGAAGGGTTCTATAAAATTTAGTTATATGCCCTTCCAATCTCCTCATAAAGAAAAGTTAGTTTAAAAAAAGCCCTTCAATAGAAAAAATAGGGGTGCCCTTCAAAATTCTAGGCCTGTTCTTGACCCTGTCCATGGAGAACACCTTAAATCTACAACGCATAGGAGCAAAATTGGCCGTGTTTCATTTCAAAGCTATGTTTCCTGCACACAGATGCATGTCTGCCTCTCACTAAATACTTACCAGCATTATGTGAACGAAAAAACAGAGAAATGAGAGATACTCTTCCAGGCTCCAGCTCTCTACCCATAAGTAGGCCGACAAGGGCTCTAGTTTGAACTAGCTGGGGTTGCTATGAGAGTTGGAACATGTGACTGATGTAGCCTGCCTTGCTTTTCCGTACAAAGCCTCACAAGGGCAGCTGCCTGCGCAAGGCACGTATTTTTTTATTTCTCACAAGGCATATATTTGATTTGTAAACCAGCCGTTACCTGGAACCCGACCGTCCTCCGTCCAGTGGTTTATTAATTAGAAAACTTTCTGATTATATAGACTGAATACCTCTCTTTCACGTTCGTAATTTCTAGACGGCTATTAAAAACCTGTCAAAGTTCTCACTATCACAACTGTATCTCTATTATCTTTTACAGGGCTTATCTCCCTTGTACTATCACAACTGTATCTCTATTATCTTTTACAGGGCTTATCTCCCTTGTGACACGTATCACAAAAAAATGAAAGATTTCTCAACTTGGCACCGCATGTAATCGTATGTGAGTCGTTTGCCAATCAACGCCGCATGTAATCGATGCTGCGCGGCGGTTATCCATTAGGAGAATTTTGGACCCTCTAAGAAGTGCCAACTAAGCTTAGAGAGAGAGAATCCAAAAAGCCTAAAAAATACAGTGAAATTTATTTTGACGTATTTTCTCTTGGCATTTTCTTGAGATATAGAAGATATATTTCTATTCTTAAATGTACAAAAAAATGATAGAATATTGCCAGTTCTCAAAGTCTTCAATCTGTTCATGTACTATATATACTATGTGAGTAATGAATTGGTCAATTCTCCAAGTTTAATGGCTTATATCTCAAAATCTCTACGTACAAGCCAAAATAGAATATTTCTTGAAATTTGAACCAAGGATCATCCAAAAATAGTTCGAGTTCCCTCCCTGCAAGAAATTTCACCTCAAATTTTGAAGGTTTTTTTCTTCCCTCCCTTTACCTCAAATTTTGAAGATATTACATATCAAAGTTTGAAGGTATTGGTACCTTTAAAATCAAGGTTTTTCTTGCAAATTAGTTGAACTCTTTACTTTTTTTTATTATTTTGGCACCGTTCTCTTTCCATTCAGATTTTTCTACTTATCAAGCAAGGAGGAACATAGAGAGAATCAAGAGGATGGCAGAGGGATCAAGAGCAAGGAGGAATACAGAGAAAAGAGACATTTACAACCTGTACATCGAGCTTGAACGCGAATATGAATCTCTAAGTAAGAGGAATAAATCTAATACTTTGTGTACTGCTTCCCAAGAAATGTTGAGGATGCAAGGGAAGAAAAACATAGATTTATGGATTGATGGGAGGCTATATCCAAAAGATCCTTTTACAAACTCCACACCCCCATTCAGGAATACGACATCTCTGCTTAACTTTGTTGGAGATGGCTATAATGGGCTCCTAGGATATACACATCATTTGGAAGCAACAAGAAATGTTCTTAAATTAGAAAGAGATTTGTTTGCGAAGGAGAACATTCATTTGAAGAAAACCATGGAGCATTGTATGTAGAAGTTACTAAAAGCAATAAGAAAACCGTTTCAGGGCTTAAGCAGCACATGCACGTAGCAGATAAATCCATAGTGGTAAGCAACAAGACGACACTTGAGATTGTGAATGGGGCACTTACTGTGTGTCTTCTTCTTATCATCTGAAACCTTTAAAACATCCCTGTTTAACTTTTGTCTCAGGGTTGTGAAGGCACGATATCATTCACGTGCATGTACTACTGAATGCCGTCAAACATGACTGTACCACTCAGAGTGGTCTGCTGAAATTACTGCCCTTTCTCCTCAAGATACGAACGAGCAAAAACGATCATGTCTTCGATGGAGAAATTGAAATTAAACATGCATGAGATTTTAGGATGGCGATGATGCTGTCGAACTTTATACAGGAAGTTGAACAACTTTTCATCTGGGGTTTCTTGAAAGCTAGCATCATCAGACTCAACCTCAATTCCGAAAGGTTCCATCTACAAACCAGGAAATATGTCAGGACAACGATAGTTCTATGTAATATAATAAAGGATTAGCCAAGATCAGTATAACGCGATAAGCGTTGGAGAAATCTCACCGACATCTCTAGTCACGTTGTAGTAATTTAATAAAATATTAGTGAGAAAATGAAATTGCATGGAAAAATATGCCAAAATCACTGCAACACGATACTTGTGGGAGAATTCCCAAGGAGCCCTCTCTTCACGTGATAGTGATTTGATGCAATATTTCAAAGGCAATGAGGATTGTAAGAAAAATCACTACAAGAACGACAGTAGGACAAATCACTATAACGTGATATGGGTGGGAGAGTTCTCACACCGACTCCCCTCTTCGCGCTATAGTAATTTGATCAATTATTTGTAAGGAAAAAAATAATTTCTTAAAAATCTAAACGATCAAATCTTTGAAAAAGTAAAAAAAGGACGACAGTAGGACAAATCACTATAACATGATATGCTTGAAAGAGTTCACACCAAGACCTCTTCTCGTGTTGTAGTGCTTTCAAGAAATTTATGCAAGCAAATTACCATTGTGGGCAAAATCACTACAACGCGAGATCCCTCTTTGCATTGTAGTGATTTGATAAAATATTTGGGAGAAGTAAATTAAATTCTTAAAAATCTAAAAGCAGCAATCTTTGATGGAATATTTATAAAACAATTATACAACTTCGGCCAAATTGAAACATAAAAATATTCGAAAACATACCGCGAAACTCACTAGGAGAGCAAGAAGCAACCAACGAAGTTGACTGTAGGAGAGCAAGAAGCAGGGTAAAGGTGATGACTACGAGAAAAATTACGCGAGAGTAAGAAGCAACGAATAATGAATGTTGGTCACCTTTATCCACGGAAACTAACGGTCTATACACGTGGCAGACATGCATGATGGCACACCACGTGCTCTGCGCACATATGATGACATGTGTCAAAATTTGATTGATTGTAATCATCATGAGTACGGTCCCACATCCTCCTTGGCACGTGTGGACATGCTCTTTTGCATGTGTGTCGTGTTTGTCCTCGGTAAATGTGGTACTCGTCCCTCGGTAAATGTTAAGTGTCCTTGTCTTTTGCTGCCGTCTCGTTCTGCCTCCTTCATCTGCATGTATTCCTCCATCATGCCTCATCTACGCCATCTCTGCAATTTATCAAGCAAGCGTCCATCACTTCAACATTTTCCTTACATAATTCTTTGGTAAGTTATCAACAAGCAATCACTCCTGGTCTTAAATGTTATATTCAATCATATATATCATGTTTTACCTATGTTCATTAGATATTGGGTCAAACAAAAGGCAATGTCTGACAAGTCACCACGATGCGAAGAATGAATTACAATTTTTTCTAATGTAGTCATATTGCGTTATAGTGTTTTGGACATACTTTCTTGTCCTATACATTGTTCTGTGTCGTGTATGTTATTTATTACTTATTTTCATGACCTACTTTGTGAAATAAAACGCTCTGTGGGTGCAAGAAATCACTACAGCGCGTTGAGGGTATGACGATTAGGTCTGATATTCCTCTATCACGATGTAGTGATTTAGACCTATTTTATCGTCATAGGTATTGTTAGGTGTATTGTTCTTATGTTATTTTGTCAAATGAAAGTCTCTTTGAGAAATCAATACAATGTGAGGAGTTGATGTAGATTTTGTCTGAAGTACCCATATCGCGTTGTAGTGATTTGAAGCTAATTTGTTATCCAAGTTAACTTTTTCAGTAGTTTTTGTATTATTGTCCTATGTATTTATTGAGAAGCTTATCATGTAACATTATGACTATTTTCAGATGGCGCCTACGAAGAAGACTGCAAGGCTCTCATCTATAGCAGATGATCCTCAATTAGGTAGAGAAGCTAGTTTAGGAAAGAAAATGTCTGCAGCACTACGCTCAATGAGGAGATGCAGATACGACCAACATAGATCCGTTCTTCTTGAACTAAGGAAGGTGGAGAAACATATGCATTGCGCGGTTGCGAAGTTGCCATTCTAGCGTGTAGTCCAGTCTATATGTGAGAATTTCGGCATTAATATGCGTTGGCAGGCCTCTGCCCTAGGATGTTTGCAAGAGGCTGCGGAAGACTGGCTTGTCGAGTTTTTTCAGGATAGCTATGTCCTTGCCGCGCATGCACACAGAATCACTGTGATGCCCAAAGACATGAACTCGCTTCATTTTCTCAGGTTCAGATATGACCGTACGCTGGAGCCCGCCGCCCTACTTAGTGATAAGAGAATCAAGGGAATTTTGAAAATCCCACCTTTGACGAAGAAAGTTAAGATCACAAAGTGACAGAGGCTAGTCATTCACGTGATACAAGGCTCAATGCAAGGCTCAACGCATAAAGGATTGGCAACCAAGCTAGGATGCAGGAGCTCCAAGAATTGTGGTTAAAGAAATCGGCTATTCGGGACATGCATAAGTCGAATGTGAGAGCTTTGAGTTATTTTGTCCCCTCATTTCACGTTAGACTTAGCATGCCGCCTAATATCCCTATTGCGTTTGTGCCCTCTCCACCATGGCAGCGACCAGGACCACCGCCACGACAGTACCCGATTACAAGTTGACAGGTTTGTTGTCGAGCTTCCAGAATCTGATGAATCTGAAGATGTCAATTTGGAAGCTTCAACCTCGCCAAACGACAGCAAGCTTCAGTTCTAGAAGAGCAACCATCCCAAGAGCGTCGAGAAGAGCAACTACCCCAAGAGCATCCCAAAGAGCAACCAACCCAAGAGCGTCCCAAAGGGCAAGCACCCCCTCAATGACAAGCCTCACCACCCCAACAACAAGAATCATCCCACACACAATAGCACGCTTTGTAGGAAAAAATGAGAACATGCTATCAATGTTTTAAACATCCAATAAGAAAATGTAGAATATTTGTCTTAGTTTCTATTGCTCTAAGAAATACAAAATGTTGTCACATGATTGATGTAACTATATGCTATCAAAAATACATTTATCTCCATTTATCTCTATGTGATGGTCATTTGCACCATGAAAACTTGCTTCCTTGTAATGTCTTTACATTGAATGGTCCTTTCTTTTCTCCTTGGTACCTATTTCCAAAAATCAAAGTAATGTATATAAGTAATAATGATTATGGCGTAGTTTTGGAATGAATACTTTTTCGAGGTTAGATTGAATAACATACCTTATGGCCGTTGCACTTGAACACATAATCATCAGGCACTTGTAGGTCATCCTCATTTGCCAAGTCTGTTCTCACTTGATGCAGTGAGATTTTTGACCTTATATTGAGTACTATCAAGAGCTCATGTTCAAACCATACCTCTAATAATATCAATGGATTTTCAATGTCATCCTCCAAGTCCTGATCAACTGCTACAAGTTTTCCATTGACATAATGCCATCTCATACAATGAAAGGCCAAAATAAAATTTTGGGAGCCAATCATATATTTACAGACAATAGATTTCCTATGGATTTTGCAGGTAACCCCATTTAATTCTTTCACATCCCAATTTTGACCTAAGAAATCCAAACATTTCTTTGATTTACAGATAAACATTGACAATGTTTTTTGACCTCCTCGTCATAAAAGAAGTCGACAAAAACATGCAATGGCATAAAGACAATGATTTTCACCTAACGATTTGATACATTTGGTCTTATACACCTTTGCACGTCTTGGTATATCTTTAATCTAAAGCACTCACTTGTTTCTGTTGTTGGTATGGGCCATTCTCGACTATCGAATGAAGGCAGTGGTAATGCTTTCAAAGATCCATAACCCGTAACACTATGAGGTGCCGTGTAAAATTCATTATAAAAGAAAACTCCTCTCTCTATCAAAGACTTGCTCCTGCTGGATGTTTCTTTGTATAGCTGCTCACACCAATAGATGCATGAAAAACATCGAAGATTCCCACAATACTATCTATAGGCCGCCAGTCAACCAAGTTTGAAGGATATATATCTATACAAATGAATACAAGAGAAGCATAAGTATAGAAATGAAACACATTACATAAACATAATGTAAAAACATTTACTTACAATTTGGTCTATGGAGTGGGATTCCATCAAGCAAACATTGCAGACGCAATTCTAAGTGCATGTAGGCATGTTGTATAAGGAATTCCTTAATGCTCCTACTGTGTCAGAGAGTTTGAAGTCTTGAACTTTGCCTTTGTAATTGTCGATGAACTCATTCTTTGTTTTTTTTCGCTTCCTAGTCTGCAACATAATCCAACTACCAATAGAGATTGTGGTAGAATCCACCTTTGATTATCCATATCAAAACTGTTGTATACTATAATAGCTCTAGTAGAGGAGTAGGGATGCCTAGGACGTCTGGTTTCCATGGAAGCAAATAGAAAATAAAAGCAGATGTAAGAAGATGAGATGGCAGAAGAGATAACCTCCAAAACGTGCGAAATTTTTAGAGGGAAATCCATTCATTAAATGACGTAGGAAGTTCGAAGAGAACATTCCAAATTTTTAGAGGAAAAAAGAACTTTTATTAAATGAGCTGAACGAGGAAAATTTTTAGATTGAAAACCATTCATTAAATGAGCTGACAACACTCTATTTTTCATATATATTAAAGAAATGACGTGAGTCTGTCTGCGTAATAGATCTATGCCATTATAAAGTGTGGTCAAATGCATTTCATATTTCTAATAACAATATATTCATATAAAGAATATATGAAAAATGTCTAATTATCAAAAGTTCCGTTAATTACAGTGGCTCTCTTCCTATTGGTCGAAAGCCTTTCTCTCTCTAGAGAAAAAAGGCCCAAAGTTGAGTCCAAAATTCACCTAATGTGTAATATCTATGTCACAATACCAAAAGTGAAATTTAGGTCGTCACTTACTCTTCATGGTAGGCTATTGTAATATCTATGTCACTTACTCTTCATGGTAGGCCATTATAAAGACCTGGGCTTCATCCAAATTTACATCCCTTAAATAGGGACATAAATCCACATAGGAATTCTCCTTTGAAACTAGAATAGTAGATAGCACGGAATCCATAACATATACTTTATGCTGATATCCCCATGGGAGATTAGGCTACACACATAATTCACATCATATTACTTACTTTTAGAAGGCATAACACTTTACAATCAAGTTAATTACATAGACATATAAAACCTTACAGTCAAGTTAATTACATAGACATATAAAATCTTAAAAAGTAACCAATATAACTTCGTCGTTGACCTTGTTATGCACGTTGGATAGGACCTCAATCTCCTCCATGCCAAAATGGAAGTATTTTGAGTAGTGTTATGCACCAGAAGCATCACATCAAAGGAGGGGCCTAGACAGCTCAATGCTTTAATGTTGGATTGATGTAATTCTAGATAAGTAGCTTCCTTCCCCCTTTCTATCCTCTTCCTATTTCTAGCTTGGTTTTGGGTCCTTTCTGCTTTGTCATTTGACATTAACTCACCTATGACTTGAACTTTTTGTTTTGATTCTTAAAGAGAGACTTAGAGTGAAATCTTTGTGTCACAAGAGAAACTGATCTCTCTATCACCTGAGTGATCTTAACTCTCTCACTCTCTAGGGAGGGATTTCTAGAATACATCTCATCTTTGTGTCAATAAGTAAAACCGGCACTAGGGTCTTGTCATACCAAAACCTAAGAAGTCAAAAGGATTTCATGTCCTTTGGCATCACTGTAACTATGTGGATGAGCAACTAGAATGTAGCTATCCTAAAATACTGGATAAGCCAATCCTCACAACAGTAGTCTCCCTGCAAGCAACCCAAGGTAGAACCATGCCAACGGATACTAATATGGTTCCTTTCATAAATGGATCTGACCAGGCACCAAAATGGGAGCTTTGTAATTGCTCTTTGCATATGCCTCTGCACCTTTCGCAATTTCTGGAGAATAGATCAATGTTGCTCGTTTCTCCGAGTTCTCATTGACCAAAGTTTGGGTATGTTTTTACGCGATTGTACATTCTTAGCTATTTGAGGATCTTGGATGATGAGACCCTCGCCATCTACTTTGTACCCACCATTTATTAAAAAGGGTGGATGGATAGATGTTCAATATTCTCAATAAAGTATCAAAAAAACTCATTGAATAAAAAATCACTACAACGCGATAAGCAGTCATCACATGTAATCGATTCCCCTCCTCACATTATAATGATTTCACAGACAAAGGGCTATACTACACATGCATGGATGGTTTTACATCAAGGATATAACACTCCCACATGCATTATTCCTAGCGTAATTTTTGGACAAAAGGTTGCCTTGCATTGATGTGAATCGTACCATTCTTGCCATCTATGAGACGAATGCAAAGGTCGACGTGAATTGATGTGAATGGGAAGCATGAGTTTTTTTATTAAAACATGTGTTTTGGAGAAGAAAACTCACCCACCATAGTAACAAAGTTGACATCCACAAGAGTGAATAGTTGAGATGGCATAGAGACGAGGCGCAACTGACGACGTTGGGAGATAGACACGTTAAAAAGATAATTTGAAGGGCTCTATACTAAGTATTGTTGAAATTTGAGCATAATGATGAGCTATGGTGGATCATACACTAGAATCAACATCATTAACAAAGTGATTAAGAAATAATTAAGACGTAATTAGTGGGTAATTAGCAAATAGATTAATGTAGGCATGGATACTCAAAAACCAGCAAATTCTCATTAGGGCTATGCCTCAATTTATAGAGTTTACATCAAGCATCTAATCCCATTGATTTCTCCATGATTCACTCCCAGAATATCTCCACCTTTTGCCTGATTCTCTCCACCTCTTCTCTTTTCCTTGAATATCTCCCAGAATAACTCCACACTCCTAAATTCTCTCATGCTACCCTTTATTTTCTCCCAGTAGATTCTTCTCACCTTTTCACAGGTTCTTTCACAATTACACATTCTCTTTTACAGCCTCTTCACTTGTATATTTCAACACCTCCCCTCAAGTGAATAATCCTAGTACACCTAGACCCTATAACAAGTTTGCCTCCCTTTACTTAATAGTCCGCGACCAGTGTCTACTCCTCCCCTCAAGTTATCTCAGCACACCTGGACCCTGTATCAAGTTTCTTTCTTACTTGACAGTCCGCGACCAGTGCCTCAAGTCCCTAAACTCCATAGTCCTTGACACTCTCTCTATGTGTCCAAGGCTACTATAAGTGCCCGCGACCTTGACTAAAGTGCTCACACATACATCTACCACGTGGCCTACATCATCGGTGGCTCAGAGGTGGTTTTACTTTATTGGGGCAGGTTACATTGGGTTGTGGGGTCTCTCTCTCTCTCTCTCTCAGAAAAGATGATCCGACTCCACTTCCTTTGGAGCCTCCATGAAGTTTGCCGATGTCGTTCCTTCTTCACTGGGTTTGCTGTAGCAGTCTCTCGCCATGTGTCTTGGCTTTCCACATTTGTGGCAAGTGAAGGTCCTCTCTCCTACTCTGCCTCTTCCTCGTCCTCGTCCTCGAGAGAATCCTCCTCGGGTGAAGAATGCTTTTTCCTCTCCTGCTCTTGAGTCGAGCCCTTTCTTCTCTTTGCCTCTGCTCTCTTGCTCTAGTAGAGCTGCTTCTATCTCGTGTATCTTCAATTCAGGTACATTCTTTAGTGTTGCTACAATGTTTTCATAATCTCCTTTGTCCACACTCTTCAGAAGTACAGCTAATGCTTCATCATCTTCTACCTTTTTGTCAATAGTAGCTGCCAGCTGTTGCTTAATGCTTTTATATTTGTTCAAGTGTGTGATTAAAGGTTCACTTTTCCTTTATCTTGGAATTTTTTGCTTGTGTACCAAATAATTTATTGAGTTCATCCCATGCATCTTTTGCCCACTGTATCCCTGTGATATGATGAATGATTTCATCATTTAAACTAAGTGCAATAAGTCCCAATGCTTTTTCATTCCTACTCTTCCACTCATTTTCTCCTCTCTCTGGGCATTCATCTCTCCCTTCAACTAATCCCCACAGATTTTTCCTCATCAACAAATACATGGTTTTTGTCTGCCATGTATAAAACTGTTCCCCATTAAATTTGGCTATTTCCTGTGCTGAACTCATGGTGATGTGAAGGGGGTCTTACCTCTTGATCCAATTTCAAGATTCAAGGGCAGTTTCTACCCTTTTACAACTCAATCTGGTGTTTAACAGATGATTACAACAATTTTATCAGCATAAAATCACCAGAAATTACATTAAATTGAGGGTAACCAATTTGTACGGGATGGTTGGAGTATCAAACCAGCTCCGATTTGAAATCTGAAGTTATAGGGATCTGTATCACATACCTAATGGTTAATTTGAACCCTCAACTGCACCAAAATACAGTGATTAGCATTGATTAATCACTGATTAGCAAATTAATGCTTTGTTTTGTGTGCAAAAAATAGGGTATACGGGGAGTCCAGATCTGGTGCTTTCCACTTCAAATGAGCTCAAATGCTTTCAAAGGCATCAATAGCAATGAGTCTAGTAGAGGATTAAGCCAAGAAACACAAGATTTGACCAAATATTGAAAGCTTAATCTCTGTTTTACCAAAGTCACCTGTAGATTTGATGAAGAGCTTGGATCTCACTGTAGACTTGATGAAACTGAATTCTGTCTTCACCAGCTTGTAGAGCATGCTTGAAAACCCCCGGGGCTAAGAGGAATTGAAGCAAGTTGATTTGATGAGCACAAGATCTGCAAAACTGTCAGAAAAAACTGCGCTGGAAAAAACGTCGATTTCTCCTGATAGCGCCGGCAGTTTGCTGCATTTTCTTGATGGGCTTGTAGCCAAAGAAGTTAGCTACCATGTGCTAGAAGCTTGTGCCCTAATTTAGAGTGTGCAAGGTGCTAGAGATCCTCCACTGGCTGGGGGTGACTCGGGGAAGTGAAAAACTCACTAAAAATTTGATTTTTTGCTAATTATCTACTAATCCTAATTAATTAACTAATGGGCTCATAAACCTAATTGATTCTAGGCATGGCTCTGATACCATGTTAAAATTTGAGCATAATGATGAGCTATGGTGGATCATACACTAGAATCAACATCATTAACAAAGTGATTAAGAAATAATTTTAAAAGACGTAATTAGTGGGTAATTAGCAAATAGATTAATGTAGGCATGGATACTGAAAAACCAGCAAATTCTCATTAGGGCTATGCCTCAATTTATAGAGTTTACATCAAGCATCTAATCCCATTGATTTCTCCATGATTCACTCCCAGAATATCTCCACCTTTTGCATGATTCTCTCCACCTCTTCTCTTTTCCTTGAATATCTCCCAGAATAACTCCACACTCCTAAATTCTCTCACGCTAACCTTTATTCTCTCCCAGTAGATTCTTCTCACCTTTTCACAGGTTCTTTCATAATTACACATTCTCTTTTACAGCCTCTAACCAAGGGCTTGTTCCCACACACACCCTATTCACTTGTATATTTCAACAAGTATGATAATTTAGGGTTTAACAAGAGAGGACATACCTTAAATAGTAGTGATGAGACATGATGACATCATGTACACATGGCATTGAATGATGACATCATGTACACATGGCATTGAATGATGATATCTAATGTGTGAATGACATGTGTTAATCACACGTGTGGAGGGGAACATGGGCCGGGAATACATGCCTACCACATGTAAAGACCGTTTGACATCGGTAATAAAGCACTCGTGCATGCATTATGGGTAGCGTGATTATCATACACTCTTGCTCCTTCTGCCAAACCGATTGTCATTTTTAATTCTCGCTCTTCTGCAACTAGTCATGACACTATTCCTCTCCTGCCAAACTGATCTTGCTTTTGATAGCGTGATATCCATAGTTTGGAAAGTTACTAGTCTCCTACCCGATTCTAAATTTTGAGGTGTGTTCTCAAAGCTTGCTAATTTTTGAATGTCAGTTTTTATGATTGAGATATGAATGTGCACCTTACCTATTTATTTAAGCGAATCATAATAACGCAATATGGGATGTCTTATCTCAACCTTTGGCCTTAAAGTGCATTGTAATGATTCTTGGAAATTTTAAACATCCAATATCAATTGTTACTACTGGATGAAAATCAGTATAATGTGGTGTGTAGACCTCACTCATCGTGCAACCCTCGACCACATCTCACGTTGTACTGACCTTTGCACCTATCATTTCAAATCACTACCATTTTCTCATTTTTGTATAGTTTAAGCTGATTGAGATCGAGGTCGAACCCGAAACTGGGATATTAAAGAAACCCTAGAAGAAAAATTATTCAACTTTCTCCACATAGTTAGTCAGCATCATTATCATCCTAAGATAACACGCATGTTTTTTTGCAATGTCTCCCCGTCGATGATTGCGTTTGCATGCTCATATCTCCTAGAGAAAGAACAGCAATACTAGGAGATCACTTTGAATGATGGAGTCATCTTGGACAATGTTCAATACACGTACATATCAATGATCTTGTTCCTTTGATATAGAAGGTAAACAGTGATATTTTAAAGGTGCCAAAGGATAAGAAGAAGACAAATAGTAAGTGCTCTATGCATGACTACAGATGTTGTCTTGTCGACTACCACTATGGGTTTATTTGCTACTTGCACGTGTTGCTTTTGAGGATGAGAAAATTTCAATTGAAGGAGGTAATGAGAGAGTAGAGGAACCTCCAATAGTAGAAGATAAGGCTAATTAGGAGATTGCAAAGGAGATAAACTTGGCTATAGAGAGGGACCTTAGTGAGAAGCTTGATATTGATGTCCTAGGGCAGACACCCAAGTGGTAATAGCTAACGAGGATCCCTCTATGACACAAGAAATAGAGCACATTTTGAGCTCAATCCTGCCCACCTATCATATAGGTGATAATCAGTATATCTTAATAAGAGATATTCAAGTTGTGTTTGACATTAGGGAGGAGGACTACTATCTCACTATCATCCCACAAATCTTGATGAAGATGATGATTTTGTCGATCCAAATGTGGATAAATGTCTTCTATTGAATTCAAATGTTAAGGACAGTGAGTTCCATACACCTTCTGAGACATTAGCAATGATGTACAAGAATTCATTTCACTATGAAGCCAACTTCCCATTGAAGAGAAATTTCAAGCTACTACTCAATGAAGACTCAATATTTTGCATAAGGGAAAAGAATGGGAGTCTTCATCCATCCAGGACACCAACTCAACAATCAAAATATGGACAAATTATTTACTTGTTAATGATGAGACTCAAAAGGTTTGCTTACAATAATGTTGAATATCATGATGAAGTTCCTTATTGCATCTATTTTGATGGCTATGGACAACATTGTTTTATAGCAGTTGGTGGTGTACGAGGATGATTTTCTTGGGAACACATCAAGAAAATAAGTGGGAGGACTGGGAAGGGACTTAGCACTGGGGGGGAATACATTACCCGAGTGGGTTTTTTCGAGTGAAGGGAAAAGCCGAGCGAATCCTGCCAAACAATCTCCAGATATAAAAACTAGCATCACATTCCAAACAAGCATATGCCAGCACAAAATTTCATTATGGTTAAAAATAATAGCATTTAATCCAACTAATGACCCCTATCACCACACAACAAGGGAACTTAAAAGATGCTATATTCTAGCAATTGAAATCTGCCCAAGTTGATGCTTAAAACAAAAAGGGCCATCGTATAAGCCATTAAAAAAGCCACATTAACAACATCTATGGTTTATGTTGGCACATGACATCATCTGCCTCTAACTTCTTGAACAACTCCAAAGAATAACATCACATTGCAAACGAGCACACACTAGTACGAAATTGCATTCTGGTTAAAAACAATAGCATTTAATCCAACTAATGATCCCTACCACCAAAGAGAACTTAAAAGATGTTATTTTCCAATGATCAAAGTGCGCACAAGTTGTCGGGGCTAATTACAAAAAAGAACATCGCATAAGCCATCAAAAAAGTCACAGCAACAACATCTGCAGACTAGGTTGCCACATGGCATCGTCTAACACTAAGTGCTTGAAACAACTCCACCTTAGTCAGCGCTTGCCTAGTGCATGAAATCGTGAGCTACTGAATCCAATCCCAGAACCTGCAAGTAAAAAAAATACAAGTGTTTGCATGGTATCTATGCCATGCACTTGCCCTCTCGTTTTAAAAAATTCACATGTGAAACATGAAAAGTCTGCTATTGATACCAAGTAGCTCACACCCATTTCTTGGACCCCTCAGTAGTACTAATGTAGAAGATGTAGTACCTGTTGAGATATCGAGCTCATCTAGTGAGGCGGTGGACACTGATGACCCACTTGGGGGATAGGCCCCACACTTACACCACTGGCATGGTTGGTGAGATCATGGATGATATGCGGCCAGTGTGGGATGACACGCTGTGTGACAGCCATTCTAAAGACTGGTATAGTTATAGCGCCAGCTCATTTAGTTGGGTTCACACTATAGAGAACCCTAGTATGTATTTGGTTGAGTACCTTTTCATATGGTGTGTTGAGTGTTGTGTGAAGAAGAAGAAGATTTTCAGTCTCTCACCTTGTGTGTTCTTTTTTAGGGTTTTGTGAGTGTGTGTGTGCTTGCAAGAGCTCAAGCTCTCTTCTCCCCTGCATCTTTTCATGGTATCAGAGCCTGGTTCATGCTAAGGGCTGAGCTGCAAAAGCAAGAGAAGCACAAGAAGCAGTACGAGGGTAAAAGCTTCATCTACTCTTCCCTATTTGTGTTGTCGACTACACCCTTGTCGGGAGTTCTACGGGAGGCACCGCGGCAAACGATCTCTGATTGAGGAGCTTTCTTCACGGGAGTAAAGTTATAGGGCAACTAATTTGTCCTATCGAACCTCATTTTTTGGGCCGAAAACACATTTCGGGTGCGTTAGGACCTCCAATTTTTAGAAAGCAGGCGATTTCGAGCACTGCGGGTAAGTCACCGATTCTCTACAGAACTCTATTTTAAGAACTACAGGAAGACAGATTGGTTGTGCAGACATTGTGTGTGCTGCAAGGAGGTCAACAGTTGCCATTGGGTGTATGTATGCACATTGAAATCACTGGTTTGTGACATTTGAGTATAGTACAGTACTGGTGCAGAAAATACAGCAATTTGTGCAGGACAAACCAGAGTGCTGTTTCTGGTAAATTTGTGTCTGGCAAGATGTCAAATGATGGCATAAACTAGATTGTTACTGAGAATCTTGATAAGAACAACTTCCATGCTTGGAGGTTTAGGTTGACAAATTTCTTGATGGGAAAGGGTTACTGGGACTATATAGAAGGTGAGCATGAAGAGGCACCGGGGAGATACGAGAGATCAATCCGACTGCTCTGCAAATTTGAAAGAGTTCAAGGATTGGAACCAAAGAGCCAGAAAAGTTATGTATTGGCTCTCTATCAGTATACACAAGATACCATGATTGGGCACATACAAGATGCCAAGTCCCCCAAGGAGGCATGGGACACCTTGGTAAAACTCTATGAAACGAATACCAAGGCACAAAAGATACATTTGAAGAATGAACTTCATACTGTGGAGAAAAAGAGTATGTTTGTGAATGACTATGCATTGAAGATCAAGGGTATTGTGGAGGATAATGCAAGGTTGTTTGTTATGCAGCATGTTATTAATGCCATGTTTGAAAATGTTGAAGCAGCATATAAAGATGATGTATGGTACGTTGATTCAAGTGCTTCAAAGCACATGACAAGTCATGGGGAGTGGTTTAAGGAGATGAAAAACCTTGAAAGACCAGGTTTTGTGGAAACAGGGGATGACACTGCTCATCCAATTGCCCATGTTGGGAGATGTGCCATTGTCTATCCAGGATGGCAAAGTGAAGTACCTTGCAGATGAACTTTTGTTCTGAACATAACAAAGAATTTGGTTTCAGTTGGCCAGATGATTGAGCACGGTTTACAGGTTCGGTTTAACCCTGATGGTTGTTATGTTGAAGACTTTAAAGTTGGTTGTAAAAGGCAACAAAGTTGACAGAATGTTTACATTGAATGTAAACATGCTTAAAGTGAGTGTTGCGATGTTTGCAAATGGTTCAGAAATTGTTGCAGACACAGACATTTGGCATAAAAGAACTAGACATGTGAATGTGCAGAGAATGAAATCTATGTAGAGTAAAGGAATTGTGACAGGGTTACCAAAGTTTAAAGTTGAAGGTATGCAGAAAATATGTGAAGCATGCCAATTTGGAAAGCAAACAAAGCATGTATTTCCACATGATAGAAATGTGAGCAGAAATGCACTAGATGTGCATTCAGATGTATGGGGTCCTACAAAGACCGTCTATGGGAGGCTGCAGGTATTCTATGACATTTATTGATGACCACACAAGGAGAGTGTGGGTATACTTCATGAAGGAGAAGGGTGAGGTGTTCACTCATTTTCAGAATTTCAGAGTTATGGGGTTGAAAAGCAAACAGGAAAATATGTAAAGTACCTAAGCTCAGATGGAGGGGGAGAGTATTTCTCCAGTGAGTTCTCTAAATTTTTGAAGAAGAATGGTATTCGGAGACAGTTTACATGCAGATACACTCCGTAGCAAAATGGAGTTGCTGAGCGAAAAAACAGGCACATTGCTTGAGATTGCCTGAGCATTGATGGGGGAGAAGAATATGCCGCATAACTATTGGGCTGAGGCTATTTCTACAGCAATTTACATCATGAACAAGACTCCAACTACAGCCATACACGATGCAACTGTAGAGGAGAGGTTTACTGGCAGAAAACCTAATTTGTCTCATCTAAAAGTCTTTGGATGCATTGCATATGTGCATGTGCCAGATGAGCTGAGAACTAAGCTGGATCCAAAAGCTAAAAAATGTGTGTTTATTGGGTATTCCCTTGAGCAAAAGGGATACAGGTGTTATAACCCTGCTACATGTGAGTTGAGGGTAAGCAGGAATGTTTTTTATGAGATGAGCAGCTAGTGTACTACTGAAAAAGAAGCTGTTGGGGCTGATGTGAGTGGAAATGTGGTTGCATAGAATGCAAGTCAGCAATCACAGTCTTTAAGTGGACCAGGAGAAGAGTCCTCATCTAGTGGTTCAGTTGATAGACCATGGAGGCTGCGTCATAATACCAGTACTGCAAATGTGATTAGTACATCACATAAAGGCAAAGAGAAAGTGATTGAGCCCCTTAGTATGCCTGATATTTTTGCAAGGCATTCTCATGTTGATGGAGAGTCTAGTGGCTCAGAGATGAGCCTTGATGAGGATCTTGGGATACCAAATATGAGAAAACCTGGTGTAAAGAAGGCTATGGAAGCCATGAATGCAAAGCTGCGAAGATCTGGGAGAGTGAAGAATCGTGTGCAGAGGTTTACCTATGATGGTTATGTGGCACATAATTATGCATACATGGCAAAAGTTGTACAGGTTGTAGAGCCCACATGCATTGATGAGGCTGTTGGAAATGTGTGTTGGGAGAAAGCTATGGATGAGAAGATGGATACACTATATGGAAATGAGACTTGGGATTTAGTGCAATTGCCTGAAGGCAGGAAAGCCATTGGATGCAAGTGGGTGTACAAAGTAAAACATAACAGTGATAGAAGCATAAGCACGTACAAGGCTAGATTGGTAGCCAAAGGATATGCGCAAACATATGGCATTGATTATGAGGAAACTTTTAGCTCAGTTGCCAAGATGGCAACAATGAGATTTGTGATAGCAGTGGCTACGTCAAAGCAATGGTCTTTACATCAGATGGGTGTAAAGAATGCATTCTTGCATGGGGATTTGCAAGAAGAGGTGTATATGTTGCAACCACCTGGTTTTGAGGATGTGAGTCACCCCGAGCAGCATGTTTGCAAGTTGAAGAAAGCCTTGTATAGCTTAAAACAAGCACCAAGATCATGGTCTGAAAAGATTTCTGAATATCTTGTCACTATTGGCTTTCATGTAGCCAATGCAGATTTCTCGTTGTATGTGAGACACAGTGATAGAGGGGTTGTGCTTGTTGTCATCTATGTAGATGACCTGATCATCTATGTAGATGACCTGATAGAGGGGTTGTGCTTGTTGTCATCTATGTAGATGACCTGATCATTATTATGCGGGACCATGATGCAGAGATCTTTGATGTAAAGATCTTGCTTAGATAGAAGTTTGAGATGAGGGATCTGGGGGGGAGCTCAGATATTTCTTGGGCATTGAGGTGATTAGGTCACCACATGGTATTGGATTACTGCAAAGACAGTATGGCTTGGACATGTTGTTCAAGTATGGTATGACAGGCTGTAAGCCTATCTCAGTGCCATTGGATCAGAATGGCAAGTTGAGTGCAGAGTTAGGAGAGATTTTGGAGGATCCTACTATGTATAGGTGCATAGTAGGAAGCTTGATCTACATGACGATCACCAGGCCAGATTTGAGCTATGCAGGTTCCTTGGTGAGGCAATTTATGCAGGTTCCTTGGAAGCTGCATTTGGATGCATTGAGACACATACTGAGGTATGTGAGGTCTACTTTACATTGTGAACTATTTTATGAAACTGGGACAGAGATATGTGTACATGGGTACACAAATGCTGATTGGGCTGATAGTATCTCAAATAGAAGATCTACTAGTGGCTTCATGTTTTCTTTGGGGAGTACTGCTGTGACTTGGAGCAGCAACAAGAAGCACCCTATGTGGTTGCTCTATCCAGTACAGAGGCCGAGTACAGAGGTGCTGCTATGGCAGCATGTGAGGTAGCTTGGTTGAGAAAGCTACTTCAGATTTGGGTCTATCAATGGATAGACAAGTTGTCATTTTCTGTGACAACATTAGCAGTATACAATTGGCCAAGAACCCAGTTTTTCATGCTCGCACAAAGCATATACAGGTCCACTACCATTTTGTTAGAGAGAAGGTTTTGGCAGGATACGTTGACCTTGTTTATGTCAGCATCTTTGTATATGGTATGTTGAGTGTTGTGTGAAGAAAAAGAAGAGTTTCAGCCTCTCACCTTGTGTGTTCTCTTTTAGGGTTTTGTGAGTGTGTGTGTGTGCTTGCAAGAGCTCAAGCTCTCTTCTCCCCTGCATCTTTTTAGTACCAAGGTCCTTCCCTTCTCTTGCCCCATTCCATAATCTCACTCAGGAGGAAATCAATGTGGAATTCTGATCTACCCCAGATTAGTCAATATGTGTGGCCACGCCTTGGAAAGTTTTGCTCCAAACAGCCTTCACCAAATCTATGAAGAAAATCACTGCCAGATCTATGGTAGTTCTGCTCCAAACAGGCACCGCCATTATGCTCAGATCTACCGCCATCTACAAGTGTTGTCGTCGCACTCTCTGCAAGCTTCTGCCCACTTGGTGCAATAATTTGTCGGGTATTATATATCGGGCTTGAGTGTATTTGGCTACCGGACTGATGGGTCCAATGAAATCTATGTCCCATTTCTCGAATGGTTGTAAACATACTATAGAGTGTGCAGGGGCATGTGGTCTTTGAAATGGGGAATTGATGTACGCTAGCACTCATCACACTATTTGACGTATTCTACAGTGTCATCCATTAGAGTGGGCCACCATAACCCAACCATGAGGGCCTTATGAGAAGTGATATCTGCAAAGTTCCCCCCAGCACAGGCATAGTGAGCCTGTTTAAGGAGGAAGACATACTCATCTTCTCGGACATAGTGTCGTAGGATTCTATCTTTTCCCTATATATAAAGTTTACCTAGAATGAGTTGGTAGGAAGCCGCTTGTTTGATTAAGTGATGGGCACGATCTTTGTTGAGAAGGGGATCTACAGGTAAGCTATTGGCTAAAAAGTGTGCACCTCCTTGCCCCATTCAAGAATCAAGAATAGTTGTAATAGGTCAGCATCTGGTAAATCATCATCTACTCCCACCGGTTGTTCACCATTGGGGATCCTTAACATGTGACCTGCGAGGATAAGAGCCCTTCCTCACCGTAATAGTGAAGTCAAATCAAGCAGTATAAGAAGCCATTATGTGATTCTGCTTCTCATACAAGGCTTATTTACCAAGTACAGGAGGGCTTCATGGTCTACAAAGAAAAAAAACATAGTCGCCAAAAGATGATGGTGGAGCTTCTTGACAGTGTAGACCATGGCTTGTCCCTCCCTCTTAGTCATAGTGTAGTTCCTCTCAGCTTCATTGAGTTGGTGGCTAGAAAAACTAATGGGGAAATCCATCTTATGGTCTCCTGGTTGGGCCGGCACACATTCTATAGCAAAGGTTGAGGCATCAATGTGGACATGAAAGATGATGTCCCAATTTGGGGATCTGAGAATTGGTGCGCTTGCCAAGGCTTTTTTAAGCTCATTGGTATTCATCAGCCCACTCAAAGACAATGGGGAGTTCGTACACAGAGGTCGAGCAATATCAACGTACATAAAAATGAATCACCGCGCCGCCGATAGTAGCCGATGTGTCCCATAAAGCGCTAAACTCCTTTGAAGTTTATGGGTGGCGGGAGCTCTAGGATGATGCGCTCCACTTTACTATCATCAACAGAGATTCAAGTCAAGGTGAGCGCCGTTGGTTGATGGCAAAGCAGGCCAATGGTTGAGGTCCTTGAAGACTGAGGACAAGGCCACCTTTGAAGCTTTGATGAAAGAGGCTTTCAAGGTTGGATATTGTCACCAAGGTACCAAATGGAGCCTAGTTGAGCACCTGCATAATGTAAGGCAAAAGGAGGGAGAAACCATCAGAGACTATATCAATAGCATTGGATATCTCCACTCACGATATAGTGCAAGAGACAAGTTCTCTGACAAAAGGTTAATAGGGAGATTTCTAGAGGGTCTTGATAACGTGCCCTTACATAACTCATTGTATGCCTTGGGCCATACCTCCTTTGAGAAATGCTATAGGAGTGCCATGGATTTTGAGGATAATTTCAAGGGAACATGTTCCCAAGAACTCCATGAAAGAACATTAGAAGCTTCCTTCAAAACTACCAGTACACAAAGCCTGATGGTCGGAAAAACATGGAACCCACATCACGACAAAGTATTCAGCAATTGGCCACTACATTAATGCATCAAATGACCCAATAATGGAGTCAAAGTTTTTGTTTGGACAAATTTGTGTTTGTTATGTAGTGACAAACAAATGTGTTCTTCTGTAGACACCCCACGAAACAAACCCAACACGGCCGTCGCGCCGTGTGGCCGTAGTGCCTGTTTTCCACAAAAGAGACAAAGCCCACGACCGTAGTGCCGAGTCTTCGAGAGAGAGCCGTTCTATGGCCGTTGTGCCTAGTGAACACGTCTATGACCGTAGCACCTCGAGAGTAGCACATGTAGAGATCACACATTTGGTTCAGAGAGACTAAATTTAAGCTGAGCATAGATTTAGTATTGACCATAAAAGTCACGTAGTTTGGCTATAGTGTAAATCTAAAACTGCAATGTGTTTTAACTCGGGCTAAGAGGACCGGCAATGGCGCAGTGGTGCCAAAATTAGACGAAGTGCTTATCACGAGAAATCAAGGTAAGCCTAATTGAGCCGTAGTGCTCATAACCCTTCACAATCTTTTAACAGTTGCTAGAAGATTGTGATAAACTTTGGCAAATGAGAACCATGTACAAGCGTAGTCTTGATGTGGTTAGGCCTTGTGTCCAAACAAGTTGCTTACTGTTTGTAGCAACAAGAGAGCCTTGGCCCGTAGAGGCACGCTGGCCCTTGTTGGTAGTAACAAAATAGTGTCACTACTTGGGCTTAGAAAGTAGTGACTAGTTTCATTTAGTCACGTACATTGCCTGGTAAAAGTAATCCCTAAGGTGTGTATTACTTGGGATAAAGGGGCTAGGAGTGCTGCTAACAGTACTCAATTGAATGGTTTATCTACGAGTACTAATCTGAGTGATTAGTACACGCCTAGATATAATAGCAGATTTAAGATTGATTTGTAGAAATCAAAGGTAAATCTGAAGGGGTATAGTCTTGAGATGTAATGCTCAATGCCCTTATAAAAGTTGATCGACGAGACAAATGTTCTTAAGCTTACTAGCATGGTTTTCTCCTCTTTTTATTGCCATGCGTCGACATCCCACTGCTCGAGAGTTTGTGGTGATCTTTCGAGGGGGGAAAGAGCCTTTTTATATGTCACATCAATTGGTTTGGTGGTAATTTGTTGGTGGTAATTTGATGGTATGGGACATCAAGTTCTCACGGAATCGATTGTAGTCTTGGTGGAATGGGACGCCAAGGCTTGTGCATATAATTGACTCTTTGGCAGGTCTGTATGTACACTTGTCCGTAGTGATAAAGTGTGCAAGATAAAATTTGAACTTTGAAATTTACCAAATATAGCCATAAGTTGGGATAAAACCCAGTTATTACAGAGTTCGGAGAAGCTCTAGGTAGCAAGACCATGATGGTGTGCTAGTGCTAACAGAGTGATTTAGTTCCGGAGTGATCTAAATCTAGAGGTTAGCAGTAAGACTAGTTTGGTTGGACAATTTCATGCATGGGGGACGCCCTATAACATTTTGCAAGCGTAGTCTTGCCTATGTTCAACATAAGTGTGCAATTGTGAGCACATTTTAGTTGCTACCATATGAATTTGGAAAATATATTACTTTCCTACATAAGCAATTGTAATATTGCATGACAGGCTATGTTGCTTACAAAGTTCATGTGCGTGTAAACCCTATAAGTCGTATGACCCCTGGGAAATGAGTGGAGCATTTCTAGGATTTAATAAGGTTTTACATGGCAATAGTGAGTAGTATCTCACTCCAGATGAGCCTGGTTGTTGTTAGTATCGGATCCGACATATGTAGTGTACATAAACTCGGGCTAAGTTAGGATAGGAGGCTAAGCCGGAGAGCTTAGTGGTAAATCCTACTGTATCTGGTGAGTTTTTACTTAACCGGAGTGTTAAGAAGTAAACTCAAAGTCTGGGGCTGAACTGGAGTGTTCGGAGGCAGACATATCTTTTGTTAAATCGGAGAATTTAGCAACAGATGAGCTTGGGGTGAACCATGGTACCCAGGAAAAAAGCTCTTCACACTAAAATAGTGCACAATAATTTTAGGGTGATAAAAATCCATCGCAGGAATGTTTTACAACTTTCCATAGATGATAGATGAAGACCATGTACTTTACGGAGTTAAAGTACATAGGTGGTGACTTCGGCGCCACATTTTTGTAGGAAGTCACCAGTGGTGTGGTTAGGTCAGCCGAGACTCCACAAGACCTATGCACTAGTTTTTAAGTTGACCTCTATGATAAGGACGTCTAGAAATTCGTGTTGTAATACCAGAATTTGCACTGCAATGTGCAATGGAGGGGTCAATTTGTGTAGTCACTTCTTAGTAGCAAGTGACTTAAGCATCTTGTTATAGATGGTTGTATATGGTACTCCCACTCGTCGGGGGAGGTACGCCATGGGGCACGGAGTTACTCACAGACTAGTATGGAGCTACTAGTGTGATGATAGTGGGTACGTAGTTACTCACTACTAATACATAGCTGCTAATAAAATTAAGATACTCGAGTGAAAGATACTCTAGATCAACATTTTAAATTACCGAACCACAATCCATGAGTATCGAGGTACTCATAAATATGTTGACGTTGCTCAAATCGAGGGACCGATTTGTTCGATGGTATGGAATAAGCAAGAAGAGTGGAGTAACTTAAAAGTTACACATCACTAGTCCTAGTGAGTTGTTGAGGTCATCCGTAGTTTGATGATCCCCTCTACCTATCAGACAACATTCAATTTTGCAAACCCTAGCATTTAATCCGTAGTGATTATGAGTTTGGTGTGACATATGGTTATGAAGTTCTTACAAGAGTATTCGTTTATTTGCTTGTCATTGGTTATAGCTTGGTAGAGATTGCCACCTGTGATGGGTAGGTAGCTTTGCCGCTATAATGAGGAGGAAGCAAATAATGTTCTCATAGTTATACTTCATACCAACACCAAACAGGGATAGGATGAAATTCCTAAGTTCATCATCACGAAGTACTGTGATGTTTGCATTTATATTGAATGTATGATGTAATGAGACATTGGGCTTGTGTAATTACCATCAATTATCTAGCAACCTATGGCTTCGCAGCAAGCTCAGTCATTATCTGTGGATTGATAATGTGGTTATTAGTAGTTTGAAATTTTCTTGATAGATGGTACAACCCACCCAAATGATTCATAAGTGTGTAACCGCTTATGAAGGGTAATAATATGCAACAATGAAGCACTTTGTTACAAGTGTGAAACCACTGATCTGTTGCAAAGCAATTTATCAATAGTACCACCATATGTGCGTAGACACTATACCACATCTTCATTTGCAAGATGTTTAAAAGTTGCTTGCAAGGACTCAAGAATATAACATATGATATTAAACACGGTCTAGATTTGTTCTTGGACCTATGACACTAGCGCGTAGTCCGCTTGAGAGTAGAGTTTTTGAGGACAAAAACCTTTCTTGAGGGAAAGGAGGGATATCCTCAAATATCACATAAACTCGGGCTGAGTTGTGTGAGTCCAGACAATACTTGAAGGGATGTGTCTGGTAATAGCAACAAAGAGTTGTAAGTGATTGGATGTAACTCCAGACACCCGTAGTGGTGCAAGAATCTTTATCAAACATCTCCACATACTATATGATCTGCCCGCAGATGTAGTATGGCATAAGAGATAGGAAGTTTGATTGTCATATTTGAAGGGAAATCTTCAAAACTTACATTTACTCTGAGTTAGAGTGGAGTTTAACCATCCGTAGATTGATGGTAGTTAGAAACTCAACAAGATTCTAGAGCATATGCTTGTGCAAAGATGTTACTCTAAGAGAGAGGTATCTCTCAGCTTTGGAACTAATCCTTGTGATGCATGATTAGATTGGCTCTAGTTTATTTCTCCTATGGCCGTAGAACTTTCCAAGGAGAAGTTTTAACAAGTTGGTGAAGCAACATGGTAGCGTAGTCTACAAATATCTAGTAGCATAGTCTAACAACTTGCGCTATCTCCAGTACATTAGCTTCTGTGCTAATGACATGATGCAAAATCAAGGCATGAAATTTGCCTTGGGGTTTTGGTTGAAATACCATATCACGGCTTGTGTGAGCATGATCCTATCTTTACAGAGGTCTGGCACGTTGTACGCGTACGCACTTTGTCACAGCTGCGCCCACCTTCCTCGCCGCACGTAATGCTAGTCCGGAGAGACTGGCCGTAGGTGCGGCGGGTAGCGAGGCGAGACTTAGTCCGGAGAGGCTAGCCGAGCCTTCGGGGTATAGTTTTGATAGTCCAAGTGCGGGTCACCCTGGGATTCAGAAGACCTATGCACTAGTAAAAAGACAGTTTTATTGGCCTAGTTTGTTTAAGAACGTCGAGACTTATGTGCTGAAATGCAGTAAGTGCCAAGTCAATAAACATGAACGCCTTAAGATTGGAGGACTACTCCGTCCACTGGAGATTCCTCAAGGGAAATGGGAAACATTTCCATGGATTTCATTACCGGTTTACCCAGACGAGTCGAAGGAATGACTCGGTGTGGGTGGTAGTGGACAGGTGAATTAAACTGGCAAAGTTTATTACCACGAGAAAACTGTTAAAACGCCAGAGTTGGCAAAACTCTTTATTGAACATCTCTACAAGCTATATGGCCTGCCCGCAGATATAGTGTCGGATAGAGAGAAAGTTCAACAGTCATTTTTGGAGGGAAGTCTTCAAAAAGTTGGATACTACTCTGAGTATGAGTATGGTAGATCATCCGGAGTCTGATGGTCAAACTGAAAAGTTAACCAAATACTCGAGGATATGTTGCGTTCTTATATTAGTAAGAAGCAATCTAATTGGGAAGAGTACTTGCCCTTATTGGAGTTTGCCTATAACAGCTCCAAACACTCAGCAACTGGATTTACACCATTCATGTTAATGTATGGATTCCAGCCGAGATCTCCGATGGCTGTAGGCCTGGAAAAGGAGAAGATTCAATCTGTCAAGGAGTTCCTTGATAAATGAATGATATGCTCAAAGCTGCACGCGAGAGCATCCGTAGTGCACAGGATCGCGCTAATACATTTGCCGATAAAGGACGCAGACAAGTGACCTTTGCAGAAGGTGACTTTGTATTTTTAAAGGTTCCTGCGCAGTCAGCAACCATGCAAACGGGAAAGTGTGATAAACTTTCTCCTAGATATTGCGGTCCTTTCAAGGTCCTTAAGAAGATTGGGGACGTAGCCTACAAACTTGAGTTACCGGAGAGTTCTCAAGTTCATCCTGTCTTCCATGTCGGTAAACTGAAGAAATCAGTTCACGGGTTAGAGAACGCAGTTTCTCCAGAGATTTTGGTGGAATTGATCACTCCACCAAAGATACCACATGAACCGGAAAGGATTCTTGGGTATCGAGACATACAAACCTGACATAAAGTGTACCACAAGGTACTTGTTAAATGGACAGATAGGGATGAGGAGGTGGCAACCTAGGAACGCCGTAGTGCAATTTCCAAAAGGTTTCCCCAGTTTGTTTTCGAGGACGAAAACTCTTCTTAAGGGGGGGGTAATGTCACGTAGGCTGTAACGCCTGTGACCGACGGCAGACCGGATGGCTATATCCGGGGTTCAGTGGGAGAGGATGCCCATGCGGAGTCATGGGCGGCCAAGCTAGTGTGGACGGCAGGCCACACACTATATAGCCTGGGGGATGAGGGGCAATCCTCATTCTTCCTCTATGGCTGGGTGGTGAGCCAGAGGCCGTCCCCTCTTATGGTAATGCCCGTAGCGGCGTTACGGGAATGTAACAACTGTCAAAGACAAGCACCGTTTGACTCCACTCGGTATTGACCGATGGGTATGATCTTATAAGAGAAGGAGCATCTTTTGAGTTTGCTTCATCTCGAAAGTAGGGTTATTTTTCACCAATCTATCCGATCGTAGGTGCATGGAAATATGGAACTGCTGTACAAAACCCCTCTAATAAAGAAGGTTTTTTTTGTGAGATGGAATGACCGTACGCGTTAGAGTGAACGGGCGAGCACTTTCAAAATGTGAAACAAATGGGCATACGCTTCTCAGGGAGAGAAGGAACGAGCGTTTGCTTTTGGAATGGCACGGGCATGTGCTTTGGAGATGGAAGAAGGAATGGGCAATCACTCTCAGGAGAAGAAGGGCACAGGCATTTGAATTGAATACATAGTGGAACGAGCATTCACTTAAAAATTGAGAGCTCGAATGGGCGTTTGCTTCAAGGTGAGAAGGGAATAGAGGTTCGCTTCTAAGAAGCAAAATGGAACAAACATTCACTTCGAGATGAGAAGCAAACGGGTGTTCGCTTTCAGAATCTGAACATAGAAGGAAAGGCATAGGTGTGCCCTTGCGAATTGAGCTCTGGAAGAACGGACGTTCGCTTCGATATGAGAAGCGAACGGGTGTGGCACGTTTGGAACAGTTGCGGCACTTCAGGAACGGATGTGGCACTACTCTAGGAATTTTCCAAGATTTGTCTGGGAATTTATGGGTGAAGGTCTGACAGCCCCTTTGAATATTCTCTGACAGTACAGTCACACCCCCTAGATTGAATGCAATTCAATACAATTTATGCTCAATTTAATACAATTAATCCTATTTTAATGCATCTGCCACATTTAGGTAGGGACTCTTGCCAGATTTGGTCAATTGAGGAATAGAACGGATGTGGAAGATGTGCCACGGCCGCGGCCTGGTAAGCAAATGGGCATGGGCTTCTCAAAAACCTTGTAAAATGTAGTTTCACCTAGTTTTCTCCTCAACTGCTGATTCAGGTGTTTTCCCAATATTTTTTGGTATTTTTTTTTTCAATAGATAACTAGACTCAATCTCTAACTACCTATTGGTGCCTATAATGCATGATTAGAAGTAACAAATTGAGATTAATTAGATGCAAACATAAGGAAAAAACTTAGAAAATTAAGATTTTGCTTGAATGTTAAGGGCAAGATAAGGGCTTTCACTTGCTTCTCCTGCTCTCGGCAACGGTCGGTGAAGACTCGAATGCTCCAATGCTCGATTACCAACCAAAGCTCTCGGAAATCTTCATAAAAAAACAAAACAAAACAAGATTAAACAGCTAACCGGTGTATTTGCACTCCAACCGGGCTAATCAAAGACTCTAGCAAAATGAATAAAGTGGAGGACCCTGAGCCAAATGCCCTCCCTGGCAATGGCACCAAAGATGTTAAGGATAACATACTACCTTGCACACATAGGGGAAAGAAGAGAGGAAATATGCATGCAAGAGTCGAATCCGGAGAATAGCACTTGCCCAACCCTATGAGGGTTAACTCCGCAATGTGAAGCCGCTAGGGACTTACTCCACACTCTCCTTATGTCACCCAGGAAGAGATCCAATGCTAGGTAGAGAGCAAGATGAGGGAAGGAGCTATGGAGAGCTCAACCTATACCTTATGCCACTAATATGCAAAAAGGTCATGGTAGATAGCAATGACTAGCATTACACAAGCCGTAAGCTTGGTCATCCCATGTCTCATATACAATCAACGCATTGCGCGGTTACAAAAATATAAAATACAAGGGATGTAGCCGCACGAAAGGTCATGTTAACCGGAGGGGTTAGCAACGTGCAACTCCATGGCCATCTAGGATTGTCTTTGCACAACTCCCACGACCATCTGAGACCCTCAAATGATTCTTATAACCAAGTGTGTCTTTGGTTTGTTATCCACCACCACTTCACTGATGCACGAACATAACTTGCACAAGATTGCATCCTACTTGGCAGAGTGCCAAGTGGGATGTAGAATAACGTGCTATCATCACTCACTAATGCAGTCACATAACCCGCACAAGCATGCATCCTATCTGATAGAGTGCCAAGTCTACATAAGTCCTCTCCTAAACAACCATCCAGTGCCTAAACTAGGAACTGTCGAGTCCCTTGGATGGGGTGCCAGAGTCTCACCACAATGGTTACTCCTCATATAGGGGGCTTACAAAATAGAGCAAATTCATCACACCCACAATAATAACAAGAGGTTGGAGCATTAAGAAAATTATTTTCCAATAAAGGGTTCTAGTAATTTTACATTCTTGCCAACTAATAAGAAAGAGAAGAGAGAAATTTGAGGGATAAGGGAAGAGGGGGAGGGAGAGGGAGAGGGATATAGAGCAAATAACAAGAGAGATCAGGACAAAAACATGCATGCATTCATGTGTGCATGCACATGCTCGTGCAGCACACACACAGAGTCTACTGTTTGACAAGCTACTAATCTCAAACAAATAAAACTAATAATTCTTTTCATGGCAATTCTCATTAACTTTAATAATGTGAGCAGTGAGCTTTTACAAACTAAGTTTCACACATAAGCTTTACAATTTAAGCCATTCAAAAAAAACAAGAAATATGTGTGTGTGTGTGTGTGTGTGTGTGTGTGTGTGTGTGTGAGAGAGAGAGAGAGAGAGAGAGAGAGAGAGAGAGAGGCTAAGTTATAGTCTAGGCTAAGGAAAATCTAGAAGAGCCATTTTAAGAAGAGTCCGGAAACTCTTCTATAAGTAAGAGCCATTTTTAGAAGACTCTAGAAAAAGTCTAGAAGAGTTATTATAAGTAAGTCATTAGAAGAGTTCATGTTTTAAAAGAGTCGACAGAGACTCTTCTAATGACTCTTATAAGTTAGGAGAGTTTAGAGAAAATCTAGAAGAGTCATTAGAAGAGTCCAATGACTCTTATGTATAAGAGGTCCATTATAAAAACATAAAGATATAGTTTAGGCTAAGGAAAATTTAGTAGTCATTAGATTAGTCAAGAAGAATCTACATGAATAATCATTCAAAGATATCTCGAATATAAAACCACAAGAGTCCCAAATTGGTAATCATTCAAAGATATTTGATAAATTTAAGTATTTTATATTTTTTTTGGGAGAACATGCACTTTTTCTTGGCAACACAAGCAACATTCCTATAGAGAAGTGGCTGGAGCTCATGCCTCTCACCAAAAAAACGACAAAGTTTCGTAATGCTTGGGAAATAGGTGCCTCACTTTATAAAAAATGTTAGATAAAAATCAAAATAGCTGATTGAGAGATTTTCAAAAGGAATTGAGGCGGTTATAGAAAAAGGAATTGAGGTAGTTATAGAAAAAGGAATTGAGGCGGTTATAGAAAAATGCAGTAATAGTGTTATAATTTTCAAAAAGTGTGACTATTTTTTAGCTATTTTCTTCATTTTTCAGCTTTTTGAACATGCCTCTCACCAAAAGATTGATAAGAGGTAATTTTTGGGAAATAGGTGCCTCAAATTAAAAAAATATCCGCGATAAAAATACAACAAAATAGCTGGTTGAGAGATTTTTAAAAAGGAATTGAGCTTGTTATAGAAAAATGCAATAGTAGTGTACTAATAGGCAAAATATGGACTCTCCTTTTTTCCCCTTCGGGGTTTCCACACCTCCTCTCTCTAGAAAATGGGCTCATAGTGAAATTTTTATAAATCAAATCAAAAGTTGGCGGAGATTGCACATTTGGAATCTACTCATCGAGAACTTTCCAATGATATATTGCAGATGGGACATTTCGATTATTCAAGAAGTCCCAAATTGGTAACATGCCACATCATCACCAATTTGGGGACTTCTTAAATAATTAAAATGGCCCATCATGCTATATATCATTGGAACGGTCTCGATGAATAGATTCCAAATGTGCAATCTCTGCTAACTTTTGATTTGATTTGCAAAAATTCCATCATGAGCCCATTTTTCTAGAGAGAGGAGGTGTGCAAATCCCTAAGGAGGTGTGGAAATCCCTAAGGAGCAAAAATGAGAGTCCATATTTCGCCTAATGTTTTTTTTCAAAAAGTGGTTATTTCCTAGCTTCATCAAGAGTGAAATGGAACCGTGTAAATAAGTTTTTCGAACACTAATAAGAAGTCGTGGGAAACGTCAATATGATTTTTCATGGGCAACCTTAATAGGTTTGGTGAAATATAGGAAGTTTTTTGGCCTGTGGGGGTGGTGCCTGTGGAAAGGCCTTAGTATTCACTTAAGGTTAGGAAAGTTTTCGAGGCACAATAAGTGGCTAGGGTAGTTTTTGAGGTATAAAAAGTAGAAAATTTTATTAAATCACGTAGCCATCTCCCCTTCTTTCTTTAGCCCCTACTTGCTCTCCCTCTCTCTCTAACCCCCTCCTTTTATTCCTCTTCCCCTCAATGTTCGAAAAAAAAAGTATTTTTCCAAAAAGGGGAAGACCTTTATCTAAAAAATGTGAAATTAGTTATGAAGGAAAATCTTTGAATATGAAGGTTTTTATTCTAGAACTTCTCAAAATCTGGAGGTATTTGTACCTTCAAGTTTTAGATTTGAAGGTATTTTTTAAAACATGCAAGTACAAACTATACTAAACTCGAGATTTTTTCGAACACTACTTCCCTCCCTCTCTTTCTAACCCCCTACTTTTATTCCTCTTCCCCTACTTTCTCTCCTTCTATCTCTCCCTCTCACACCCTTCTCTCCTTCATAAAATAAAATGAGCCCTAGCTCTACTTCTATAGAGTTTTAATTGCCAAAAATAGAAGAGAAGGATTAAAGAATTGAATATATTCACCATATATTCAGGCTATGGGGTATATATATTAATTAGTGCCTGCAACAAGCGGGCCCTAATTTATATATATATGCTAAGGTCCAAAGGTTTGAACCTTTGGACCTAGGCCTTTGCCTTCGTCCACAAGCCCGAGCAAACACACCACACACGCGATGACTGAGTGGCTCTGAGCAAACACACCGCAGTCGCGAAATGACCGAGCGGCTCTAAGAGAGAGAGGTGAAGCAGGATTCATTTTCTTTGGCAAGGCTTGCAGCAACATGCAACAAAGAGAAGAGAAGCAAGGAGAGAGAAGAGAGCGAGAACATGCCGCGCAACGAAACGAAATCTCTAAGAGAGAGGCCGGCGAGTGAGAGGCGGTTAAATGAAGAGTCTGGAAAACTCTCGCAATATCCAGCAACCACCTTTCCTAAGGTTTCAAAAAAAATAATTAATCAACCTTTCCTAAAGTCCCATCTATTTTCTCCTTCATAACTAATTAATTAATACCCAAACAAAATTTGGGACCTATATTTATTCACATGCCTTCCATTTTAATCTTTCTATTTTTTGGATACTCAACCCTTGAATTTACCCGGCTAGGCAGATTCTCTCTTCTTCTCTCTAAATATAGGCAGATTCTCTCTCCTCTCTAAATATAGGCAGGCCTTTGCTCCTTGATTCGTATTATCTTAGTGTAATTTTTGACGGGAATTTTAAAATTGTGCAAGTATTTTACGGCCAAGGCCCAAAGGGCCGTATGGCGCACGTTAGTACCGACGTGGCAGCAGTGAGACGGCCACGCAAAGGTGTTGTGACACCGCTTTGAATGTACCGTCTTTGTGACGACTCCACAAGGTAGTGCTGGACTCGTTGTAAGGGTGCATTGAAGGAGCTCCACGTACTGTTTCAAAGGTGCCATCCTCGTGACGGGACCACACGTCCACAAGGCACAAGCTAGTGCTATTCTCGTTGTGAGGGGTGCATTCAAGGAGCTCCACGCACCGGCTCGTCCTCCTGAGGAGAGTCGGACACCACGAGCTATTGCTGGCGTCCTTGTTAAGGGTACTCATCACTGGTGTTGTTTGATTCGGGTTGCATATTGGAATTTGGAATTTTGGAGGCAGTGCTGGGCGGCTGGGCCTGCTGGCGCTATGCATAGCATCATGAAACCGGAAGCGCAAGTTGCAACGAGAACAGGGTACAAAAAAGCGCAAACCACCATCATATAATTACCGACCCGCCACTCCTGGCTTCAGCTTCTCATTACATGTGATCGGCCTGCCTCATCGGCCTGAGCAAAAACGTGACTGACGACTCACGAGGACCCCTTGCTTCACATCAACATGTGATTGGACGGGTAGGTGCATGACAACGGGCCGGATTAAGCTACCTAGGGATGACAACCCCTTGCTTTTCCGTAGCACTTAAAATGTCATTCGCGTGTATTTTCTACAAAGCGTGACAACACCTCCGTGACAAGGCCTTCGTCGTCTAGCGAGGCGCTTTACAAAAAGTGATGCAGGACTTACAAAAAGTGATGCGCGATACTCGATTACATTATAGAGTGGAACTCTAGAGTCTAAACTGACTCCGAGTGTTCACCACTTTATTTTTTTTCCCAGGCACAAAGGACTTGTACATGAGAGATTTCAACCTTTGACAGAATTTATTTATCTATGTTTTACCTTGGCTTGAAAGTAAAAATTCAAAAATTGTTTCGACATAATAAGAAGTTCTAAAACGTAAAATCTATGACAAAATTAAAGCTTAAAATTTATTTCCCACATAATAGGAATTTTTAAAACCTCTTAATGCAAAAGACTTTTCATATCTGAACTTAATTATTCAAGGGAACTTTTTAAATGCAAATATATATATATATATATATATATATAGTGGAATCAAAAATTTGTATTAGAGAGAATATACAACATTTACAAAATCAAGGCTGCATATAAAAAGTGCTTGGCATAGACACACACATCACATATGACGTGTGTTTCAACATATATATGTATATATATATACACACATACATGTGTGTGTGCATGTATGTGTGTGCTTGTGTGCAGGCACACACGTACACACTCAAATATATATATAAATATATGTTACACTCACATATATATACACACATACATACATATATAATATATATATATATGCATATATATAAATACATGCGCACACACACGTGTGTATGTATGTGTATATGTCTATATATGCATGCATGCGTGTATGTATGCATGTATATTTACATACATACATACTCATGAATATGCATGCATATATTATCTATAACATAATATATATGTATATATGTATATACATATTTACATACATACATACATATATACATGCAAATATTATCTATAACATAATATGTATATATACAAATATAAGATATATGTATGTATGCAAGTATATACATACATAAATTATATATATATGGGCGGTTGCAAGATGAGGGTACTCACTTTCGTTCACTCTCTCTAAAATTGGGACATCCACACATCTCGGACGGAGTAGTACCTCGATCGTGATATCGCCACATGAATTAAAACACGACACGTGCCTCCCAAGCCTAATCTCAAACGAGATACCAAACAACTAATGCCACGCTAGTAGGTCCGGGTTCCCCGTCATCATCCATGTCACCAATACAGGTCACCGCCACCACACTATCTCGATCGAGATATTCATGCCACTCGGATCCACATCAATGCCACGCTATATGTCCCTATGCATATTTGACTAGCTCATCTCCACCGTCCATGTATCTCGAACGAGATATTGAAATAAAATCTCGACCATTCATCATTGTTTGAGGTATAGGGATACAGTCTCCACCGTCCACATATCTCGAACGAGATATTGAGATCAAATCTTGACCATTGAAATACCTCGTTCGAGGTAAAGAGATGCAATCTCCACCGTCCACATATCTCGTTCGAGGTACAGAGATGCAATCTCCATCGTCCAAATATCTCGTTCGAGGTACAGAGATGCAATCTCCACCGTCCATTCATGCACATTGGAAGATGCGATCCCAGCTGTTTAAATATCTCGATCGAGGTATTTAATGAATCTCGACCGTCGACATACCTCGGTCGTGGTAATGACTTAAAATCTAAGCCGTCCATGTACCTCGAACGAGATACTAATATCAAATCTCAGCCACCGTCGATCCTTCACCAACCCTAAAATTAAGTGTGTATCTTGGCCGTTTGTTTCACTAATCCTAAAATCCAGAGCGTACATCTTGCAAACCCTAAAGTGCATGATGCCACCGAACCTCGTTCAAGGTTATAAAACCGAAAAACTTTTTTTTTTGCCTCATTGTCAGAAGTCGTTTTCACTCTCCTTGCTCTCTTGATTTGGATTAGCATTAGTGGGCCCATTAGCATTGTTTTATAGCTTCATTAGTGCTACTTAGCACTACGCATTGGACCCTTCACATTGGACCTTGTGTTAGGCTTAGGTTTTAGCATGGAGTCACATGAGGAGGGCCACGAGAAGGGCCGCTCGTCTATTGTGGACCTCATCGCGGAGATAGACCGCAAGTTAGCGGCTAGAGTGCTAGAGACACACAGTCTACATTACATATCGTGGCAGCCTTGGAGGCGATGCTTTCGTCCCTTCGTAGCCTTCACGATATTGTTTATATAGATGAGTGGATAGCCCACCATCACACTGCTCCTGTGTCACATGGCCTGACATATCGTCAGGTTTGTGATCTTGGTCCGATTAGGGATGGAGCCTACTTAGATATTTTCTTCAATAGTCGTGGGATGAGGGCCTGGGGCGGGCAAGCCCCTTACTATTTCGCGGTGTTCACATCCTTGTATGGCGGCACATATCTATAGTCGATATGTTGCCGCATATGGGAGGATGCCGAACAACCGCCAGATTCCCATATACTTCGCAAAGCAATTATATGCGGAGTTTGTCTTAGGGAAGGAGGTGGATTACACTAGCCATCGGCTGGGTGGTGGTGCTGGCCGACGAGGCTGTCTCCAAGACCAGGGTAGGCGGCCTCCACCGGCCCTTCGTGTAGCTCCTACAGATCCTTCATTTGTGCCTATGTCGACAGTCGAGGCTCTTGGCATCCAGGTTGGCATCGACGTATGAGGTACCACGGAGAGCATCCAGCACGTGGTGTGCTTGTTCTCACGATCGATATACTGACGACAGATGTCGAGGTATTTACATATTTATTACTTCTTAAGTTTTTTTAGTCATTTATTTACATGTTTATATGTACTTTTCTATATTTTTACATGAGCGGCATGGTTGATTATGTCACGTAGGGTCCCACACCTACCACTGAGAGACTCACTCAGGAGTTGGTAGAGGCAAGAGTGGAGATTGACCGCCTTAGAGCTGCATTACAGACGGTAGAGGCAGCTATTACAGAGGCACGGCATGTGAGAGAGTCTGCAAGGTAGGTTTCTCTTGCACGTAAAAGAGTTATAATTAAGGTCCTAAGTTATAAATTTCTTTAAGTAATACCTAATGAGAGAGACTAATCAATTATTTTTATGCTTTACTTTTTTGCGTAGGCTGAGACTGAGGTAGAGAGTTCTAGAGCTGAGGCGTAGCATCACCAGATTATGGAGCGGATTGCACAGCATAGTGCAAAGCAGTTGATGCTGCATGTTCGAGAGTTCGGCAGATCCTCAAACGTGACAGTGCCTTACTTGCCTTTATATCCACGGCCTGTTATTTTACAGAGGCTTTTCGATGACCTCTCTCTCAAGATGCACCACCATTCCTACGTGATGCCTGTTGCGCTTTGTGTATCGAGGACATTGACAGTACTGGTGGATATGCCTTGGGATGTGGACATTTTTTCCATTTGTCTTGCATCACCCAGGAGCTAGTACACTTCTCAGCCGTGCATGCATCGACCTAGCGACATACAGAGTTTTGGGCATTGATGATCTTCACCCAGGCCTCGTTCAAGTAGATGCTAGGATTGGCAGGCCTCTTGATTTTACCTCAGCCTGACTTGGGACTCGATGCCTTCGATGATAGAGATCAGGAGCCTAAGGTGCCTCCAGAGATTGAGTGGAGTGCACATGAGTTTGATGCATACCAGAGAGTCCTTCACGAGAGCCAGATCATAGCATACGAGAGTGTGGGTGGTGATGGTCCTAGTGGCACCTCGGGTGATGGTGCTACTTCTCATGAGCAGCATGTCCTTACAGAACAAGAGCTTACACGAGCAGAGTGGCAGACACGTACCATTGCTGATTATAGATTTTGGGTTTACAAACAGAGACGTCTTTGCAATAGCACGACGTAGAGAGAGGGAGAGGGCTATAGCAGCTTATGGGACTCGTGAGAGTACACTGGCACCAGCTCATGATCCTGCCTTTGAGGTAGACCTCCCCGCAGATATTCGACGACCCCCATAGCCGGCACAGCCTCCTCGACGTGCACAGTAGCCTCGACGCGCACGTCGACCAGCAGTTAGAGATGACGATTTTGATTGGGTTGCCTTTGATAGTGACTAAACTCAGACTAGCTGGGTTAGCTCACTTACATTGTACTTAGATTTATGGGCAGTGACTAACCTCAGACTAGCTGGGGTAGCTCATTATCATTCTGATGTACTTATTTGGGATGTTTATATCATCATGAGTTTTTTCATTATTGAGTATCATTACATTTTAGTTGATGTTCTTGATTTTCTTAAATTTTTTAACACTTTGGCTATCATATTGTTTGTTGAAAATCTCCATGCCATCGTACCCAAACATGCTCCGATGGGGGGAACCACACTTTGCAAGCATGTGAGGGGGAGCCCACCCCCACATGCTTACAAAGTTTGGTCATGATCGGAGCATGTTTGGGTTAGTAATTAGTTCCCACTATGGATTTTTCAAGTCTCTTGGTGCTTAAGAGGCCATGGAAAATCCGGGCCTTCCCCATACCATCGTATCCAAAAATGCCCCGATGGGAACCAAACTTTGCAAGCATGTGGGGGGAGCCCACCCCCACATGCATGCAAAGTTTAGTCATAATCGGAGCATGTTTGGATTGGTAATTAGCGGCTGGTGTGGATTTTTCAAGTCTCTTGGTGCTTAAGAGGCCATGGAAAATCCGGGCCTTCCCCATACCATCGTACCCAAACATGCTTCGATGGGGACCAAACTTTGCAAGCATGTGGGGGGGACCCACCTCCACATGCTTGCAAAGTTTGGTCACAATATTAGAGCATGTTTGGATTGGTAATTAGCGGCCAGTGTGGATTTTTCAAGTCTCTTGGTGCTTATGAGGCCATGGCAAATCTGGGCCTTCCCCATAGCATCGTACCCAAACATGCTCCGATGGGAACCAAACTTTGCAAGCATGTGGGAGGGGCCCACTCCCACATGTTTGTAGAGTTTGGTCATAATCGGAGCATGTTTGAATTGGTAATTAGCGGCTAGTGTGGATTTTTCAAGTCTCTTGGTGCTTAAGAGGGCATGGAAAATCCGGGCCTTCCCCATACCATTGTACCCAAACATGCTCCGATGGGGACCAAGCTTTGCAAGAATGTGGGTGGGACCCACCCCCACATGCTTGCAAAGTTTGGTCACAATTGGAGCATGTTTAGATTGGTAATTAGCGGCCAGTGTGGATTTTTCAAGTCTCTTGGTGCTTAAGAGACCATGGAAAATCCGGGCCTTCCCCATACCGTCGTACCCAAACATGCTCCGATGGGGACCAAACTTTGCAAGCATGTGGGAGGGACCACCCCCCATGCTTGCAAAGTTTGGTCACAGTCGGAGCATGTTTGGATTGGTAAAGCGGCCAGTGTGGATTTTTCAAGTCTCTTGGTGCTTAAGAGGCCATGGAAAATCCGGGCCTTCCCCATACCATCATACCCAAACATGCTCCGATGGGAACCAAAATTTGCAAGCATGTGGGAGGGGCCCACCCCCATATGATTGCAAAGTTTGGTCACAATCGGAGCATGTTTAGATTGGTAATTAGCGCCCAGTGTGGATTTTTCAAGTCTCTTGGTGCTTAAGAGGCCATGGAAAATCCGGGCCTTCCCCATACCATCGTACCCAAACATGCTCCAATGGGGACCCAACTTTGCAAGCATGTGGGGGGGGCCCACCCCCACATGCTTGCAAAGTTTGATTATGATCGGAGCATGTTGGGTTAGTAATTAGCGCCCAGTGCTTTCAAAGTTTGGTGATTTTCAACAAACAATATGGTGATGGTGATTTTCAACAAACGATATGATAGCCAAAGTGTTTAAAAATAAAAAAACCATGAACATCAACTAAAATGCAATGATCCTCAATAATGAGAAAACTCATAATGATATAAACATCAACTAAGTACATCAAAATGTGAGCTAACACAGCCACTCTGGGTTTAGCCACTAACTCAAAAGATCAAGGTATTTTGAAAATGAGCTACCCCAGCTATTCTGAGATTAGTCACTCCCAAAAAATCTAAGTATAATGTAAGTGAGCTAATCCAGCTAGTCTGAGTTCAGTCACTATCAAGATAGAGATCTAGTCTTCAGCACCCTCTCTAGCTCTCAACTGCTCTAGAATGCTCTCGTGGTCATCCACTCAAATCTCCTAAAAAATCATCATGGAGACAAAAACAGTGTTGCACAAAATGTGCATCATGTGAACGATCATCCTGATATAGAAATGATACTCTCGAATAATGACACGGGTCTCGGGGGTACTCGCTATCCCATCTACATGAGCCTCTGCATGTCGATAGCTAATGTGGACCATAATAGCAACCTGGTGAATGAGGTAAGCAATACAGACGTTTAGGACACAAAAAATCAAATAAGTAATATAACTCAAACACGAAACAAATATGATGAAATATAACCATTACGTGCTCTGAGAAGTAATACTCAGATTGTATCTCCTGAAAAGGTGTGAAGGTGTAGTTCTTTGCAAAATCAATCACAGAGATGACCACACCAATAGGAAACTCTGCCAGGCATGCTCGAAACTGACGATCCTGCCACTTGGCACAATGACTGTGCCGTATATAGAGGTAGATCTGCTCCCTAAATGTGGCTGTGAAGTGACAACGTGGTGTATGTTTGTCCACGAGCTGCAACTTCCTGGACTGTCCACCACTCTGGAGCTGGTGTGTCACATACTCATAACTTTGCCATGGCACTATCTCTTGGTCACTTGCATCAAGATCTACCATCTGTAGATGTGCAAGTGAACCACATGATGTGCAATTGCTCTCCACACAAGGCATCCTATGGAACTGGGCATCCTCCGTGCGTGCATTGTTGCCATATATATAGGCAGTGATGTGTGTGAACACACTTAGGACTGCCGGGGCACTTTTTCCCTCTTTAGGAGGTTTTTTCCCCCAACTTGTATATACGCCTATTATTCTAGGGCTAACTTATCTTTGTACATTGACACAATCTAATACACTTTGTGTTGTGTGCATTCTTGCTTCTTCTTCTCCAAGCTTTGTGTGCTTTCCTGCAACCCTAATTCCAACAATTGGTATCAGAGCAGGCATTGGCTCCCAGGGCTACGTCGCCAGCACCCTCCGACTCACGTTCTCCAATTGAGGTGAGCTTTTACGAGCGCTTGCAGGTCCCTATATTCTGCAGATAGGCCTATAGGGCTTCGCGTTCTCAGAAATTGCATCTGAGGTCATTTTGGGCTCCGTTTTTGCATTTCAAGTTCTGCACAGGTGTTTTCGTCATTTTATGTAGAAATTTCGAGACAGTGTAATTTTTTGCAAAATAGGCATACGTATTCTATTGTGGACCGTGCTACATAGCATGAGTTGTTTTTTGTTCAGTCTTTGCTTCATTACAAGTAGCTTTTGCATCAGTTTCAGTCAGTGGCCATGGCTGATAACAACAATGATGTATTTTGCATGTTATCTCGTGATGACAAATTGGATGGAGACAGCAACTACCCACTTTGGGCATACACAATGCAGCATGTTTTGGTTGCAAAAGGAGTGTGGAACATTGTGCAGAGTATGGATGTACGTCCAGGTTCTGTGGATGTAGGATCTGTTGAGGATGTTGCAGGTTCTAGCAGCTCTACTGTTGCTGCTGTTTTACCCACTGCTGAACAAGCTCGTTGGGATGGTAAAGATGCACAGGCTCATGCCTTGATTGCACTTTCTGTCAAACGTAACATCACCCCACATATTCGTTCAGCTAAAACAGCAAAACAGGCTTGGGATATTCTAGCTGGTTTGTATGCAGGTCTTTGTATGCAGGTCGTAACGAGGCAAAAATCTCTTACCTGCGTAAAGAGCTAGAATCGAAGATTATGCAGGAAGATGATGACATGAATGTTTTTCTTGCTGAGATTAAAGATCTCAAGGAAAAGTTGATTTCTACAGGTGAGATTATTCCTGATCATTCTCTTGTGCAGACTGTTCTTGATGCTTTACCTGAGTCATATCAGACTTTTGCTTCCACGTGGAGACTTGTTTACTGAGGACAGACCTGATGTTGTCAAGTATGATACTTTAGTCAACAAGCTCTTGCAAGAAGCACAGTCCAGGCAAAACAGGGCTAGGCAGCGTGCAGTTGATCAAGATTTATTGCTGCCCAGCAGAGAAGAAGTGGTATGGCAGTCCCTTCCACTGTTTCTTCTCCTATTAGTAGGTCTGTAACTTCTTCTCCTTCCACAACTAGCAACAATAGGTCTGAGAAGGCTCTTGATAAAGGCAAGAAAAAAATGAGGTGCAACTATTGTAAGGCAACTGATCATGTCATTAAGAATTGCCCTAAGCTAAAGGCTAAAGAGGCAAAGAAAAAAGAGTCAAATGGAGCCACAATAGCGGATGCTTCTACAAATGCAGATTCCGCAAATGTTGTGCAGGATACAGAATGGGCGTTTAGCGTGTATTGCCAGTATGATCCATCTATACATGATGCATGTTTGGTAGTTTCTGTTGACTCTCATGTATGGTATTTTGGCAGTGGTGCTACAAAGCACATTACCTCACATCGTGATATGTTCACTTGTCTTGAGGCTGTCCCTAATGGGAATACTGTCACATGTGCCAATAATGCTTCTTACCCAGTGAAGGACATTAGTAAAATTATGCTTACTGCTGCAAGTGGCAGCAGTAAGCACTGCAAGTGGCAGCGCTTTCACACTTTCAGATGCTTTGTATGTGCCAAGGATAAAGAAGAATCTATTGTCTGTCTCTACACTTGCTAGACTTGGACTTGTAATCAAATTTGTGGATGACAGATGTACTGTTCATGATTTGACTTTTGGTGATACGACTATTGTATCTGGCACCTTGTTTCGTGGGCTGTATAGGCTGAATTCTTACGACAATTGTGTGGAAGATTTAGCAAATGCAGTTTCTGATAAAAAGGCAGTTTCAGATGCAAAACTATGGCATGCTCGTTTTGGTCATCTGAACTTTGCTAGTTTGTTGCGTTTGCAGAAATTTGATATGGTTGCTTCATTGGCCCCTCTTGAGGCACCATTGAAACATGTTTGTGAAGGCTGTATTTTGGGCAAAATGCAGCGTTCTGCGTTTCCAAAGGATGGTTCTGTGCGGGCCACTCGCAAATTGCAACTTGTACATAGTGATGTATGTGGGCCTATGCAAACTCCGTCATTTGGTAAACACTTGTACTTTGTGACTTTCATTGATGATTACTTAAGGCATGCATGGGTATATCCACTGAAGGCAAAGTTCAAAGTGTTTTTGTGCTTCAAACAATTTTTACTTATGGTTGAAAATGTATCCAATTGTACTGTGGGCACCCTCCGTTCTGATCGAGGGGGGGAGTACATGTCTAAAGAGTTTGATGCATTTCTGGCTAGTTGTGGGATAAAACACCAATGTACAATGCCATATACTCCTCAGCAAAATGGTGTCGCTGAGAGAAAAAATAGGTCACTTATGGAGATGGCACGATGTATGGTCAAGAGCCAAGCTTTGCCACATGCGTTTTGGCTTGAGGCTGTCATGTGTGCTGCATATGTACTCAACAGGTGTCCCACTAAGGCCTTGTAGTCTGTTACTCCATACGAAGCTTGGCATGGCAGGAAGCCTTCTATTGGTCACTTGCGTGTCTTTGGTTGCTTGGCCTATGCTTTAGTGCCTGTGGAACAACGTAGAAAATTGGATGATAAGGCTGGTTACAGTGCTGAGAGCAAGGGTTACAGATTGTATCATCCGCAGCAGTCAAAGCGTATCTTGATTAGTCTGATACTGTTTTTGTGGAAGATGCTGTGCAGCCTTTGTTATCATGTACCAAAGAGACAGGTGTGAGCTCACGGGATGTATTTGATACATTGTTGCCTCTATTTACAGGTGGAAATTCAAATGTAAGTCCTAATGAGGCAAATATTCAGCCTATGCAGATTTCAAAAGACATCATAGATCAGCCTATTTCTGATGCAGATTTACAGGATGTAATTTCTAAGAATAGGGCTGAAAATGAGCATGCTAGAGGTATGCGTAAATGGCTGGTGCAAACCTTGCGTGATAGTAAAATTGATGCACCTATGTCTAGTCGTACTCGTTCAGGTTTTCAGCATGCCTCTTATGCATCAGATTGTTATGCTTTGGCTGTGTCTAGTATGTGTGAAGAGGAAGAACCTCTTTCATTTGATGAGGCACAAAAATCAGAAAATTGGTTGGCTGCAATGCAAAGTGAATATGATGCTATAATGAAGAATGGTACGTGGTCTTTGTGTGATTTGCCTATTGGTAAAAAGGCCATTGGATGTAAGTGGGTTTTTAAGTTGAAACGAAAGCCAGATGGCAGTGTTGATCGCTATAAGGCTAGACTTGTTGCAAAGGGTTATGCTCAAGAAAAGGGCATTGATTTTGATGAGACCTTTGCTCCCACTTGTCGTATGACTACCATTCGTAGCATTTGTGCATTGACAGCTCATAATGGTTGGAATGTACATCAGTTGGACATAAAGATTGCGTTCTTGAATGGAGATTTGCATGAGGAGGTGTATGTATCGTAGCCTCGTGGTTTTGTTCAAAGAGGGCAGGAAAACAAAGTGTGCAGGTTGAAAAAAGCTTTGTATGGTTTAAAGCAAGCTCCACGAGCTTGGTATGAAAAGATACATGCATATTTGACTGCACATGGTTTTCAGAAGAGTCCAACAGAAAGCATTTTGTATGTTAAACGTGTGGATGAGGTACATCTAATCATTGCTCTCTATGTCGATGACATGCTGCTCACAGGGCCAAATGAGAGTCATATTGCTGATTTTAAGGCTGATTTGAATGCCTCTTTTGAGATGTCAGATTTGGGGCATTTGCATCATTATTTGGGGATACAATTTAAGCAGTGTGATGGAGGTATTGCTTTGTGTCAGACAAAGTATATTGAGACATTGTTGCGGAGATTTGGCCTTGAAGACTGCAAGCCTATTGCTACTCCAATGGAGACAGGTCTGAAGTTGAGTCTTCATGATGCTGGAGATCACTTTGATGTCACACTCTATCAAACAACTGTTGGTTGCCTCATTTATGTATGCATTACGAGGCCGGACATTCAGTTTGCACTCGCAGGTTTATGCATAGCCCAGGGTCTCAGCATTGGAAGGCAGTTAAATGCATCTTTCGCTACTTGAGTGGCACCATACATCTTGGGTTGTTTTATCCCAAGAGGGGATCGTTGCCGCCGGATTTACATGCTTTTTCGGACTCAGATTGGGCTGGTTGCTATGACAAGAGTGTCCACAAGTGGTTTTTGTTTCATGCTCGGTAGCTCATGCATATCTTGGTTGAGCAAGAAGCAACCTACTGTGGCCACTTCTAGTTTTGAAGCTGAGTACAGGGCAGCTTTCACAGCTACGGTTGAGTGTGTGTGGCTAAGACAGCTTATGGTTGGCTGACTTGCGTGTTGGACAGGAGTCTGCCACCTCTATTTACACTGACAGTCAGAGCGCATTGGCAGTTGCGAGAAACCTAGTTTTTCATGCTCGCACAAAGCACATTGAGGTGCATTATCACTATGTCAGGGAGAGACTCTCAGCAGGAGAGATCAGCTTGGCCTATGTGCCAACACAGGACAACCTCGCCGATCTTTTCACAAAGGCGCTTCCTCATGAGAAGTTCGAAGCTTTCCACCGCAAAGCTTTGGGCTTGCTTCCCTTTGTGGACTAATCTACTTCGGGCATGGCACTCCCCTATACATGAGTGCCAGCTCTCATTCACACCATCACTCCCAGGGGGGATTTGTTGCCATATATATAGGTAGTGATGTGTGTGAACACACTTAGGACCGCCGGGGTGCTTTTTCCCTCTTTAGGAGGTTTTTTTCCCCGGCTTGTATATACACCTATTATTCTAGGGCTAACTTATCTTTGTACTGTGCGCTTTTGCCACACAGGTCGTAGCTGGGGACTTGCCAGACACCGTATGTGAGCCACGAATGGCTGCAAGCATACAACCAGGAAGGCAAGCTCAAAACAGAATGCAAAAGGTGTGTCACTCATCGCTTAACTGCCACCTTGAAGGATTCCCGCGTCGCAGCCGTGAAGGAGGAGCCGCCGTCGCACTGCTCTACCGCCTCGCCGCCGCCGCCGTGCCGCTACACAGTGCGCTCGATCGCTCTCTCACTCTCTCTCTCTCTCTCACACACACGCAGGAGAAGGAAACCAAGGAGATAAGGCAAGAGCACTCTTGTATTCACAACACATGAGAATCCTTCAAGGCGGCAGTTAAGCGGTGAGTGACACACCTTTTGCATTCTGTTTTGAGCTTGCCTTCCTGGTTGTATGCTTGCAGCCATTCGTGGCTCACATACGGTGTCTGGCAAGTCCCCAGCTACGACCTGTGCGGCAAAAGCGTATATTTTTGGCGCCGCTGCCGGGGAGTTGCCCTGCACCAAGCTCCAGTTTGTAGCTCGGCTGCTGCGTGAAGTTAAATCTACACTGTAGGAAAGCGACTGTGTGTTTGTTGTTGAGGTGTTTCTGTGTTTTATAATCTGTTTCTGCAATTTGTCTTCTGCATTTCTGTTTATCTGGTTATCTGCGTGCGGGGGGATTTCTGAATCCCCAGATCTGTTGTGTGTGCGAACTGCGTCGTGACCAAGGTTGAGCCCTAAAGAAACCCTAGAAAAGTTATCTTCAAAAAAAAAACAAAATTTAAAAAAAAATTAAAAATTAAATTTTATTTTCAAAGAAAGAACCAAACGTGTGGAGAGGAAAGATTTTCTAATTGGAGAAAAAATTTTTGAAAAGAAAGAACCCCAATTGACCCACGACCCCGACCCCGGCCTCGGTCTCGGTCTTTTGATATATATATATAGGAGAGTGAGCCTCCATAGCTTTCTTTCAAGTGAGAGCTTATGGGAAGTTGTGCCCTATATGTAGCCCACTCCCCAAGGAGTAAAGTGAGCATGTGGGATAAAGCCCTCACCCTTTCCTCCACAAGCAAATAGGCTTTCGCCCCCTTCCCCCATAGGGAAACGGACTGTTTTGAGGACCACGAGTGCTCCGGATAGGCAAACACGGTGCTGTAAAGCACGCTAGGACCCTTTGAACGATACGCTCGTTTCGAGCTATCACACGCCCTAGTCCAAGTTCTACTGTAAGTAAGGGGGTCAAAAACGAGTTAAAAACAATCTAAAAACAATCTAAAAACAAGTAAAAACGGGGTGCGAAACACCTAAGAAACCACTTGTGTGAGTTTCAAGGGTAGTTGCCAACGCACGTAGGGTACCCACGTCACATGCATCTATGTTCTGGTCGGGTGCTAGAGCCTGAGCCACTAGAAAGTGTTTCAATTTACGTAGGCTCACACCATCCCTCCACGTTAGCATCTTGGCCTTCGGCTGGAACCCAAGGGAGTGCAACCCAAGATCCACGAATAGTGGATAGTGACTCGTCCTCTGACTCAGAAGCCATGGAAGGGCACCCTACCAAGAACCCTGAGGAGACAAGCCAAAACATGCCAGTGTGGACCCCACAACCCGGATCTAGCATGTTTAGTAGAGCTACACGCTCTGAGCATACGACAAGCGAAGTAAATGAAGAAGGAGGGGTAGTAGATTCACCATTCACATCTTATGTAGACCCTACCCTCCCAAAGAGTGTCCATGTGGATATTCTACCCACTTCGTTTAATGAGGGCCCTACTGAGCTACCACATTCCGATGCTCTTCCTAAAGTAGAGGTCCCTAGAAGCCAATCCATAAGAAGTGACATTGCGTCCACTTCAAGAGAACCGTTTGGCACACCAAGTCTAGATGGGATATTTCTCAATGAAAATTGGGAATATGATCTACACACAGAGACTCTAACTAACCTATACACAGGTTACACATACCATGTAGGTTGGTTAGAAGTCCTACGATCTACATCTAGCGCCACTAATCTAGAGGAGCAACAACACATGATATGTGAGGTGATTCATAGAATTATCCAATTTGAGAGGCAAAGCACTCTTGTATTCACAACACATGAGAATTAGGATTTTAGGATTACATTTGACTCTTATAGGTGACTTGGCCGTTCACACTTGGGCGCCCATACATGGCCGGCCGACCCTAACCCTTATCCTACTAATATTCAAGGTGCGCCTCTCATCGGCGATCACCCAATCCCTTTATCCTTAACATATGGTGCCGACAAGCCCGGCCCATGACTCAGAATATTTAAATTAATGACGTAAAACATAGTACGTCTCAATGTCCGCCATGGGTTAACATGTACATCGACACAATCTAATACACTTTGTGTTGTGTGCATTCTTGCTTCTTCTTCTCCAAGCTTTGTGTGCTTTCCTGCAACCCTAATTCTAACATGCACACAAAAGAGAGTGGATGAACTCACGAGGACTACGAGGCAACTCTCTATGCCCACTAAGAGAACAGAGCACATCATAAGAAAGTTTGAATTCAACATGGTAGTAGCGACGACAACAACATGTGTCACGCTGACGTGAGTACCTCACAAACCAAGGCTTACATCCCTCAAATGACCTTTGCCCAATTTTAAGCTCTGGATACAAAGCCACAAACTGAGAATACAACTCAGTTTGGGTCATTTCAAGAAAGCAAGCACCGTTGTCACTCTCTTACGCAAAGCTTTCTTGAAAACTGGCGAGGCATGACAATTCTTCTCCCAAAAACTTTCTATCAAGGTTCTAGTGGTTTCATCTAGTAGGCGATCATGCCTAGCTACACGACCACTACTCGCTCACAAAGCACCAACCTCATTGGCATCTAAACTTTGTCATCTAATAGACCCAACTCTAAGTGCGTGTGGTGCTATGGAAAGGATGCGAGATGTGGCACTAACCTTACCCTTCATTTGGTAGCTACTTATGGCTGCCACAATAGCCCGTCGAGCAGCTAAAGCGTCCGTAGAGTTCCTCTTCTTGTTAACTATATAGGAATGACGAACACTTTGTAGCACCGCCATGCCAGCTCTCCTCTCTCTTCGACCTCCAATGTTGGAAAGCGCCCTGCAGTTGGCCATGTTGGGCAAATCAATCAAAGCATCAAGCACACATGCCTGTGATGAAGACGTGAGGTCTTTGAAATAGGAATGGAAGATTGCATAGGCACGACAATGTGCCCCTGACTTTGATAGTTCTTTCCTATCCACACACGATGGGCGCCCCCAAAGGAGGGAGGTGGGTTCTTGTAGAAGAGAAGGGGACTCAGGAAGGGCGGGTTCATGTGGATTATCTAAACTAAGGGGTAGTGGGCGGGAAGAGGGCAGAGGGAGAGGAAGTGGAAGAGGAGGAGCAAGGCTTGGATCATCGCCAACGGAAGGTGTTGCTCGTTGACGTGCTCTCCACTCTCTCTTTCTCTCATGAGCTACCCTTTTTCTCTCCTCCTCTTGAACTTGGTGGATGGGGGGAAGTCTAGTCCTATCACGTTTCTGACTCCTACGACTTTGAGAACCCATTCTCAAGGAAGCTAAGAGAGAAAAAATTATAAAGGCTCAATGATGGGATAGTACTAGAGATAAGTGTGGGATAGTACTAGAGATGTGTGATTATATAGGAAAAATAGGTTATCCACTTCAAATCTCATTTGATTTTCTATCTAAGATTGATTGGATAATTAAGATAAACATAAAGATAATTAAAGATAAACTATTATCCACTTAAAAATCAATATTATTAATAATATTTATTAACAAGTCTAAATATTTATCATTACTAGATATATAAATATATCTTTAAATTTATTCTTTATTTTATAATTATATAATTACTTTTTTTTAATAATATATTTTTTTAAATTTTATTCAAAGGTTTATTCTACATAAAATATTTTCAAGAAATATTAAACTTAATTTTTTTTAAATTGAATAATATGAACTTTAATAATAATATTATTAATCTAATTCTAAAATATAATCCTTTAAAATTAGTGATTTTAAATTCTTTTATTTAATAAGTTATATATATTTTATTATTTAAAATTCTATATTCTATTTCTCTAAATTACTAAATTAACTTTTTTAAAAATATGTTTTTGAAAAAAAAGGGGAGGTGGGAAGGAGGTGCCACGTGTCACATGCGTGCATGACACGTAGCATTCTCTTGACATGTGGCACTATTATGGTTGATGTGGCAATTCCATGATGTGGCATGCCATGTCACCAAGTGCGAGGTGGCATGCAAAGGTGGCAAGAAGATGTGGCATTAATGATGACTAGGATGATGAGGTGGGGAGTTAACTAGGTTGACCATGTTGAGGTGGGGAGTCAACTAAGATGATGAGGTGGGGAGTCAACTAGGTTGACCATGTTGACATGGAGGGTGGAGGTGGCAAGCTGCTTATGTGGATCCTCTCGATGTCTACCCAAGCCTCACACATGGAATGATATCTAAGCTTTGAAGTTTACCAAGCCTAGATTTCCAAACCTAACTAGGATTGGTTTTAGACTTGAAAAGGGGAGAGTGGACACAATATGGGAATTTTCACTTGGGAGGATTGACAATGGACCTTCCCATACTCAAATTAAGCTAAATTTTTTTAAATAAATTCATGGCAACAAGCGTATTGATCCCTAGAGTTTTTAGGTTAAAAGATTTAATATTTAATTTTCTAGAATTAAATTACAATTGATTTAATGGGCCTCTCACAGTCATAACAAATTTTCTAAAGTAAATCTACAAAAATCCAATCGTTGGATTTGTAATTTTACCTTATACCCACATTATACTAATCTTTCCCAATCCAATCATCACTAGATCCATACAATTTGAGCATTTTAAATGGTAGATGTGGTGGGAGGATAAAATAGTATGTTTTTTTAACAATTCTAATACCTTTAGAAAATAGTAAAACACATAAAAAATTACTTGATAAATCAACTTAAGCTCTCTGTTATTTGTATTTGTGATATGCAAAGTGGAAACATCATATGAGTAATAATGTAAAAGTTATAGGCAATTTACTCACATTCACTCTACCTGTCTAAATCTTCGACAGGGCCTGTATACAATTTTGGTTTCCAAAGAAAAGGGGATTTGTAATTATTGGATATTCAATTAGATTATAGTTTTAGGTGCCCAACTTTTCATATGATGTTTCATTAGAAGACCTTGAAGTGAAACTCCTTGGCTAACTAGGAGAGATTGGCTATTCTTCTTTAAAAAATGCCTATTTTTCGGCTAAAGCCAAGGGCGCCCACTACATGAAACTAGATAACCTCATCTTGCAACCACCCATATATACATGTATGTATGCATACATACATACATGCATATATGTATGTATGTATATGTATATGCCACAGTTGAACATTTTTATCCAATCACTACGTACACACAAAACAAGCTTTCACTATATCGAAGGTACCCTATGTGGTGATTGGTTTCTAGTTCAGAATGGTATCAATAGCTATAGTAGTCTTTCCCATTTGTCAATCCTGATTTATCGGTTTCCCATTGATCCGCGACCGATAAGGACAGGGCTACATGCATCGTTTTTAACCCCGTCTACACCAGTTCGTGGATAGATTTATGTGCAATAATCCTAGAGACTTTGACCTCTACATATCTTTATTCTACCGTGCTCAAATATAGGGTCAAGCTTCTGAGGAGGAGTGATCATAGTTGTGCTCTCTGAACCATGTAGAGTAGTTACCCATTACATGGCTCTCTAACTTGACTTTATATGGGTTTTGTTTAACCTAGAGGCCAAAAGGAGGGTGGAAACTCCCTCACAAGCTCCCCCCGTGGGCCTTCCTTCCCTAGGGTCCACTCCCTCTTGGAGTTTGTAGAGAGGAAAATGGCTTGCTTATATATGTATATGTATATATATAAGTACATATATGTGCATACATACATACATGCATATATGTATATAAGTATATCTACAAACACAATACATGTGTGTGTGTGTAGAGAGAGAGAGAGATAGAGAGAGAGAGAGAGTGAGAGAGAGGAGGAGATGGAAAGTGGGTGAGGGCAAAGAGAACCGGCTTTGATACTAATTGTTAGAGTGGAGATCAATGTAGCAACACACACATAAATGCAGCAAGCAAGGAGAGATAGATAGAAGCAGAACACTCAGAGTAAATTGATGAGAATGAGTGAAGTACAAGTTAAGTGACATGATTTAAGGTCATTACATACACTCATAAGAGTGTGTACGTATGCTCGAGGGAAAAAACCATTTACAAAGCAAAGTGATTTGGTTATAAAGAAATGTTGATCACTACATCCTCGAGACCTTCTTTAAATTTTTGGTTTGAGAGGGATTTTTTTTTTTGGGGGGGGGGGCAACAAGGAAGGGGGTGCACTCTTCAAACATTTTATGGAGATTGATTTGTATAATAGAGTGGAGGATTGAAACCTAAGCAAGACAAACCTCAAAATTTAAGCCAAGGAGGCACCAAAGTCAAGGATTAGTCATAACTACGCAAAACATGGAGCACACACATAGCAATTCTTAAGATAATCGTGAACCATGCATGAGAGGTGAGGGTCCAAATTTGTCGTTTTGTTCAAAAAAGGACTTTAAAATTATGAGTTGGTCTTGTATCCATGAGAACCATTTGGAAACCTTGGCTGCTCAGTTTCTTAAAGCCTTACTATGTGATTTAAAGGAGACTTTAGACTAAACTTTTCAGTCAATCCAAAGGGAATTCATTGATCCATAAGAGGCTTTCCATGCATGAAAATATCCTTGTTTCTACATATAGCCCTACCTAGTTTATCAAGACATAATCTAGGGTCTACATATTAATATTTTTATGGTGTCATAGAGCATTCTTGAGCTTGGGTTATAGGGTATTTAGAAGGGAATTCGATGTGTAAAACTTGATGCATGGACATTAGAACATACATGTGCGAGTGCCAACCTTTCCATAATCTCAAGACATGCAATACCTGTAATAATCGAACCATCTTCTTAACATCCCAATAAGGTGAACTCATCTATGAGTGGAACATCAAAGGCAAGCATTCAAGAGCCCCAAAACTTAAAGAGCACAAGGAGGTGGTCATACTTTCGTAGTGGAAGAATCAAGAGTTCTCCATTTCAATGATTTTCAAGATTGCAAGAAAGAGTGTGAATCTATGTATGACATGAGAGTGAGTGTGAGATAGATCTTCAATGTGGTGGTGCATTCACATTATTTTTGTGGAAGCATGTGGGTCTCTTTGGAGACTAATTTCAGTATATAAAATCCTTTTGTAAAATGAGAGCAAGAATGTGAGTGACACAAGTTATCACTTATACGGTGGGAGACCTAGGTAGCTCCCTACATGGTTATACTAGATTTTAGGGGGTGGTTGAGAAGTTTGCACTCATACAGGTAGTCTTTTGCCCGATTCATAAAATGTTCATTAAAGTGACTTTGGATCAATGGTTTTATGCTCATGATAGAACATTGATGGTGGATGCTAGATGTTATGTACCTTGCAACACCTCTCACTGACTTGCTCAAGGGCGTGAAGATTCATCGTGTCAGAATGTGTCCGTTGTATTTAAAAAACCCCTTACCTATGAGTTTTCATGAATAAAATAACCCCTTCTGTAAATATATTTATGTAAATTTACTTTAAAATTTTGAATTAAAAAACTCTTTCATTTGAACTCACATGCTATACTTACATATTTTTAGGTAAACCCCCCGAACTATTGTACAAAGTAATTAGTGATTGTGATTTGAGGCTCTAAAGTGGGATTGGTTTAGAGGGTTAATATACTAGATATTTCAATGTATTGTGATAAAGATTTAGAGGCTCTAAAGTGGGATTGGTTTAGAGGTTAATATACTAGATATTTCAATGTCATTATTTTCAATGTATTGTGATAAAGATTTCTTTGAAGTGAGGTAGAGCCTCATAAGCATTATATTTTGGAATGACTCGATTGTAAATATTTCTGACCGGTTTTTCTAGCCCCAGTTGCCTCAAGAAATATCTCAGACATGCTGCTTATTGTATAGGCGCAGTGAAAAAAAAGATGACCTGCAAGCTCAACCTGTTTTTATATAAATTAACTAGTTTTATAACTAAAATATTTGAATCTATAAATTCAACGTTGAGCAAAACGGAGTACGACAAAAGACCGCGTCCGAGATGTTTATGAATGTTAATAATGTACTCGAGCGGCTCTTAGGGCCCAATAATACTTTTGTAAAGCGAAGGTGAGAAATTTGCATTTTTTAGTTATAAATGTCGACATTTGTACGATTTTTAGTGATTTCCAAATCCGATTAAGCCTGGTATTACTTTTAATTTTTAAGGTTAAAATCTTTTTTTTTCTAGCATGCATTGCACTAACCCACTGAAAGAGCAGTTTGAGAGTCCCCAAGTGATTGGGAAGAGATTGAGAGTCCCCAAGTGATGGGTTCAAAGCTCAAACCTCCCTTGTTCAATGATAGGTTCAAACCTCCCTTGTTCAAGCAATAATGGCATCTAGATTCTCATGTAGAAGAGAGTAGTGTACTTCCATATTTACAGCCAAGCAAAATAAAAAAATTACTTTTTGAGAGAATAAAACCGTAGATGCTACGGGAAAGCAAGGCGTCCTCGTCATGTGTCGTTTCAACTTTAGCTAGCACAAAGAGCTCTTGTGGGAGCTTCACCACACAGCTAACCCCGGCCTACTTATAAAGAGTAGCTCTCAAGTCTTTGTTTCCTTCACAGAATGGAGAGAGGCAAACGTGCATCTGTGTAGAGGAAGCATGGCTTTTAACCTATAGCTGAAGGTAAATGCATGGCGAAAATTGCTTCTGTGCGTTGTGGATAGGGCTGTTCTTCCTGGAGAGGATCAAGAGTAGCTCTTTAATCTTTCATTCATTCCTAGGCAAGTAAGCTCAGAGTGTTATAGGTACAGACATGGAGAAATTGAGTGTGTATGCAGAGGAAGCATAGTTTTTAGACAAACTTTTAGCTAAAGGAAGAACTATGATCATGTGTAGAGGAAGAAAAAGCTCTCCAATGAGCTAGCGTGGAGTGTTAAATACAGGGCGTAGAAGCCAATATGGCCGGTATTATCTCTTGGTCCTTGGATGATGAACTCTGGTTGACTGAGGAGGATAGCACTATAACTTGTAAAAACGAAGCTCTTTGTGCTAGCGATTGGACTAGCGGTTGGAGTGAGGTGTTTGAACATTGGGCTGAGGTAGATCAATTAAGCTGTAGAGTTAGCCACAGCGGTATAAGCTCCAGTGATGCTTTGATTAAAGGTGTGAATGTGAAGAATACTGGAAGCTCTCGCGTGTGCAATGTTGGCATTTCCGATTCTCATGCATTTCCGGCCTTATTGGCACCCAGTCCTCCTCCTCGTGTTCTTAATGCAAACTTGCTACGTCAGCTGCTGCTGAAACGGGATCAGAAGCCAAAGCTAAATGATCACGTAGTGAAATGTCCCTGCCCAGTGCCCCGGCAACCCAGCACGTCACGTAGGAAAACGTCCAGGCAAACGCCCCCTCAGCCAAGCTCCCCCCGAAAGCCTTCGAAATCAAGCAGCTTACCTGATAAAGGTAAGACTCACTCCGGCAGTGATGATCATCATTACAACGAGGCTGTCCGGAGCCTTCCACGTCCGACTGCCATCGTAGATGATTGTGGTGGAGGCACTAGTAGGATGGCGACACGTAAGCGGAGCTTTGTCCATCTTGACGACGGTGGTGCACGTGGAGCTAAGCGGAAGGACGGAGGTGGTGGACGTAACGGGAACTTCGCGAAGGTGAAGTGCGAGAGCGTCCGGCGCCGGAAATTGACTTGCCTCTTCTACAGGCTCCGAGACATTCTTCCGTTTGACATACCCCTGGTGACCTCCTCTACCAAATCATAAGTTCTACATCCTTATGATATCTTTCCTTTTTTTTTTTTTGTTAAAAACCCGATATGTTATATATGGCCCTTGGACTGCAGAATGATCGATACATCCTCATAGACGAGACATGCCATTACATTGGGTTCCTTGAGCGTCAGCTGCAGATGCTCAAAGCCAAGGCACACATAGTAAAGTCCATCATGGAGCAAGAAAAGCGTGGATCAGAGCCACTTATACGTCCTGATCAGAAGGTTTTTGAGTCAAACAGCGAATTAGAACCAAGTGATCTTGCACCTCATGTGAGCGTGTATCTTTCCAAAGGGAGCTTGATCCACATCACCATGAGCTGCTACGAGAAGACGCCAGGTCTCTTCCCAGCCATTTTGGCGACCTTGGAGCAGCGAGGGCTTGATGTAGGCAGTGCCAACCGCTCCCAACATAAACATGGCGTAGTGTATGCCTTCCACGCAACGGTAAGAGAGCTCCGACTCTAACTACGGCTGTTTTAGAGCGTACTGAGTGCAAGTGTTTTAGAGAGAGAGTGCGATTATTTGTTCATTCATGTTCTTTGCTTTACTAACGTGATGCAAAACATCACTTTATGCATGACTTCATAACCGAGGCTTATTCAGTGTCACACACTCCCAGGCACAAGAGTCAGGTCCCTGTTTCTTTGACATCGCGGAGTTGAAGGCCGATCTCTTGGCAAAAGCAGTATCTAAGCTCTAGTTTTCCAAGGCTTTTGTCACACTAAAGTATAGCTTGTATTTCAATTTATTTGCTCACCACACGCGTCCTAACATATAGCTTTTCTCATAACATATAGCTTTTCTCATTTGATTCCCGCCCTTAAATGAGGCGAGTTTGTATTTAGCCTTCTCTGGTTGTATCTATCTTTTTGTGATTGTTTTCTTTTCTCATTCGATTTTCGCCCTTAAATGAGGCGAGTTTGTATTTAGCCTTCTCTGGTTGTATCTATCTTTTTGTGATTGTTTTTAATAGCTTTTTTTGTTGTTAAAGTGCTACATATGTGCTTATATATGGTACTCTCGCTTGCACACATGAATCCACCAAAGGTAAATCGTGGCTAGGTATAAGAAAGAAGAGCTTTTTGGCCCTGGCTAATTCAAACATTTGGTTAGTCAAAGCTACTTCTGTAAAAAATGTAATTTTGTGATTGGATGATTTTGTTTAATTATTTTTATTTTGTGTATTTTGTATTAATATTATTCTCCTTTAACTAATGTTGGTGGCAGGACACCATTTGCATAGAAATGATAATTTGCAACCTGTTTACCAACGCGATTCGCAACATATCTTTTTAGAATATAAAGCATTCCATCAAACATAAAGTTGGAAAAAATTTGAGTTTATTGATGACGAACCGAGTAACGTCTTCCAGAACTATAATCTTTTTATTTTTGTACACTCTCTAGTAAGAAATTAAAATATTGATATAGGATTTCTCACTTTTAGTTAATGCATTATGATAAGGGATTATGAATGATTAGGCGGTAAAGTCTAATGAGTCCCACACATAGGAGATAAGGATTGTGTTTAGATCAAGCGTTAGAGATATAAGTAGTGCCATATAAAGGGGTAGTGGGTAGTTAAACTAGACAAGTGACCCTCACGCTTTTGGTTCATCGATTATTTCTTCCAATGACAAAAGGTTGACGGTTTTCATCAATAAAAATCTTGTTACCAATCGATTTTATAACTAAATATGTAAAAAATGTTGTCAGTATTTTTTTGAATAATTTGAATTTAGGTTGCTTGAGAATACACGAAAGACCGATTTTCGACCTTTTTTTCGGAGAAAATTGAATTTAAGTTGGTTGAAAATACACTAAAGACCAATTTTCGATGGGAGGAAAGCCTCGGAGAGAAGTCAGAGGGCGCATACCACCTACCTACCTTTTATTTTCCATGAGCACTGATCTAGTATATGTTGTCCCCACTAATCGGTGATAGTGGGGCCTAAAGTAAGAAGGTATTTTTCATGCTATTCTATTAGACAACAAAGAAGTGTTGTACCAAGCCACAGTTCTGATACCATCATGTTTGTGAGGCTCTATCTAATTAAACAAATGGTGTGGCATATATGACACAACGGAATTGAAAACATGAAGTAGTAAAAACCCTTTTTAAACTTTATGACCTAATCACCATAGCTCAAAGTCTCATTTCACTACTAACATTGCTACTAAAAGTTAGTGCCAAGGAGGGTTTAGGAAAAGGTAGGTTCTACTTAGCTTAGAACTTGTTTAAATTTGTACAAAGCTTGCTCAACTTTGTTGGAGAAGGAGAAGAATTCTCTTCAAAATTTTCAGGTTTTAGTTATATTTTGTAAAATTTATATAGAAATGACTTCTCAAAATGGTCAATTTTCTCCTGAGAAGGTTTTCAATCGGACTCAATAATTATATTTTACAAAATTTATAGAGAAATGACTTCTCAAAATGGTCAATTTTCTCTTCAAAATTACAATGAGAAGGTTTTCAATGGGGCTCAATAAAATGTATTTCCGGAACACTGGCACCAAGTCTTTTCCCAGCCATTTTGGCCACCTTAGAGCAGCAAGGGTTTAATGTAGGGCAGTGCCAAACGCTCCCAACGTAAACATGGTGTAGCGTATGCCTTCGTAAAAAAGCTTTGACCATAACTACGGCTATTACTGAGTACATGCACGTGCAAATGTTTTAGAGAGCGTGTGTGCGCGCGCGCGATGCATTTACTAAAACATTACTTTGTGTATGACTTTATAACCGAGGCTTACACAATATCACATATTCCCATGCCCTTTTTTCCTTGTTGAAGGCCGATCTCTTTGCAAGAGGAGTATCAAAGCTCTAGCTTACAAGGCTTTTGTCGATCAAAGTATAGCTTGTGTTTCAAAGTTCATGTGTGTTTATACATGGTACTCTCATTTGCACACATAAATCCACCGAAAGGTGAATCGGGGCAAGGTATAACAAGAGTTTTTTGGTCTTGGGTAATTCAGTACATTGTATGTTGGGGGAATTGGGTTAGTCAAAGCTAGTTCTGTCAAAGATGCCATCATCAAGATCTAAGATTCCATGATTTTGTTGAATTACTCATATTTGTATATATATATATATATATATATATGTCATATTTTGTTTAATTAGTCATATTTGCATATATATATATATATGTGTGTGTGTGTGTGTGTGTGATATTTTGTTTAATTAGTCATATTTGCTTTTATATATATATATATATATATATATTTGTCATATTTTGTTTAATTAGTCATATTTTCTTTACATACTTGATGTCACATTTAATTTAGCAATCCAAGTGTCGTTATCTTTCTTTGTATTAGCATTATTCTCCTTTAATTAATGTCAGTGGGTAGGACACCATTTGCATATGGTAATGATAAGTGTCGTTATCTTTCTTTGTATTATTATTATTATTCTCCTTTAATTAATGTTAGTGGTAGGACATCATTTGCATATAGTAATGATAAGTGTCACTATCTTTCAATGTATTAGTTATTCTCCTTTAATTAATGTTAGTGGTAGGACACCATTTGCATATATAGTAATGATAATTTGCAACTTGTTTACCAATGTATATTAATTTGCAATATATGTTTTGAAACATAAAGCATTCCATCAAATGTAAAGTTGCAAATAATTGAGTTTATTGATGACTAGTCAAAAACCATCTTCTAGAACTGTAATGTTTTTAATTTTGTAGAATGTGTAGTAGTAGTAAGATATTAAAAGTAAAAAGTATTGGTATAGGTTTTCTCATTTTTAGTTAATGCATTATGATAAGGTATTAATGAATGATTAGGAGATAAGAGTTAATGCATTATGATAAGGTATTAATGAATGATTAGGTGTTAATGATTAGGTAATGAGAGCATGGCACTAGGAGATAAGAGTTTTATTCAACTCAAGCGTTAGAGATACAAATATTCTTTCAGTGCCATATAAAGGGGTGGTGAGTAGTGCCATATGAAGGGGTGGTGAGTGGTGCCATATAAATTGCCTTTTATTTGTAATAGGCTATGGTCAAGAGTAGTGCCATATAAAGGGGTGGTGAACAATAAAAATAGACCAAGTGGCCCTCACGCTTTTGGTTCATTGAATATTTTTATATGCTTTCCCTTGTAAATGGTGGTAGTGGGACCCAAAGCAAGAACCTATTTTTCATGCTATTCTATTACACAACAAAGAAGTGTTGTACCAAGGCAAATTCTGATACCCTATTTAATTAAACAAATGGTGTGGCACATATGACACAATGGAGTTGAACAAAATGAAGTAGTAAAAACCATTTAAAACTTTATGACTTAACCAGCACATTAATCATTTTATTATAATAATACATATTTGAAAAAATATTCTCTCGTTGGATTTCATATTACCCGTGAGCTCCAATGTGGCCCTTAGATATTTACCAAGGTCCCCCATCACAGTGGTAACGTGTCTCAAGATCCCATGAGATCTCAAAGCTACACAATCCCTATAGAGGCATGAAACATACACTACAAGACAATGCTGCCATACACGCGTTTCATACACGCGATAAATTATGGGCGCATGTATGGTCACGCATGTATTTGAATAGAATCAGGACTCTATATGCAAACACTCCCCATTTTGTAGCAAATCTGGTTTTGTGTTGATCCTTGGGATCAATAGATACCTGGTTGTATCCCGAAAATCCATCAAGAAAACTATATGCCTTCTTACCAGCTACCCTCTCCAATACATGATCAGTGAGTGGAAGCGGATAGTGGTCCCGGACAATAGCAGCATTTACTTTCTTTAGATTGACACATACTCATAGTTTTCCATTCTTCTTAGGTACTACCACAATCGGTGAAACCCATTCTGTATGTTCAATCTCATAAATAAATTCAGCCGCTAACGCTTGTCAATCACTTCTTTGATCTTTTTGGCAAAATTATCGTTATACGTGTAAGGACGCTGCTTGGATGGCTTGGCATCCTCTCGCATGGGAATTGTATGTTGGCAGATCTTTGGATCTACCCCCTTAAGGTCTTTGTAACTCCAAGCAAATATATCTCGATACTCTCTCAGAGTAGAGATTAGCAATTCTTCCTCCGCTTGGGTTAAGTCTGTGGCAATCCACACGTTACGTGGTTCTTCGCTTGGTTCTGCCAGGTCTATTTTCTAGGCGTCCTCAGGGCCATCATAGGAAACTCTTGGTTCCTCAGGTTTTTGTCGAATAGGTTGTTGCAAGACTATTTTCCGATCTTGTATGGTGAATTTCTTGAAGTTTGAGGGGATATTTGTGGTATCCTCTTCTTCCTTTGAGTCATCACTCATGGAAGACCATGTTGCTTTTAGCATTCTCTTCCGTTCTTGCACTAGAGCTTTACGCTCCACTCTCGTCATGGTGCTTTGTTCAGTCTTGACTGAATGCACTGAAGCCCTAGATTTTAGCTTTCGTTTCCGTTTCCTCTTCTTCTTTGGGTTGTCACTCTCCTTCTCGTTTAGCTTTTGCACTAATTGAAAGCCGTATCTCCATTTCATCTCGTCTTTGATGCAATCATCAGCTCCCAAGTAGTACAAGTACTCGTTCTTACCTACAAAGGTTGGAGGTGGAATAAAGTCCTCTTTATCCACATCTTCTCTTTCTTTTTGTTGTTGTTGTCTCTTTTCCTTGACTTTCTATTTGCGAAACTTCCGGTGACTCTTGCAAAACTTATGTTTCGGTTTGTCACTACTAGGAATACTCAGCAAGACCTCTCTGCCCTTTAACAACAATCTTATCTTCTCTGCCCTTTAACAACAATCTTATCTTCTCTAACTCTGATTTAGGGACTATGGCATCGTCATCAGAATCCTTCCCATCAGAGGATTCTAAGCATCTATCCTCATCTCCTTCGTCAGCTGAGCTGTACTCAAGAGGGGATACTTCCTCTACAGATACCATATCTCCTAGCAATAATGATTTGTATGCTTCATACCTAGGGGCTTCTTGAGGTTCCTCTGCATAGATTGGTCTTAGCATTCTTACGGGAATAATGTCATACCCATTTGGATCACAGAATTGTGTTTGCCTTGACAATGCACAAGTGTCTATGGTAGCTAAAACATGGTTCCATTCTAAGGGATCTATCAAGTTCTCAGGAAAAGGTATTGGAATATACGCCTCATCCGTCACACTTCTGTCTATGGTAACATTTCCAGGTTGCAAGTCTCGACAAGATGCTCCACAGATCCATAGATCAGCTCTTCCTTCAGACATAGTTGCTCCCGATGCCTCTGAAGAAGCGGAATCAAACTCATCCACAGGAGAGTGCGTCACATCTCGATAAGCATGGTTTTTAAGATTCACCCTCGTGGTTACATTCTCATGTCTGAGGTACAAGTAATTGTAACCCCAGTCTTGAATCATTTTGAATTGACGCATGAATGGCCCTCCTAGGATCACTTCGTAATTTGTGTTCTTGCCAAAGTCTACGATAGCAAAGGTATGTCCGTACTCAATGCCACGACTTGACTATAACGTTCTCAAGCAATCCTATGGGACTCTCTAGATTTTCGTCTGCCAATTGCAAACTCATCCTTGTACTTCTAATTGCAGGTTTTCCCCACATTTTCCATACAATTTTTGTTGCTATACTCACTCCTGCTCCGCTATCTAGAATAGCTATAGATTCAATCTTGTTGATCTCCACAGGAAGCGTAGTATTTCCTTCATCGTCCTTACAATGCTTGCCAACTTTGTTCACAGGAACCGGAATTGTTTGCTTAAGCATTAGCTCAGAAGCCTTTGCCTTCAACAACTCCTTAACCTGGATTTTCTGGTTCCACAAACCTTGCTCAGTTAATTGTGTAGCCACTTCTCCCCACAATCTTGGCCTAAGCTTTAAGAACTCTGCGAGTGGAATGGTGCACGTAACTAGTGCCGACATTAAAGCTTGCAAACTCCCTATGTCTCGTTCCTGATGAGGTTGTCGTGTCATTGATGGTACTCACATGATTTGGCTATGTGCTTCATACAGTCCTAAATATGAGGGCAGTGTCTTGCATGTGAGCTTGTTGCTCTGAGCTGAGGCAACAGTCTGAGCATCATCTGGTAGAGATAAAGCATCAAATTCTTGAACCCTTTGATTCCAAAATTCTACAATAGAGAACGGTGGTGACTTGTCAGAAGATGCTAGATCCTCAACTTGTTTTTGCACCGCTTCCCACATCTCCCTTGCTACTACTTCCTCTATTTCAGAAATTTCATCTCCAAAATCCGTGGTAGTCAATGGTTTTGACTCGTCTGCATTGGTATGAGGTAAATCATCTCCTTTAGGCATTTCTGGGAAATGTAGAGATACAACTTCACTTCCCTTTTCCATGCTTGGCGTGGCTTCTGGTATCATCTCTAAGTTAGGCTGCAGAGAAGCAAGTCCTCTTGCATACATAGGTGGTGGGCCGTCTATTAGAGTCTGAGTATCCCTAATCAACTGCTTATTGTTACCATATTATAGTAGTGATGTGTGTGAACACACTTAGGACCGCCGGGGCACTTTTTCCCTCACTAGAAGGTTTTTTCCTCCGTGCATTGTATATACGCCCATTATCTTCTAGGGCTTGTTATCTTTCATTTTTGGCACTCATAATACACTACTGTGTTGTGCTCAAGCTTCCTCATCTTCTTGAAGTTGTGTGTGCATTCCTGCAACCCTAATTCCAACAATTGGTATCAGAGCAGGCTTCCTCCTCCTGGGCAGCATCACCGGCACCTGCCGCTTCATCTCCTCCGATTGCGACGAGGTTTCACGAGCGTCTGCAGGTTAGTATATGCCGTGGGAAAGCCAATAGGGCTTGTTCGTTTCAGAATTTTGATCTGAAGTCATTTCGCCCTCCGTTTTTGCATTCCAAGTACTGCGCAGGCAAAATCGTCCTACTGTGCAGATTTTCTGTCAAGATTAAAATCTGCAAGACAGGTGCCCATTCGTCTGTTTTGGGCTGTGCTACATAGCACAGGTCGATTTTATACAGGTTTACCTCTTACAGACAGCATTTACATCTAGTAGTACAGTCATTGGCCATGGCTGACAACAATGATGTATTCCGCATGTTGGCTGCTGAGGATAAGTTGGATGGCACCAACTATCCATTGTGGGCATATATGATGCGACATGTATTGGTAGCAAAGGGGTTATGGAACATTGTGCAGGGTATTGATGCACGTCCTATTGTGGCTGGGAATGCTGCAAACACATCAGAAACAGGTACTGTTGATGATGGTGCAGGCACAAGTGCTGTAGCAGCTGTTCGAGAACCACCACTTTCAGCAGAGCAGATTCGTTGGGATGGTAGAGATGCGTAGGCTCATGCCTTGATAAACCACACTAAGAACTCCATGACTAGAGAGAGAGGGAGATTACACACTCAACACTATTCCCTTCTATTGCATATCACAATGAACCATACAATGATATAGGCTCTCTAGCCTTATCCCACTTTACACATCATCATCCATGTGGCAACTCCTTTTCCACTCTTTTGGTCAACACTCACACACCATGCAATATTACATGTGGCATTCCTATCTCACCACAATATCTTGCACCTCTAGGGTGCTTTCCCACATACACACAACACCGCGATTACATCTTTCAACACCCCCTCTTAATCGAGGTGTTCTATAACTCACCCATCATCCATTCTCAATGTAGCATTGCACAACCGCAATTGCTATCTCTCAACACTCCCCCTCAATGATACATTGGAGTGTCCATCAACCAAACATGTGTGCCCGTGTCTACCATCTTAGACACCTAGTCCATTTTGAGCCGACTCATTGCTCACAGCGGAACCATTGAGTCCGATTTGAACATGGAAGTTCGGGTGGGATCCAACCCATGCGCATGCACCTCACACGTGCATCGCTCATGCACACATCACAACAACAACCATTTTGAGCTTCTCGGTGAGCTCGGGTAGGTTACCCTCATACCATGGATGATTACAAAATTTTCTCCGTTTTGAGCATGCATGCTCGTAGACGATTTGTCCATCATCATTTTTGGGTGAAACAAATAAAAAAAATCACAAGGCCTTTTTTGTGTGTGTGAATATGTTTTAATGCTTCTTCATAGGTTTCAACTAGTGAAGGTGTGTGTGAATAGGCCCTTATAATGGCTAAAGTTTTTTTTTTAAATAATGTTTCTTCCAATTAACTCATGCAGCCTGCCACTCTGACATCTAGCCAGCTTTTGTATTGAACGTCCGCCATTTTCCTTTGCAATTTTAGCTGTCGACTATCAGGGCTGGCCTTTGCACATGCAGACCCTACGCGCGTGTCTCCTTCGTGAGCTGCCTGCGGTGCCGACCATCAATGCGACCTGCCCCAGCTCTGCTTCTGCCACCTGTCTCTTCCCCAATGACCGTAACCTCTTCACGAGTCGCCTTGATTATCCATTTCATGCACTCAGCGCCCAGCCTTACCCTTAGCAATATGGCTGCTGCCGAGGGCAAGGTCGACTTGGGCACCATCGTTGGGCGCTTCTCGCGGACCGCAACTCAGTCCGCTTCAACGGCCACTTCATCAGCCGCCGGGACGCCCGCCAGCTCCTACAACCTTCCTCATGACCTATGCATAAGGGTTTTTACCTACTCTCGGCTGCCTTCTACTGACGAGTGTATCGCATGTGTGCGAGGGGCTGCTGGCTCTCTTTTCTTTAGATCTCTATGAGTCATCATGCATCGTTGCTATGTGAAGTTCGCATGCTCCACATTGCGCACACTGTTGTGCGTCTGGCTGCCTGCAGTTTCTCACCAACCATAACTGCTTTAATTGTGCCAATACCTTGACATTTCCATTTGAGGTGGCTTCTTTCATCCAAGAAACCACTAGTCTTGGTCTTCAAATGACTATGCAAGCTTGATATGCAACTCCTCTCCATGAGCTGCAAATTTCTTTGCTCCACTATCATCTCTGTGAGCTTCCATTTCAGCTCCAAATGAGTTGTGTGTGCAACTCCTCTTGTTGTACCTTCTCATGCTGTTGGCTCTCATATGAGCTTCAAAACTCTATAGCATATCCCGTTGCTACTTTTGCCTCTCCAAGACCTCCAAGTTTAGGTGTTCCATTACCATTGGCATGGCCTTCATGACCTCCAAATCAGCATGCTTTTCCTTCAATGCATGCATCCATTCAAGGGTGCTTCTTCACATGGTCTCTCAAATGAAACCATAGGTGCATAAACATGTGGAAACTGCCAAGGTTTCCATCCCCTTCTTTTCTCTCTTCATTGAGCAAACATCCACAAGTGCATCCTCTTCTTGATGCACACACACGTGAACTCCATTGAGTTCACCATCTCACTTGCCATCATCTTGACAAGCATGCACCTCCTCCACTCTTTGCTTGGAAGCAAAGAACCTTGGGATTCTTCCATCCCATCAAGCAACCCTTATACATTGAGCATTTTTCCATGCTCAAAATCAACCAAAATCTGAGGCAAAACTTCACAAGACCAACCTTTCATGAGACCATTGTCTCTTTGGCAGCTTCTTTGTTGTTTATGAAGACTCCATAGCCTTCATGATGCTGAAATCTATATTTTCAGCTTTGTAGACGGCTTCTTTGATGATGGCAACACCATTTGTCATCTCCACAATGAGAAATCTCCACTTGAGACTTCAATGGCAGCTTCATTGCAACCTCCTTGTTGCATAGCTCTTCTTTGATAGCTTCAAGACACTTCCAATGTCTGGTTTTCAGCTTCATGAGCAACTCCAAAATCTCCATCTCCTATGGGCAGCTTCAAATCTCTCTCAATGCAACCAAATGATAATGAGTGTGCATAACTTTTTTTTTCATAATAAGCTGAAAATATAATGCTTAATCAAACCAACACACAAACAAGCTAATATACATAATAAACACCATGACCAAGAGCCCATTTGGCTCTGATACCATGTTAAGATTCTAGAAATGGGATTGATCATGGTGAAGGACATAGATTAAGCAACATAATTAAGGTGGATTAAACCACACTAAGAACTCCATGACTAGAGAGAGAGGGAGATTGCACACTCAACACTATTCCCTTCTATTGCATATCACAATGAACCATACAATGATATAGGCTCTCTAGCCTTATCCCACTTTACACATCATCATCCATGTGGCAACTCCTTTTCCACTCTTTTGGTCAACACTCACACACCATGCAATATTACATGTGGCATTCCTATCTCACCACAATATCTTGCACCTCTAGGGTGCTTTCCCACATACACACAACACCGCAATTACATCTTTTAACAATGTGGACCCATGCGAGATTGAAATAACAAGACCAGATCTTCTTCCTTGAACATGCGGAACTTGGAGTGGCTGGTCAACCCACTTCTTCCTTCGTTTATGGATGACTTTGGTGAGCCAAAGAAGCTTTTGAAGCATTCTTCATCTAGCTGGAGGATTAAGTCAAGGCGATGCTACAGGGACTCTTTCGGGCTTAACTTCTCTGTAATGGAAATTCGGAGGCTCGGCACTAGGAATTCCATCGGTACAAATGCCTTTGTGCCATATACTAGTTTGAATGGGGTCATTCTGGTCGAGACGTTGTATGCTCTGCGGAATGCCCATAAAGCTGAATACAATTTTTTATCCCAATCAATGTGATTTTCATTGACCAAATTTGTGAGGATCTGCTTGAGGATTTTGTTGGTAGACTCGACTTGACCTTTAGCTTGCGAATAATACACTATGGAGCATTTATGGATGATGAGATGCTGGGTGACTAGTTCTCGGATGACATCATTTACAAAGTACTTGCCTTGGTCACTAATCAACTCGATCAGGCATCCAAAACGAGTGATTATCATCGTGTAGAAGAATCTGATTTTTTTGTGTTATCCCGGAGATCACAAGCTTCTACCCACTTGGTTCTGTAATCTGTGGCCACCAGGATATACTTATTACTTGTTGTGAAGCAAGCTGGTGGCTTAAAAGGGCCTACAAAGTCAAGGCCCCATTTCTAGAATGGTTCTAGGGGAAGGAGATCAGGCTATGTGACATCCTATCTCTATCTCTTGGCTGGCCGAGATGTTGGCATACGTCACACTTCTTGACCCATCTATAGGCATCACCGAACGAGCAGTCGGTCACTCCACAGACCTACTTGGAGGATTTTCTTTCTGGTCACTTCTCTAGAAAAGTGTCCTCCACTAATTCCTTGATGAGCTTCTTGGAGGACAACTTCTTGTTCATGTGGTGGAATGCACTACCGAAGGATCTACTCAATACCCTTCTTGTATAACTGGCCAGTTATGACTTGGAAGTGCTTGGCTGTGGACTACAATCCGCTTTCGCTGATCTCTAGAAAAGTTATCCTCCATTAGACCCGTGGCAATAAATGTTAGCATTTCATCATACTCAGTTTGGGAAATTGGGATAAGTGCAGTAGCTGAACAGCTTGGAATATGGTAGGTCATCTACTACTCCGCTTGGGGCTTCTTTGGACTCCAATCGAGATAAATAATCCGCTACTGTATGATTTGCGCCTGGGGTGTGCACACTATTGTGAACTCAAACTCTTGGAGTATTAGCATCTGCCTTGCAGCTTTCTTGCTAAACTCTGCTTACCAAATACAGCAAGGCAGAGTGATCCACATGAAAGGTAAACTTATTACCCAATAAGTAGTGGCAAAACTTGGTGATTGAGTAGATATACCAATAAGTAGTGGCAAAACTTGGTGACTGAGTAGATATACCAATGGCTTCCTTGTGTATGGTTGAGTAGTTCAGCTCAACATCAAATAGCCTTCGATTGCAATAGTAGACTCGTTGGAACCATTTTTTCTCAGCCTCCTGCATCAAAACACTACCAATTTCCACATCAAAGGCATCCACCACGAAGACGTGAAAGGGTAATTCCTAGTTTGAGGCTTGGATGACAAGTGCTTCAGACAGCATGAGCTTGAGATGCTAGAATGCAATGTCACATTCCCCGATTCAGTTGAAATTGTCTTGCCACAGTTGTTGGGTCAAAGGCGCTTTGATCTACATCATCTATTGGTGTAATGGGACTACTATGTGAGCCAAATACCGGAGCATGCGCGGCTATGCCATCTGACCTACCCCAACAAACTTATGAGCTCCTTCAAATTTATCAAAAATGGAGCTTTTCGAATTACTTCTACCTTGGCCGAATTGACTGTAATTCCTTCCTTGGAGACGATGGGTCCTAGAAGTATACCGGCTTTTTAGATGGCAAACGCACACTTAGCCGGATTCAGGCTTAATTTGGAAACTCGACACTTGGCCAAGCACAACTACAGGTGCATCAAATGTTGAGATGATTTCTCAAAAACACTGAAATCATCAATGAATACCAAAAATGTCAGAAAATTGACAAAAATTTCTTGGACCATGTGCTGAAATGTGGCAAGAGCGCTTTTGAGCCCAAAGGTCATGACGTTGTTAGATGCAAAGGCTCCCCATTCTGTGATAAAAGCTATTTTCTAACGATCTTCCAGGGCCATTTGAACTTGATTGTATCCACTGAACCCATCTAGGAAGGAGTGATCTCATGGTCAGCCATAGCATCAAGCAAGGAATTTGTGAATGGCAGAGGAAAGGGATCGAAGATGGTTATGACATTCAGTTTCTAGTCATCCACACAGACCTGCAACTTTTGGTTTTTCTTTGGAACGATCATAATTGGGGACAACCAGGTCACCTAATCAATTGGATATACAAATTCGACTTGACGTAGTTTGTCTAGTTCCTCTTTCACCCTTTTGGCATAGTTTGGATTCATTCAGTACCTCTGTTGTTGCCGGATAGGGATGACATCCTCCTTCATATTGATCTGATGTTGGTAGAACCTTGGATCAATCCCTTTCATCTCAGTGTAGCTCCATACAAACACATCCTTGAAGGATATGAGCAATAGCCAGACTTCCTCCTAGAACTCAACATCCAACCTATGACCTAGACCATCTTTGGGTTATCATCAGCTCCGAGATTTATCTCCATCAAACCGATCTTCCTTGACTCACTTGGAGTGCTTCAAGTCCCCGTCAAAAGCTTTTTTGGCTACAATGATCTATTGTAGACTACCATCATTGGCCAGAGCCTTGTAAAAATCTTCAGCTTCATCTGGACTTTGCTCTGTGCTTTGTGGATCACGCTGATCCTTGGTGACTTCATCCTTGTGTGGAGGGCTTGGTTGGTATACTCTTCTTTCCATGCCAGATAGTGATAATATCTGTGTCCCAATCTTGCTTGATCCTTGCCTATCGGGAGCGAGGGTCTATCGAGCAACATCAGGTAAGCACCTTTGATATCCACCATCCGGAGCACCACTCTACTGTAATCTGGAAACTAAATCTAGATACTTCAAGTGTGAGTTTGTGGATCAATCCGAGTGGCTACACTCACCGATCACCATTTTGACAGCGAGCCATGTGTGATCCTATCTGCTCAACCCAAGAATTCAGCATGTTGCATCTGATAAGATGACTCCAGAACCACCATCCAATAGAACTTGTGCTATATCCTAGATCATTGGGATGGCTTTATCATAGACAGGGGTTTCCCTTGGTGGGGTGTGTCTGCCTTCTCAATATTGAGGGATTCCAGTGGTGGCGGGCAGCTGCTGTGAGGGTGGTGTCTTCTCTTCCCAAGGTTTCAAAATAAACCTAACGGTGGCTATTTCCTAAATCTTGGCACCAATGTGAGGAGTTGTTCCATCGACATGTGAATCAGTTGCCACTTCAAATCTTCCCATAGATCACATGGTTGGTGTTCTGCTTCTATGAGCCTACTTGGGTAATCCACCCACTTTTGTGCTTTCGCACATCCTTCTAGTTGTGGTGTCTTCGCACCTTGCATCGGTCGTTGCATCTCCACTGGCAAGGACACTTCGCCTTCCTCTTCCAGGTTTATCTCCGGGAAACTGAGTTGTGATTCTGGGTAACAGATCGTCCTAAGCTTTTATGGCTCCTTTTTACACAACACCTCTTTGGGCCAACTGCTTTTCCACTCAATTAGACACTTTTGTCTAGATTTTGTGTTGTTTTCTGCACGGTGACCATGTTTTGCTTCCCCTTCTTATTCAAGGTCGGTGCCTTTGCCAACTCTAGAGTCTCAGGTTGCATGAATCTTATCACCAGCTGATTCGGCCACCTGTGTGGTTGCTGGGCTACTATTTTCCCATCTAGGCCTTGGATTTCTACCACATTTTACTACGTAAATTTCGATGGGCCAGATGCTAAAGCCTGGGCTCCCTCTACTTCTACTCTATGCTTCCTCCAAATTTCATAGTCCGTGGCCTTGTCCATGGCAATGAAAGCATGTGAAGGCAGTCCTTTGAGAACCTTCCACGTCCCTTAGAGGAAAGTTTCCATGTGGGTGGAGTTGGGGTCTTCTGTATAGGTCTAATAGAGCCATTGGCTGGGTGGGTTGGACCGCAGCCACCACGGCCACAACGGGAGCTTGGATCCTACCATTGTAGCGATATGCTTCAGTTGTATGTGTGGCCGTTTTGGAAATGGCGCACTAGAGTTCATTGAAGAGATGCACTCTTCGGCTCTGTGTCCATGATTGTGACACCTCGCACACCAAGTTTGTGACTAGACAATTGGAGTGGACTTCGCACCTTCACTCCTCAACTGAGCCATGATTGTAACAACCAGTTCTTTGGCTATCTTTCATGCCTTCTTGGTCTTCAACTGTGCCTTGCGAGCTTCCTCCTCCTTTTCCGATTCCTCACTTGCCGTGGGAATCATCCTCCTAGTCCGCAAATCCGGATGAGGACTCCTTTTACTCTTAGACTTGCCTTTGCCTTTGATGGAGCCTACCAGCACATGCTTGGATCTGAGAGTGCAATCAATGAGCTTCTCCATAGTTATGGTAGTTAGGTTGGCACCAGTGCTTTTGCTAAGACCCTTCATGAAATAAGAATTGAGCATTTCTTTTGCTGTGGGCCGATTGGCATATGCTGGCAGAGAAGCTTCTTGAATTTTGGAGCATAATCTTCACTGGCAGGCTCTTCTGTTTCATCCTGCACAACTTATCTAGCACATGCATGGATGTCTTGTCTTCTGTGAATCATTGAAGGAAGGCATCATGGATGGAATCATAAGTGGGGAATGGTTGTACTCGTACTGAGCAACCCAGAGACGAACACTTTTTTGGAGTGTCGGAACAAACATGACCTTTTTATGGTGCTGGTCCACCGGGCCGGGTACATTCACATGCCAAGCACTATCAAACATTAGGATGTGAGCATCCGCATACTTCAAGGATTTTTCAGAGAACTTGGGTACTTCACAGTGATAGCTAGTCACTCACTACAACATGTTGTAGTTGAGGGGACGGGGCTATGGTGGTGGTGGTGGTGGTGGTGGTGGGGAGGTGGTATGAACAGTGGTGGGGTTGGGTCTATATCTTTGTCATTAGGCCGGTTGGTCTCATCTGCAGGAACATCCTCATCAACAGACTCCTCATAGAACACCTCTTCCCCTAATGAAGGGAGAATAGTGTATAGATAGTGAAGGAAGCATAGGAATCCGATCGATTTCTCTAGCAGCCTATAGTGCCTGGGGGGTGGATGGAGCATGTCGCTTTGCAGTCAAATGGAAGTTGTAGATACCTTTTTTGGAGAAGATTCAGGTACTTGGAACTTGGAGAGCAATCCATTAAATGTACATAATCTATCCCACAAATAGGGACTCTCCCATTCCTGAGAGAAGCTTTAAAATCAGACCTATCCTCTGATAGAAAATTTGCATGCTGCTCCAAAATTAACGAAATTCCAAGTGTCCTATTGAAAATATGAGCCAATATATGATACTACTCACTAGCCCCAGAAGTGTAGACGAAATCAAACAATTTTTCATCAAATGATAGTGATTGATCTTTCAAAAACCCTGTTACAACCTCCTGTTCCTTTAGGAGTTCCTATAGAGAAATTAACATCCCTTTTTACTGACTTCCTTGGCACGACAAGAATCAAGGACAAGTTTGGCATATCCTTATTAGCTTCTACCACAGAATCTAAGCTGTCGGCACTACTGTCATAATCCATGCTGGCCTTAATTTGTTCCTCGAAATTAGGAAAGGCACAAGTCTCTGGAACAACACTGGAAGACCTGCTTGATTCTGCAGCCTCAGTATAAAACACAAGACCTGCAAAACTCTTGACATGCCCGTAATCAAATACAGAAGACATTGCTCCAATAATTGGTTGAGTGTCGCTTGAAGAAACCACTCAACCTGAAGAAAAATTGATCAACCTCTTCTTCAAAATCTTTGATTCCCTTGGCTGCTTATCCAGTACATCTTTCTGTCCTCTAAAGCTATACTCTGCATCCAATTCAAAAGCTTTCTTTTAAATCCCCTCGACCTTGCATTATAAGAAACATATATATGATTAATTTATAAAAACATATGGCAAAATAGCTATGCGTATGTCTATATGTGTTTATGTGAGTGTGCGTGTGCATGTGTGTGTGTGTGTGTGTGTGAGAGAGAGAGAGAGAGAGAGAATACAAGTAGCCATTTGATGCGAAGATACAAAAACAAGAGCTTTGAAATCAGAATATCGCGCCTTTTGGCTATCAAAAGCAAACTTGAATATAGTTTACGTGCAAAAATTCGTAAAGGATTATCTATGCATATATACCAATATACAATTACATAGATATACCAATACACACACACACACACAGAAAAATATATTTACATATAAATACATATAGACACACACACACACACATATATATACATATATACGTATGTACACACACACACACACACACACACATATATATATACATATATATATGTGTGTGTGTGTGTACATACATATATATATATATACATATATACGTATGTACACACACACACACATATATATATACATATATATATGTATATATACATATATATGTATACATATATATATGTATATATATATATATATATGTCTACATATATATGTATATATGTATACATGTATATACGTATACGTATATACATGTATATACCTATACGTATACACATGTATATACCTATACGTATACATATATATATATATATATACATATATATATATATATACATATATATATATGTTGAGATATCGAGCTCATCTAGTGAGGCGGTGGACACTAATGATGACCCGCCTTGGGGGATAGACCCCACACTTACACCACTGGCATGGTTGGTGAAATTATGGGTGATATGCGGCTGATATGCGGCCAGTGGGATGATAGGCTGTGTGACAGCCATTCTAGAGACTGGCATAGTTATAGTACCAGCTCATTTAGTTGGATTCACACTATAGAGAACCTTAGTATGTATTTGGTTGAGTACCTTTCATATTGTGGGTACTCTTATCTTTGTATATGGTGTGTTGAGTGTTGAGTGAAGAAGAAGAAGATTTTTAGCCTCTCACCTTGTGTGCTCTCTTTTAGGGTTTTGTGAGTGTGTGTGTGTGCTTGCAAGAGCTTGACAAGCTCTCTTCTCCCCTGCATCTTTTCATGGTATCAGAGCCTCGTTCATGCTAAGGGCTCACTACAAGGGATTGGGCTCATACCCGCGCTCTTAGCCGCTAAAAATGACTTGTGAAGAAAAGTAGCGGGCCCGTGTATCAGCACGTGTATAATCGCGGCCAGAGACATGCGTGTAAAACCGCGTGTAAAGTACCTCTCAGACGCGCGTATACACGGGTGTATAGCCGCGTTTTTTTACACAGACGCGTTAATACATGCCCCTATACATGCTTCTTATTATATTAGACGCGCTTATACACGGGTGTATAGCCGCATCCTGTTCAGTTCCCATGTCCCAGACGCGTTTTTACTTGCGTGTATACACGCGTTTGTTTAATTTAGATGCGCTCATACACGCGTTATTGCCAGTTTATACGCGTTAATACACGCGTAATTTCCAGGGTATCCGCGTAGATACACGCGAATTTTAGCAGTTTTGACGCGTTTATACACGCGAACAGAGAGCAAAAAAAAAATCCAGAGAGTGCTATTTGGTGCCTGAATACTATTCCAGCATTCCAGCACCCAATAGCACTCTCTGGTTTAGGGTTTTTGGTGCATTAGACCATCCCATTAGACCATCCACGAAGAACATATGCACGAGGGAGATTAAGACAAGAACGACATGAATGCATACATTGTCATTACACGATTCAAGACAGACATGAATGTAATACTATCGATCAATCAATTCAATATTACTATCAAAATTTCATACATGTATACAAGGGAGTCCATATCTCGAAGTAGCCCATGGCTTGAGTTTACAAAAAAATATATACAATCACATCCTAAATATGGAATGTGATACTACAAGTCTGAGTACTATTCAGACCCAGATGATGACTCGGTGCTCCCCCCATGCTCAGATGAGCTCGCATCGGTCGGAATGTCCGAGGAGTAGTGCTCACGTCCACCCTCTGCAGCGACGGCCGGTGGATCATCAGCAGCTTGTGCCTGTTCAAGTAATATATAGTATATAAGTATATATATATGCAATTCAATAAGCCAAAACCATTCGTTACGAATTTTCAAGTACCTGTCGACCGTATGGTCTCATGGCCAACTCAAACTGCGCGTCCGTAATACGTCCCTCGGCTCTGAAGATGGCCCACGTGTCACGTCTGCTATGCCGGCGAGCATACGTAGTATCGTGGGTTGTGGGCTTCCTCTCCGTAACCCGTCGCTGTATCATAATCAACACAATTTGTAAGATTAAAACAATTCATAGAATCAATGAATTAAGTAAACAATCAAATAAAGTGACAGGATACTTACGAACTCTGCCTCCCATGACTCGACGCCGCCAGATCCGAAATGCGAAGATCCAACGGTCTCCATCTGGATCCGTCGTGCCTCCACATGCTGCCTGCTCTTCACGCCACCCTCTGCTCGTTTCTTTGCCTCCTTCCACTCGCGTTTGTGCGCAGTGGCAGGTTTCTCGGCAGGATAGCCACCCGCAGCTACATTTAGCCGGTCATCGTACGCGAGTTTTTTAAGGTGAGATCTTTTATTACTTAAGATCTCCCTTATTCGCGTCCTTCCCCATACATCCGAGAATGTAGCATGTGGGGGATTGGGGTACCGACTGTGTACAGCCTCTATCACCTCCCCAACTAATCGGCTATTTTGATCTTTAAATTTAATAAAACAATTTCTATATGAGTTTGATACTACCCCACGCATGTACTCCATTACCTCCCTCCCCCTCGCATCCATGACTATCCCGCCCCTATCCGTCACATCATAGCAAACCACTCTCTCCATCTCTCTCATCTCCTCCTCTTCCGAACTGTCTCCTCTAACTCTTCTCCCTCTATCTCCTCTCTCACCCCGTGCCCTACTACCTCCCCCACCTCCCCCACCTCCCCCACCAAAGCACCCGCCGCATCCTCCACTCCCACTCTTCCTACTGCTGCGGGTGGAGTCACGACTGGGGGATTGTCTACGTGACGGTGGCTGTGAGCCCTGACGTGACGGTGGCTCTGAGGGAGCATGTGATGGTGGCTGTGAGGGTGTACGTGAGTGTGTCTGGGACGAGGTATGTCTCCTCGGTGGACGTGGAAGAGGAGAAGCTGCATGCCGTCTCGTCGGACTCGGAGGAATAGACGGCACTGGAGTGCCCTGGATACTCGCAGTAGGGGTATAGACACCAGGCAGGGAAGGAGGGGGATGGGCATACATATACTCTGTAAGCTCAACCGGACCAGGTTGGCGCCCAAAGTGATTCATCATCTCCATCAACCAATTGCTGTACGCAAATGGATCGGATGAAGAACCTGGAATATCCATAAAGAACCTGCAACAAACGTCATCATGTACATCATGGGCTGTCTCTTGACTCACACATTGTCATTACACAAGTCAATTGCCTGCAAACCATGAAATCTGAAACGCGGCAGTTTTCTGTCTACAGAAACGCGTGTATACACCCGTCAAAAAACGCGTGTATACACCCGGCCAAAAACGCGTGTATATGCGCGTGAAAAAACTCTGCAGACAGGTTACACGCGCTCCTACACGCGTTTGTACACGCGACCTGCGAAAAAATTTTCTCGAAAAGACCGACCCCCCGACAAAGACAGAATGTCCTTATAAAAGGACCAGCCATTGTCGCCCCTGTCAGGATGCAGCAACCCAATCGTGTGCAAAAAGACAAACCCAAAGAGCAAAGAGCAAAGTAAACAAATCTGACAAAAGAGACAAGGCACAGGACAAAGTGACTCACCTCTGAAAAAGTGAGTCCTCTCTGCTCCTTCTCTGCTCCCTCCTTCTCCCGTGTGTGTGCTCCTTTCTCTGCTCCCTCCTTGCTGTTGGAAGAGGCGAAAATAGGCGAAACGCATGCACTGTTGATTTCTAAGTTCAAAATCTATATTTGGGGAAGGCGGGCTATTTTTAGTTTAAATATGCCGCCGCGTTTATGTTCGCGTTTACGAACGCAGGTATATTCGCGTGTATAGGATTTTAGCTGCGTTTATACACGCGTTTTGCAAAAATTAGCCGCGTGAATACACGCGTTTTTTAGGAAGTAGCCGCGTTTATACACGCAAGTTTTAGGAGATAGCCGCGTGAATACACGCGATTTTGTGCTTTCATTAAAAATATATAATGAGTTTGTGTTTTCTGGTTTGTACACAGGATGTCATCAACCTCTTCAAGCAGTTCTGGGGAAGATGAGACAATGCGTCATCGTAATCGCGATGTGTGGTTGGGACAACGGATCAAATGTATGTGCAATCGATGTCAAGGATGCATTGTACGAGCACGTCGAATTACCTTGAATCACATCTCCATGTATGGAGAATGGAATCAAACAGGTTTAGAGGTGAGTAGATGTAAATTGATGGTATTCAAATGACTCATGATATCCAAATTAAATTAATAGAGTTGTAACATATAATTTGATAAATTGAAGCAGGATGCAGTACCACACCCTAACATGGTACCCTACGCGCGACGAGAGCACGTAAAGCGTCGACGAGATGATGCTGGAGCTTCGGGATCTATTGTCAGAGATGAGTGGGAAAGGGACGACAATAGCCCTGCACCCCACGAAGTTGTGGAAGAGGAGGTGCTTGATGATATGGTGCGGAATCTTTTTAAGGATGATCCCAAAGGTATGGACGACGATGATATGGAACAAGAGCATCTTTATAAAGCTTCATCGACACCGGTGTTTGAAGGGTGCACATTCTCAGTTTTACGTGCTTCCCTTGAACTACTTAATATACAAACAGTTTATGGATGGAGCAATGCAAGTCTTGACGCATTGTTGAAGTAAGCATTCTAACTTATAAATTTGAATTAGTGGTTTAAGGTTTAGGATTTAAGACTAATTATAATTGATGATATTGGATGCAGGCTATTGTCAAACATGCTTCCAAAGGAAAATAGACTACCCACCTCAAGAGACATAGCGAGGCGCTATGTGACATCTCTTGGAGGACTGGATTATGATAAAATACATGCATGCGTCAATGATTGCATTCTCTTTCGTGGGACGCATAAGGAGGCTCTGACATGTCCCACTTGTGGTGAAGCAAGGTACAGAACAGATATGAAGAGTTTTGATGTACCTCGTAAAGTCTTGCGACACTTTCCTATAATTCCTCGCATCAAACACATGTTCAAGTGCAAATCCATAGCAGAGCTCATGTCATGGCATTCCTCACATCGATCGGATGATGGCATGTGGAGAATTCCCGCAGACACTCCTGCTTGGAAGCATATTGAAGATGAGTGGCCCAGCTTTAAAACAGAGCCCAGAAACTTGAGACTTGGCCTGGGTATGGATGGAGTGAATCCATTTGGTTTCAAAAGCACCGCATACAGCGTGTGGCCAGTTGTGCTGGTGAATTACAACCTTCCACCATCAATGGCGATCAAGAAGGGACATCTTAAGATCAACCATCTTCTTGATCCCATGCACATCTTCAAGAATGTGGGATCTGGTATTTGGGAACATATTACTGGTAAACGAGACAATGTTAGTGTACGTGAGGACTTGCGGGTCGCAGGACGTATGCGTCAAGCTTGGCCACGAGAGGTGGGTGGGCACGTTCGTCTTCCGCCTGCACCATGGATTATATCAAAGAAAGAGGAGAAGCAGGTAAAGCAGGCCATCACCACTTTGCGTACTCCCACTGGATGCATGAGATCATTGAAGGGAGCCTTTACAACCACTAAGAAAAGAGGCGTTGAGCAACTATATGGGTTGAAGTCCCACGATTGGCACAAGATGCTTCAAGTAAGTGTTTTCCAAGTCTTGTACGTACGTTGAAATTAAATTTTGTAATGCCATAAACCATAAATGTGCTCTTATGTGCGCAGTTCATACTACCTACTAGCATCGACCATTGTGCGAATAAGAGTTTGAAAAAATGTATTTATAAGATGGGCGAGCTTGTGAGGTATGTAAAACCCATGCTCAAATCACCCTTCATTATACCTTGCAAAATGAACGTGCATGAGGTATAACGTACTATTTATTTATTTTTCAGATATGTTAGTTCCAAAGCAATTGATCCAGCCACGTTGGATGATGCGCGTGTTATGGCAGTGGAGGTGGTTTGTTTGGTAGAGGAGACTTTTCCGCGAACCATTCTCACAAGTCAACTACATCTCATTGTGCATTTAGTGGATGAAATTGCTTTATGTGGTACTGTGCATGCACGTTGGATGTTCTTTCTAGAGCGCTTCATGAAGACCTTAAAAGACTTTGTGAGGCAAAGTGCAAGGCCTGAAGGAAGCATGGCCGAGGGTTGGTTGATACAAGAGTCTCTTGTATATATTTCAGAATTTCTTGGTCAGGTGGACAGCTCTTTGCCACGACTATGGAGCAATGAAGAGGACTTGAGGATGACCTCTATTGTGCCTCAAGGAAAAGGACAGAGTAAAGTAATTGACAGAACATTGATTGATGATCTCAATTTCACTTGTATCCCTAATAGTGATGTGATGAGCAGATGGGTTACAAGATATGAGGATGCAAAGACAAAAAGGCAAGCAGAAAGAGCTCTCTTTCGGAGGCAACATGGCTCTCGGAAGGCGTACCCTAAGCATCTAGCAACACTTCCGAATGATATCCATGTTGATTGGTTGCATGAGGAAATGGAGAGAGCAGAGAGTGACGAGGGGCTGCATATCACGGCGGAAGAATGGGAGTATGCACGAGGATGCATGTCAAAGGTACATAGAAGTAATGTTTTGCATTAGTTGTAAGTGATTTGCTTTTAATATTTATTCACATTGCTTACACAATATTAATATTGCTTCTATTTTGGTCCAGTGCACTATGTTCAATGCTATATGGTGTGAAGGCAAGCATTTTCGAACACAAAGAATTGATGAAAAGAGAAATACACAAGATTGCGGTGTCATTAGTAGCTTTGAGGGAGCTAATGGAAAAATGGATGATTATTGTGGCATAATCCAAGACATATTTAGGCTTGACTTTCGTCGCTTCTTTGTGTATGTTTTGGATGTCAAATGGCAAATGAACGTGGTGGAAAAAGGGCCTGATGCAACGATAAAACGCCATGCAAGTGGATATGTAACTATTGACTCTACAAAGTTCTGGCAAACAAAGAAAGATAGGCTCGTATTGCCACAACAATGTGAGCAGGTATGCATTTTTTTACTAATGTGTTTCATGTACATATATATCTAAGCTCGCGTACCCCTTGACTTTTGATATGCTAATAATTACTGTACTGTGTGTATTTGAGTAGGTTATCTATCTACCAATGGTGCATGACATCAAATGGTGGTACGTCATCCCTATTGCACCACGTTCCAAAGTGATGTATAATACATTCACTGATATGGAGCATATGGAGGATGTAACAAGCCGCAATGAAGATGACGTCGAACATGCCATTGAAGATGTTGTGATCGATGATCAAGAAATAAGAGATGATCGTGATAATGAGGATGAGCATGCCATTTCTCATGATCATGAGAATGACCCTACCATTGAGGATGATGGTGATGTTGATGAGGATGATCAGGACATCGATACCATTATCAATGGAGTACAGAATATCGATAGTGGAATAAATTTAATCGTAGCCTTACCAATTGATCAAATGGATATTGATGTTGATCGTTTGACAAGGATGGATCTTATTGAAGATGAGATCGAACCCTAACCAATCCGTCACTGTATGTTCTAAATTGATGACATTTCTATCATCTCATATGCATGATTTATTTTTGAATATATTTCATTGTTGTAAATGCATGTAGTGGGATTGTGTAATGATGTATACTGTAATGTACTATGAGATGGTTTAAGGAAAATAGTTTTTAATTTTGTTAAGGAATTCAGTTTTTTTTCAGTTTTTCTCTACCATGCGTGTATTAATCCGTGTACAGTGGCGTGTATTTATCCGTGTATAATAGCGAATATTACCCCGTAAATATTATCGTGTATTTATGCGTGTATTACTACGTGTATATAAACGCGTTTATACACGCGTTGATAAATGCAAATATACACGCGAACTTAAATGCTAAAATACACGCGCCCGATTTTATTCAAATACAAGCGCGACCATACACGCGTTCGTAATTTATCGCGTGTATGAAACGCGTGTATGGCAGCATTGTCTTGTAGTGGCTGAGCTGTAAGCAAGAGAAGCACAGGAAGTGGTACGAGGGTAAGAGCTTCAAATACACTTCTCTATTTGTGTTGGCAACTACACCCTTGTCGGGAGCTCTACGGGAGGCATCGACAAACGATCTCTGTTTGAGGAGCTTTCTTCACGGGAGTGAAGCTATAGGGCAACTATACTGTCCTATCAGACTAAATTTCTTGGGCCGAAAACACGTTTCGGGTGCGTTACGACCTCCATTTTTCAGTAAAGCAAGCGATTTCAAGCACTGCGGATAAGTCATCGATTCTTTGCAGAACTCTGTTTTAAGAACTGCAGGAAGATAGATTGATTGTGTAGACACTGTGTGTGCTGCAAGGAGGTCAACAGTTGCCATTGGGTGTATGTATGCACATTAAGGTCACTAGTTGTGACATTTGAGTGTAGTACACCGCCTGCAGAAAATACAGCAATTTGTGTAGGCCAAACCAGAGTGCTGTCTCTGGCAAGATGTCAAATGATGGCATAAACCAGATTGTTGCTGAGAAACTTGATAAGAATAACTTCCATGCTTGGAGGTTCAGGTTGATGAATTTCCTGATGGGAAAGGGTTATTGGGACTACATAGAAGGTGAGCATGAAGAGGCACCGACTACTGCAGATGTGAAAGAGTTCAAGGATTAGAACCAAGGAGCCAGAAAAGTTATGTATTGGCTCTCTATCAGTATACAAGACACCATGATTGGGCACATTCAGGATGCCAAGTCCCCCAAGGAGGTGTGGGACACCTTGGTAAAACTCTATGAAACAAATACCAAGGCACGAAAGATACAATTGAAGAATGAACTTCATACTGTGGAGAAAAAGAGTATGTCTGTGAATGACTATGCAGTGAAGATAAAGGGTATTGTGGAATCCCTTGCATCTATTGGTGTTTCAGTAGATGATGATGACAAGGTGGAAGTCTATCTACGTGGTCTCAGGCTACAATACAAGGCATCCAAGACGTCTATTCAGACTCGGGAAAACATTCCCAATTTCACAGATTTGGTGTCTATGTTGATTATAGAAGAGAAGAGCTTGGGTGAAGACCAACAGTTTTCACACAAAACAAAAACAGTTCAGAGCAAAATTATGGAGGTGGCCAAACAGGTAATCAAAATTATGGCCAGCAGCACAGCAATAACAACACTCCCAGAATTTAGAATAACAACAATACGCAAGTGGAAGAGACCAATTCAAAGGCAAGGGGAGTCAAAGAGGTCATGGAAATTGGCAAAGGCAGCATAATGATACACGTGGATGCTTTTACTGTGGTGCAGGCAGATTGTTAAGAAGCAGGCTGACATGCAGAATGGAAAATTATAGCAAAACAACTATGCATCCAGAAACAATGAGGATAATGAAAGGTTGTTTGTTATGCAGCATGTCGTGAATGCCATGTCTGAAAAATGTTGAAGCAGCACATAAAGATGATGTATGGTACGTTGATTCAGGTGCTTCAAACCACATGACAAGTCATGGGGAGTGGTTCAAGGAGATGAAAAACCTTGAAAGACCAGGTTTTGTGGAAACAGGGGATGACACTGCTCATCCAATTGCCCATGTTGGAGATGTGCCATTGTCTATGCAGGATGGCAAAGTGAAGTATCTTGCAGATGTACTTCATGTTCCAAACATAACAAAGAATCTAGTTTCAGTTAGCCAGATGATTGAGCAAGGTTTGCAGGTTCGGTTTAACCCTGATGGTTGTTATGTTGAAGACTTTAAAGATAAGTACAGGTTGGTTGCAAAAGGCAACAGAGTGGGCAGAATGTTTACATTGAATGTAAACATGCCTGAAGTGAGTGCTGCAATGTTTGCAAATAGTTCAGGAATTGTTACAGACATAGATATTTGGCATAAAAGAATTGGACATGTGAATGTGCAGAGAATGAAGTCTATGCAGACTAAAGGAATTGTGACAAGGCTGCCAAAGTTTAAAGTTGAAGGTATGCAAGAATATGTGAAGCATGCCAATTTGGAAAGCAAACAAAGCATGTATTTCCACATAACAGAAATGTGAGTAGAAATGCACTAGATGTTGTGCATTCAGATGTATGGGGTCCTACAAAGACCATGTCTATGGGAGACTGCAGGTATTATGTGACATTTATTGAGATGACCACACAAGGAAAGTGTGGGTATACTTCATGAAGGAGAAGAGAGGTGTGTTCACTCATTTTTAGAATTTCAGAGTTATGGTTGAAAAGCAATCAGGGAAATATGTAAAGTGCTTAAGGTCAGATGGAGGGGGAGAGTACTTCTCCAATGAGTTCTCTGAATTTTTGAAGAAGAATGGTATTCGGAGACAGTTTACATGCACTGCGTAGCAAAATGGAGTTGCTGAGCAGAAAAATAGGCACATTGCTGAGATTGCACAAGCATTGATGGAAGAGAAGAATATGCCGCATAGCTATTGGACTGAGGCTATTTCTACAGTAGTTTACATCATGAATAGGACTCCAACTGCAGCCATATATGATGTAACTCCAAAGGAGAGGTTTACTAGCAAAAAACATGATTTGTCTCATCTAAAAGTCTTTGGATGCATTGCATATGTGCATGTGCCAGATGAGCTAAGAACTAAGCTGGATACAAAAGCAAAAAATGCATGTTTATTGGATACTCCCTTGAGCAAAAGGGATACAGGTATTATAACCCTGCTACACGTGAGTTGAGGGTAAGCAAGGATGCTGTCTTTGATGAGATGAGCAGCTAGTATGCTGCTGAAAAAGAAGTTGTTATTGGGGCTGATGTGAGTGGAAATGTGGTTGCACAGAATACAAGTCAGCAATCACATTCTTTGAGTGGACAAGGAGAGTCCTCATCTAGTGGTTCAGTTGATAGACCATGGAGTGGCAGGCTGCATCATAATACCAGTCCTGCAACTGTGATTAGTACATCACGTAAAGGAAAAGAGAAAGTGGTTGAGCCCCTTAGTATGCCTGACATTTCTGTAGGGCATTCTCATGTTGATGGAAAGTCTAGTGGCTCAGAGATGAGCCTTGATGAGCTTGGGATACCAGCTACTATGAGAACACTTGGTGTAAAGAAGGCTATGGAAGCCATGAATGCAAAGCTGCGAAGATCTGGGAGAGTGAAGAATCCTGTGCAGAGGTTTACCTATGATGGTTATGTGGCACATCACTATGCATACATGGCAAAGGTTGTGTAGGTTATAGAGCCCACATGCATTGATGAGGCTATTGGAAATGTGTGTTGGGAGAAAGCTATGGATGAGGAGATGGATGCACTATATGGAAATGAGACTTGGGATTTAGTGCAATTGCCTGAAGGCAAGAAATCCATTAGATGCAAGTGGGTGTACAAAGTAAAACATAGCAGTGATGGAAGCATAAGCAGGTACAAGGCTAGATTGATAGCCAAAGGATATGCGCAGACATATGGCATTGATTATGAGGAAACTTTCAGCCCAGTTGCCAAGATGGCAACAATGAGAGTTGTGATAGCAGTGGCTACGCCAAAGAAATTGTCTTTACATCAAATGGATGTAAAGAATGCATTCTTGCATGGGGATTTGCAGGAAGAGGTGTATATGTTGCATGGTTATTATGAGGATGTGAGTCACCCCGAGCATGTTTGCAAGTTGAAGAAAGCCTTGTATGGCTTAAAACAAGCACCAAGAGCATGGTCTGACAAGATTTTTGAATATCTTATCACTATTGGGTGCCAATGCAGATTTCTCACTGTATGTGAGACACAGTCATAGAGGGGTTGTGCTTGTTGTCATCTATGTAGATGACTTGATCATTACGGGGGACCATGATGCAGAGATATTTGATGTAAAGATCTTACTTCGATAGAAGTTTGAGATGAAGGATCTGGGGGAGCTCAGATATTTCTTGGGCATTGAGGTGATTAGGTCACCACATGGTATTGGATTACTGCAGAGACAGTATGGCTTGGACATGTTGTCCAAGCAGTATGGTATGACAGGCTGTAAGCCTATCTCAGTGCCATTGGATCAGAATGGCAAGTTGAGTATAGATTTAGGAGAGATTTTTGAGGATCCTACTATGTATAGGCACATAGTAGGAAGCTTGATCTACATGACGATCCTACTATGTATAGGCGCATAGTAGGATTCAGAATGGCAAGTTGAGTGTAGATTCAGGAGAGATTTTTGAGGATCCTACTATGTATAGGCGCATAGTAGGAAGCTTGATCTACATGACGATCACCAAGCCATATTTGAGCTATGCTGTTGGGTTGGTGAGTTAGTTTATGCAGGTTCCTCAGAAGCCGCATACTGAGGTATGTGAGGTCTACTTTGCATTGTGGACTATTTTATGAAACTGGGACAGAGATATGTGTACATGGGTACACAGATGCTGATTGGGCTGGTAGTATCTCAGATAGAAGATCTACTAGTGGCTTCATGTTTTCTTTAGGGAGTGTTGCTGTGACTTGGAGCACCAAGAAGCAGCCTACGGTTGCTCTATCTAGTACAGAGGTCGAGTACAGAGGTGCTGCTATGGCAGCATGTGAGGTAGCTTGGTTGAGAAAGCTACTTGCAGATTTGGGTCTATCAGTGGATAGACAAGTTGTCATTTTTTGTGACAACATTAGCAGTATACAGTTGGCTAGGAACCCAGTTTTTCATGCTCACACGAAGCACTACCATTTTGTTAGAGAGAAGGTCTTGGCATGAGATGTTGACCTTGTTTAAGTCAGCACACAGGATCAGGTAGTTGATATCTTCACCAAAGCATTGGGTACAGAGAAGCTCCGCAGATTTAGGGCTTCGCTTTGTGTAAATGAGATGGAGTTGAGCTCGAGGGGGAGTGTTGAGATATCGAGCTCATCTAGTGAGGCGGTGGACACTGATAACCTGCCTAGGGGGATAGGCCCTACACTTACACCACTGGCATGGTTGGTGAGATCATGGGTGATATGCGGCCAGTGGGATGACAGGCTGTGTGACAGCCATTCCGGCATAGTTATAGCGCCAGCTTCATTTAGTTGGGTTCACAATATAGAGAACCCTAGTATGTATTTGGTTGAGTACCTTTTATATTGTGGGTACTCTTATCTTTGTATATGGTGTGTTGAGTGTTGAGTGAAGAAGAAGAAGATTTTCAGCCTCTCACCTTGTGTGCTCTCTTTAGAATTTTGTGAGTGTGTGTGTGTGTGCTTGCAAGAGCTCAAGCTCTCTTCTCCCTTGCATCTTTTCAATACACACACACACACATATATATATATATACATCTATATATACATATATATGTATACATATATATACAAATACATACATATATATACAAATACATACCTATATATACAAATATATACCTATATAAAAATATATATATTTGTAGTATATACTTATAGATATGTGTGTGTGTGTGTGTGTGTGTGTATGTAGCCATTTGATGCGAAAAGGAAAAAGTAAGGGATTCAAAATAGAATATCGTGTCTTTTGGCTATCAAAACCAAATTTATTTTTGATACCAAAATGATGCAGTATTTTGTCTTGAAATACCCAAATTTTGCCTATTCGCGTCATATGGCTGCAGGGATTCCTTGAGATCTTAAAGCATGTAAAGATTTTAAAATAATTTCTTGAAAGAAGGTATGTGAAAAAGCGTAGTACACCTACCTGCTCTGGAATGTATGATTTGATTTATGTTATTTTCCATTTTGTCACACCTTTCCTCCATTCTAATAGGTGAAAGTACTGTACTCAAAGCGTAGTTTCTGTGTCGTTGTTTCTCTCGGAAGCAAGTGACAGCTAGATTCTTGCAAATTGGGGTATAGAAACTCCAACTATGTCAAAATCTGCACAGTTTAAGAAACCTTAGAGAAATTTTAGGCAAAAAACTCTCCAAGTCCGTGAGTTGCGTGATGATAGTTTATTGGGACATGCTATTTAAATCCAAACATGATATTAAAACATGTCCGTATGATGACATTCAATCAAAGCGTGACACGTAGAGTGCCTCGATATTTGTGTCAAATGGTTAATCTACATGCAACGAATAAAACAATGACACATGGCAAAAAGGTACTGTCTATATGTGTCGCATTTAAAGTGCACTTTCCCATTATTTAATGTCATTTTATTCTTGCAATCTATGAACGTGTGTTTGGTTATTTGTCTAAAAAGCCGACTTAAGCTAATCTTGTGTACTTTAAACGCCTCATGAGACTAACGCTCTAGTTCAGCCTCCAATGCTCCAACGCTCCAGTTGCCTTACGACAACGCTCCATCTGCCTCATGACCAATGCTCTTAGCTCAGAGAAATCTCTTAACAGGTACCTATTCTAGATCACATTACGATCACAAAAATAGGATTAAAATTACCTTTTAAGAACCAGTAGGCATTGGAAGCGCATTTGTTTCGTTATTTCTTAAGGGTAACACCTATCGAGTGAAGATGTCATTATTTAAGCATGTTTCTTTAAAAATTTGACAATACAGTCGTCCCTGTACATACATATATATGTATGTTTAATACATATATATATGTACAACGACAACTGTATTGTCTTATTTGTAAAAAAAACATGCTTAAATATATTTAAACATACACCACAATATACCAATATCTTTATGATAGTTGAAAGGCGCAATATACCGCTTCCAGTCTTCTTACTTTTTCTTATTCGCGTCAAATGGCTACTAGATGCATATATTTTTAATAGCTACTCAACGTGAATAGTCGAATTTAAAAGGTCCCAAAATGGAATATCGCCTCTTTTGGCTATGTGTACCAAATTTCTATATGATTCTACCAGCGAATATAGTTGTGTATGTGTATACACACACACACACACACACACACACACATATATATACACATATAGATATATTTTCATGATTGCGCCTTTGTAGCCATTTGACGCGAATATGAAAATCTAAGAGGTTTGTAAACGGGATATCGCATCTTTCGGCTATCATGACCAAATGCTCATATGCTTGTACCTGTGTTTATATAGAAATGTAAAGTGTATATGTAGATGTGTGTGTGTGTGTGTGTGTGTGTGTGTGTGTGTGTTTGTGTGTGTGTTTGCGTCTATATAAATATATATATATGTATGCTTATGGATATGTTTTGAAATGTGTTGTTTTTTGTATGGCGAGGACTAAGAGAACTGCCCATAGGCAAGGCAAGGGTCCCGATGTCGGTACGAAGGATGCTACTGCTAAACAGAGGAGAAAGGAAAAGCCTATGCACATTTTAAAACAAGCCAGGTGTAGAAGATTCTCTCAAAGGGTTACGATTTTAAGGGAGATTAGGAAATCTCAAAAATGTATTGAGCTCTGTATTCCTAAGGATCCTTTTCAAAGGCTAGTGAGGTCAGTTTGTGATCTCAATGGTCTCTTCAGGTGAGGTGGAAGAGAACAGGCTTGCTTTGTCTCAGGAGTGTGAGGTCCCTATCCCCACCGCGCAACGAATTCAGGGGTGCTAGCAGCAGAATTAGCACTTCTTGTACGGGGCAGGGTCCCACACTCGGGGCCTCGCCCACGGATATCCGGAGAGAGAGAGAGAGAGAGAGAGAGAGAGAGAGAGAGAGAGAGAGAGAGAGAGAGAGATAGTGCATGTTTGAAAAAACGTGATGTGTGTGTGAGAGAGAGAGAGCCAAATATATATATATATACATATATATATATATATATATATAGAGAGAGAGAGAGAGAGAGAGAGAGAGAGAGAGAATTTAAGAGAGGGTGTGTTTATATAGAATGAGAGATTATGTATAGAATGAGAGGGGGGGTGTGCGTATAGAATGAGAGGATGTTTATGCATGTGTGTGTGTGTGTGTGTGTGTGTGTGTGTGTGTGTGTGAGAGAGGGGTTGTGATAGTGGAGAAAAATAGGGGGCATTTGAGAGAGGGACAAAGGGATAAAGTGTAAGGTTCCTCCCTTTAAAAATGGGAGGAACACTTAAGATAGTCTGCTAAGTCTTATCTTGGGAAAAAATTCCTATTCATCGACACCTTGACCCTGTAGAGATTCAAGGATACGATTCATAGGTATGACCTAGCTCTATCCTGCAGGGGGAGCGTGATTTCTTAAACATCAAATCACCCATAGGGCAATTGATCAAAAATTGGGCAACTACTAGACTTGATGTCTAGAGACAACGCTTTTTTCCTCATCTTATGCAAGGCACAGCCGCTGACCTAGTTTTCTAGAATAGAGTTGCCCAAGAACCTAACTATCTAACGTAGGGCTTTCACTTAATCTATTGGAAAGCTACCCGACTAATCGGGTCCACCCATCCGTAGGATGGTGCCGTCAGGGCATTCCATCCTCCCACTTTCCACCCTACTCACGCATCAATTTGTTTTCTAATTAATACTACCACACTGTTTGACATAAATAAGCATATTCCTTAATTAGGGTCCTTCTTCACAAGGTTCGTTATAACAGCCTTCTTACACGATACAATCATACCAAAGACAAGATGCAATTATATAAAAAGTTTATACATGAATCCGGCTCTCTTATTCTTATTCTGCCGATGATCTAGAATTCGGCCTTCCAGCCTCTACATGCTGGGCAAAACCCTACGAGACCATACACCTCATCGTCGGCCGCTGGCGAGGACTCAAGCCGGCCTGTCGCCCTCTCAGGCTCCATCGCTCGATCCTCCCGCCCCTCAGAGGGATGTCTGCGCACTAGGGTGGGCTTATTTACCGCACTAGCCTGGGCCCTCAGAACTAGGCAACCTCATAATCTCTCGCCTCAATCGGCGATCCTTATTCTCCCAAAGGTATGAGGGATACCTTGGGCCATTCCCGGGCTTTGCTAATGACGCCGCCCGGCTACACAAGCACGGAACGGAGTTAGCGTTGAAGCCAAAAGAAATCTTCAATTCCAAAGATAACAACTTCAATGCAATTTTCTAAGTATAGCATTCACAAGAGCCCAGATCTTCACAAAGGTAGATCTCAAATCGGGGTATTACTAGATCAAGATTAATGATCAAGATATCTTGAAGATAGCCCCATCAATACTTGCTATGGGCACTATGAATTTAGTGTCATGCCGTTTGGATTGACAAATGCCCCAGCTACATTCAATCACCTAATGCAGGACATTCTCACAAAATACTTGGATTGACAAATGCCCCAGCTACATTCAATCGCCTAATGGAGGACATTCTCACAAAATTGGATGATTTTGTTCTTGTTTTCTTTGATGATATTCTGATTTATTCAAAGAATGCAACTGACCATGAAGCTCACGTCCGTAAAGTTCTTGAGATTCTAAGGAAGCACCAACTCTTTGCAAAAAAGAGAAAATACACTTTCTCTATTGACCATGTTGAATCCTTGGGCTTTCGGGTATCCAAAGATGAAATTTCTCGAGATTTCACAAAAGTCCAAGCACTCATAGATTGGCCTGGACCAAAAGCAGTGAAAGAAGTCAAGGGATTCTTGGGATTAACTGGATGGTATAGAATTTTTATACCTAAGTATGCTGTCATAGCTTCCCCCCTGACTAACCTTCTCAAAGAATACCCCATTTCAATGGTCTGCCAGGTGTCAAAGCGCTTTCGATAAGCTGAAGACCCCCTTGGTAACCAATTCCCTTCTGAAGTTGCCGAATTTCTCTCTACCCTTTGAGGTAGTAACTGATGCCAGTGGTTTTGCCTTGGGAGGTGCGCTCATGTAGTAGGGTTACGCAGTGGCCTATGAATCCCGAAAACTCAGAACTCAATCCTTGATGTTCGAGAGAAGGTTCTCAGGAACAAAATTCTGAGAGAATTATTAGTCAAATGGAAGTTCTATCCTTTTGAAGACGCCACCTAGGAGAAAGAAGCTGAATTGATGCGGGATTACCTCCAGTTTTGCGAGATGAGGACATCTCGCATTTTTAAAGTGAGAGAGGATGTAAGATTCCTCCCTAGCCCCTCAAGATGTCCAGTTCCTTCCCCTGTAATCAATCCCCTTTTCAGAATAATAAAAGATCTTGTTTCTACCTGTTTTGGCCTAGAGAGAGAAAATATTCTAGAGAGAGATAATTCAATTTTTAGATATCTTTGGATGGAAAAATATCCCTTCTTATTAAAATAAATTCCCCCAAAACAGAAGTTTAAAAAGAAATTCCTAAGGTGCATTATTAGAAATAAATTATAATGTGCACAAAAGACCTTAGCCTAAGGGCCCCTGTTTTCAGAAAAATTTTGGATTAAGGTCCAAACAAAGGTTTGACAGACCAATGAGATTAATCCAAATGTAGGAAGGAGATAAATTGAAGAATAAAAGAAAACCCTCCCAAAAATGAGTAAAGGCTCACATAAGATGAAGAGTGGACTAAGGACCAAAGAAAAGAATTAAAAAACTAAATTTTGACACCTCAATGTGGGGATCTCCCCTCATGAAGTAGGCGCCTTTTTCTCATCATTACCCCTTTTTAATTAATAAAATGAGATATTTTCATCTCTCCTCTCTCCTGTTTCAAATGTAGATCCAAAAAGTAAGCTGAACTACTGACCCAAAAATGGTCAAAAATTGACCAAATTGATCTGAAAAATTCTAGAATCCGTTTTCTTGGTTAGAGACTCACTTTTTCTTATAAATAGAAGCCTCCCCCTTTGTAAAAGATTAATAGTGTTTATGCACTGTTACTCTACTCTTGTCCTGAGCCATCTACATTGAATTTTTTAATAATTCAATTGTTTTTGGCCTAATCGTCTCCAAAGTGAATTGGTGGCCACTATTGCTTCAAACAAGAGTAGAACCCTCAATCCCTCAAGCCAAAGGAGAGCTTTAAAGCTCCATGTACGGTAATTTTCTTACTTTGTTTATGAATTTTAATGGAAAATCTATGGTTTTCTTGATTTTTATGTTTTGCAAATGATTGAAATAAATTCAAATGCTATATGCCTTTGTTGATACAAAGGTCACCACCTTCTCTTCTTTATATTCCAACCTTTCTTTATCCTTGAAAGATTAACTAAGTGATTAATTAAACTCTTCTTATTGTTTACTCTCTTGAATTTAGAAAATTGTGTAGATTAGAGTTCTATAATTCTAAATTGGGTTAATTAAGTTAAGTGAAGAAAGATAAAAATGAGAAATGGTCACCCATACAAAGGAGGTTATGGTAAAATTTTCCAAAATTTTGTGAAAAAGAAAGTTTGTTTTTATGTTATTCCAAAAGAGTAATTCCCACCATTTTTGCATTTAAAAGAAATATTCTAATTACTCCATGTACATATTCACCTATGAATATGCATGGATATCACTGATATTTATTAAATTTGATTTATATGCATAGAAAGATGCATAAAGGAATTTTTTTAACTTTCTTTCTTTGAAAGAGAACTAGCGCACCCCAAGGTGAAACACTGGGTCTTACAAACCCTTGTTCTAACAGTTGTCTAAGATATTCCTTGAGTTTGACGGCTTTAGGAACTGGCATTTTGTACGTGCGCAGGGCTACTGGGCTGAGCTCCAGGGGTCAATTCTATCACATGATCTATTTCTCGAATTGGAGGCATCTCTGTTAGCTCTGCTGGGAATAAATCATCATAATCACTTAACCATTCAGGCTCTTTAGCTTTTAACTTTGAGTCTACTGATTCATTTTGACAACATAAATGAGCTGCTTCTTTCTAAGTCCTTCTAGTAACAGCTGAATTGTGATGCTTGCAATTGAGATTGGAGAATATGGGTTAACCAAGCTCCACTTGTAGTCAATCTTCTGCAGTATTCTAACAAGCCAAGCTCTCTTTCACCAACAAATTGCATAAAAGATGATAAATCACGGAAAGGAGGGTTTGCTCTTAATGGAGGGTCAATTAGATAGAGACGCCCATCAACCCAAAGATCTACATTTTTCTCCTTAGCTATCCTACGAGCTTGGACAGATTGTGCATCAGTAGGATGGGTTTTTTTAGAGCTGCCATACTCTTCAGGAATACGAATGTGTAAATCAACCTTTCATTTTCTAGCTTCACAAGGGGCTACACACACAGCTTGCAAAGGCTCCATAGCTTAGCAGAGGAAGAAGCTAAAGCAGAAAGATCCTCAGAGGTGAAGAGAGAGAGAGAGAGAGAGAGAGAGAATGTTAAAACTTTACTGTTGGAGGTTTGTTGTTGGAGGTTTAACACAAATCCATTTTTCTAAGTAGAAAATGATATTATTGATATACAAATATACTAACATGGAGTTTTTCATCAATAAATTACATTTATGAGAAAAATTAAAAAATAAAAATTTTTGGGGTCCCCTTTAATTTTGGGATCTCATGGATGTAGTGGTTCCTTCAGGACAATTAGTTATGTTTATGGGGTTGTAGGGACCTGACAGTTAGTTTTTTCCACCTAAAAAAAAGAAGAAATTTTTTTCTTTTTGGGGTCCACCTAAATACGAGAATGTTATGCTGATGTGGAAGGGAGATATGGTGGGAGTTAATGAGAAAGGAGATTTCAAACTGATAAGAAAGATTCAATTTGTAGAGAGTGAAGATAAAAATTTTAATTTGTAGAGAGTGGATAAAAAATTCAAAAAGTAAGAGAGAGTATGAGAAAAGTCAAAAAGTAAGAGAGACAGTATGAGAATATTCCCTTTAAAAAGTGAAACTAGGGGGGTATGGCTGATGTGGTAAGACAAAAAATAGGGGTCATCATAGCCTTGTCTCCCTTAAGCCCAGATTTTTAAGCTCTAATCCCTTAAAATTAGGAATCCTTATTAGGAGGCCTTTTTTGGGTCTAAAAAATTCCAGGCCCAAGAAACAGCAAGAAGATCCCTCAACCACTCTCGTGCATGCAACACCAACACAAGAGCTTGTTTGTTCAAGCAAACAAGTCTTCCCTACTGCCTCGACATCATTTCAGAACAAATTCAAGATCAAATACGGAGACTTAAGAGCACGACAAAATAACAATGCTCTTGTCACCCCTCTGGAAATGATAAATGATCCATCCTAAGCAAGTGCAAACATAGTTGTAAAGTCACGGCCCATGTTAGTCTCTGCACTTTCATGTCATGACTTTCACGTCTGCTATTTCACGTCATGACTTTCATGTCTACTATTTCACGTCTGTTATTTCACGTCTACTATTTCACGTCTGTAATTTCACGTCATGACTTTCACGTCTGTAATTTCATGTCATGACTTTTACGTTTGCTATTTCACGTCATGACTTTCACCTCTAGTCTTTTACATCATGACTTTCACGTCTGGTCTTTCACATCATGACTTTCACGTCTTAGTAGTTCACATGGAAAAAAAAATCGAGGTCAAAATTTGCAAATTCAAGGAGTTCCATCTCAAGGCTTAAGAACCTGCACTTTCACAATTTAAGTCTCATCCATGGATTAAGCCATATCACACAATAGCCACTATATATTTGTTAATCTTATTGCTCATTATTCTTTTAGCTAAATTAATGTAGCTACTGCTCCATGAGTACGAATCTATACTCATGCACTGGAGAACATTTGCACCAATGCCTCACCATCATCAACTTCTATGTACATCTCTGGATGGGGGGGACATAGTGGGTGAAAGCCTAGTCAATGGTACAACCCATCGCCTGGAATTTAGCTTCAAATTACAAACCTCTCTAAAAGATGCCATAATCTTCACAACTCAATGATTTTCCATAACTAGTGAAGATCTCTATATTAGCCTCGCAAGTCGATGTAATTCTTTCAATCCTCACCAACAAGTGGCTACTTCAACACAGAGCAGTTCAATAAGAGTCTATATGACTCAATTTTTGGACTTCATTTAAATCTTCTTCTAAGAGCATTTAAATATACATAAAAACATTGAAAGCACATGGGCAGAAGAAAACAGGATGAGGTCCTACTCAACAACATTTGACAAGAATCCTACCACACAAAAGGACATCATCACAAGCCAACTACTTCAAATGATGAATGTCTCTTCAATGAATCAAATGAGGAACTGAGAATCACCATCTCGTTCTGATGATTAAGTCCATTCCTCCGGATCCTTCTCTCTCTTCTCTCCCATTATTAACATCTCTTAGTGTCCCCACTAACAAAAATCACATGTAACCTTGTCGATGATTGCAAAAAACAAAGTTAAAAAAAACGCTCACACAAATATAAAAATGCAATCATTCGCAAAAATCTCCCACCCTGTTAGGAATTCCCAATACACCACTAACCTCTTCAATCATTAACTAGATTTTCTTAGTCTTTCCGGAGGAACACAAACCATTGAATGTCATTCAACATCAAAGCCATCGAAAATGGTGTAATTCTCTGGGCTGCCATGGTAGAAACGTGAAAATTGAAGTGAATAAGCAGGCCTCTGGTATGTCATATGAGGTTTCTCAAAAGGGCTCCATGACTGGAGCAAAGGCAAGGAGATTTTTGGAGAAGCCAGCAAACATAGAGAATTCAAAGAAGACTTGGGGACTTTAGAGAGACCTGTGTGCAATCACCATAAATGTAGATTGTCCAATGCCAACTCTTTTGGAGAAGCCAGCAAACATAGAGAATTCAAAGAAGACTTGGGGACTTTAGAGAGACCTGTGTGCAATCACCATAAATGTAGATTGTCCAATGCCAGCTCTTGTAAATATGCGCAAACAGCTTTGGATAAATTTCAATAACATGGTTTGCATTATGAATCAAAGTAGCACAACTGCCCAAGAACGAGCATCATTCCAACAACATATCATAGAATTCACCAAACTTGTGTGCTAGGTGCTTGGGGAGAGAGTAAAGTAACACACTATATGGTAAGTTGTACAATAAAAAAATAAACTGGTGTTTTAACCTAGACTTTTTCTAATTAAATTCTATTGTCATGTGTGTACAGCACATAGTTTATGTGCATGGTGCATATTTCATGAACAAGTATGGATCACTTGACATGTGGAGTATCCCACGGATGGAGAAATCACATTTTAGAAAGCAAGAGGGGTTTATTTCAAAAATACAAGACATGGAGGTGGAGATCTTGCAGGAGGAACACGTAAAACTATCTACAAGAGATGCTCAATTGGTTTTATGGCACAACCTTTGGAAGGGTGTTGGTTAGGGAGCGGGCCCAACAATGAGGCACACAAGGCTGCAAAAAGTCATGCTCTTCTTGAACGGTTTGCAAACCAATGCTCCCCATAGACATGGTGCTTGTTAGCGTGCACGAATGAGGAGACAAGGGAGACATTGGGTTGTGCACACACCAGCACAAATCTAAATGTAATAAGGTTAAGAAAATAAGTTTAGTTAGGTTTTTTTTTTGCCCTAAAAAAACTATTAATAGTTTCTTCTCTCACTTCATTTTCATTTCACTTTTTTAGAGAGCTTGAGCTCAAGATCTATGTAGGTACCCACATAAGGACACCAGCACATCACCACATTAGCACAATAGGCATAGTCGTACATGGATATGGCACGTACCAAGAACACCGCACGTGTTACCATGCCTTCAAAAAACACGGTGCAAGGCATTGAACGACCACATACTCGCGCGACACCATGGAAGAGAGTGGCCCCTTGGATTCTAGGACACGCCCAATGGGATCACCAAAGTCCAACCCTCCTCCCACAGTAACACCAACGCACACACATGCAAGCCCTTCTAGTGGGAGCAAGCCCTTCTAGTTCTAACAGAGTTCCGTGTTGTGCAGGGGATTCCCCTTGAAGCATTGTAAGAAGCCTCCGCGAGGCTTACCTTGTTGGGCTTTTTGAAGACACCAACCTCCTTGCAATACATGCAAAGAGGATTACCATTTCTGCCAAGGACATGCAACTAGCTCGGCGTATTCGAGAGGTGAGCAAGACACGATCTAGAGATCTTAGATGTTAACCTTATTTTTGAAGCAACTCTTTTGTTTCAAACCCCCCTTTGTAACAAGCCTATCTGGCTTTCATTTGTAACCTTCTGATAATTAAAATTTTAAGTTTCTCTTACAATGTCTCGGTGTCATCATGTTTTTTTAACATGGAGTGTCTATCATCACCCAAGGCACAGAAATGCTCCTGGAGGACTGAGGAAGCTATGCTAAAATAGTGCAAATTTGGTCTCTGCAATGTAGGCTAAAATTCGCACTATTCTAGCACCTCTCCTAGCTACTCAGGATCATTTTTGATGCATTTATAATGAAGTTGAGCACACTAATTGTAAGAAACAGTAGTTTACAAGATAAAAACACCTTTAATCATGTGTAAAAATACAGTGTTTATCATCCAATGCATCAGAATTTCTCCTGGAGGATTGGGGAAGCTATGCCAGAACAGTACAAATTTAGGCACTGCAGCAGCGGGCGGTGTAGGCTCAAAATTCGCACTGTTCTGGCACTGCTCCCCTAGCCATTCAAAATCATTTTTGATGCATTTATAATGAAGTTGAGTACACTAATTGTGAGAAAAAGCAGTTTATAAGATAAAAACACCTTTAATCATGTGTAAACTTACATTGTTTATTATCCAATGCATCAGAATTTCTCCTGGAGGACTGGGGAAGCTATGCCAAAACAGTGCGGATTTAGGCTCTGCAGCAATGGCAGTGTAGGCTCAAAATTTGCACTGTTCTGGCACTGCTCCCCCAGCCACGCAGGATCATTTCTGATGCATTTATAATAAAGTTGAGTACATTGATTATGTCATCCAATGCATTAGAATTGCTTCTCAAGGGGGGCTGGGGAAGCTACGCCGGAATAGTGCAAATTTGGGCTCTACAGCAGCGGTGCAGGCTTAAAATTTGCACTCTTCTGGCACACTGCTCTCCCAGCCACTCAAGATCATTTTTGATGCATTTATAATGAAGTTGAGTACATTGATTATGAAAAATAGTAATTTACAAGATCAAAGCACCTTTAATCATGTTGTATAAAAATACATTATTTGTCATCCAATGCATCAAAATTGCTCCTGGAGGGCTGGGGAAGCTATGCCAGAGAACAGTGCGAATTTGGGTTCTACAGCAGCGGTGCAAGCTCAAAATTTGCACTGTTCTGGCACTGCTACTCCCCCAGGCTCCTGGGGTCATTTCTGAAGCATTTATAAAAAAATTGATGGTAAAAACTAGAAAAAACAATGATATACTTGATGAAAATAAGTTTGCAAAAGGTGTATTGTATTCATAAAATAAGAAGTCATACATCATCTTTACAAAAGGTGTATTGTATTCATAATAAGAAGTCATACATCATCTTTACAAAAGCTTTCTTACAATATTGAGCTTCCTTCTCTTGTTATTGGGCAGAGTGTGCTTAAGGAGTGATTAGGCTATTTCTTGAGGATCCTCTATGCCTATGCTTTTGGGTAACCTATACGAGCAAGAAGCTTACCCCTAAATCCAGAAACAAAAACATCAAAGGCAAGGGATTTTTTAATCAGAACTATACATTTGGTGCTTTGTGCCATAGAGGCTACACAAAGCACCTTAGAGAGGGCTTTAAAAGAGAAGAGAGTGAAAGCATATTGAGGGGTGTAGTCCCTGTGGATAATGGCGATGCCATCCATAGGAAGCCGACCAAGATAGTGTGCCAATGCAGCATCATGTCCATGGACCTTGGCCTGGTCTCTGCCTTGCCGCCACCTCTCCTAGAGCAAATGCGTTAATTTCAATCACCCTCTGTAATCAAAGGAAAAAAAAATATTTTCCTATACATAATTACAAATGTTTCTAAGCTGTAAAAGGTCGATTATTACCTCTTACTCAATGTCTTCTTTTGCCAAAGTGCTGGTGGGGGCAGAGAGGTCAATCAAGGACTTAGCCTCATCCTTTTAAGGTGCTTTGGTCTCCTCCATCACTCCGGCAGCAAGGGTATCCTTTTCAGCCTCTAGCTTATCTTTTGTAAGGTTGTGAATTCCTCCTATGGAACTAGGAATTGTTGCACGATCTCAACCACAGTTTCCTTGACCAAAGCAACTATCTTTGTGATAGATTCTCCAAGGGGTAATATAACACTATCTAGGTGAGGACCGGCATCGGACGTATCAAGGTCCACCTCACATCGCGTGCATATAATGCCCAAACATTCATCCATTCTCAAGCCAGCTACCTTTTTAAGGTCATAAAGAAATAAGTATTCTTCACCTTCCACCACAATGGTGCTCAAGATATTGATCTCAAGCTATGGTAGCACCTTGCTCTCCTCTAAGGGGAAGATGGCCCCGCATCTTCTACTACAGTGGTGGGCTATTCATTGTGCACCCTCTTGGAAAGTGCTCTGATGCAAGCTCCTCTTCCACACTAACACTCGTTCCTACTGCCTTCACTTCCTTGTCATCCCTCAAATACCCTACCAACTGCAATGCACGCATCTCTACCTCCTCATCCGAATCCTTATGTGGCTGATGATGAGGAACGCAAAAGTGGTGAGCCACGAGAGGAACCTTAGTTCCTAAATTTCCCTTCCCCAACCTCTTCACCTCCTGCTTATTGAAGGTACAGTAAGCTCCCACAGGGATGCAGATGTCGATGAAGCGTTCAAGGCGCTGGATATAGGGGCGGGTATTGTTGAATGTACTTAAGAAGAGCTCAACAGGCACCCATCGATCATTGGGGCAATGGGGAAAGGAGATGGAGTGGGGAGCCAAGTATTGCTCCATGTATGCAATCTGCATCTCATAATGTTGGGACGCAATGGCGAGCCACTTTTCAAAGTCGACTTTACAAGCAAACATGACAAAGAGCTCGCTCTTGCTCGCCCACGGGGTGGTGGAGAGAAACTCACAGAAGTTGTCAAAGTGGGTAGCCACGTGAATGCAAAGAGATAGTGTGGGATCGTGCTTGGTTTCTATCGCGTGAAAATGAGAAAGAAGGCACCTTTGGCTATTTATAGTTAAAATTTAAAGTTTGGCCTTTTCACACTAGACCGGTAGACAAAAAAATTATAGTTTACAAAAATATGAAGATTTAAATTAAATAAAGATTGGTTAAAAAAGAGCCTGCTACAAAATTACAAGCATGTCATCTAATCTAATGTCTTCATTTTTGCCTCTCTTCTGACATTTACTTCATGTTGATCTCCATCTCCTTGTTGACTTGAAAGCTCGTCATTGCCTTCATCTCGATCCTAAAACTCTTGCCCCTCACGTGCATCAGAACAGAGGCTATTTTCCCATATACCGAGTTCATCTTCAAGCTCTTCCACATGCCTACTATGTGTTGGTAGGGCTATGCACCTTGCTGCTGAATATGAAGGTCCCCATTTGCCATGATTCTGAGACCATGGTTGTCCCCTCCTTACGCTTCCCAATCTGTAAAAATATAGAAGGTGGCACAATAACCAGAAAGTGTAAGGGTTAATTCTAGACATGTAGTGGAATCAGATATACCTTTCTTCTCATCAACTTGAAACTTGACTCTTCCACATTGTCAAAGCCCCATGATGCTAAAGTGTTGATGCAGGTCTGCTATGCTCCAATGCTTGCTTGCTGCCACTCACTCAATCCATCCATTTTACATCATCACAGCTACCTCAATAGACATAATTGCTTCTTTTGAAGTGGGATCCATGTCCCGTGTTTTTGCATCCATCTTTGGTAGTGCAGATGCATGTACAAAATAGAGCATGCCTTCAAGAACCTGAAAGACACTGTAGAATCTACTACATTGTACTTATACACATCACCTTGATGTGACCCCTCATTGACCTCCCAACCCTCTCCCAGTAATCCTTGAATGAGGTCAGACCGTACAAATATACATTGTTTTTGTTTGGTGCATTGGCATGGAATTGAACATGTGCACAAAAACATGTAAAGGACAAAACCAATTTAGCCCTATTGACCTAGATGCCTTTGAAAACTTGAGTGATTCTTGATATCACTTACCATCTTAAACTTTAAGCATAAGATGGTCCAAGCATCAGGTTTGGACCATTCGGGATTGTTAAGAGGGGGGTTGGGGATCTCTTCTAGCTTGCCAAATAAACCTGTATTTTTATCTACAAAATATGAGTGAGAAAAGAAAAAGATATTGTTCTGTACAAGATCACTTGGTCTTTGAACAAACATTTCCTCTCCAATGGATGCATGCATAGCATAGAAAACTCCAGTGAGGCTTTGGAGTGGTTGTTCCTCAACATAATTAGAGGGGAAAATATCTACGGCATAAAAAAATGGAGAATCATAAGAAAATTTGAAACAAAAAATTAAATATTAACATGTTGTTATTACACTGACAATTTGAAGGAAACCTTGGTCATTGGCCTTGAATGTACAGGTCTCCAAGGGTATAAACATGTTGCACTATGGTAACCAGTCCTTTCTTCTTAGTATGCTTGAAGCCTTGTAGCCGCCCCTTCCAATGATGTAGCATATTCCCCAGTTGATGCACTCCATGTGGTCCCTTAGAGCTTGGCTGCATGTAGACCCAAGTCCCAACCCTGAATCTTGTTGGAGCCCAAAATCCATTCTCATCTCTTGTGTTATGCAGCACAAGATCTTCCACCTTCTCCCTAGGTCTTCTCACATTATTGGAAGAGGCCATGGTGGTGGTAAGAAAAGAGAAGAAGGGAAAAGAAAAGCTTGTTTTATAACAGAGGAGTGGAGAGGAGAGAAAGTTCAAGGTTTTCAGTGCAGCAATGGAAAGCTTAAAAGAGGGTTAGAGTTTGAGAATAGGTTCTTGAACCTAGAGTAGACTAAAGAGGAATAAAGTTTCTACAGCAATGGAGAGGGAGGAATCTTGAGAGAGAGAGAGAGAGAGGGAGATTGAGAGGGAGGGAGCTTGAGAAGGAGGGAGAGCTTGAGAGGGATGGAGTTTCTGTAGCAATGAAGAGCTTAGAAAAGGAAGAAAGAGGGAGAGGGAGCTTGAGAAGGAGGGAGAGCCTAAGAGGTATGGAGTTTCTACAGCAATGGGGAGCTTAGAAGAGGAAGAAAGCGATTCAAAATGCGCTTTCCAAACCTAGAGTATGTTGGGGGGGGGAGTTTGAGAGGGAAAACACACTTTTGGAAAAAAAATATTTTTTTTTAATTTTTAGAGTTTTTAATCTGCGCGATTCTAGGTGGGGGAACCTCTAAGTTTGGGCCCAGGGGGACAAGAGTAGTAATTAGGCCCCCATTAGCAAACCAAAGCCTAGGCACCCTAGGGTCAAAGAAGTAAAAAATGTGCACCCAGCCCTCTTCCTATTGGTCCATTCCTAATGGTCAAGAGGCTCTCTTTGGGTCCAAAAAATTCCTAATGTCTTGTAGAACTATAGGTGAGGTTGTTGGGGTTGAAGTCGGTGGTGAGGTTTTCTTCACATTGTTTGATTTTGGCAATCATATGATGGAATTACCATCATAGTATCCTTGTTGTTGAAGTACATGCACAGGCACCCATCTTTGATGAACATTGTAATTTGGTTGCCATTGTGCTTGGTGTTGAGGCTTCCTTCTTTGTGCGAGCTTAGGGGACTTTGTTATGCGCTTGGGGACCCAAGCTTTGGTATTCCTTTGGTAGTACCATTGTGCTTGCAATAATGTTTTTGGTATCCACACTTGTTGCATTGGTGGAGTTCTTTGAGGAACTCGCATAGGCTTTTGTGGACGGTATTGTGGAGTACTTTTCTTCTTCCTTGGCTTTCGAGTGCTACGTTGAGGAAAAGTTTTGACTGTCGAGGTACCCAAATTTGATTAGCACCTTCATAGTAGCCTTGAGCTACAAGTAGTTGCTTTTCCACCCACATTTTCATACTATTAAGATATCTTGATTGTGGTTGTCATGGTGGAGTTTTCTTTTGGGGTGATGTGGAAGGTTTTGGGCCCTCTTTGACTTTGGTTGGTGCTGAGGCTACAAGTTTGAGATGTTGAGATTCAAGCTCGATGTCAGTGTGAGTCAGCTATGCTATGTGCTGGCATGTTAGGTAGGAACATGTGTGAGACATAAATGACCGCGTGTCCAACTGGTCATAGTGTGTGGACATTAGCTAGGGTTAGATGTGTGTGGACACAACTCATAGTGTGTCGTGTGTATTTTGGATTATGGCATTATGCTTTGTGTGAGAGTGGAGATGGCTTCCCTCTATGGTTAGGGTTTGCAATATACATTAGGGTTTGCTCCTGTGTGTGTGTCTCCTCCCCCTCTACCGTTCTTTCAACATGGTATCAGAGCCTTGTGCTGTTTATTAGGGTTTATGAGTGAGTGAGTGAAGAGGGAGAAGAAGCTATGAAGAGAAGCTGTGAAGCTTGCCATTGAAGCTGTGAAGCTTGGCGCACACCGATTACTATCAGATCCGAGAGCTTGGCCTATCGGGTAAGGTCTTCTAAACATCCTTGAGCAGATTGTAGGTGATACAGGCAAAAACAAAGCAATTTAGAGCAACTCAAAGCAAAGCAAATTTTTGGTTTTTGGAAGCTTTCCATTAAAGCTTGAAAGCATTGATGTATGGTGGAAATACATGTAAATCTGGCAAAAGATATATGTATTTGACAAGGAGAGATGTATGGTGGAAATACATGTAAATCTGGCAAAAGATATATGTATCTGATAAGGAGAGATGTATTGGCAACTCCTATGCAAGCCCTATACTGATTTTGGAGCAATTTGAATGCATTTAAATGTGTGAAAAAATTCTGGTTTTTGAGCTCTCACAAAACAGAGAAAAGGAGGTGAAGATTTGATGCATTTGGAGCGTGTTTTTGGCTAAAATCAAACCATTGATTGGTCACACACTTGCCTAGGTGTGTTGGCTACTTGATTTCATCATCAATTAGTATTACAAACACTCCCAAAGCTCTCTACAGCAGGCGGTGCAGAATCTACAGAGAAACAGAGTATTTTTTTTCACTATTTTGGTACGAGGAGATCGATTCCTACTTGATTGGTTGATAACTTCCACAATTGCTTTAGCAATTGGTTGCTATACACATTGGAGAAGAGGGCTACATGGTTGGTTTGATCAATTATGCTTAATTGAGCTGGGAATGAGCTGATTAAACAGGCTGTCCCACTGGTTGCAGAGAAACATAGCAATTTTAATCTTTGTTCTTAAATAATTGGACAAATTCCTCTCACATGGAGCTAGTGGACATCATTGCTAAGCTATTGAATGCCTGGTTGCTCAATTTGGACAAAGATTGAAGAAATTAGAGCCAAATTACTATTGGTTTTTTTGGTTTTTTTGGTTTTTTCCAAAACAGAGAAAGGGGTTTTCAAAAATTGATATGTACACATGTCAGATGGTGTTGATACTCTACATTGAGGTTGTTTAGGTGTCAATGCAAGTTGCCCATACTTGATTACACCACTACATTGTGATTTGGAGCCTTGGAAAGTGCATCAAAGCAAGGTATCTTGGACTGCGTGAGTCAGTTCATTTTGGATGCATACAGGTTGATTTTCTACATCAAATTTGAAGATTGGTGGTTACTTTGGAGTATCTGGAACATTCATCGGAGTTTGGTTGAGCTGAGGAAGGCTCGGTTATAGATTTGGAACAGTGCGGAAGGTGCACATTGAGCAAACATGTCGGATAATCCAGTACAGATTGTTGGTGAAAAGCTGGATAGGAAGAACTTCCAGGCATGGAAGTACAGGATAAAAAGTTTCTTGAAAGGAAAAGGATTTTGTAATCTCATTATAGGTGCTAATCCAGAGCCCCAGCTACCACGACAACCTACACAGCACAACAGGTTATTGCTCATAAGCAATGGTCAGAAAGAGCATTCAAAGTGCTGCATTATCTGTCTATGTGTATTTCTGATGCTATGCTCATACACATACAGGATGCTGAGAATCCCAAAGATGCATGGGATACTTTGGTAAAGATGTTTGTTGATACAGACACGAGTGCTCGCAAGTCTCAGTTGCGATAGCAGATACATAATGTGAAGCGGAATAAAAGAAGCATCCATGATTATGTGCAAGAAATAAAGAAGTTTGTAGATGCATTGGCAACAATAAATGCCCCCATGCCTGATGATGATTTGGTGGATATTACCTTGCGTGGTCTTGGCAAGGAATAAAAATCTTTTGATACATCAATCTCAGTGAGGAGTACAGGTTTACCAGACTTTGATGAGTTGGTTTCACTCTTACTTGTTGAGGAAATCAAACTCAGTGATTCATTTCTGGATGCATCTACTAGCCATGATGATAATGGCAGAAATCAGGCTTTCTATTCGTAGAGAGGTTTTAGAGGCAAGGGGAGATTTGCATCACGTGGACGTGGTGGTAATGGTCATGGATGGCAGGACAGGTCACCACAACAAAATTTTCAGCCTTCATATGGTGCTCGAGGTGGTCGTGGATATACACCTCAGCGACGCAAAGGTAACCCCTGTGGTAGAGGACGTTGGCAAGGCCAACAAAATTCTATGCAAGATGTGGAATGCCATTATTGTGGAAAATATGGTCATATGGCGAGAGATTGTTTTCGCAAACAGAATGATTTGAGAGGGGGTAGAGCACAATGTGGTGGTCATTATGGTGGCAATTATGCACAACATGGTGGTGGAAATTATGCATCAAGCAGTAATGATGGCACTGCAAATCATTTGTTTGCCATGAAGCATGTTGTGGGATCGATGATGACAAATGCTGAGAATGATGATACTTGGTATATGGACTCAGGAGCATCAAACCATATGACGTCATGGTGAATGGTTTGAGCATATGAAGCCTATGGCACTGCAAATCATTTGTTTGCCATGAAGCATGTTGTGGGATCGATGATGACAAATGCTGAGAATGATGATACTTGGTATATGGACTTAGGAGCATCAAACCATATGACGTCATGGTGAATGGTTTGAGCATATGAAGCCTACAGATGTGAAAGGCTATGTGGAGACAGGTGATGATACCCAGCATGTCATTACACATGTTGGAAGTGTACCATTGGTTATGCACAATGGTCAAACAAAATCTGTCTGATGTATTGTACATACCTTCTATCACAAAGAGCTTGGCCTCAGTTGGTCAAATGGTGGAATAGGGATTACAGGTTCATTTCAACGAGCATGGTTGCTTCGTTGAGGATTTTAAACATGGATGTAGAGTCATTGCTAAAGGCAAGAAAGAAGGCAGATTGTTTAAGTTGGATGCTGGAATTCCTGAGTTAAAATCAGCCATGTTCTCTAAAAGCAGGAATGTGGTACAGGACATTGATATGTGGCATAAGAGGATTGGACATGTCAATATACAAAGATTAAAGAACATGTAGACAAGAGGCATTGTTAGTGGATTGCCTAGATTCAAATATGATGGAAATATACATGTTTGTGAAGCCTGTCAGTTTGGAAAGCAGGCAAGGTTGAGGTTTCCTAGAGAAACACCATATTAGTGAATTTGGGAATTTTCCAATTCCCATTTTTGAATACTTAAAAAAGGGGACATGGATAACATGTTTGTAAGTTTCTCAAAACCCTATCATATGACCTATCGTTGGAAAGCGCTTGAAAAATGGAATCTAAAGAGCTATAAAGCGCTCATTTTAGATTAGTGGTGTTCAAGTTATGGTTAATCCAAACTTTTGACCACGTGTCCCAAACTTGTGGGAAATTCCCATATTCCCCAATATGGTGTTGAGAAGGAAATATGAGTAGCATGCCACTTGAGATAGTACATAGTGATGTATGGGGTCCTGCACAAAACCCATCTATCAAAGGCAGTTTATACTATGTTACATTCATTGATGATTTCAGCAGGATGACATGGATATACTTTCTCAGAGAGAAGAGTGAAGTGTTGGGAAAGTTCATGGATTTCAAAGCTTTTGCAGAAAAGCAATATGGCTATTGGATTAAATGTTTGAGGACAGATGGAGGTGGTGAGTACACCTCAAATGCTTTTGAGCATTTCTTGAGGAAGCATGGAATTAGAAGACAATTGACTTGCAGGTATACACCTCAGCAAAATGGTGTGGCTGAGAGAAAGAATAGAGTCATATGTGAAGTGGCTAGGGCGATACTCAATGAAAAGAGCATGCCAGATTACTATTGGGCAGAAGCATGTGTTACTGCAGTGTATATACTAAATAAAACACCTACAGTAGCCATTCATGGAAGCACGCCAGAGATGAGGCTTACAGGTTATAGGCCAGACATTGGACACCTCAAAGTTTTTGGATGCATAGCTTATGTACATGTGCCTAATGAAAGAAGAAGGAAGTTGGATCCTAAGGCAGAGAAATGTGTATTTGTTGGATATGCACAGGATCGAAAGGCATACAAATGTTACAACCCACAAACTAGACAAGTGGTCATCTCACGAGATGTGGTGTTTGATGAGCTTGCTAGTTGGTACAAAGCAAAAGATGAGGGTGTCATTGAGTCACTTGAGGCTGATGTGCCTGTGAACTTGCCACAAGCAAGTTCTAGTTCTACTCCTATGTCTGGGCCAGCAGAAGCAGAGGCTGAGAGTAGTATTGTATGTCCATGGTCAGGACCTTTGAGGCATGAGAGTGTGAGCACTGGGAGTAGTGCTATGGATAAAGGCAAAAAGAAAGTCGAAGGAATTGGAGGAGTTTGGATGAGGAGCTTGGCATACCTATTTTACGCACACCTGGTGCTAGGCAAGATAGATATGTGCCACCACATGCTAGAGTTACAGGTGTACAGAGTGACCCGCATGCATTGCAGAGATCCCAGAGAGTCAGATATCCAGTTGACAGATTGACATATCAAGATTTTGCTATGCACTATGCATATATGACATCTATGGTGAAGCATGTGGAACCTACATGCTATACAGAGGCTATTGGAAAGCATGTATGGGAGAAAGCAATGGATGTTGAGATGGACGCATTGGTCCATAATGATACATGGGATTTGGTTGCATTACCAAAGGACAAAAATGTTATTGGATGTAAATGGGTTTACAAATTGAAGTGCAAATCTGATGGTTCTATTGAGAGACATAAAGCAAGATTAGTAGCAAAGGGTTATGCACAGACCCAAGGATTGGACTATGATGAGACATTTAGTCCAAGGAAAAAATTAAGGACATACATCCATTCATAAAACATATATGAATGGGCTTTTTTTTTTTTGTAAAGATAAATATAATTGGTTTGGCGAATTTTGAATATTTTTGAAACTCAAAATATAACTTGGTTGGCGAATGCATGATAATAAATTAAAAAGATTACAGTGGATTTGGCGAATTTTAAAATTTTCAAAACTCAATATAACTTGATTGGCGATTTTCAATTGTTTCCAAAGGACATAAGGCACATACAAAATTTCATTATACTTACATGTGACATGGTGATTGTTAGAAGATTATTAAGAGTATAATAAATTCTAACATTAGAAGATTATTAAGAGTATAATTGATGATGAAAGTATTGAGGCTGATGGTGGATATGTAAATGCTAATGGTACCATTTTGATCTCTTAGAATTGTTGCTAAGATTCCCTTGTTGCAATTCAAGATTAAAAAATAAGCAAAACATAACGCAATTTTATTTGATGTACAATGTTATGATTTGTAAAATGAGGAAGCTAAATCCTAGCCTATGACGATTTTCAAACATTCTTCTATGACGAAACATACATGAATTATGTTTCTTTTTGCATGATTCAAGTGTAAAGTTAAGGAATGGCATATTTCTGACAATTTGACTATAGATTTCTTCTAAGTTCCTTCCCTCATGAGCTTGTAGAAAAGGCATGCCATCTCTGAAGAGACCATATATCCTCAAAGTGAAAAGACTTATTAACAAAAAAGGAGCTCTTAAGATTCTATTGAATACAAAACCTTCAACAAAGCAATTCATTATTCAAAAGTAAGCTAATAAAAACATGTAAGCACAACACAAGTCTGAAATATATATTCTTGTGTATGAGAACATAAGCATTATGTGTTAATAATCATTCCAAAACTCTTATTGAAGGCAATCCAAAATATCTTATAGACTACCCACATTGAACATTAACATGTCCACTTCTTAGAAAAGATAAAGGTATTGATGTTATATGCATCAAGATAGAGGCACAATAGATTTTCAGAATCCACAACTCGAATAAGACAAACTTATAGTCAGTATACATGCGCTTTTACAAGTCATGCCTCAAAAAATGAGTCCAAAATTTAATTTTATGCCCCTATGATCAAGTGTTAGGAAGGATCAACTCTAAGTCAAGATTACAGGAAGCTATCCTTCAGGTCACAAGCTTTAACCCATTTTCTACTGACTTTTAATTTTTATGCATCATATTTCTATATCCAATCCTTCTCATATGCATAAAAGGAGTAACTGAAAACATAGTGAAGCTAAGAAACTACATCCCAAAAAGCATATGTTCTTTCCAAAACTTGCAAGAATTCTTACAATAGTCCATGGACCATGATTCCAGGAGGACAAAATATTTTACATCCCAAAAAGCATATGTTCTTTCTAGATCTTGCAAGCATTCTTACTACAGCAAGTTGCATCCCATTATAGCTCATTCTATTCAAGCTCATCTCAGTAAAAAAGGACAGCAAAACTTTAAACTGGAAGAAGCCAACTAGTCTATATGTAGTTTGTATTAGACCATTAGTTTTTGAGATAGTTAAGTCTATCCACATTTCCAAAAGCTTACTAAAGCTTTATGAACATGAAAAGTTTTATCAAAATTACAATAATTCTATCCTATTACACAAAATACCAGATAGAAAATGGCATAGTACACAAGGAAGCCAGATAAAGGGCTGCATGATAGTTGCGCTTTGGCTTGTCTAACCTGTGGAGTAATGCAATACGGTCCAAATGCAAACACTGGGCATCATACAAATAATGCTTCTACAAAAACAAATGGTTTTCAAACATTAGCATGTCTACGAAGAAAAGAAACCATGGCAGGAAGCATCAGCACACCATCTCTGTTTATTATATGGCAGAAAAAAATGTAGCATATCATTAGTAGAACTACCCCCATGAATCCCAACTACATTTACAAAAAAAGGGACCAAGTGAGCATGACTAAGTCCACATATGAAACATATATTAAGCATGTATTCTCATCAATGCATGCATTCTCATCAAAGAAGCATGTGAATGTCATGAAGCATCATATTTGAGTGATTAATCATATCTAAGTGAAGCATAATATGTATGTGAAGCATCAGATGCAATCAACCTATGTAGCACAACTCCAACTAGGCATCATACATAAGTGAAGCTTTATATAATGTAAAACTGATGAAAAAATAAGCAATTCTTTATAGGCAGGTGAGGATTATGTAAGAAATGTAGTTAAAGAGAGCCCTCTAGATTTCGCTCAGTACACATAAATAAACCATTTTCTTCACATCAAGGTCAAACCTAAAAAACTTTTGAAAGATGACTATACTTGATAATAAGGGGAGACATCCCCCCCTTAGCCGCTTTTCCACCATCCCCCACATGGACCTGGTGCACACACAATTCTGAAACAGATGAATGGGACTCTCATCTTCATTGTCTCTAAAAACTAACAACACAAAGATGTGGTCAAGGAACAAATAGTTTTGCTCAAAAAATATTGAAACAAAAGCAAAACAAAAGAGATAAATGCTTACCATACTAAAGAGAAGGAATTTGAAAGCTTTGTAAATCAAATGATGTACCTGCACCATCAGCACTTGTATGTGATGCATCATTCCCACCCCTTCTATGGCAATATGAATCCCACAAAGCATAAGCCTCCTCAAATGGGAATGTCTCTAAATTTGGCTTTGCAGCATACAATCGTAGACAAGAGTCTAGATTCTTCTCAAGCTTGTTTCGCAGGTTATTCTTTATGAAGGTCAAGCTACTAAATACTCGTTCATCCTCAATTGATCCAAGTATCATCGTTTGACATAAATCTGCAAGTTTGAAGTATTCTAACATTCGATCTTGCAAGTATACACTCATACTCAATTTATTCCATAACCTAGTCATTGCTCCAGGCTTTGAGGGTTCATCAAAAAGACTATATTGTTCCCACATGGTTTGGCCAAATACACCAGATTGCTGAACCAACTCATTCGGATTTAAAATTCCATCTAGCTTAACACCATGCAACTCCACACTTTTCCCAAAATGCTCCGAAATGATACGCACCTTGCTAGTGAAATCAGATAGCAAATTTTGCTTGTCTTTTGTGTTGTTCCAATACATAAGATGAACGATAGCCATAGACTCCAGAAGTTCATCTCTTGGAAACCTTTCTCGAATCTCATTTGTTAAAGTGTCACAAATGGAGACCAGGTTCTTCTTGACGAAGTCAATCACATTTGGAAAATTTGATTCTTTAACTCTCCGATGCCAACCTTCGTGCAGTTGTATATTCCATAACGTAGCACTCCCTCTTTTGAGCAATCTTAATCAAAACATTCATCTCATGCAACATAGGCAACAAACCCCCCAAATATAGAAATGTTTCTGCATCGTTAAGAAGATCTAACAACCTCCTTGCTTTATCTTGGCCTTTTCCCTTTTTCTGGGCAAGCTCATAAACAACCCCCGTAAACAGACATGTATTCCTCAAAGAGCCGTTGCACTGGACCAATAAGAGAAATCCACCTTGTATTGACCTGTTTCAACAACTTCCGACCTTGGGTTATGCCCTCAGCAAACATCTTAAATTCATTGTACCGTTTTGGACTCTTAGAAAAGAAGGCATAGGCTTTACGCACCAAATTGTCCACTTTTTTTACAGCACCAAATTTTGAAAGTATCTTGTAAGCTAGGGTTTGTACGATGGGCCATACAATGGATGCCCAGCATGTAAGGAGCAAAGGATGTTTGTAATTGGATACATAGTCCCGCTCGACACCCATGCATCACTGAAGCACCATCCACTCCCACACAAACAACTTTTCTAGATATCTCCTCCAAAGTCATGCAACCAAGTGTTTTCAAGCCGTCAATAACCAATTTTGTCAAAATATCTGATGTTGCACTTCTTTTCAACTTGAAGATACCAAGATAGCATACTTGCCTTATATGCTTCTCCACAAAATAAATGTTAATGCATGCCCACGAAGTGTTATCACGAGCAGTCACTTCATCAAGTGATACCGCAATGAATGTAGCAGCTGCTATCCTTTGTTGCAAGTTCCCCTTGATGACTTCTCCAAGGAACTTCGCAAATTCCCATCCACTTGGCTCATTCCAATAATGTGTAGGGAATTCAGGGACATGGATTCCAAGGAAACTAAGAGGTTTCCGCCACTTAGGATAATCTGCCATAGGCTTCCCCATCGATAGTATATGTAGCACAATCACAAATTATGCAATTGTAGATTGTCCATCCTTAACAATTTTCTTCTCATACAAATGTCGAATCAACCCTCCAGCCTTCTTGTCTTGTTCCAAATGTAACAAATGGGCTTCATATAAAGCCATATATCGCACATGGCGGCATTCCTTTGCAGTCTTCCATTTTACAATATTAATAACCTCTCCATCAACCTCCTCTTTCTCATAGACCTTGCCTATGTGTTTCTCTATGGTATCAAGTTTCAATTGCATTGTTAGCTCCCGACCCAATTTCCAACTGCAAGCTATACAATTAGCAAACTTTGGAGGTTCATCATTCTTAGATTTCACAGGTTCAATAAATGGAAACCTCGATACCCACTCCGATTGGAACACTCTTCCAATAACCCATTGGCCCCTCTTCCTCTTCTTGTCTTTTATCTTGGATTCATTATCCAGACAAGGGGCTTGTATCCCCTCTTCAAGTTGATGAGAAGAAGATGGTGAGAAGCTATCATGAATTGACTGTGAGGTGGAGGGCACAATAGAAGCACCACCACCAACCGGAGGTGTAGCATCAAAGATTTCGGTCATATTCTCTTCTAAAGAGGCTGACTTAGGATTTGAGCTAGGAAAAAATTCTGTGAGACGTCCTCTGGTAGATGACAAAGGGACTCCACATTTCATTTTTGGCGCCATTCCAAACCACAGATAACAACCTGCAACACAATTAAATAGAAGCTATTTCAAGCAATCGTACCAGGCCCACAAAATCACACCACATCAAACAACTGGCACACGCCCTGGTCCGGGACTCAATCAAAAAATATCCACTTCATAATATGAGACCAATATATGTTCGCAGGGACCTGACCGAGCAGAGACACTGAGCAATACTCACTTGAAAGGCAGCAAAGCCACCACAGAGAATGGTTGTAAAACTCACGGCCAGGGCAAGGAATCAAAACGTACCTGGAGAGAGACAGCTACTGGTTGTGAGCGAGCCGCCTTTGCCTCAAACAAGCTTTCTTCCCTTCCTCTCCTTGTTGCTAGAACATGTCCCCATCTTGAATCCAGATGCACGTCAAGAATTTGCAAGCTCGTCAGAATCCAGATGCACGTTAAGATGACCGGAATACAACTAATTGACTGATTGTTGATCGACTGAATTTGATGAAGTTGCGAGAGTAAGCTTGCATAGGCAAAAGTGCAAGCAAGGAGAATCGATACAGGCAACAGCATAGAAGGCGCACTGGTAGTCTGGAAGGCTTTCAAAATATATGCAGTAAGTTCCCCAAAAGAGGGAGTGGTTCCGCCACGGACTCCAGAGGGGTTCTGCCCATACGCTCTCCTCATTATTGCAAGAAAGAAGATGGGGCAAGGAGTGGTGGTAATGTGGAGATGGGGCGAGGAGTGGTGGTAATGTAGTAGCATCATGAGGAGGATGGGCGATCCTCCAAGAAGAGATCGGGTGGCTCCCACAGCTCAGAAGGCGAATGATGGAAACGATGGGGAGGAGAAATAGCAATGGAGAGGGTGAAATGATATGTTGAAACATTAGAACTTAAGGTTTTTTGGGCTATCAAATATGAGCTCCTTAACCATACCATTCGCCCACCCTAAAACTCTATAAGAGAAATATTCGCCAATGGGCTATTATTCGCCCCTATTTTTTTCCTTGGTTTAGTCCAGTGGCTAAGATGGGCACAGTGAGAGCAGTCATTGCTATGGCTGCAGCTAATGGCTGGGAAATGCATCAGATGGATGTCAAAAATGCATTTCTAAATGGAGATCTACAAGAGGAAGTGTATATGGCACAGCCAGAAGGGTATGTACACCCAAGATATCCCACTCATGTATGCAGATTGAAAAAGGCATTGTATGGTCTGAAGCAAGCACCTCGTGCTTGGAGTGATAAGATGAGCAGATATCTTATCTCTCTTGGTTTTAAGACTTCTATAGCAGATTCTTCACTCTATGTGAAGAAGACAGAGCATGGGATTGTTTTACTCGTCATCTATGTGGATGACTTGATTATCACAGGTGATCATGGTGCAGATGTGATGCATGTCAAGCAAGCATTGAGTGGGCAATTTGACATGAAAGACCTTGGTGAGTTGAGATACTTTCTTGGAATTGAAGTGGTCAAAGATCATGCAGGTACATGGTTAGTACAGCGCCAATATGCATTGGATATGTTGGCAAAATATGGCATGACAGGGTGTAAGCCTATGAGTACACCTTTGGAGCAAAATGTGAAGTTGCGGGCTGATTATGGTGATGAGTTGAATGATCCATCTAGTAGTCTCATATACATGACTATCACACTCCCGGATTTGAGTTATGCTGTGGGGCTTGTAAGCCAGTTTATGCAGAGTCCCAAAAAGCCTCATTTGGATTCAGTGAGACGCAAAATGTGAAGTTGCGGGCTGATTATGGTGATTAGTTGAATGATCCATCTATGTACAGAAAGATGGTTAGTAGTCTCATATACATGACTATCACACTCCCGGATTTGAGTTATGCTGTGGGGCTAGTAAGCCAGTTTATGCAGAGCCCCAGAAAGCCTCATTTGGATGCAGTGAGACGCATTATGAGATATGTTAAGACCACTGCACATTATGGTCTACTCTATGAGAGTGGTAAAAGCTTGGGCATACATGGCTACATAGATGCTGATTGGGCAGGTAGCTCATATGACAGGAGGTCTACTAGTGAATATGCTTTTACACTTGGAAGTGCCGTGGTGAGTTGGAGTAGCAAGAAGCAACCTACAGTTGCTTTATCTAGTACAGAGGCTGAATATAGAGGTGTAGCCATTGCTACTTGTGAGGCAGTATGATTAAAGGGTCTCTTGGTAGATTTGGGTGAGCCTATTGATGGCAAAGTTGTCATTCATTGACAACATGAGCAGTATACAGTTGGCCAAGAATCCAGTGTTTCATGCGAGGACCAAACACATAGAGGTCCATTATCATTTTGTCAAAGAGAAGGTGCTGGATGGTACAGTTGATCTACAGTATGTGAAGGCTGAAGAGCAAGTGGCATTTACAAAGCCACTTAGTAGGGAGAAGTTTGAGTACTTCCGTACTATGTTGGGAGTACATGGGATGAGCTTGAGGGGGAGTGTTGAGAGTCTTGATATCCCAAGCTCATCTACATCTTCATCGGTAGTACATCATGAGCTTGAGAGGGGCTGTTGAGATTCAAGCTCGATGTCAGTGTGAGCTAGCTATGCTATGTGCTAGCATGTTAGGTAGGAACATGTGTGAGACATAAATGATCGCGTGTCCAGCTGGTCATAGTGTGTGGACATTAGCTAGGGTTAGATGTGTGTGGACACAACTCATAGTGTGTTGTGTGTATTTTGGATTATGGCATTATGCTTTGTGTGAGAGTGGAGATGGCTTCCCTCTATGGTTAGGGTTTGCAATATACATTAGGGTTTGCTCCTGTGTGTGTGTCTCCTCCCCCTCTACCGTTCTTTCAACATGAGACTCATTGGCATTGTTGATGATGATAAGGTTAGAGTTTGTTTTTGAGTAACTGTCAATGACGAAGCCTTTGAGCATGTGGTTGTCTCCTTTGATGAGGTTTGTCGATGAAGATGTATAGGATGATTCGGGGCTTTTCCTTTGAGTTCCCTATTAGAGATAGATGGTTTGGCTCTCGAAAATTATTCAGGAATAGCTGTTGATGATTGGCAAGGTTTTGGCATCGAACTTTGTAGGTGAGGATGGGGTTGATGTAGTAGAGGCTTTATCGGAGTTGGTTGTTGATGCAGAATGTAGGTCATTGTGAGGGGCTTTTGTGCAAGAGGGTTATATCCTTTTGCGTTCAGCATCATAGATATCCATTAAAGTTGGATCCTCTTCCTTGCAGTATGGTATGGTCAACTTCTTGTCGTTGACCACCATCATGATGATGACTCTATCACTAGCAAAGCACAGTGGTGTTTGGGCAACAACAGTCCATTTATGCCCCAACATCAAATCTGCTTCCAACACATACTCAACCACAAAACACTTGCAAGTGAGGGGGTTAGTTTCAATATACATTGTATGTTCAAAGTACCCCATACATGGCATGCTCAAGTCTTGTGTAGAGATAATCCTTTCAGGATGGGCCGTGAGTGTTGGTTGACCTAACAAATCCCATAGCTCAAAGGTCATGAGATTGTGTTCTCGTGTTAGATAAAGCTGTGCTTGAGCTGTGGTGATTTCATTTGCAATTTCCAATCCAACCAGAATCCTAGGGGGGGATCTTTTTAGTAAGATATGTTGGAAGTTCCATCTCCTGCAAGGTTTCTTCCTCCCGTAATAGCAATTGTACATTGCATGTAGGAGTGTTCAAGGTGATTGTTTGCATGGATTTATCTAGTGAATATAATGATTCTCTTATCTAAGGTCCGTCAAGGATGACCATACTCGAGGGAATCTAGGGTGACATATGAAATGTAAATTCCATATCGCCATCAATTGTTTGAGTAGTGTATCTAAAGTAACATGGAACTTCAATGTTTTGTTCATTGGTTCCTTTTGCAAGACTATTGCTTGTCTGGAAGAGGTTAGGTTGTCCTAATGACACCCAAGTGTCTATTGTCATGATGTTATGAATTGCTCGAGGGCTAATCAATGTGCGCTTGCGCTGAACATCATTGCTTGTAGGGAAATCCAATCATACCATGATAAAGTCTTCCAAAGGAACCATAGGTGTTTTGGTTAGTGTTTCAGCCCATGTGATCATTATTATCCATTTGGGGTGGTTGGGTGGGTTCTAGTTTCTTGATTGGTCTGTGGTGCACTGAGTGAAGAGTAAGAACTTGTCTCATCCTCACTTAGTGATGTACTAGAACTTGTTTCATTCTCTGACTTTCTTTGGTTTGTCAGTTTTTCATTATGTTTACCCATATGCGATGAGATCGAATTTTCTTTTGGGTTTTTGTATCCTGTGTCGCACATATGGGTGTTAAAGTTTGTGTGGTAGTCTTTGATGTGGATGCTTCTGCATCATGTATAGCTTTTAGCTCTGTCGTGTTTATGTCCCTTTTTGGATTTATGCCCTCTACAGACTCCTTTTCCCTGTCTTTTACTTCGACCTTGGTCTTAACAGTTTGTTGTCCTTTGTTTTTCTTGGGTTTAGAAGGTTTTGTTTTCTCTTTTGGGTTCTGTTTTAAAGCATGTTCTTCTACCCATGTTGAGGTATTGTCTTTTACACTCTTCTTGATGACTTTTTGTCATGCCTTGGCTTGTAAGCATGTAAGCACATTCAAGGGAACCATGGCCAATTGCCCATTTTGTACACTTAAGATGTTAAGAGTTGTATTTTGTGAGACAAGTTGTTGCTGCATTGAAGTAACTCATCTTGGGCAATCTTGGAACATGTGATCAATGCCACACTATTCACACATTGGTCGTAAGATGTTAGTGACTATGGGCATGGAAGTATTCCAAACTGTGCAGTCTGCCACCTTGTGAGGTCCACGAAAATAGAAACACTGAAGTGTCCGATTAACTGCTTCCTGAGCAGTTTCTACCGTTTGGACTGTTTTTTTTTTGTGCATGGAAGATGGAGGTTTTGAGTCTATTGTAGATGAAGCGGGACACTTCTGAGTATCATGATCAAAGGTTTTACAATACATGCAGTATAGAAAAATAGGTGCCTTGTATACACAATGAGAGTTGGTATGGTCGTAGTGATTGCATTCAACACAAGGCATTTCGCTCGTTCCATTAAGGATGTCTGGTTTTGAAGGTTTTCATCCTCTCTTACTATAGATGTTGGCTGTAAGGTTTTAAGCAAGGCTGCATAAAATTCTAGAAATGTCAATTCAGAGATCGATCTTTCTTTTGCCATTGCTTCATTTGGTTTAGATTAGTAACATCTCGTAGCATGATCATCTTCTAGCATGTTGTCATCTTAACATATTGCTTCTTTGCTACATTGATCGAATGTTTCTGGATTGGATACAATGATCAAGTTATGTAAGCTGTTATTCTTTAAACCCATCATGAAACATCTCCTCAAAACATTGTTTAATTTTTCCCATGACTCACAACGTGAGTCCAAGAGTTTTATCCGAAAGATAAAATCTCTAATGGATTCATTGGGTTGGCATTCAATTGAATAGAGTTCTGTTGTTGCACTCCACCGATCACCTTGTTTGAAAAAGCCATGTATAAAGGCTAATTTCAAAGTTTTGAAGTTGGTCTTAATCGCCAGCATATCAAATGCGATGAACCATCGAGTAGCTTTTCCCTCTAAGCATAAGTTCAATGCATGTACCTTAGTGGGGTAGTTGGGATTTCCAAAGGCTTCACATCTCTGTTCAAACTTTTGAATGAATTGAACAAGGTCTGTTGTTCTGTCATATTTGCCCATAATTTTGGAAATTTTTACGGTCGTATTTTTGTAAGAGTCATTGAGGCCATATGTGAGTGCTCTTCTTGGAAGAGACTCACTGAGTCCCTTAGGCCACCCCCCTTCCTAGACTAGTCAGTATGTCCAAGGTGTGGGCATCTAGGAAAGGGTTGGTACTTATAGGATTTTTGGGAATTTTAGGCAAAGGACCAAAGCCCGGTTGAATCGAAGTGACAAGGGGTGTAAAACCCGATGACACGCTTTAAGCATGGCCAATGGAATGGGGAGGTGAATTAGTGGCATAGATCTCAATGGCTCGAAGATGTCAGCCATTGGGTTGAGTCTCCCTGGCAATCCCTCTATCGTGGCCATGTCAGAGTGCCTAAATGCTCCTTAATGAGCAATTACAATTAAAAAAAAAAACTTTTTCACAGTCCGTTACACAGCCCCTCAAGAGGCTTGGCGTACTCTTTGTTGGAGCAAACGGGTGTCCGTTTGCCCTAATTAGCTTAGGTGCTATACGCACATGAACGACCTGAGATATTTTTCCGGAAAAAGCATATGCTAGAAACTTCCTAGATGGAAGAGAAGGTCCTAAAACCTTTTTTCCATCACTATCTCAAAACAAAACAAAAAAAGCGAGAATTTTTTTCCTATTTCGCAACATGTTTTTTAGGGTGATCCAAAAGGAATTTTGAAAAACTCTGTATAAGGGAGCTGTAGTATTTTTTGACTACTACAACTTTGTTTCCCAGATTCGTCTATGATTTTGTCATTTAGACCCTCAAAAGTAGCCTGAATATGGCTCGTTTTTGCATTGTTTTTGCGATTTTTCATGGTTTTTGGGTAATTTTTTGCCTCGATTTTTGGGTCACATTTTGAGGATGCTCCTCGGAGGCCAAAATGATCGATTTTTGACTTCGGACGACCAAGTCCAAAGTCAAAGAGCTCGATGATGTCAGCTTTTCAATGAGCCCTAGAGCGCCTTCATTGGATATACGGTTTAGGAGATACGAGCCTTTAAACAGGGGTGGTTTCCAGAGTCTTTAAAAATGTGTGAATCAGACTTTGTGGGATGTTTTTTTTGCTGCGTGAACTTCTGTTTCACTCTGTGAAACACTCTTCATGCTTTACGTGGGATTATATTTTGATTTATCTTATTTTATTTTTATCGCGTGAACTTCTGTTTCACGTCGTGAAACTTTTCACACGTGAATCGAACTTCACATGGGATTAAATTTTGAATTTTTTTTTTGTGCCACATGAACTTATGGAACCGGACCTCACATGGGATTAAATTTTGATTTTTTGCCTGCATCGTAAACTGCTGTTTCACACTGTGAAACACTCTTCACGTGTGAATCGGACTTCACGTGGGATTAAATTTCTTTTTTTTTGGGCCGCGTGAACTACTATTTCACGTCGTGAAACACTTTTCATGCGTGAACTGGACTTCATGTGGGATTAAATTTTGATTTGATTTTATTTTTTATTATTATTTATTTATTACCGTGTGAACTTATGTTTCACGTTGTGAAAATGTTTTCACGCCGCGTGAACCAGACTTCACGTGGAAATTAAATTTTGATTTTTTTTTCATGTCGGATTTCTGTTCACTTGATTTTTCCGTTTACGTGAGATTTTCAGTTACGTGAGTTTTTTTTAATTGTGTGATCTGTTGTTTCACGTCTTTAAGGTAAAATTAAGTATAGAGAGTTAAATTTCTCCAATTGATCAAACGATTGATGTGATTAGGTGTTTTGATACATCTAGATGCTCTCAAAACACTCAAAACCCCCAATTTCGACTACTTATATGATCAATTTAGACCCCAATTAACATATTTTCTAAATTTTTAGCCTCTTTGAATAAGATTAATCACTCTTAATGACAAAAACTAGTCCATTAAGAGAAATTAGTCAAATTAGTCCATTAATCACTCTTTGAACAAGATTAATCTCTCTTAATGACAAAAACTAGTCCATTAAGAGAAATTAGTCAAATTCAAAGGTTTTTAATGGTTTTAAGAATATTTTTGAAAGATCAAGCTACTCCTAATGCTTGCTAATACTCTAATCCAAACAATTTCAATGAAACACACACAACTAAACTAAAATTAATGATCTTAGATCTATGTTTAAACTAAAGAGAGCTAACGTCACTGAGAAATGCATTCTCTTGCATTGTTTGATGCAATGGATGCAAACTAAGCATAATACAAACTATGTGCAAGCCCTAAGAACATGAGAAATCACAAAAACAATAAATTAATCTAAAAATTAAGTAAAAAACATTCTTTTCAAAAATAAAAAAGAGAGCTATTCTACACCAAATCTCACAAAAATCATCATCAAATCCACATCTTTTTCATGGAAAACCACTAATCAAGATAATGGGCAATGGGTTATGCGTAGATTAGAGACAAAATGATGGAAAAAGCCAACAACAGCAGACTAGATAACGGACTCTTCTGAGGCGCTCACTCGCTGAAGGGCCACGAAGTTGGTGGCGTAGGCCCATGGATTGTGACGGTGACTGTAGAAGGTGAGAAGGCAAAGCAAAGGTAGCCGATGCTTCAGCTGTTGGGGCGGCGAAGGAAGAGAGGCGGCAAAGGCCGGGCAGAGGAGGCGAAGGTTGAGGGGTGCGTCAGAAGGTGAACTGCTGGCGACGAAGCAGTGGTGGCCGGCGAAGCGGAGGTGGCTGCAAGAAGGTGAGGTGGCCGCAAGGAGGGCGGCTGCAGCTATGAAGGGCCGCAAGGAAGCGAAGGGTAACCGCAGCAGAACGGAGAGCGGCTGTACCGAAGAAGGCGAAGGGCCGGTAGGCCATGTGGAAGCGAAGGAGGCGGAGGTGAGGTGGCCGCTGAAGGTCAAAAGCAAAGAAGCCAGGAGGCAACTGTGGAGGTGAAGGCCGTAGGAGAGAAGGCAGCGGCGAGCGAAGCAGGCGAATGCGAAGGGTCGCCTGCTGCTGTGCGGGCTGAATGCAGCAGAGCGAAGGCGAGACGGAGAGGTGGCCGGCTAGATAAGGCAGCGAGCTCATTGAGTGGCTGCAGAGAAGGCGAGGAAGAGAGGGCTGCAGAGAACGTGAGGTAGCGAAGAAGATAAGGTGGCCGGCGAATTCGCAGAGAGAGCGCCAAAGAAAAAGGTTAGTGTTTTATTTTTATTATTTTTATTATTTTTATTTTTGTTTTGTTAGTCTTTAGTTTTTTTAAAAGAAAAAATCTACAATTTTTGCATACTAGGTAGTTTTTAGTTTTTTTTTGCATTTAAAAAAATAAAAATAAAAATAATAATTAAAAAATAGTAATTAAAAAAATCTATAAATTATGTGTTTTTCTTGGAGTTTTGCATATTCTATAATTTTTTTTGTTTAAATTTTTGTAATTTTTTTCATAATTAGTGTAATTTACATAATTAGTATTTTTTAGCATAATTTGTATTTTTATGTAATTATTTAAAAAAATAAAAATAAAAATAAAAATAAAGAAATAAAATAGGTATTTACACACATATTCATGTTAGTTGCATTTAGTGGTTAGGTAGGGTTTATAAAAAAATAAAAAATAATAAAAAATAAAAAAAATACACATATATATATATATATTTGTAAAAATAAAAAATTTAAAAAAATTAAAAAAATTAAAAAATTAAATAAAAAACTGGACACTGCTACTACGAGCTAAAAATAGCGTATGCATCTATGCTCGGGAACAATACTAGGGGGACGTAACACTAGTGCACCATCTAGGGTAACCACTCAAGGGAGCGGCACTCAATCGGTTGTTGGCAACTTGGAGAGCATTCTCAAGACATCTTCAGAGTCTCAAACAGAGAGCCTCTCAAGAACCGAGAGTGATATTTCAATGGACATAAAGCGCACCTTGAATATTAGTAGGATAAGGGTTAGGATCGGCCGGCCATGTATGGGCGCCCAAGTGTGAACGGCCAAGTCACCTATAAGAGTCAAATGTAACCCTAAAATCTTCACCACCGTTTGTCCACCAGCTAATTGCCATAACAAGGGTAAGGACTATGGGTGTACGTGCACATGCTCCCAATGGAAATTGGAGTAACGTGGATGCGCTAAAAGTGAGCCATGCATCAAGAGCAGGCTGCTCGAGGTGCACGATCGGCGTTACCGGTATAAGAACTGCGCAAGAGAGGTAGTCATGGCTGTTTGCAGAAGAAAAGAGCGCAAGGAAGAAAAATAGAAAGCAAGCAAAAAAATAAGAGAGAAAATAGAATGCCTTTCGACAAAGAGGAGGGAGTTGTTGTGCATGCAAAACAACGACTCCTTTTCGATGCATTGTGACACAAAGTTGGGGTTTTGACTTCGGTCACTTCTTAGAATCAAAACACACTTGTATGAAACCTCAGCCTCCTCACCTCCCTTTCTCTCCCTAGGTTAAGATAAAGATATACACATCATAGGTGAGATCATAAGTCATGGAAGGAAAGATGAAAGGCTCTAGAGAAGCAAGAATTTCTACCAGTCCTACAGCTCCAAACAAGAGGGCGATTCTTTGTTGGAAGAAAATCTTCCGACTCAGAATTATGTGAACGGAATCATACGGGGAATGTTGGTAAGGCCCATCCGTTCGAATTAGGCGATTTAGATGGAACATATTAAAGTCAAAGAATATAGCAATCACTTACAAGAGGATAACACACATGGGATTGGCCTTTTGATAAGAGATTAGGAGGAATTAATCATTATTAAGAAGAAATAATGGCCAAAAGTCTATAAAAATAGAGATACACAAAGAATTGCAGTTTTAAATCCATATAGATTGTACAAAATAGGATTACATAGGTGTGTATAGCTTAAAGAGAGCTTCGCGCCTATATAAAAACTTTCAAAAACGGGCAACCGAGCGAAAAGTTATGAGCATTTTACTACAAGACTATAAAACTACCAAAATTCGCCTAAAAGTTAGCAACTTTGGGAGAAATTCTGATCATCAATGAAGTAAAGGGTTAAGAAATTAGTTACATGAGTGGAGAGAGCATATAAAGAGCTTCCTAGACATATGATCAATTTTAGAAACCAATACCCGAGTGATGAGTAATTACTGGTTGAAATTTGGGTATTGGACCACAAAAAATGCACTTCCCTCTCTTTGCACATGAAACCTCAATTTTCACGTAGCCTCTTGCTTTTCATCTCCTTCATGATTCAAGGTAGAGGGTAAGGGTTAACATTGCTCAACGGACAATCATAAAGATTTACCTATGGTCCCCAAAGTCTTTCCGCATGCTCATTACCGCTAAAACCATTGGTATCTCCAGGGCGCGGCAATAAGGCAAGGGCTACCTTGAGAAGTCACAGACCCACCAAGATAATAACTCTTTATCCCACTTACCATCATGAATCTTCAAAGAGGTCCAAAATTGGGTTAAGCATGAGGAGATAATGCTAAATGAGATATTCACATGTAAAGAGAGTGTTTGAATAAGGGTTTGAAAGAAAAGAGAATGGCAATGACACAAAATGCTCAATTTGAGGAGGCTTCATTCATTGATTTGAAAGGGAGAGGAGGGCTCCTTTTATAGGTGGAGAATCACCCTCTCTTCCATTGTTACAAATTACAACATAAAAATCTTCAACCCTTCAGTGACATAAGGGTAGATGTCACCATCAATTGTCCTCTTAGGCTAAGTCTTCTATTGATTAATAAATTGAAGACTTTTTGACTTTGAAAGTGTGATGAGATAATAGCCAAGTCTAAGTAGCATGTAGGTGGAGATCCTACTTACACATGGCAGAATTCTCCTCTTCCATGTAGACATTCTAGAAGAATCTTTCCCAATTATGCACCTACACACACTCCTCCACACTCCCCAACTTGTAGCCTTATGTGTAAGATCCCTCTACCCCCTTCGCGCACTCGGGGGGGTCACTCGTATATAAATATGTAAGTATCACGTGGGTTCAACAGAAGGACATTTTAAATATTTAAAACTTACAGAAATATATTTACAGAGGGGATTTATTTATTATATTTTAAAAAAAATTACAGATTTGAATAGAAAAGGATACATTATATTCACTAAAAAATTCACAGATAAGGGACTTTTTAAATAGGCCTTGAACGCACGTGATATAGAGGATTTACATATAGTGACCCCCCCGAGTTCGCGCACTGGACTCCCGGTAGCTGAGAGTGGAAGCAGCACCCTCATGCGCGGGGCAGGGTTTCTCACTCGGGGCCTCGCCCACAAATGTCCGGGTACGAGACTAGGCTGGTGGTCACTCTGAAAACCAAAACTGGGAAAATTTCCCATGCCCGAAAAGTGGGGATGATTCCACCTTTTTGAATTTTCATAACGAATTTTTCTAACGAGATCAAAATCTAAACTATCCTTCACCTGAATAAACTAGATAGAAGGAAACTATCGCTGATATAATTTGATCATCTGAGCAATTCAACGCTTTCTTCCTAATCAAGATCAGGCATAGCCGTTGATCCACTCAATTGAGAAATTTATCAGGGAATTAACTAACTACTCGAATCCTAGCGTGATCCTAAGATTTTTTGGTTTGATTATTAAAACTCCACTGATTCCAGCCTAACCCCATCCGGACCATGGGTTAGCCACCACCCTACCACTGGAATTGGTAGAACCAAACAAGTACTCACCTACCCATAATTGAATGCCTTTCTTAACTTTAGCTTTAGAAAAAAGATACGCACACACTTCTCTTTAAAACTTTAATATAAAAATAATCCATTGACAAAACAGATATGGTCACAGATTTCATAACTCAAAAATTTCTATTTAGTCCCTTGTTTCACAAAAACAGTACTACTCTGGACTCTCCGTTGGGACCAGCTTGTCAGCAAACGAGATCCAGTAAACAGATTACAATAATCATTCCGTCAACATCATATATATATATATATATATATATCTTCCACGATAGGGCAACCCAAATGGACAATTCATGCCTCACCGCCTCCTGTTGTGGCCAGTCAATAGGATCCTTGTCTAAATTTTTAACTCTCTAAAATTAATTAGAAGTTCATCAAGAGTATTTAAATCATTCTAATGTAAACATTTTCTACTTATCAAAGAGAAACATTATGAAAAACTTGATTTTATCCATTAATCATTCATCTAGGATAAAGAATGGTTGGATTTACTAAAGAAGAGAGGGGAATGCCTTTTTTCAATGAGGCATAACATCATATTCATTTTAGAGAAGACAAAAATCATAAAAAACCATAAAATGAATAGAAAATAGAAGAATCTCCAACTTACATGGAGAATTTGAGAGCTTTCCTTTGGCTTGATGGTTTGAGGGATCTACTCTTGTTTGAAACAAGAGTGGCCACCAATCTTTAGAAGAGGGAAGGTCAAAAACTAATGAATTATGAGTAAATTCACAGTTTTTGGCTCTTGGGAGACGTAGGGTAACAGTGTAAAAACACTATTAAGCTTCAACAAAGGGGAAGGCTTCTATTTATAGGAAAAAGTGAGCTTCTAACCAAGCCAACTGATTCTAGAATTTTCCAAATCAGTTTTGTCAAATTTTGACCATTTTTGGGTCAGTTTAGTCCACTTTTTGGATCCAGTTGAAACAGGAGAGAGGAGAGATAAAAATATCTCATTATTTGGGAGTTTAAAACTCTCCCACACATGTGAAATAGGTGCCTCCTTCATGAGGGAAATTCCCCCATACTAAGGTGTCAAAAATGCATCATTTCTTCTAAATATCTCTCTTTTTTAACTATTAACCTTGTCCTTAGTCAACTCTTCATCTTATGTGAGTATTTACTCATTTTTGGGGGATTTTACTTTTATTCTTCTATTTATCTTTTCCCTACATTTGGATGAATTTTATTGGTCCATAGGAACCTTAATTTATTTTTTTTGAAAATATGGAACCCTAGGATAAGGCCTCTTGGACAGATTATACATGATTTCTAATGCACCTTCTGAAAATCTTTTTGAACATCTTTTTCAGGGGAACTTGTTTTAATAAGAAGAGATATTTTTTCATCAAAAAATATTTAAAAACTAAATTATCACTCTCTAGAAGATTTTCTCTCTCTAGACCAAAACTGGTAGAAACAAGATCTTTTATATTTCTGAAGAGGGATTTGATTACCGAGGAAGATGTTGGACATCTTGAGAGGCTAGGGAGGAATCTAACATTATGGTGAATACCATATTAATAATATGATTAAAATCCATGTGAGCATGAAGGCCCACTTTTATTTTCCACATCACTAGTCTATCTACCATATCAAAGTATTTATCAAGCATACTTGTGGCATTTACAATGTGTGCACCCTAAATCAAGTAAAACCATCATATTTGAAGATAGAATGATGTTATCAGGGTAGCGTGCACCCTAAATCAAGTAAAACCATCATATTTGAAGATAGAATTTACAATGCGTGCACCCTAAATCAAGTAAAACCATTATATTTGAAGATAGAATGCTGTTATCAGGGTAGCCGCCAAGCCGCCGCATCACCATGCCGTTATTCCATTGTGGGCACCATAATCTTCTTGGACAAGCTTCCTCCTTATTACCATTGAGAAACCATCAAAATATGCACAACATTGAAAATGAAAGATATCAATTTTTCATGTCACATCTTTCCCCCCCAGCAGATCCTCCATGCTTGTCTTGGGGGTCTGTTGGCCATGGTGCTCGAGGGTAAAATATCTTTAGCCGGTACTCATTGGCACGAACGGGAACCTCCTGGCCACTTGCATCCTCTAGAAGATAGGTGTTATTTTTGAACTTTTGCTTTATCCTGAAGGGGCCTTCCCAGCGTCGAAGAAGCTTCTTATCTAGTCGTTTCTCCACACGGCCATCATACCTCATGACTAAGCTTCCTTTCTTGAGTTCTGGCTTCTTCTTCTTCATCCTGAGAGTGTCCTGCCTTGCCTTATATTCTCCTTTCATTTGTCGGATGACCAATTGTGAATCCCCTTTAACCTCTACCTCTTTAATCTATCTTTTATGCAATCTTCTAATTCCCAAATTAATGCATTGTACTCAGCCACATTATTTGATATAGCCTTTGGAAATTCCCTACCCTTAGCCCATACCTCTTTCCCTTCTGGATCAAATAAAACTATCCCCCCAGCCCCACATTGCCTGGAATGGCTAAAGGCTCCATCAAAATGCATAGTGAAAGCAGTTGGTGGTGTCTCCAAATCTTCATATACTTCTTCCTTTGCTCCTATTCCTTCTTCAGGACTCATCCTTCCTTGTAAGCAAATTTGCAAGAGAGCCCTAGTGGTGTTTTCTGTAATAAAAGTGAAAGAGAATTCTTGAAGCTCATAAATCCACTTTGCAAACTTCCCTCCTATAGGATTGGGTTTGCAGACCAAGAATTGTAAAGAAGGTTGAGATGTGAGGAAGAAAAAAGGGCGAGGTAACAAGTATGACCTGAACTTCTTTACTGCAAAAACAAGAGACAAATCACCTTTCTCCATTTCACCATACCTCTCCTCGGCATCAGTGAGTTGTCGGCTTGCATAATACACTGGTTGCATGCGCCCTTGCTCTCCCTTTTGCAAGAGTATAGCACCCACTGAATGTGATGAGATGCTTGGGTTCACATAAAAGTCCTCCCCCCACCTAGGAGGATGCACAATTGGACTTTGACTCATGCATTTCTTGAGAAAACAAAAAGATTGAATTTGATCAGGCCCCCATTGGAAAGAAACATTCTTCTTTGTCAACAGATTTATAGGATACAGCTTTTTAGAGAACATGTCAACAAAGTGTTGGTAATACTTTGTTTTACCCAAAATCCTCCTTACCTCCCTTACATTGGTAGGTGATGGGAGGGGCACCTTCTCAGGATCCATCTCTATGCCTTCTTCTGAGATAACATGTCCCAAGAGAACCACCTTCCTTCGTGCCAAGCGGCATTTTCTAGGATTAAGACACCCTTTTGCATCATCAACACTTTGCAAGGCCAACCTCAACTTTTCCAAGTGATCCATGCGGCTTGAAGAAATGCAAAAATCATCCAAAAAGACCCTTATAAACTTTCCCAAGTAAGGTGCAAATACCTGACTCATGAAGCATTGAAAAGTTGTTGATGCATTGGTCAAGCCAAATGGCATCACCCTATAGGCATACACTCCCCAACAAGGGATGATAAATGAGGTTTTCCTTTGATCTTCTTCACAAATCTAGATTTGAAAGTATCCAGAGTATCTATCACACACTGAATACAACTCATGACCTGCAACTTGATCCAAAATCTCATCCTGAAAGGGTAGAGGATAATAATCCCTCTTTGTGCATGCATTCAGAGGGAGAACCCTCAAAAAATAAATCCAGCTTCAAGCAAGTTAGCTACCTCATTCTTAAGCACCCCGCTTGCACTACTCCCAAACGCCTTAGCCGCTGTACAACTGGCTTACTTTGGGGCTTGAGATCAATCTTGTGCCCTACAAGGGTAACTTGGTATACTTGTGAGTAGCTGTTTACAAAAAGGTTAGGAAATCCATCCAATATTTTTAAGTAATTCTCCCTTTCAGTACCTGCTATGGATCAAGAAGAAGTTCATTCTATTGTTGGTGAAGACTAGTGAGGTCCACATCTCCTTTCTTGAACATGGTTGAAGAAGCTTCCCCTTCCAAGGCTCCATTGTCTTCAGCATCCCCTCGATCCCTTCCCAGGGAAAGACCAAATGCAACTCCCTCCACCTCCCCTTCTGAGATGGAATCCTTGGAGCTACCACTTGTCTCCTCACTTTGACTCTGAACTTTCGGAAGTTGAAGGTTCACCTCTTACCACTTTCTTGCGATGACTCTTAATGTTGTAGTTGACCTTCTTATTCTCACCTTGTAGAATAAGATCACTTGTCTCCCACTTTTGAATTGCCTTCACTTGGCGAAGCCATGGCCTACCCAATATCAATGGGTAAGCCCTAGCATGAGGCTTTGTAGGAATGACCTGGAAAGTTGTAGGCACAGAAATACCACATACATCCACTCCCAAATTCCTGACAATTCCTAAGGTTTTCACCCTAGTATTATCAGTAAGTTTGATGCGATAGGGAGAGTTAGTAGAAAACTTTAAATCGGCATCTTTCATTGTTTTTTCACTCATGACATTGATTGACGCACCTCCATCAATGTATGCATTAGAAATTGTTTGCCACTTAATGATGACATCAATCACAGGCACATCATCTCCTACATCAATATCCACCTTTTGAGCCATAGGAGTCCCATTATCCATCTTCTTCTTTTTCTAGATTCCCTTGTATGTCGTTTTCTCCCTAAGATCTATTAAGAGGTCATAACTAAGAGATCCTTGTCCAAGGGAAAGTCAGATTGTCCAATTGTTCTCCTAGACGAGTTCTTCTTTTTTTTATTTTTCTCCTCTTCTTCAGATTTATCTTCTTGTTCTTCTTCTTCTTGGCTTCTAGTTTACGACCCCTTTTTGCCATTAATGGCATCAATGTTTTCTCTTCTTCTTCTGAGCATGTTTCCTCTAAAAGTGCTAAACTTTTATCCTCTCTTTTCCTCAAATTTGGACACTTAGTGCGATAGTGCCCCTTCTCTTGACATTCATAGCATGTGACACTACTTCTATCCCTAGGTTTATCTTTAACTCATGGAACCCTAGGTGGCCTTGCATTGACTAAGTGTAACTTCAAATCAGCAAATTCTGCCATAAGTTATGCAATGTTATGATCCAAGGATGGAGCTTGTACCTGAGATATTGAGGCTATCTCTACTCGTTGTGGGATCGGCACACTCGGAGAAGATTGGAATGTAGACTCAATATGAAGAGTGGTCTCCTTCTTCAAAGCAATACGAAGAGCCTCTTTAAAATTAGTGGGATCTTTGCTAAGAACTTTTCCATGCAAGCAAGGATCCAAAGCCCTGATAAACTTGCTCATCTTAAGGTGCTCCATTTCTAAAAAACTCTTTGAATCTCCCATAAAAGGTGAAGAGGAAGAAGAAGCAACAACATGTAAAGCAGCTTGTTGATATTTGATGAACAAGGCTTCATACCTCACTGAAAAGCAGAAACTGACTCTCCTTTCTTTTGGAAAATCTGATCCAATTACAATAGTAAAGCATTTGGTGACTCCACTGTCCCAAATCTCTCCTTCATTGCTTTGGTTAACCTTTCCCAATAATTCTTGGACTCCTCTGGCAAAGCCTCATGCCAAGTTAAGGCCACACCCTCCAAGAAATTTGGAAGTATTTCTGCACTTTCCTTCATAGACCAACCCGTCAAGCGGCATGCTCGATTAAACTCTCGGAGATAACTCCCCGGGTCTTCTCCTTCCGATCCTTGGAACACTGGAATGTTGAACATCTTGCACCAAAAGATGAGTAGCAACAAGGAAAATTTACTTATTTTAAAATAACTTTCCTTTAATCATGTAGAACCTTGAGGTTAAAATAGAATAATTCTAAGTAAAACCTGCCTGTCATCTCCACCAAAAAGATGTGACACAAAGTTGGGGTTTTGACTTCGGTCACTTCTTAGAATCAAAACACACTTGCATGAAACCTCACAGCCTCCTCACCTCCCTTTCTCTCCCTAGGTTAAGATAAAGATATACACATCAAAGGTGAGATCGTAATTCATGGAAGGAAAGATCAAAGGCTCCAGAGAAGCAAGAATTTCTGCCAGTCTTGTAGCTCCAAACAAGAGGGCGATTCTTTGTTGGAAGAAAATCTTCCGACTCAAAATTATGTGAATGAAAACATATGCGGAATGTTGGTAAGGCTCATCCATTCGAATTGGGCAATTTAGACAGAACATATTAAAGTAAAAGAATATAGCAATCACTTACAAGAGGATAAGACACATGGGATTGGCCTTTTGATAAGAGATTAGGAGGAATTAATCATTATTAAGAAGAAATAATGGCCAATAGTCTATAAAAACAGAGATACACAGAGAATTGCAGTTTTAAATCCATATAGACTGTACAAAAGAGGATTACATAAGTACGTAGAGCTTGAAGAGAGCTTTGTGCCTATATAAAAACTTTAAAAATGGGCAACCGAGCGAAAAGTTAGCAACTTTGGAAGAAAATTTGATCATCAATAAAGTAAAGGATTAAGAAATTAGTTACATGAGTGAAAAGAGAATATAAAGAGATTCCTAGATATGATCAATTTTAGAAACCAATACCTGAGTGTGATGAGTAATTATCGGTTGAAATTTGGGTATTGGACCATAAAAACTGCACTTCCCTCTCTTTGCACACATGAAACGTCAATTTTAGAAACCAATACCTGAGTGTGATGAGTAATTATCGGTTGAAATTTGGGTATTGGACCATAAAAACTGCACTTCCCTCTCTTTGCACACATGAAACGTCAATTTTCACATAGCCTCTTGCTTTTCATCTCCTTCATGATTCAAGCTAGAGGGTAAGGGTTAACATTGCTCAGCGGACAATCGTAAAGATTTACCTATGGTCCCCAAAGTCTTTTCGCATGCTCATTACTGCTAAAACAATTGGTACCTCCAAAGGAGGGCAGCAATAAGGCAAGGGCTACCTTGAGAAGTCACAGGCCCACCAAGATAACTCCTTATCCCACTTATCATGAATCATCAAAGAGGTCCGAAATTAGGTTAAGCATGAGGAGCTAATGCTAAATGAGATATTCACATGTAAAGAGAGTGTTTGAATAAGGGTTTGAAAGATAAGAGAATGGCAATGACACAAAATGCTCAATTGAGGAGGCTTCATTCATTGATTTGAAAGGGAGAGGAGGGCTCCTTTTATAGGTGGAGAATCACCCTCTCTTCCATTGTTACAAATTACAACATAAAAATCTTCAACCCTTCAGTGACATAAGGGTAGATGTCACCATCAATTGTCCTCTTAGGCTAAGTCTTTTATTGATTATTAAATTGAAGACTTTTTGTCTTTGAAAGTGTGATGAGATAATAGCCAAGTCTAAGTGGCAATGAAGGTGGAGATCCCACTTACACATGGTGGAATTCTCCTCTTCCATGTAGGCATTCTAGAAGAATCTTTCCCAATTATGCACCTACACGCACTCCTCCACCACATGCCTTCCACACTCCCCAACTTATAGCCTTATGGTGAATACCATATTAATAATACGATTAAAATCCATAAGAGCATGAAGGCCCACTTTTATTTTCCACATCATTAGCCTATCTACCATACCAAAGTATTTATCAAGCATACTTGCGGCATTTATAATGTGTGCACCCTAAATCAAGTAAAACCATTATATTTGAAAATAGAATGCTGTTATCAGGGTAGCCGCCAAGCCGCTACATCACCATGCCGTTATTCCATTGTGGGCACCACAATCTTCTTGGACAAGCTTCCTCCTTATTACCATTGATAAACCATCAAAATATGCACAAAATTAAAAATAAAAGATATCAATTTTTCATGTCACAGCATGACTGTATGACACCTGGAAATAGCCAAGAAAAATGAATTGATGAAAGCCGCCCTTGATTTGGAATGAATGAAACCATCATGAAAGAAAGTGTATTCTTCTCAAAAAACTGAAAAAGAAAATTGAAGAGGAACTGCCAGAAAATAATGACGCATCCAAAACCCATTAACCGGAGAAGAAAGGACTTCTCCATAAAGATTTGTGAGGAATTAAGAGAGGTAGGAGTGCAAGAAGCATATACCCAAAATGGCCCGGTGGTCCACCTCACCTTTAGTTTTGCAGGTTTCTTGAACATGCATAAAGAAAACATAGCACCAATTGCCCTTTTTGGAAAAAAAATTTCTTCGAATGCCGATCCACTTTCTGTGACTTTGAATTTCTTGCGCCCAATAAAAGCTTTTCATCCTCTCTTCATCTAATTCGTGGATGACCTCCAGTATGTATTCCAATGAATCTACGGGCAGCAATCTATCCGTTAACCGTCGCAAGGCGCAAAACCACAAATTCGACCGGTGTGATGGCCTCCATGCCAAAAGCAAGTCTGAATGGTGTCAACCCAATTTTGCGACTTTAAATGCAGTGCAGTAAGCCCAGGAGTGCGGCGGTCGGAAGCTTCACATCCCAATCTGTCCGATGAAGACTGACCACTTTAGTCAGAATGCGGATTATCTGCTTATTGGAAGATTCCGCCTACCCATTGATCTGAGGGTAATACGGGGACAATTTGCGATGTAGCACAAAGTAAAACCTTGTCATTCATTTGATGACTTTATTAATAAAATGACCACCCCGATCACCGACCAACTCCCTTGGACAGCCAAACTTGGTAAAAACATCCTTAAAGAGACACTTTGCCACACACAGAGAAAGCAGTATTATCCCGCAAAGCCCATGCTTCTATCCACTTCATACAGTAATCTTGGCAGTGAGAATATACCTATTCCTGGTGGTGGTTAGAGCCGTTGTGCGGGTTTGATTGGGCCTATAAAATCCAGACCCCATTTTTGAAATGGTTCCAAAGAAAGAATATGATGAAGAGGCATTCGATCCCGCTGGGACGGTTGTCCCATGTGCTAACAAACATCGCATTTCCTCACAAACTACTGTGCATCCGCATGAACAGACGGCCACCATAATCCACTTTGTATAACCTTCTTGATGGTGTTTTTTCCTTAGAAAAATGCCCACCAGTAACTCCGCAATGGGCTTCCCACAACACTGTCTCCTGCTCATGGGGAAGGATGCACCGTAACAATGCGTCTGCAACATTGCGATAGTAAAGTTCCCCCACACAGGCTTCAAATGAGTGGCTCTGCAAAGCAAGGCGCCGTCGTTGGTCCCTGGTTAAATGAGCAGGCATCTCACCACTAGAGATAACAGAAAACATTTCTTCATACTAGGTCCATGGGATGCTCGGGAGAGTTTCTCCTTCCTCTATTGTACCCCCCCCCCCCCCCCCCCCCGCATTTGGTTGAACCATAAACAGTGAAGCATTCAGAAATTCATCATCCACGCCGACTGCTGGCTCCCCCGAATCCAATCGAGAAAGGTGCCACCACATGCTGAGCACCACGGCGATGGATGACTTCAAAATCAAATTCCTGTAATAATAGAACCCATCGAGCCAATCTACCTATTAAGTTTTGTTGCTACACCAAATAAAGAAGAGCAGAATGATCCACAAGGAAGAAAAATCATCGGCCCAAAAGATAGTGCCGAAACTTCCACACAGAGTACACCATTCCAAGGCCTTCCCACTCTGTATAACGGAATAATTCTTTTCAACAGAAAAGATAACCGATGATGACTGGCATAATAAATTGGGTGAAACCGTCCCGCAGTCTACTCCTGCATCAAAACACTGCCAATTGCCACATCCGAAGCATCCACAAAAACATGAAAATCAACCCCCCAATCGGGAGGAATCATCACTGGTGCTTGGAAAGTTGAATCTTGAGTTGGCGGGTAAGCCAAATCACAGTCTTTAGACCAACAAAAATCAAAATGAGTGGCTGCATTTAAAGGAATTGCCAAATGCACCAAAAACCGCAAATGATGACCATGCCACCAAATTTGGCCTAGAAATCGCATACAGCCTTTATGATCCACACGTGCAGGTGCTTGCATAATAGCCGCCGCCACTTTGTCTGGATCTACCACAATGCCATCCTGGGAAATGATGTGACCCAGCAATTTGCCACTTCGCACCGCAAAAACACACTTGAGTGGATTAAGACTGAAGGACACCTCCTGGCAACGCTGAAAGCAGACTACAAGTGCCCTAAATGAAACCCACAAGTGCCAAAAACACTCAGATCATCCAAAAAAATGCACATGAAATCAGTGAGAAAGGGCCCAAAGATTTCATACATGTCGCACTGGAAGGTGGAAGGTGCATTGCGCAATCCGAACCACATGACTGTGCACACAAACACCCCCCATGCGGTGATGAATGCGATTTTGGCTTGATCCTCTGGTGCCATCCGGATTTGATTGTAGCCACCACTGAATCCATCAAGAAATGAGTACATTTCATGCCCTGCTACATCATCCAGAATGGAATCCATGTGTAGGGCAAGGGAAAAGGGTCCGGGACTGTGGCCGCATTAAGCTTTCTATAATCCACACAAATGCGTAATTTTTTGTTCTTCTTCGGGACAATGACTATAGGAGAAATCGAGTCCGGGTTTTCAATAGGTGCTATGAATCCCACCCTCATCAGCAAAGCAGTCCAGCTCTTCCTTGACTTGCTTGGCTACATGTGGGTTTATGCGATAATGTTGCTGTCTAGGGGGTATCGCATCCGGCTTCAAGTAAATGCGATAATGTTGCTGTCTAGAGGGTATCGCATTCAAGTAAATGCGGTGTTGGTAAAACTTCGGGTCTAGACCTTTCATATCAGCATAATCCCAAGCAAACACATCCCGAAATTCCCGTAGAATTCCACCAGATCAGTTTTAAATGCGGGTTCCAGCAAGGTACTAATTTTCACTCGCATAGTCCTTATCATCACCTAAGAAAATGGTCTCCACCATGACATCTTCTTTAACATGGGTAATGCGGCTCATTTGCACCTCAAAAGCGCACTCCTTTTCCAGAATGTCTTTCATGTTATCTTCAGGTGCATACTCCTCAGTACTCAGCAATGTTTCCCCAAAAAGTTCCCCTTTGTCCATAGTGACTGAACACACCGCAGGTGCAGGCCGCCTGAGGTATTCCGCAGCAATACATGCCACATCCACCGAGCAGAATGGAATCAAATCCTCATTTTCCCGCAAGAATTTCTCCTCTTCATCTTCATCCAAGCCATTTGCCATATTTTCACTGTTTCTGCAATGACAGGCCAAACTTAATTGCTCAGTTTTGACGGCATTCCCGCAGAGCAAATTTTACCTTCTTGCGACCCCTACGGCGGATGGTCATCAGATTATGCTCCCAATTATGCCAGACCTTTGCCTGGCGTAACCAAGAACGACCCAGCAGTAGATTGTACTCCTCCTCAGCAGAATCCTCCATGCTCAGCACTACAAAGGACATGACGAACGAAGGGTATGCCGGCCAACTCAATCACTACGCCTTTCAAGATGCCCAAGGGTCAGACTCTCCTCTGATCAGCCACCATGCATACCAGAAATGGTGCAGGATAACATGCTTGCCAACCCATGTGCTTACAGGTGGACTCCGTTTGCAATATTGACACCAGCTCCACCATCGATCATCACTTGATCAATCATGAGGCCTCCGAAGCCTACACAAATTTAAAGAATTCTTATATCAGCCCCACGGGCTCTAGGTGTGCTGCTTGCACGAATAACACCGTAGTTGGTGTGATCACTGGACCATCTTCTTTGACAGAATCAGTGCTTTATGAAATTTCGGAACCAATTTAAGAAGGTGACCCAATTTGATTTGTAGAGGGGTGTTGAGCAATCCATCCCATCCTTCACTCTCGACCGAACTGAGCTATTGGGATAGTTGTTCTAGAGGCCTGTGGGCAGAGGCTACCCCGACTCAGGTATGTCATCGATGCAAGTCACAGCATCTTGAAACTACACTTTACTTGGTCCGAGCACTGGAATGCATTCTGGAGTTTGCTTGTCCACCCAGGAAGTAACTTGCTGGCGAACATCTTCCTATGCGGGCCAGTCCAGAAGTGGTTGCGCTCTGCGCCTACTGGGGGGCTTCAATTTGTGAAACCAGAGCATGTGACCACGCACACCTCCAGATCCAGAGTCTCCTCCATCGACTCAATTTGAACCATAGCCACCGCCGCTTGTTTACTTGTAGCTTTTGCCTGTTTTTCAGCTTTCTTCTGATCGTACTCCTGTGCTTCTGGACAATCTTGGCGCCGATGTCCTTCCTCTGTGTAGAAAAGATAAATTTTTGGACGCCCGGCCTCTGCGGCAGTGACCATGACCACGACTGCCACCCCTACCACCACTATTGTTGCTATAGGGTTGCTCAGAAGTGCTCCCAACTTGTACCCATGCGGTTGAGAGTTCTGGCGGTTCCGTGTCTTTCCCAATGTTAATGACCTAGTTGCCGCCGGGGCAAGCCTTGTGCCCCCTCCCATTGTAGTAACACTCAGACGTGTTATGGGAATTGCTGATACAGATAGCACACCACTTGTCGTTCATCGCACATTCTGTTGCTAGAATGCTAGGATTACGGCAACAAGAACACCAGACTTCCTTCGTGGACTTAGCAACCGAACTACTGTTCTCTGATTCACTGTCCGAGCTCCGTGTGTCCGAATCCTCCTCTGAGCTGTGTTGATGGCATCCTCGTGATGTGCTGCTATTAGATTTCTTCTTGGATTGCTTCATGGTGGTGGAATCGTTATCCTCCAACGACTCCCCTGCGAGAATAGATTGAGTAATGACCTCCGCCACAGTGGCGTATTCACTTTGTCCTCCAACGACTCCCCTGCGAGAATAGATTGAGTAATGACCTCCGCCACAGTGGCGTATTCACTTTGTCCACCACAGTGGCCAAGGCCATGTGCAAGTCCCTTGCTAATCCTTTCAAGAAATAGTCATTCAAGACCTCCTGGGTTGGCCGCTGCGCCAGCTGAACCCTCTGCAATAGTACTCAAAATTTTGCAGCATAATCCTCCCCTGTGCACTTGCCTTTCTTGAGGACTTGTAGCTGCTCCAAAGTTTGGGCTGTTGTCTTCTCCACACGAAACCTACGCAGAAACGACAGATGTACTGCATCATAATCCTGAAAATGCCTGCCAGGGTATTCTGCCAGCCATCTGGACGCATTGCTGAGGGTAGAGTCAAAAACTGATTTCTTATGCAGAGGATCAAGGGGTGGAGGCACATTCAGGCCATAAGAGTTGTCAAATTGCCGCACATGTGCATCCAGATCTTCCCCTTGTTTCCCCCAAAACTTAGAATACTTGATGTTGTGGGCTGGCGTGGCCATCACGAGGTGGCGAGTGTGTAACCACCGGTGGTGAAGGAACAGCCGTCGCACCACCATCCCAAGGAGAGGTTTGGGGTGACAAGGACGCCCACTCGCCTTTGGAGTGCGGATAGGAGGATAGGAATGGCTCCGTCTCCCCAACCAGTGGTGGCCGGGGAAAAAGGCGGGCTACTCGATGAGCCATGCGAGCTTCATCAAAGAGACGGTGGCTCCACCACCTAGTTGCTAGGACCACCAATTCAGGAGGCCCCTGAGAACGCATGCGCATTCGCGAACATCATGGTCACCAAGTGTTATCACATTTACTTCTTACACAGACAATAAAAGCGATTATGAGATTGGTTACCTTCATTCACAGCATACTTATCTTACCAATGGATAAAAGATTAAGTTAACAGCATGATAGATTGAAGACAAGTATGGAAAATTACACAGCATGATAGATTGAAGATAAGTATGGAAAAATTACACAGAACATTGTAACAAATTTGATTGATTGATAATTCCCCTTGATTCGTACATACAGTTACATCCATATAAAGGAATAGTATCCTGTGATCCAAATAGATACATCTACCAAAGACATCCCCCAGAATCCCTAACTAACTATTGCGCATTACAATTTACCCAATGCGGTTATAAGAATGTGGTTGCGGAGTGCGGTTAATGCCACAAGAAATCTGAAGTACCACACCCGTCTGTACACTCACACCCCTTGAGGTACAACACACTCCAAAAGTCCAATAGAGCCGAGTTCCTCCTTTTGGTTTTGGGTATGGCGGCCAATGTTACCATTACCCTAAAGAGGAAGGCGACACCTATGGTGGCTTCCAAATCCCTTACGGGGGTTTCTACAGTGAAGGCCAGTCATCTAGTGGTGGTAGAGACCCTTACAACAAAGGGAGAGGACAAGGTTGGCTAAGAAGAGCACCACCTTCTTCGTATAGGAATGGAGATTGAAGGATAGGTTCCAAAGGCCCTCTTTTGGCTATGGTAATCTGCCACCACAAGGCACTCATGGCTCTGGTGGCAGGAAAGATTACTATGGAGGGAGAGGGAAAAGAAGCCAGCATTCTGAAAGATGGAGGGCTAGTAGCCATGGCAGCAAAAGACCAGGCAAGAGGCCATAATGGTTATGAAGCTACCAGAAGGTAGTAGTGCTGAGGATCAACCAGACACTCGTGCTCATATTTAAGGATCATGGGAAGCTCCTGTGCCTCCCTTTTCCATGTTGTTACCAAGTCTAGTGGGTATATCACTCAAAGAGGTAGAGCCATCCTCACCTCAGCCCAAAGAGAGCATCCCTTTTCCCTTTTGAGGTAAGTTGTAAAGTTAAAAAGGTAGCAGGGGAAGCAGGAGAAACAAAAATGCCTACAACATCAAGGCATGTTTTGATTGATCCCAAAACGCCTACTATCCACAACCTGGCTGAACCAAACTCAGAGGAAACTATCGACATGGGAAATTTGTAGCTATTTGTCCTATTGAAGGATTATGCCATGGCTCTCCAAAAGAACCATGACCAGCTGCATGATCAGTTAATCACCATGATGATGTCCTACAAAGAGCAACAGCAGCCAGCTGAGCAAAAATAAAATCAAGGACGAGATCATCGCTCACATCTTCGAGGTCTAATGGAATCTTTGATATGGGGAGGGGATTTTTTAGTCTCCAGCACACAAATGGAAGATGACGCGCAATCTCGAGGATTAGTGGGATGACCCGCAGGGTTAGAAGGGATAAGGAAAGAGCCGCGAGGATAGGTAAAGTCTTCTTTCCCACATCGAAATAGATGGAGACAGGCTTGAAGAGGGCTAAGGAAGAGTGACAATTGTGGCTATTGAGATTAAGAAAACAAGAGCTCAATACGCGAAGAACAAGGGCAAAGAGGGAATTGGAGGATTTGAATCAATTCTGACCGCGTGGCAAAGAACCAAAAACATCTAGAAATGACACTGATAGCATGTGAATGGGAATAATAGGAGTGACACCAACTCTAGAACCCATCAATGAGGAACCAAGGGCTAACAAAAGCGTTAAAACACAAGAAGAGGAGGACAATCTATCTAGGGCTCCTGTATAGGAGGTGAGGGTTGTCTCTATACAAGAGAGGATGTACAATAAATAATCAATGATCCCACTTTCTTGCAGAGCATGGAACTCCTGATCCTACAAAGGTGGGTGGGTTGAGGCTGCCCAACAATAAGCCAAGCAATAAGGAATTACCCAGACCCAGCCACCATAGACCCGAATTGAATAGAAGATTCTATCCAAGAAGAGAACATGGTCTAGGTAGGGGGGAGTAGCTCCTCGGAGGCCAATTGTGGATCCTAACATAAACCTAAACGTAGTCACAAGGGTGGATTTGATAAATATGGTCACGAAAATGGGCCGAGGTATGGTTAGGGAGTTATGCACTTCCTTGGAATCTAGACCATCCTAGATGAAGCCACATATTATTTCAAAGCGTGTGCAAAAATTCTCAAAAGATGGGGACTCGATCCAACATGTTGAGGTCTTTGAGTCTACCTATGAAACATGTGTGCCAATGAGTGGTGTAACCATGGTACATGCTTTTTCTCTGACCCTAGAAGGGAAGGCTCACCAATGGTATCGAACACTAAAACCTAAGGATAAAGTCAATTTCACTCAACTTAAAAATGTGTTCATACTAGCTTTGCCTCAAGGTGGTGATAGATGGAGTCTTGTGGCTCAGCTTCACCAATGTAAGATTCCTCCCTAGCCTCTCAGGATGTCCAATATCTTCCCCTGTAGTCAAATCCCTCTTCAGAAATATAAAAGATCTTGTTTCTACCAGTTTTGGCCTAGAGAGAGAAAATCTTCTAGAGAGTGGTAATTCAGTTTTTAAATATTTTTAGATGGAACAATATCTCTTCTTATTAAAATAAGTTCCCCCGAAACAGAAGTTCAAAAAGATTTTCAGAAGGTGCATTAGAAATCAAGTATAATCTGTTCAAGAGGCCTTATCCTGAGGGTCAAGATTTTTTTATAATTTTAAATTAAGGTTCCTATGGACCAATAAGATTCATCCAAATGTGTGGAGGAGATAAATGGAAGATATAAAGAAAATAAGATTTTAAATTAAGGTTCCTATGGACCAATAAGATTCATCCAAATGTGTGGAGGAGATAAATGGAAGAAATAAAGAAAATCCCCCCAAAAATAAGTAAATACTCACATAAGATGAAGAGTTGACTAAGGACAAGGTTAATAGTTAAAAAAGAAAGATATTTAGAAGAAATGATGCATTTTTGACACCTCAGTATGGGGGAATTCCCCTCATGAAGGAGGCGCCTATTTCACATGCTTGAACGAGTTTTAAACTCCCAAATAATGAGATATTTTTATCTCTTCTCTCTCCTGTTTCAACTAGATCCAAAAAGTGAGCAAAACTGACCAAAAAATGGTCAAAAATTGACCAAACTAATCCAGAAAATTCTAGAATCAGTTTGCTTGGTTAAGAGCTAACTTTTTTGTACAAATAGAAGCCTCCCCCTTGTTGAAGCTTAATAGTGTTTTTTGCACTGTTACCCTGCTTCTCCCAAGAGCCAAAAACTGTGAATTGACTCATAGTTCATTAGTTTTTGACCTTCCCTCTTCTAAAGATTGGTGGCCACTCTTGTTTCAAACAAGAGTAGATCCCTCAAACCATCAAGCCAAAGGAAAGCTCTCAAATTCTCCTTGTAAGTTGGAGATTCTTCTCTTTTCTATTTCATTTTATGGTTTTTATGATTTTTGTCTTCTCTAAAATGATTATGATGTTATGCCTCATTGAAAAAAGGCATTCCCCTCTCTTCTTTAGTAAATCCAACCATTCTTTATCCTAGATGAATGATTATTGGATAAAATCAAGTTTTTCATAATGATTCTCTTTGATAAGTAGAAAATGTTTACATTAGAAAGATTTAAATACTCTTGGTGAACTTCTAATTAATTTTAGAGAATTAAAAATTGAAAACTCGTCAGCCATACAAAGGAGGTTATGGCAAAATTTTTCTAAAATTGTGAAAAATAAGTTTTACTTTTTATATTCTAAAAGAGTAATTCCCATCGTATATGTATTCTTAAAGTGTTAATTTTCATCCTAGGTATAAGAAAATGCATACTAAAAATATTTTATTAAAAAGTGTTACTTTCTTTAGAATTAAATTCCATGCATAGAAGGAAGTATATTGAAATTGTTATTTTGATATAAAAGTGTGATTTTCATCATAAATGATTTTTATGCATAAATAGATGTATAAAAGAAATTTTTTTATATTAAAAGAGTGATTTTCATCAATAAATGATTTGTATGCATAAAAGATATTTTTTATATTAAAAGTGTGATTTTCATTATAAATGATTTTTATGCATAAATAGATGCATAAAAAAATTCTATTATATTAAAAGAGTTATTTTCATCATAAATGATTTATATGCATAAACATACGCATAAAAGATATTTTTTATATTAAAAGTGTGATTTTCATCATAAATGATTTTTATGCATAAATAGATGCATAAAAGAAATTCTTTTATATTAAAAGAGTGATTTTCATCATAAATGATTTGTATGCATAAACATATGCATAAAAGATATTTTTTTATATTAAAGTGTGATTTTCATCATAAATGGATTTTATGCATAAATTAGATGCATAAGAGAAATTCTTTGATTCTAACAGTGTAATTCCTACTAAATTGGATTTATGCATGGAAAGATGCATAAAGAATTTATTTTAATCCAAAAGTGTTATTCTCATCAATTTTGATTTTATGCATAAATAGATGCATACATAATTTTATTTTTAATTCAAAAGAGTTATTCTTATCAGTATTGATTTTATGCTTAGAAAGATGCATAAAAGATTTATTTTTATTTCAAAAGTATTATTTTTATTGAAATTAAATTTATGCATAGTTAGATGCATAAAAGATTTATTTTTATTTTAAAAGTGTTATTCTCATTAAAATGGAATTTATGCATAGTAAAATGCATAAAAGATTTATTTTTATTTTGAAAGTGTTATTCTCTTTAAAATAGAATTTATGCATAGTAAAATGCATAAAAGGTTTTTTTTTTAATTCGAAAGTGTTATTTTCCTTAAATTGTAACTTATGCCTGAATAGATGCATAAAAGGATTTTTATAAAAGTATTATTCGTACTAAAGTTATCTTTATGCCTAATTAGATACGTAAAGAATCTTTATAAGTCAATATTAGGTAATTTGGGAAAAATCTCACATTTTGGGAATCAATTACTCCATATAGTTTTGGACATATCTTAAACATACTAACTCCAAATTTGTCGGCAATCATATATTTAGATTCTACTCTTCAAGATCTTTCCGATGATATGTCACATGAGGGGGTTTTGACAAACTTTTGGACAAGTTCACCATGCTCCCATTTTTCAAATGGGAATGGGATTTTTCCCAAATTATCTAATATGGTGTTTTATATCAAAAAATTAGAATTCTCCTACATTCTATAAATAGATGTGATAAGATGTGATAGGAATCAGATAGATGTAAATGGATGGATGGAAGTGATATGAAGCACATAAATGTGAAAATGGATGTATGGACATAGATGTGGATGTGGATGTATGAATGAGGATGTGAAAATGGATGTATGAATGTGGATGTATGGATGTAGATGTGGATGTATGGAAGTATGTATGTGGATGTGGATGTATGAAAGAGGATGTGAAAATGGATGTATGAATGTGAATGTGGATGTGGATGTGGATGTATAAATGTGGAATGTGGATATGGATGTATGAATGTGGAATGTGGATATGGATGTATGGATGTGAATGTGAATGTGGATGTATGGATGTGGGTATGGATGTAGATGTATAGATGTAGATATGAAATGTGGATATGGATGTATGAATGTGGATGTGGAAATAGATGTATGCATGTGGATGTGGATATGGATGTGGATATGGATGTGGATGTGGATGTATGGATGTGGATATGGATGTGTATGTATGAATGCGGATGTGGAATTGGATGTATGATGTGGATGTACGAATGTGGATGTGTATGTAGAATAATGAATGCGAATGTGTATGTGAAATGATGTGTCGTTCGATATGAGTGAATGGATGAGATGTGATGACATGTGAATAGGGATGTGAATATATGATATGTGATGTGAATGAATCTGAGGTGATGAGATGGAAAATGATGTGATTGGATGAGAATGAGTACACATATGAATGGAATGTGGAATAAGTAATGTGGACTCATGAGGAATAATGTGGAAAGACGAGAGTTCAATATAGAAACTGTATTTGTGACCTGTTTGTAAATGATTGTTTTATGTCAAGAATGCTGGGAAGCATTTTGACCGTCTTGTGATTAAGGTCGTGGAGACCTAACTGATAAAGTTGCAACTGCTGTGAGACGAAGAGTCAATGGAGGACGTCTCACGTAGCAAGGTTGGTCGAGGTCTTGACGACCAGCCTCAGTTCGATTTAAATGGTGAGCTTCCGGTACGGTGGATGAGGGACCAAGGAAGCTTTCTATGAGTGAAGCGCTAGGTGACCTGCGAAGGATCCTAGAGGGTGCTGACCATATGGTGCTCGGGCTCTGGGTCACCGAAGATACCCACACGTGCGTCGTGGAAGATATTGGAACAAGGAGTAAGAGTTGTTTTCTGAAACCGAGTATGGATCTGGTTGATTGACCTTGCTGGTCCTCAACTGATGAGTCCATAGCTCTCTTATATGGATCTGTTGGTTGATCTTCAACGAGGATTCCATCTTGATCTGTTGGTTGATCTTGTTGATCTTCAACGAGGATTCCATCTTGATTTTCTTAAGTGATTATCTACTGGGTACTATGAGCTAAGAACTATAGAAAAGGCCCCTGAGTGAACAGGTGGTGAGCGTTTTGGTTGCCAATGATGCCATAGATACTCTGATGAAGGAATGATTGGAAATTAAGATTCAACCAAATACTTGGAAGTTTATGATCAGTAACACTATGATTTCATTAAATGACTGAATTAAATACATTTGAATCTAAGAAAAAGGCAATTTCATATTGGGTGTGTAAGTGGTGTGACTGGAGATAAATTTGCTTGAAAATCTGGTTGGGGGGCCTGGGAACTCTTTTCCCTGGTACTCGGGACAAAACCTAACCAAATTCCTAATTGGATCCCATCACTACTGTGGTTGGGTGGTTGGCTAACCCATGGGACTGGATGGGGTTAGGCGGGACTGATGGATCCGTAAATCGAGACTCAATTTCTGTTTAGTTTGGTAGATGAAGTAGATCCCGGACAAAAATTGTTCTATGGAAAAGAATCAACGGCTGTGCCTCTCAATGAGGAAAAAAGCATTGGTCTCTATGATCCAAGTACAGTCTTTTTCCCTGATCTGACTATGGGACTTACGGGCTCGGTCAGATGAGCTCAGTTAGTTAAGACTTTTGACTACGTTAGAGAAAAGTTATCTTGGTGGAATCGCCCGTGCTTTCAAGGCAAAGGAAGTTTTTCCGGGTTTGGTTTTGAAAAACCCGATGGATTAGTCTCTTGTCCGGATATCTGTGGGCAAGGCCCCGAGTGTGGGACCCTGCCCTGCGCAAGAAGTGCTACTTCCATTGCTAGCACCCCTCAAATTGTTGCACGATGGGGACAGGGATCTTACAACCAATAAGCAAAAGGAAAATTAGTCCATGTAGGATTATGTTTCTGACTCAAGCACTTAAATTTAAGATGCAAGTTGAGGGAAAGGCTAACTCATGATCAATTCTTGCCTTATTTCCAGAGAGGATTTCGAGATCATAAGATGCATGATTATCTAGTGTTAGTCTGACCAACTACTCTGGATACTTGTTGTAAGCAGGCAATTGAATATGAGGAAAATATGCTTGAGTTGCTAGAAATAGAAGACGCCAAGGCAGCTTCAGTAGTGGCAACATTGTGAGTCTCCAGTCATCAAGACATAGGAATCAAGAGTAAGCAAGTTGGCAATATGACAGTGGAAGAACTCAATAATGCCATCTTGGAGAAATTAAAAGTCCGGGATGGGAGAGAATCATTACGAAATTCTCATCTCTATTTGTGGAGAGAACTTATTTGGTGCTCAATTTGCAAACAAAATCACACGAGCACCAAATTCCCTCACTTAAGACCAAGGCAATTACTGTCAGAGATTGGGAAACTATGACACTACCATGTGCAGATATCTAAGGGTAGGTCTAGCCCTTAGCACAACTGCCAACACCGAGAGTGCTGCTAGCCTTGCCAACACCACCAATGCAAACCAATGTGACCGCAGGGTAGCCAAATACTTATCTACCAAGAGGAATGTTCCGAATGTAGGACATGTCGCCTTTATCACCGCCACCTGTTTAGTACTCCCATAGCCACCATAGGCCAAAATCAATCAATTGTTAATTGAGGAGCCCTTGGATGAGGCAAAAATCATGCACAAGGTAGAAGTCAATAATGACTACTATGAGGAGCCCACGGAGATCACACTAGAGTATTATGTCTTACAGAGAAACAACATGCTAGTACTAGTGTTTCAAACCATGGTATAATGGAAAGGAAAAGACATAAACTCAACTATGAGAAGAGGATCCATATAGTTTCTTCATTGTAATGTACCTCCTTAAGTCGCGGAGTGACCTCTTAAGAATGTGGCTGTATCTCTTCTTTAGCATTTGGATATTCTCCAATCCCCTTAGGGATTACTGGTCTCTCTCTTGCAGATTCTTGGGCATACCCATCCTGTTTGGATATTCTTCAATCCCCTTAGGGATTACTGGTCTCTCTCTTGCAGATTCTTGGGCATGCCCATCCTGTTTTGGCACTTGGTCACCTTCTTCCTTTGATTGGGTGGATCCGGTGTCAATAGTATCGTCTTTGGATCCATCTTGAATTATGGCTATGGTATCTCCCATGTCCACTTTTTTCACTCTTCTACTTCTCCCAGTCTTAGAGGTTGTAACACCACCTGGGTTCTTCCCTTTGTCCACTTGTTTTGCTTACGCTCATGATGTCAAGACATTCAGTAACATAATATTCCCAGGTTGCACACTTACAGTCTTGATAGTGGCATGGTTAGAAGTAGAAGAAAAACTACTGGCACGATATGGGAACTCTTTGATCAAATGATCGACACCACACTTCACACATATAAGTGTAGGCATGAAATTGGTCTATGCTTCAACTAGATCCAAAAAGTAAGCTAAACTGACCCAAAAATGGTCAAAAATTGACAAACTGATCTGGAAAATTCTAGAATCAGTTTGCTTGGTTAGAGGCTTATTTTTCCTATAAATAGAAGCCTCTCTCCTTTGTAAAAGATTAATAGTATTTATGCACTGTTACTCTATTCCTACCTAGAGCCAATTACATTGAATTTTCTTAATAATTCAATTGTTTTTGGCTTAATCCTCATTGGTGGCCACTCTTGATCCAAACAAGAGTAGAACCCTCAATCCCTCAAGCCAAAGGAAAGCTTACAAACTCTATGTAAGCTAAATTCTTTTTACTTTTAAATTTTAAATCTATGGTTTTCTTAATCTTCTTGTTTTTATAGTTGATTAAATTAAATTCTGATGCTATGCCTTGATGAAAATTCCATCCTCTTCTCTTCCTTACAATTCAGCCTTTCTTTATCCTAGAATGATTAATAAATAAATTTATTAAACTTTTCTTATTGTTTACTCTCTTGAAAATTGTGTAGATTAGAGTCCTTTATATCTTATTGGGGTTAATTTAAATAGAAAATAGAATGTTAAAAATTGAGAAATGGTCAATCATACAAAGGAAGTTATGACAAAATTTTCTTGAATTTTGTGGAAAAGAAAGTTTATTTTTATGTTATTCTAAAAGACTAATTCCCACCGTTTGTGCATTCTAAAAGAAATATTCTAATTTACTCCATGTACATATTCACCTATGAATAGGCATGGATGTCACTGATATTAATAATAAAAATTAATTTCTATGCATAGAAAGATGCATAATGAAAATTTTTATTATAAAAGTGTTTTTTTCATTGAATTTAATTTCTATGCATAGAAAGATGCATTATGGAAATTTTTATTATAAAAGTGTTATTTTCATTGAATTTAATTTCTATGCATAGAAAGATGCATAATGGAAATTTTTAATATAAAAGTGTTGTTTTCATTGAATTTAATTTCTATGCATAGAAAGATGCATAGTGAAAATTTTTATTATAAAAGTATTGTTTTCATTAAAATTGATTTTATGCATAGAAAGATGCATAAAATATTTATTTTTATTTCAAAAGTGTTATTCTCATTAAAATTGATTTTATGCATAGAAAGATGCACAAAGGATTTATTTTTCTTTCAAAAGTGTTATTCTCATTAAAATTGATTTTATGCATAGAAAGATGCACAAAGGATTTAATTTTATTTCAAAAGTGTTATTCTCATTAAAATTGAGTTTATGCATAGAAAGATGCATAAAGGATTTATTTTTATTTCAAAAGTGTTATTCTCATTAAAATTGATTTATGCCTAGAAAGATGCACAAAGGATTTAATTTTATTTCAAAAGTGTTATTTTCCTTAAAATTGAATTTATGCATAAATAGATGCATAAATAGATGCATAAAAGGATTTTTATAAAAGTATTATTCTCACTGAAGTTGATTTTTATGCATAAATAGATGCGTAAAGAATCTTTATATCAAAAATTAGAATTCTCTTAAATTCTATGTTTAAATTCTATGAATAGATGTGATGAGATGTGATGTGAATCAGATAGATGTGAATGGATGGATGGATGTGATATGAATAGAGGTGATGAGATGTGAGGTGAATAGATGTGATGAGATGTGATGTGAATAGATGTGATGAGATGTGATGTGAATCAGATAGATGTGAATGGATAGATGGATGTGATGTGAATAGAGGTGATGAGAATAGATGTAACGAGATGTGATGAGAATCAGATAAGTGTAAATGAATGAATGGGTGGTTGTGATGTGAATAGAGGTGATGAGATGTGAGGTGAATAGATGTGATAAGATGTGATGTGAATCAGATAGATGTGTATGAATGAGATATGATATGGATAGACGTGATGTGATATAATGGTGATGAGAATGAATGTGATGGATATGAATGAATGTGATGTGATGGGATGTGAATCGGGATAGATGTGAATGAATGAGATGTGAGGTAAAATGAATGAGATGTGATGTGAGTGAATGTGATGTGGTTTGAATGGATGAGTGATGTGAGTGAATGTGATGTGGTCTGAATGGATGTGATGTGGTCTGAATGGATGAGATGTGAATGAATGTGATGTGATGAGATGTGGATATGGGTAGATGTGAGTGGATGAGATCAGATACGGATAAATGAGAAAAGATGTGATGAAATGAAAAATGATGTGATGAGAATGGGAATACATATAAAATAAATGAGAATTGATGTGGAAAAATGTGGAAAGATGAGAGTTCGTTATAGAAATTGTATTTATGACCTGTTTTTAAATGACTGTTTTATGTCAAGAATGCTGGGGAAGCATTTTAATCGTCTTGTGAATGAGGTCGTGGAGACTTAATCTGATAAAATATGCTGAGGACTTCCATGGTCTCTTCGAGGAGGAAGCGATTAGCATCGAGATTTGGCAAGAAGGATCCTTCTTCAATTGTGCCCTCAACTTCCAAGTGCCTTCGTTTACTCAGACTTGTGGTCTCGTCGGGTTTCTTCCTCTTCTCAGCTTCTTGAGCTTCTTGATATTGTGGGTGTGTTGAGGTATCCTCTTCATTCCTTTCGCCCTCATCCATTTGTGGCACTTATTGTGTTGCTGGAGCCTATGTTACACCAATCTTCATGGAGGTGGGCTGATATGAGATTCCGAAGTCGCGGAGTGGTGAAAGGTTTGTGAATACCACTTGAGCAGGGCTAGAAGGTGGTGTTTGTTGTGTTGACTCTAGAATTTCTCTTGCTATTAAGTTGATATTCTCTTTATTTTTTGCCTCATTTTTCTCCAAAATTTGTTGAAAAGAAGCATTGTCCTGTGCCACCTCTTCTTCCATACGCTGCATTTCGAATTCCAATTGTTGGAGGTTGCCTTTGCATCTTTTTACCTTTCTTTGATTTCTTACCACCCTTTAGCTCTTGAATTAGCTCCTTTGTTTCCTTTAATACCTCATGTCCTTGCTTGTAACTCTTTTGAAATGAGTGTAGAGGGCTCCATGGATCCTTCAATCTGAGGTGCCCTTGCCTCCTGAGTGCATTTGGGGGATGGGAAGATTCACTGCATGACTAAGTACTTTGATGAGGAGATATGGATTACACATCTTGGATTGGTGTGACTTGAGGTAATTCTCCATCTTGCGGTGGATTTACCAAGCCCAATCCTCCTATTTTTTCTCATGGACTTTTGCTATTTGGTTGAGAGGACCCTGATATACCTATCCAATGGCTTTACTTACATGAGGTGATTCTCCATCTTGCGGTGGATTTACCAAGCCCAATCCTCCTATTTTTTCTCATGGACTTTCGCTATTTGGTTGAGAGGACCCTGATATACCTATCCAGTGGCTTTACTTACATGAGCATTGACATTTCTTTGCAAGCTTTCTCATCTACTTCATCCCTAATATTCTCGTATTTCTCTCAATTTGAGTTGAAGGAAACCCTTTTCAGCATGTTCTCTCTGGGCATCTGATTGATGGTATAAACATGTGTCGATATGGGTGGGGGTAACTGTAGAGATTCTCATATCATTTCCTCGATGATGAGGACCTACTCAGTGGACCCATCCATCTTTGTGACTATACCCCTTTTGGTTTTTTTGTCATAAGTCTTCAAAAATGCCTCACATAGTGTTGGGTTAATGGTGTGAGGGAGGATCTCTGCAGCCAAGACCTACGTTCTCTAGCTTGTTCTTGACATCTATATCCTCTAAGATCTTCAAACACTCAGGGCTATGATACTGGAACATAATCTTCTCGTGAGCTATTTGAATGTCTTTATGGATGACTGCGCCTTGGACTCTCTGTGCATACGGCCCAAGGTAGGTTAGCCTGGTGCCGTGTGGTGCTCTCTTCTTCTTTTCAGCTAGTGACCCTATGGTACTGGCCTGAGTCATGGCTGGGTTCCCCTCAACCTTTGGGTTGGAAGTAGTGGAGGAGGCCATCTATAAACATGTGAAAAGAACATTAGTCATTTGGTGACTGGTTTTTGATTTTTTTTTTAAAATGTGTGTTTTAGTGATTTGTATGGGTGTATGAGGGGGAGAAATGGTTAGTGTGGTGAGAGCAATGAATCAAGAAGGAATGTGTGTGAATAAGTGTTTTTCAAGAATCAGTCCTAAGCCGTGAAGTAATAGGTCGTGAAATGGCTAAGAATGAAGGATTTTTTCATGAAAGGTTAATTCGTGAGGTGTTAACGTGCTAACCCGTGAAGGGTTAGCATGTGAAAAGTTAGTTTGTGAAGTGTTAGCACATGAAGTGTAAAGTCATGAAGGTCTTAAGCCGTTGAAGGCTTAACCTGTGAAGTAGCAAACATTAATGTGTGAAAAAATAGAGTGTGCTAGATTATCATTGTGTTGATGGGTAGCCTATGTAGGTAATTAAATTTTAGCAATTTATTGTATTTTCCCCAAACCCAAGATTTTGAGTTGACTCCGTGAAATAGTAGACTGCTATCCATACATTCATATCTATCACTCATCCACATATATTCATGTCACATCACATCTCTTTACATCACATCACATTCTTTCACATACACCGTTCCACATCCATTCTTTCACATACACATTCGCATCCATTCTTCACATACACATTCACATCCATTCTTCACATACACATCCATATCCATTTTCACATACACATCCATATCCATTCTTCACATACACATTCACATCCATTCTTCACATACACATCCATATCTATTCTTCATATCCATTTTCACATACACATTCACATCCATTCTTCACATACACATCCATATCCATTCTTCACATATCCATTCACATCCATTTTCACATACACATTCACATCCATTCACATCCCATATCATTCATTTATATCCTGATTCCCATGACATCACATCTCATTCATTCACATCCTGATTCACATCACATTACATCTCATCCATTCATTCACATCTATCTGATCCATATTACGTCTCATCCATTCATTCACATCTATCTGATCCACATCACATCACATTACATCACAATTCATTCATTCACATCCCGATTCACATCACATTACATCTCATCCATTCATTCTGATCTATCTGATCCACATCGCATCTCATCACATATCATCACATCTATTCACATCACATCTCTTTTCTATGCAAGTTTTCAGTTTGATTTTCTTTTGAATACAAGGAGTATTTCTTGAATCAGTATCCCTAAAACTAAACTTTTTGATTAAAATTCTGAATTTCATACCAGAATTCCTCGAATTCTATAACCTTGATCCACATATCAATTCAAAGGGTCTCAAACCTAGTCTCAGATTAGGCGAGAGTTTTGAGTGTATTTTTCTAAACTGGTCACACCTTCTTTCCTCGAAAGTGACGAAAGAGTTTGGTCTTGGTTATAGTTTGATTCAAGGTTCGAGTCGAATAAGATTATTACTGATCTATCTTTCTTGAAAAGGTTTGATAATTCAGCTACTATTTTACTGAATTTCTTTCTTTGAATATTCACTAAATTGATTTCTAAATTAGTTACAAATTCGAATGAGGAATAGATTAATCATTTATCTAAATATTTCGATCTCGATAGATTTCTTGAATTCTCTTTTTAGAATCCGTGTGAATATAAAACGATAGAAATTTCTCTCTTAGAGTATTTAATTATTCATTTATCAAATACTCATAGAATTTAAACATAGAATTTAAGAGAATTCTAATTTTGATATAAAATTCCTTTATGTATCTATTTATGCATAAAAATCAACTTCAGTGGGAATAACTCTTTAAAAAAAAAAACCTTTTATGCATCTATTTATGCATAAAATCAAATTTAATAGGAATAACACTTTTAAAATAAAAAGAATTTCCTTATGCATCTATTTATGCATAAAAATTATTTTTTATAAAAATAACGCTTTTATAATTAAAAAAAATTATTTATGCATCTTTCTATGCGTAAAAATCAAATTTAATAGGAATAACACTTTTGTAATAAAAAAATTCCTTTATGCATCTTTCTATGTATAAAAATCAATTTAATGAGAATAACACTTTTGTAATTAAAAAAGTTCCTTTATGCATCTTTCTATTCACAAAAATCAAATTTAATGAGAATAACACTTTTGTAATTTAAAAAATTCCTTTATGCATCTTTCTATGTATAAAAATCAAATTTAATGAGAATAACACTTTTGTAATTTAAAAAATTCCTTTATGCATCTTTCTATGTATAAAAATCAAATTTAATGAGAAAAACATTTTTGTAATAAAAAAAATTCCTTTATGCATCTTTCTATGCATAAAAATCAAATTTAATGAGAGTAACACTATTGTAATAAAGAAAATTCCTTTATGTATCTTTCTATGCATAAAAATCAAATTTAATGAGAATAACACTTTTCTAATTTAAAAAATTCCTTTATGCATCTTTCTATGCATAAAAATCAAATTTAATGAGAATAATAATTTTATAATTAAAAAAATTCCTTTATGCATCTTTCTATTCATAAAAATCAAATTTAATGAGGATAACACTTTTGTAATTTAAAAAATTCCTTTATGCATCTTTCTATGCATAAAATCAAATTTAATGAGAGTAACATTTTTGTAATAAAAAAATTCCTTTATGCATCCTTCTTTGCATAAAAATCAAATTTAATGAGAGTAACATTTTTGTAATAAAAAAATTTCCTTTATGCATCTTTCTATGCATAAAAATCAAATTTAATGAGAATAACACTTTTGTAATAAAAAAAATTCCTTTATGCATCTTTCTATGCATAAAAATCAAATTTAATGAGAATAACACTTTTATAATAAAAAAATTCCTTTATGCATCTTTCTATGCATAAAAATCAAATTTAATGAGAATAACACTTCTGTAATAAAAAGTTTCCGTTATGCATCTTTCTATGCATAAAAATCAAATTTAATGAGAATAACACTTTTGTAATAAAAAAATTTCCTTTATGCATCTTTCTATGCATAGAAATCAAATTTAATAATTAATATCAGTGAGATATCCATGCATATTCATAGATGAATATGTACATGGAGTAATCATAATATTTCTTTTAGATTAAAAAATGGTGGGAATTACTCTTTTGGAATAACATAAAAATAAACTTTCTTTTCCACAAAATTCTGGAAAATTTTGCCATAACCTCCTTTATATGGCTGACCATTTCTTATTTTTTTCATTCTTTATTTAACTTAATTTAGATTTATAGAACTCTAATCTACACAATTTTGCCATAACCTCCTTTGTATGGCTGACCATTTCTCATTTTTATCATTCTTTATTTAACTTAAATTAGATTTATAGAACTCTAATCTACACAATTTTCTAAATTCAAGAGAGTTAACAATAAGAAGAGTTTAATTAATCCCTTAGTTGATATTTCTAGGACTAAGAAAGGCTGGAATGTAAAGAAGAGAAGGGGGTGGCCTTTTCCTCAAAGGCATAGCATTTGAATTTAATTCAATCAATTGCAAAACATAAAAAATAAAGAAAACCATAGATTTAAAATTCACAAATAAGTAAGAAAATTAGCTTACATGGAGCATGTAAGCTCTCCTTTGGCTTGAGGGATTGAGGGTTCTACTCTTGTTTGAAGCAGGAGTGGCCACCAATTCACTTTGGAGAGGATTAGGCCAAAAATAATTGAATTATTAAAAAATTCAGTGCATAAACACTATTAAGATTTTACAAAGGTGGAGGCTTCTATTTATAGGAAAAAGTGAGCCTCTAACCAAGCAAACTTAGAATTTGCCAAATCAGTTTGGTCAATTTTTGACCATTTTTTGGGTCAGTTCAGCTTACTTTTTGGATCTAGTTTTGAAATAGGAGAGAGGAGAGATGAAAATATCTCATTTTATTGATTAAAAATTGGGGGTAATGATGAGAAAAAGTGCCTACTTCATGTGGGGAGATCCCCACACTGAGGTGTCAAATTTTAGTTTTTTAATTGTTTTCTTTGGTTTTTAGTCCACTCTTCATCTTATGTGAGTATTTACTTATTTTGGGGTGTTGTTCTTTTATTCTTCAATTTATCTCCTCCCTACATTTAGATTAATCTTATTGGTCCATAGGAACCTTAATTGGACCATAATCTATTTTTTAAAAAAAAATCTAGACCCTTAGGCTAAGGTCCTTTATACCTATTTTTAATTAATTCCAATTGCACATTGGAAAGTTCTTTTTGAATTTTTGTTTCAGGGGAAACCATTTTTGACACTAGGAGGATTTTTATATCCAAAAATATCTTAATTTTGAATTACCTCCCTTTAGACATTTTCTCTTTCTAGGCCAAAATAGGGTAAAATAGGATCTTTCTTTTATTTCAGAGAGGGGAATAATTATAAGATCAGAAGGGGAGGTGCTTACACCTCCACACCTCAAAAGCTAGAGGGAGGAATCTTACAATTCCTAACGGAGAGGTGGCAACAACAGGCATTGATGATGACCTTCCAAATGCTTGTCTATTCAAACTTGACATGGTGCCTGAGTGGAGTGAGGAAATATCTGACTATCTAGCTCATGGGTTCCCAAAAGATCGACCCTTAAAACAAAGATAAGATGTGTCGGCGTATTAAGCTGATTGCACCTTGTCAATTGATTGTTGTTGGTAAATTATATACGCTAGGAAAGGATAATATCCTCATGAGACGTGTGCGAGAAGATGAGTTTGTCACGATCTTAGAAGAAGCACATGCAAGAATAACTGGAGGACATTTTTTCAGAGAAGTTATAGCTCGTCAAGTGCTTCAAGTAGGACTGTGTGGTGGCCTACGTGATTCGGGTATGCCATAGAATTTTTAAAGAGATGTGAGGAATGTGAACAATTTGCTATTCTACAACAAAACCATAGGATGCCACTCACCCCTGTGATTGTGAGACAACCCTTTGAGAAATGGTATATTGATTTTGTTGGACCATAAGTCTAGTAGCGCATCTGTCACAAGCTCATTATGTGATGGTGGCTATAGATTATTTCACTAAGTGGGCAGAGGCGAGAGCCTCTAAAAGAGCTAATGCTCGAACAAGAGCCAAGTTTCTATATGAACATATCATTTCTAGATTTGGCTTTCCACTTGAATTAGTCAGTGATGACTAGGATTCACATTTCATTCATGAGGTGACTGAACAATTATTTACAGGATTCCTTGTAGTATGCCGTAAATCATCACCTTATTACCCACAAGCAAAGGGCCAAGTAGAGAGCACAAACAAGAGATTATGTGCTATCTTGACTAAAACCTTGGAAGCTAGTTGCACGGATTAGGAACACAAGATGACTGCATCACTATGGGTCTATCGCACATCATATAAGAAGGTACCAACGGGATACACTCGTTTTCGTCTAACTTATGGCATTGATGTGGTAATGCCTATGGAATTTTTAGTTCCCAGCCTTGCGAATTGCCATTCAAGAAAGGCTCATTGAAAGAGCATTAGCCAAAAGGTTGCTTGACTTAGATGAAACCCAGCTGATTGCCTAGCATAGGCTTATGGTTTGACCATAACTTGAAACACAAAGAACTGGAAGCACCGAGAAAAAGAAACTAAAATATAGAGGGTTAGGGCCTTTTAGAGTGTTCAAAATCACCCCTTAAGAGTCAGTGCAAATTGAAACTATCGAAGGGGTAGAAATGGAAGATTATATCAATGATAGCAAACTCAATAAATATTATGGACCCCTGACCTAGGAAATTGTCACACAAGAGCATCTCCTAAAAAAAATGAGCTAGACAAGGAAAAGATCAAGCAAGCTCAAGAGGAATCCAAGGCGACGGAAGCTAAAGAAAAACAAAGACTCTAAGGGAGAATGCTACATGCCAACATGGCTTCACTCACCTTGCTTGACAAGGATGACTTAGATATTTTACTTGCATGACTCATTGTAAAGGTCCCTATAAAGGAGGGCCACACGACAAGCATCGCACTCATTGATATGATATGAAGTCATAACTTGATTTCCTATGAGACATGGACCGTAGCCTTAAGCAAACCCCCCCAGAGGCAACTAGTGCAGAGGTTCAAAGTGTGCATCCATCTGAGACACATACAAGAGGGCTTTTGAATATAAATTTCTCTGTCAGAAATAATCCCTTGGTCGGGAAGGTGTTTGTTATGCCTACAGGAACAATGGAAGAGGAAATGTTTCTTGGAGACGACCGTGGATTTGCGCCAGCAACTACAACATCCAATGGGAAAAATGAGAAGTACAACTCAATGATGGCAAAGACACCATCACCGTGCCATTATGGAGTCCATTGAATAAGGGAAAACATGCAGTGGCATGCAACAAGGAATCTCCAATGCCATGAAAAATAGAAGGCTTAACAGAGCAAGCATCCACATCGAAAGGTCATCCCTCTTTAAGAGAACCTAAAGAAAGGCAACAAAAATATCCAAGCAAAAAATGGTGGGTTCCTAAGGCCCAACTTCAAGCATAAGGATACTATGAGACAAACAAAGCCTCATGGATAACAAAGCAAAAAAGGCATGCTACAAGTAAGAGACAAGGAAAGCCAGACAAGGACATGAAGCTGTATTCAAAGCAAGCATGCACATAACTCAACATTCAACAGCGGTGGGTTCGAATAAACTTACTAGCAGCACACATGGCTATTATCAAGGAAGAGAAAAGCTATGGGTACCCAAAAAAATCCAAAATCCACTTCCTTATATACTTCTAGAAGAACAAAAGGGTTCCATAGGCAAAGATAGGACCAAGTCCTAGCTAAACCAGGTGCTAAGGAAGCACCAAAGTTTATCTGTAAAAAGAAGCAAGTTCAACCAAGTAATCAAGGGAGAGTGACACTGCCAATGTCATCCACCAAGAAGGAAAAAGCTGACCCAAGCCGTGGACCAGGGTAAGAGACATGCACATGAAGCAAAATAGGTTGGACCAATAATATTAATACAAATGTAGGGAGGAGATAAATTGAAGAATAAAAGAAAAACCCCCCAAAAATGAGTAAATGCTCACATAAGATGAAGAGTGGATTAAGGACCAAAGAAAAAAATTAAGAAACTGAATTTTGACACCTCAGAGTGGGGATCTCCCCTCATAAAGTAGGCACCTTTTTCTCATCATTACCCCAAATTTTTAATCAATAAAATGAGATATTTTCATCTCTCCTCTCTCTTGTTTCAAAACTAGATCCAAAAAGTAAGCTGAATCAGAGGCTCACTTTTTCCTATAAATAGAAGCCTCCCCCTTTGTAAAAGCTTAATGGTGTTTATGCACTATAACTCTACTCCTGTGTCCTGAGCCATCTACATTAAATTTATTAATAATTCAATTATTTTTAGCCTAATCCTCTCCAAAGTGAATTGGCGGCCACCATTGCTTCAAACAAGAGTAGAATCCTCAATCCCTCAAGCCAAAGGAGAGCTTACAAGCTCCATGTAAGCTAATTTTCTTAATTGTTTATGAATTTTAATGAAAAATCTATGGTTTTCTTGATTTGTATGTTTTGCAAATGATTGAATTAAATTCAAATGCTATGACTTTGATTGAAAGGCCACCCCCCTTCTCTTCTTTACTTCCAACCTTTCTTAATCCTAGAAAGATTAACTAAGTGATTAATTAAACTCTTCTTATTGTTTACTCTCTTAAATTTAGAAAATTGTGTAGATTAGAGTTCTATAATTCTTAATTGGGTTAATTAAGCTAAGTGAAGAATGATAAAAATGAGAAATGGTCAGCCATACAAAGGAGGTTATGGTAAAATTTCCCAGAACTTTGTGAAAAAGAAAGTTTGTTTTTATGTTATTCCAAAAGAGTAATTCCCACCATTTTTGCATCTAAAAGAAATATTCTAATTACTCCATGTACATATTCACCTATGAATATGCATGGATATCATTGTTGATATTAATTATTAAATTTGAATTCTATGCATAGAAAGATGCATAAAGGAAATTTTTTATTATAAAAAAGTTATTCTTATTAAAATTGATTTCTATGCATAGAAAGATGAATAATGGAATTTTTTTATAAAAGTGTTACTCTTATTAAATTTGATTTCTATGCATAGAAAGATGCATAAAGGAAATTTTTTATTATAAAAGTGTTGCTCTTATTAAATTTGATTCTTATACATAGCAAGATGCATAAGGAAAATTTTTTTAATTACAAAAGTGTTGTTCTTATTAAATTTGATTTTTATACATAAAAGGATTTTTTTATATAAAAGCGTTATCCCCATTGAAGTTGATTTTTATGTATAAATAGATGCATAAAGAAATTTTATATCAAAATTAGAATTCTCTTAAATTCTATGAGTATTTGATAAATGAATATTTAAATACTCTAAGAGAGAAATTTCTATCGTTTTATATTCACACGGATTGTAAAAAAGAAAATTCAGGAAATCTATCGAGATCAAAATATTCAAATAAATGATTAATTTATTCCTCATTGAAATTCGTAACTAATTTAGAAATCAGTTAAGTGAATATTCAAAGAAAGAAATTTAGTAAAATAGTAACTGAATCATCAAACCCTTTCGAGAAAGATAGTTCAGGAAAAATCTTATCCGACTCGAACCTTGAATCAGACTATGACCAAGACCAAACTCTTTCATCAGTTTCGAGGAAAGACAGTGTGACCAGTTTAGAAAAATACACTCACCTTGGAACTTTTTTCCCTGGTACCCGGGACAAAACCTAACCAAATTCCTAATTGGATCCCATCACTACAGTGGTTGGGCGGTTGGTTAACCCATGGGACTGGATGGAGGTTGGACTGATGGATCCCTAAAATGAGACTCAATTTCTGTTATGGTGTACGATAGATGAAATAAATCTCGGATAAGAATTGTTCTATGGAAAAGAATCAACGGGTGTGCCTCTTAATGAGGAAAAAAGCATTGGTCTCTATGATCCAAGTGCAATATTTCCCTTATTTGACTTGATACTTACGGGTTTGGTCAGATCAGATCAGTTAGTTAAGGCTTTTGACTACGTTAGAGTAAAAATTATCCTAGAGGAATCGCCCGTGCTTTTCGCGCGAGGGAAGTTTTTCGGGTTCGGTTTTGGAAGAACTGAGAGATTAGTCTCTTGTCTGGATATCCTGGGCGAGGCCCCGAGTGAGGGACCCTGTCCCGTGCAAGAAGTGCTACTTCTACTGCTAGCACCCCTGAATTCGTTGCGCGGTGGGGACAGGGATCTCACATGCCAATAAATTTGTATTCTTTGTGGACCATCAGGGCCTGTTATATTTGGTGAACAAGCCTTGCACCACAGGAAGAATCACATGATGGTTGCTTCTACTTCTCGAATTTGACTTTATGGAACACAGCATGTTTTGGCGGACCATATTGTTGAGATATCAAGCTCAACTAGTGCTACAGGAGCATTGATGACCCGCCTGGGTGATATTTTTCACACTTTTGTTATTGGCATGGTTGGTGAGATTATGGTCAATATGCCGCCAGTGGGATGACAGGCTGTGTGACAGCCACTTCGGAGTACTAGAGTTATGGCATAGTTATAGCACTAGCTCATATAGTCAGGTTCACACTATAGTCCGACCACTTTGTATATTGTAGGAGAGTACTTATCTTATCTTTTAGTTATACGGTTATGGAAGAGAAGAAGTTAGAAGAAAATTCAGCCATCCATCTCTCTTGTGTCTCGCACTCTCTTGTGTGTGTGTGTGTGTGTGTGTGTGTGTTTGCTTGCAAGGAACTCAAGCTCTCTCTCTCTCCCCCACATTTTGTTTATGGAATTAGAGCTTCGGTTCATGTGAGAGATAAGGAGGCAAGCAAGAGGCAAGAACAAACAAGCAAGAAAGCGTACATGGGTAAGAGCATCGTCATCTCTTTCCCTTCTTTATTTAGGTACAACACCATGTTGGTAGCTCCGAGAGCTACACATCTCTGATTGCCAGGAGGTATCTTTGCAGGCTTGGAGGTGCATGTGTGGTTTATTGTTCTTTGTACTGTAGTTTTTCAGCTAGAATTACGTTTTGGGCATGGCGCAGTCTCCGTTCTGCAAGGTATTTTTGATAGTTTTGGGAAGTTCTAGTTGAGAACTCTCTCTAGTCAAAATCTAGTTATTGCAGTGCAGCATTGTATTTTGGGAGTGCAAACAGTGTTTGCACATGTATTGTAAACATTGGGTTTATGTACATGTACTTTGGTCAGACTTGGTAACCAAAAGGTTGTGCTAAAGTACCGCTGTGCTGCAGTAGTCACATAAGAAATTGCTATGTTACATGTTGCATACAGAAATTATATGTTTTAGTTTTTGGATTATTGCAGGAAAACATGTCCGGTGATGGAATCAATCAGATTGTCAATGAGAAGCTGGACAAGAACAACTTTCATGGTGGCTGGAAGTTTAGAATGACCAATTTCCTTATGGGTAAAGGATTTTGGAACTATGTCGAAGGAGACAACGAGGAGCCTCTAGAGTTATTTGAAGAGAATGTCGCTCCAACCAGACATAATGGCATTCAAGGATTGGAATTAGGGTGCAAGGAAAGTCATGTACATGCTTTTAATTAGTGTCGCAGACACGATGATAGGACACATACAAGATGTCAACACTCTAGTAGTTGGGTGGCAGAACCTGGTGTAGATGTTTCAGACCAACACAAAGGCAAGAAAATCGTAGTTGAAGTAAGAGCTGCATACTGTGGAAAAGAAAAGCATGATTGTCAATGAGTATGCTTTAAAGATCAAGGGCATTGTTGAATCCCTTAGGTCTATAAATCTATCAGTGGAAGATGAAGACTTGGTAAGCATCAGCTTGAATGGGCTTGGCAAAGAGTACAAGCCATTCAAGACCTCGATTGCAGTTAGGGAGAATATTCCCAACTTTTGGGATTTGGTGTCTATGCTGATCTCATAGAAAAAAAGACTTTAGGTGAGGATTCTTCTCCACAAAGTAAGAACACATCAGAATAGGCCTTCTACTCCAATTCAGGTAGAGGCAGAGGTGGAGGTCGCCAAGGTGGTGGCTGATAAGGAAATCAGAATTATGGACAACAACAGTCCAATGATTTGCAGAAGTGATCATACACAGGTGGAAGAGGCCAGTTTAGAGACAAGGGGAGCCAAAGACGCCACGGTGGTTGGCAAAGAAATCAGAATGCAAATATCATAGAATGCTATTATTGTGGCAAACTAGAGAACATGGCAAAGGATTGCTATAAAAGCAGAATGACATTAAAAGTGGAAAGCTATACCAAGGCAACTATGCATCATCTAGTAAATAGGGAGTGATGATAGAAGTGAGTAGCTGTTTGTGATGCAACACAAGCTCGGTTCCATAATAGGAGATGTGTCAAGATCTTAAGATACATGGTATGTGGATTCTGATACCTCTAACCATATGACGAGTCATGCTGAGTGGTTTAGAGACATTCAGAAAATGGAAAAACTAGGTTATTTAGAAATAGGTGATGATATTGCGCATCCCATTGCGCATGTTGGTAAAGTGGATTGAAGTCTATGTATGTCCAAAATATTTTTGTAGGTTTGCCAAAGTTTAAGGTTGATGGTATGCACAAGGCATGTGAAGCATGCTAGCTTGGTAAGCAAGACAAACATGCTTTCCCACATGAAAAGCATGTCAGGTGCAAGGCCATTAGATGTCATACATTTAGATGTATGGGAACCGACTAAGACTGCCAAAATTATAGGTTGCAGGTATTATGTTGCATTCATTGATGATCACACTAGAAAAGTGTGGGTTTACTTCATGAAGGAGAAAAGTGAGGTGTTTGCTTACTTTTAGAGATTTAAGACCTTGGTCAAGAAGGAAAAGGCATGCAAATAAAATGCCTAAGATCAGATGGTGGGGGAGAATGTTTCTCTAATGAGTTTGGTGATTTTCTGAGGAAGGAGGGAATCAAGAGACATTTTACATGCAGGTACACTTTGTAATAGAATGGTGTTGCAAAAAGAAAAAATAGGCACATTGCAGAAGTGGCATGTGCCTTGATGGCTTAATAGAATATGCCACATTATTTTTGGGCAGAAGTAATAGCAACAGTTGTGTACATTATAAACAAGACACTCACTGCAGATGTTCATGGTTTGATGCCTGATTCATGGAAATTTACAAACATAAGACCGGTGTGTCTCACTTGAAAGTGTTTGGGTGTATTGCATATGTGCATGCTCCTAATGATGAAGTGAGAACAAAGTTGGATCCAAAGGCAAAGAAATGCATCTTTATTAGCTATGCTCTGGGAAAGAAAGGTTATAGATGTTATAACTCTACCACTCGTGAGATGCGAGTAGGCAGAAATGTTATCTTTGACAAGATGAGTAGCGGTATGCACCAGTAGTGAAGGTAACAGAAGATGTAGATGTAATAAGTGTTGATACTACACCACATGTAGAGCAGCAATTGCTTGTGCGTAGTGGACCTGGAGAGTCCTCTAGCAATGGATCCAATGTTAACCCATGTTTAGGTAGGTTGAGAACAAATTTAGGCACACATGTATCATGCAAAGGGAAGGAAAAGCTAGATCAACCTTTTGTGCTTGATTTGTCAGCATGTCACTCATGTATGGATGGTGACTCTAGCATCTTTGAATAGAGCCTTGATGAGGAGCTTGGCATCCCATATGTGGTTGCTCCTAGTGTAAGGAGAACGAGGGTGTTTTGAGGACACTTGACAATGATACAGGTGTATGCAAGTCTACAAGGGTTAGGTACCCTATCGATAGGTTGAGATATGATGGATATATATCCCATCATTATGCTTACATGGTTAAAGCAATACAGGATTTGGAGCCCACTTCTTTTGAGCAAGCACTTGGAAATAATAAATGGAAAGATGCCATGAATGAGGAGATGGCAGCATTGATACAAATGCAACATGGGAGTTAGTTCCTTTGCCTAAGGAAAAGAAGGCAATTGGATGTAAGTGGGTGTGTAAAGTCAAGCATAACGTTGATGGTTCAGTGAGCTTGGTGGCCAAAGGCTATGTGCAGACTTAGGGCATTGACTATGAAGAGACATTCATCCCGGTTGTAAGAATGGCAACTGTGAGAGCTATCACTACTATGGCTGTAGGCAAAGGGTTGGTCTATACATCCGATGGATGTAAAGAATGCCTTCTTGCATGGTGATTTTCAAAGAAGAAGTTTACATGATGTAGTCATGAGATTATGAGAGTGATGCACATCCACATTTTGTGTGCAAGTTACTTAAAGCCTTGTTTTGCTTGAAGTAGACACCCAGAGCATGGTCAAACAAGATCGGGGAGTATCTTGTTACCATTGGATTTCAAATATCCAATGCAGATTTTTCACTTTATGTGAAAAGACAGATAAAGGGATCATGCTATTAGTCATCTATGTGGATGACTTGATTATCATTGGTGATAGTGATGTTGACATACAGGATGTCAGGAGGCTTTTGAAAGCAAAAGTTTGAGATGAAAGATTTGGGTGAGGTGCGATATTTTTTGGACATAGAGGTGGTGAGATCACCTCATGGCATTTTGTTATTGTAGAGGCAATATGGCGTGGACATATTGTCCAAGTATGGTATGATAGGCTGTAAGCCTATTTCAGTACCATTGGAGCAAAACACAAAGCTTTTTGCAGATACATGTGAGCTTTTGGAGGACCCCACTACATATAGACACATAGTGGGTAGCTTGATCTACATGATATTACTAGGCCAGACTTGAGCTACGTTGTTGGACTTGTGAGTCAGTTATGCAGACTCCTAGGAAGCCACACTTGCATGCAACTAGATGCATTCTTAGGTACATAAAGTCCACAGTTGATTATGGACTTTTCTATGTGGCTGGTATAGAGATACAACTACATGGGTATACAGCTTGCTAATTGGTCTGGTAGTGTTGCAGATGGGAGATCTACTAGTAGTTTTATGCTCTAATTTGGGAGTGCTGCTGTGAGTTGGAGCAGTAAGAAGTAGCCAACAATTGCCTTGTTAAGTACAAAGACAGAGTACAAGGGTGCTGCTATGGTAGCTTGGTTTCAAAAGCTACTTGGTGATATGGATGAGCCCATGGATAGGGCAGTTGTCATTTATTGTGACAACATGAATAGTATACAATTGGCGAGTAACCTAGTATACCATGCTAGAACGAAGCACATTGAGGTGCACTATCACTTTGTGATGGAGAAGGTTCTAGAGCAGGTAATGTAGATCTGGTATGTGGAGTTGAGCTTGAGGGGGAGTGTTGAGATATTGAGCTCAATTAGTGCTATGGAGGACATTAATGACCCACCCAAGTGATAGCTTCTGCACTTATGTCATTGGCATGGTTGGTGAGATTATCGTCAATATGCCGCTAGTGGGTGAGAGGTTGTGTGATAGTCGCTTTGGAGTACTAGAGTTACGGCATAGTTATAGTGCTAGCTCAAATAGTCGTGTTCACACTATAGACCGACCACTTTGTATGTTTTAGGAGAGAGTACTTTCCCTTTATGTATGTACTCTTATCTTTTAGTTATATGGTTGTAGAGAAGAGGAGAAGATAGAAGAAAATTCAACTTTCCATCTCTCATGTCTTGCACTCTCTTGTGTGTGTGTGTGTGTGTGTGTGTGTGTGTGTGTGTTTGCTTGGAAGAGACTTAAGCTCTCTCTCTCCCCCACATTCTCTTTACATATGTTTAGAATTCCTGAAAGATCTCTGTCCCCACCGCGCAACGAATTCTAGGGTGCTAGCAGCGAAAGTAGCACTTCTTGCGCGGGGCAGGGTCCCTCACTCGAGGCCTCGCCCACATATATCCGGACAAGAGACTAATCCCTCGGTTCTTCCAAAACCGAACCTGGATAAACTTCCCTCACTTGCAAAGCACGGGCGATTCCTCTAGGATAAATTTTACTATAACGTAGTCAAGAGCCTTAACTAACTGAACTTATTTGACCGAACCCGTAACTTCCATAGTCAGATCAAGAAAAAGACTTGCACTTGGATCATAGAGATCAACGCTTTTTTCCTCATTGAGAGGCACATCCGTTGATTCTTTTTCATAGAACAAATTTTTATCCGGGATTTACTTCATCTATCGTACCATAACAGAATTGAGTTTTTTTTAGGGATCCATTAGTCTAGCCTAACCCCATCCAGTCCTGTGGGTTAGCCAACCGCCCAACCACTATAGTGATGGGATTAACTTTATCAATTAGGTCTCCACGGCCTCATTCGTCGCAAGACGGTCAAAATGCTTCCCTAGTATTCTTGACATAAAATAGTCATTTAAAAACACGTCATAAATACAGTTCCTATAATGAACTCTCGTCTTTCCACATTGTTCCACATCAATCCACACTATTTAATCCACATCCATTTCATATGTATTCCCATTCTCATCCACACGATTTAATTCACATCCATTTCATATGTATTCCCATTCTCATCCAATCACATCATTTTCATCTCATCACATCTTTCCTCATTTAACCGCATCAGATCTCATCCACTCGTATCTACCCATATCCACATCTCATCACATCATATTCATTCACATCACATATAATCCATTCACATCTATCCCAATTTACATCACATCACATCTATTCACGTCCATCACATTCATTTACATCACATCCATTTACATCCATCACATCACATTCATTCATATCCATCACATTCATTGATTCATATCCACCACATTCATTCTCATAACCATCCCATCACATACATTTATATTTATCCACATTATATCACATCACTTCTATCCACATCATATCTCATTCATACACATCTCATCTCATCATCCACATCCATCCAATCGTTCACATTACGACTACTCACATCACAGGCCATACCTGCATCATGCATTTATAATGCAATTTGGTGGGTGACAAGATGTAAACAAGAATGATAAGATGAAAACAAGATGAATGAAAACAAGAAATAACATAGATGCAGGCAATATGTGCGTCAGTGCAGAGATGATGATTATTTAATGAAAACGAATGAAACCATGGCTCACCAATGAGGAGATCCTACCTGCTGAGAATCGATGGTCGCAAAGTGAGGAAGAACAAAGATGATGATCGCACTCCAAAAGACGATGCAGGTGGGCAATGAAAAATGACAAAATGAGAAAAATTGTATTTATGATCTAGCCATCAGCCCCAGCCGGCCATCTTCATTGGGTATGCCACGTGTTTGCCAAAAACGATTTGTGGAGGTTTTTTATCGTTTCACTGCATGAAGTGGCATTAGTCAGTTCACGACGTGAAACATTTTGAAGTGTTTCATGGCGTGAAACATTTCGAAGTGTTTCACAGCGTGAAACAGTCTTGAGCATTTCATGATGTGAGCTAGCCTAAACCGGTTCACGACATGAAACAACTTGTACCCTTATGCATGCAAATATTAATACCCTTATACATGCAAATATTAATACCCTTATGCATGCAAATATTAATACCCTAATGTTTTCTATATGTTTTCAAACACTCCAAGGCAATATGTTATGCATTTTGAGGAGTAGAAGCATACATGTGAAACGAATGAACATGTTTCACGGCATGAAAAACATACCCCTTTTACCTTGTACCCAGTTGTTGGAGCTGGGTACCCCTCATCATCCTCCTTTGTTTTAGTACCATGGGAACCAATGTTGTGCTTTGGAGCCTGTGGGTATGTTTTGTTGCAACCACTGAGTGAGAATTTTTTATTTTTCCCTCCATCCATGTGAGACACCTCTGTCCCCTCCATCCATGTGAGACCCCTCCGACCCCTCCGCGCACCAGATTCCTGGTTGCTAGCAATAGCGGAAGTAGCTTCCTCTTGCGTGGGGTAGGGTTTCCCACTCAGGGCCTTGCCATCAAATGTCCAGATACGAGACTAATCTGGTGGTCATTCCGAAACCGAAACCGGAAAAATTTCCCTTGCCAAGAAAACGGGGACTATTGCACCTTTTTTATTTTCTTAACGAATTTTCTAACGGGGTCAAGAGACTAAACTATCCTTCACCTGATTAAACTAGATAGAAGGAAAACTATCACTAACTTAGTTTAAAGAAATCAACGCTTTTTTTCCTAACCGAAATCAAGCACAGCCGTTGAGCTAATCATTTAAGGAAATCAACGCTTTTTTCCTAACTGAAGTTAGGCACAACCATTGATCTACTCATTTGAAAAATTCTTCACGCTTTTATTTAACTACTCAAATTCTAAGCGTATTTCTATTATTTCAATTTAATTATTAAAACTCCACTGATTCCAACCTAACCCCATCTGGCCCATGGGTTAGCCACCACCCAATCACTAGAATTGCTAGAACCATACAATTACTCACCCACCCATAATTGAATGTCTTTCTTAACTTTTGCTTTCGAATACAGATATGCACACACTCCTCTTTAAAACTTTAACATGTAAAATAATCCATTGACAAATAGTTATTGGTTACAGATGTTATAACTCAAAAATTCCATCTAGTCCCTCATTTCTTAAAAAAACAGTCACTCTGGACTCTCTGTTGAGACCAACTGGTTAACGAGATCCAGTAAGAGATTACAATAATCATTTCTTCCATCATACATATCTTCCACGACATACACATGGGTGTCATAGGCACCGCGAGCCCGTGCATCTCCTGGTCAAAACCCTCCAGGATCCTCCTTAGGTGTCCTGGCACTTCACTCTGGGACCGCTTTGTCGGCCCTCGCCCATCGTACCGGAAGCACACCATTTTTCAACCATACCGAGGCTGGTCAAGACTTGGGCAGGGCTTACCGCGTGAGCCGTCCTTTGAACACTCCCCGCCAGGTGTTGCAACCGAACTTCCCTTAGAAAAACATATACCAAATGCTCCCTCTAGCAGATAGTCCTTTAAGAAAGCATGGTTTCTAAGCAAGTTTTTAGTTTGATTTTCTTTTGCATACAAGGAGTATTTCTTGAATCAAAATCCCCAAAACTTCTTGATCGAAATTCTGAATTTCATACCAGAATTCCTCGAATTCTATAACCTTGATACACATATCAATTCGAAGGGCCTCAAACTTAGTTTCAGATTTGGCGGGAGTTTTTAAAACTAGTCACACCATTTACACACCCAATATGAAATTGCCTTTTTCACAGATTCAACTGTCTTTAAAACAATCATTTAATGAAATCATAGTGATCATAATCCTCCAAAATCTCCGGTTGAATTCTTATTTTGAATCATTCTTTCATAGATGTACCTATGGCATCATTGGCAACCAGAACTCTCACCATCGGTCCACTCAAGGGTCTTTTCAATGGTTCCTAGCTCATAGTACTCTGCAATATATTCACATATCAAAATGGAATCTCTGTTGAAGATCAGCAAGATCAACCAACTGATCTATATAAAAGAGCCATGGACTCATCTGTTGAGGACCAGCAAGGTCTATTACTAGATCCATACCCGAATTCAGAAAACAACTCTTACTCCTTGTTCTAATATCTTCCTCCATGCACGCGTGGATATCATCGACGACCTAGAGCCCGAGCATCGTATGGTCAGCACCCTCTAGGCTTATCTTATCACTCCAAGCACGAGGTGCTTGCTTCAAACCATATAATGCTTTCTTTAATTTGCATACATGAGTGGGATACCTCGGGTGTACATATCCTTCTGGTTGTGCCATATAAACTTCCTCTTGTAGATCACCATTTAGAAATGCATTTTTCACATCCATTTGATGCATTTCCCAACCATTTGCTGCAGCCATAGCAATGACTGCTCTCATTGTTCCCATCTTTGCAACTGGACTAAATGTTTCATCATAGTCCAAGCCTTGGATTTGTGCATAACCCTTAGCTACCAATCTCTCTTTATGGCGTTCAATGGAACCATATGACTTGCATTTCACTTTGTAAACCCATTTGCAACCAATGACATTTTTGCCTTGTGGTAAGGCATCTAAATCCCATGTTTCATTATGAACCAATGTGTCCATCTCAACATCCATTGCCTTCTCCCATACATGCTTTCCAATAGCTTCTGTATAGCATGTAGGTTCCACATGCTTCACCAAAGAGGTCATATATACATAATGCATAGCAAAATTACGATATGTCAACCTGTCAACTGGATACCTGACCCTTTGGGATCTTCGCAATGCATGCAGATCACTCTGAACACCTGTCACTCTAGCATGTGGAGGTACATATCTATCCTACCTTGCACCAGGTGTGCGTAAAATTGGTATGCCAAGTTCCTCATCCAAACTCTCTGAACTTGATGACTCATAACCTATAATGCCAATTCCTTCAACCTTCTTCTTCCCTTTATACATAGCACTAGTCTCAGTGCTCACACTCTCATGCCTCAAGCGTCCTGACCATGGACGTATAGTGCTACTCTCAGACTCTGCTAGCCCAGACATAGAGATAGAACTTGCTTTGTGGCAAGTTCACATGCACATCAGCATCAAGGGAATCAATGACACCCTCATCCTTTGCTTTGTACCAACTAGCAAGTTCATCAAACACCACATCTCGTGAGATAACCACTTGCCTAGTTTGTGGATTGTAACATTTATATGCCTTGTGATCCTGTGCATAACCAACAAACACACACTTTTCTGGCTTAGGATCCAACTTCCTCCTTCTCTCGTCAGGCACATGTACATAAGCTATGCACCCAAACACTTTGAGGTGTCCAATGTCTGGCCTAAAACCTGTAAGCCGCATCTCTGGCGTACTTCCATGTATGGCTGTTGTGGGTGTCTTATTAAGTACATACACAGCAGTGGCACACGCTTCTGCCCAATAATAGTCTGGCATGCTCTTTTCATTGAGCATTACCCTAGCCACATCACAAATGACTCTATTCTTTCTCTCAGCAACACCATTTTGTTGAGGTGTGTACCTGCAATTTAACTGCCTTCTTATGCCATGCTTTCTCAAGAAATGCTCAAAAGCATGTGAGGTGTATTCACCACCTCCATCTGTCCTCAAACATTTTATCCAAGAGCCATATTGCTTCTCTGCAAAAGATTTGAAGCCCATAAACTTTCCCAACACTTCACTTTTCTCTCTGAGAAAGTAAATCCAAGTCATTCAGCTGAAATCATCAAGGAATGTCACATAATATAAGCTGCCTTTAATGGATGGGTTTTGTGCAGGACCCCATACATCGCTATGAACTATCTCAAGTGGTGTGCTACTCATGTTGCCTTCTTTAGGAAATGGCAACCTCGCCTGCTTTCCAAACTGATAGGCATCACAAATATGCATATTCCCATCATACTTGAATCTAGGCAGCCCACTAACAATGCCTCTTGCCTGCAGGTTCTTTAACCTTTGTATGTTCACATGTCCAATCCTTTTATGCCACATGTCAATGTCTTGTACCACATTTCGGCTTTTAGAGAACATGGCTGATTTCAACTCAGGAATCCCAGCATCCAACTTAAATAACCCGCCTTCTTTCTTGCCTTATTTAGCAATGACTCTACATCCATTTTTGAAATCCTCAACGAAGCAACCATGCTTGTTGAAACGAACCTGTAAACCCTGTTCCACCATTTGACCAACTGAGGCCAAACTTTTTGTAATAGAAGGCACATACAAGACATCTGCCATAGACTTTGTTTCACCATATTGTGCATAACCAATGGTACACTTCCAACATGTGTGATAGCATGTTGGGTATCATCTCCTGTCTCCACATAGCCTTTCACATCCATAGGCTTCATATGCTCAAACCATTCGCCATGACAAGTCATATGGTTTGATGCTCCAGAGTCCATATACCAAGTGTCATCACTTTCACCATTAGACATCATAGATCCCACAACATGTTTCATGGCAAACAAGTGATTTGCACTGCCATCATTACTGCTTGATGCAGAATTTCCACCACTTGCATAATTTTCACCATGTTGTGCATAATGTCCATCATGTTGTGCTCTACCCTCTCTCAAATCATTTTGTTTGCGGAAACAATCACGTGCCATATGACTAAATTTCCCACAGTAATGGCATTCCACATTTTGTATAGATGTTTGTTGGCCTTGCCAATGTCCTCTACCACGAGGATTACTTCTGCCTCTCTGAGGTGTATATCCACGACCACCTCTAGCACCATATGTAGGCTGAAAATTTTGTTGCGGTTGGTGACCTGTCGTCCTACCATCCACGACCATTACCACGGCCACGTGATGCAAATCTCCCCCTGCCTCTAGATCCCCTTTGTGAATAGAAAGCCTGATTTCCTACCATTATCATCATGGCTAGTAGATACATCATGAAAGGAGTCACTGAGTTTGATTTCCTCAACAAGCAAGAGTGAAACCAACTCATTAAAGTATGGTAAACCTGTACTCCGAACCGAGATGGATGTATCAAAAGACTTATACTCCTTGCCAAGACCACGCAAGGTACTGTCTACCAAATCATCATCAGGCATGGGGGCATTGATTGTTGCCAATGCATCTGCATACTTCTTTATCTCTTGTACATAATCATGGATGCTCCTTCCTTTTCGTTTCACATTATGAATCTGTTGTCTCAACTGAGACTTGTGAGCATTAGTGTCTGTATCAAACAGCTTTACCAATGTATCCCATGCATCCTTGGGATTCTCAGCATCATGTATATGTATGAGTATAGCATCCAAGATACATATAGACAGATAATGCAAAACTTTGTATGCTCTTTCTGACCATTGCTTATGAGCTACAACCTGTTGCTGTGTATGTTGTCGGGGTAGTTCCAGCTCTGGCTCTGCACCTGTAATAAGGTTCCAAAAACCTTTTCCCTTCAGAAAGCTTTTGATCTTGTACTTCCATGCCTGGAAGTTCTTCCTATCCAACTTTTCACCCACAATTTGTACTAGATTGTCTGACATATTTGCTCAATGCAAATGTACCTTTCGCACACGCCCAAATCTATAAATGAGCCTTCCTCAGATCAACCACACTCTAATAAGTGTTCCAGATACTCCAAAAAGTACTCAACAAACTTCACTTTTGATGTAGAAAATCAAACTGATTGTATCCAAAATAAACTGGCATACGTAGTCCAAGGTACCTTATTTTGGCGCACTTTCCAAGGCTTCAAATTGCAATGTAGTGGTTCAATCAAGTGTGGATAACTTGCATTGACACCTAAACAAGCTCAATGTTGCATATCAACACCAACCAAGGTGCGTACATACCAAATTTTTCAAACCCCCTTTTCTGTTTTGAGAAAAACCAGAAAAACCAATAAAAACCAGTAGTAGAATTGCTCTAATTTCTTCAATGCTTGTCCAAATTGGGAGACTAGGCATTCATTAGCTTAGCAATGATGTCCACTAACCTATGTAAAAGGAATTAGACCAATTGTTTAAGATGGAGAGTAATTAGTCGATTAATCACACTCTGTTTCACTAATCACAATAGGATAGCCTGTTTAATCAGCTCATTTCTAGCTCCATAATGCATAATTGCTTCAACCAATCATATAGCAACCTTCTCACTTGTGTGTATCACAAGTTTGCTAAGCCAATTTTGAAGTTAACCAATCAAATAGCTTGTATTTGACCTCCACTTGCAAGATTTTAACAAAAAAGCTCTGTTTCTGCAATGCTGTCTGTGCCGCCTGCTATAGGGATGATATACCATCATGAAAAACAGGTAGAAGGAGAGGATACACATACACAGGAGCAAATCCTAATGTATATTACAAACCCTAACCATAGAGGGAAGCCATCTCCCTTCACACACAATGCATAAAGCCATAATCCATAATACACAACACACTGTGTTGTGTCCACACACAGCTAACCCTATCTAATGTCCACACACTATGACCAGCTGGACGCGGTCATTTATGTCTCACACATGTTCCTACCTAACATGCCAGCACATAGCATAGCTGGCACAAGCTGACATCGAGCTTGAATCTCAACAAGGGTCACTAGCTGAAAAGAAGAAGAGAGCACCACGCGGCACCAGGCTAACCTACCTTGGGCCATATGCACAGACCAGTCCAAGGTGGCACAGTCATCCATAAAGACATTGAAATAGCTCACGAGAAGATTATGTTCCAGTATCATAGCCCTAAGTGTTTGAAGATCTTAGAGGATATAGATGTCAAGATCTTGGCAGCAGAGATCCTCCCTCACACCATCAACCCAACACTATGTGAGCAGTTTTTGAAGACTTATGATTGAGGACAAAAACACCAAAAGGGGTATAGTCACAAATATGGATGGATGGGTCCACTGAGTAGGTCCTCATCTAATCGAGGAAATGATATGAGAATCTCTACAGTTACCCCCACCCATATTGACACATGTCCATACCTTCAACTCAAATGGAGAGAAACACGAGAATATCAGGGATGAAGTAGATGAGAAAGCTTGCAAAGAAATGTCAATGCTCATGCAAGTAAAGCCTGTGGACAGGTATAACAGGGTCCTCTCAACCAAATAGCGAAAGTCCATGAGGAAAAATAGGAGGATTGGGCTTGGTAAATCCACCGCAAGATGGAGAATTACCTCAAGTCACACCAATCCAAGATGTGTAATCCATATCTCCATATATCATCAAAGTACTTAGTCATGCAGTGAATCTTCCCATCCCCGAAGGCACTCAGGAGGAGGCAAGGGTACCTCAGACTGAAGGATCCATGGAGCCCTCTACACTCATTCCAAAAGAGTTACAAGCAAGGACATGAGGTCTTAAAGGAAACAAAGGAGCTAATTCAAGAGCTAAAGGGTGGTAAGAAATCAAAGAAAGGTAAAAAGATACGAGGCAACCTCCAACAATTGGAATTCGAAATGTAGTGTATGGAAGAAGAGGTGGCACAGGACATTGCATCTTTTCAACAAATTCTGGAGAAAAATGAGGCAAAAAATAAAGAGAATATCGACTTGATAGCAAGAGAAATTCTAGAGTCAACACAACAAACACCAACTTTTAGCCCTGCTCAAATGGTATTCACAAACCTTTCACCACTCTGCGACTTCGTAATCTCATATCAACCCACCTCCGTGAAGATTGGTGCAACATAAGCTCCGGCAAAACAACAAGTACCACAAATGGATGAGGGCGAAAGGAATGAAGAGGCCACCTCAACACACCCAGAATATCAAGAAGCTCAAGAAGCTAAGAAGAGGAAGAAACCTGATGAGACCACAAGTCCTAGTAAACGAAGGCACTTGGAAGTTGAGGGCACAATTGAAGAAGGATCCTTCTTGCCAAATCTTGATGCTAATCGCTTCCTCAAAGAGACCATGGAAGTCCTCAACATGCTACTGCTGCACCAAACACAAGGCTTAGCCTCCACAAGTGGACATCTTTGGACCCAAGAGAAAAGGGTATGGAGAAGTCACTTCATTACCACTCACATGCTGCACGATAGGAATGTTGCGCTATGGAAACAAGTCCAGGAGTCCACTAACCAAGTGAAAGCACTTAAGGAATAAATAGCAACACGGCATATGCCATTCACAGAGAAGTGATCCTAAAGAGCTTAAAGGCAGCCGAAGAACATAAGGCAAGGCTATAGACCTTGGAAGGCAATAACTGATTCACTAGGAAGACCATAGTCCATACCGCCAAAGAGAACGAGGAGATCAAGGCAAGATTAGAACAAGCCAAGGTCCAACTGCAAAAGGTCCAACTGCAAGATTAGAACAAGCCGAGGTCCAACTGCAAAAGGAAGTGGCATAGTGCAACATTAGGACCTCAATGGAAGGCTTCTTGGGCCCTTTTATTTGGCAGTTTAAGGAGTCAAACCTTCTCTCTCAAGAAGAAACGTTTTCTAATTAGAAGCTTCAAAACGGCTACTTTATTCGAATTTGAATTTTGGAAAAAAAATGGAATTTAAAATCTAGCGGACAAAACCATATCATGTAACATATCTATGGAAAGCTCTTGATGCGTAGATCACGGATCTATAATCTCCGCTCAAATCGGAGCTTGTATGTAGAAGTTATGGAGGTCCGAAAATTGTAAAATTGCCTCCCCCCCTTTTTGGGGAAAAAAGTGCACCCTTTGACCACTCTTACACCTCTCTTACAAACCCAACATTTCAGTCCACATGGAAACCCCCCATTTGGCTATTCCTTAATCACCTTAATTAGGCTTGGGCAAATTAAAGGGCCCAAGAAGACCCCATTCACTTCCTAATGTATACACAGCAACTAGAGGAAGCACATGCCACATTCCAAGAAAAGGAAGATGGATATACATGGCAAATCAACACACTCACTGAGGTCGTTGCTCAAGCAGAACATAGAGTGGTAAGCCTTCAAACAGAAAGAGAGAAAATGAACAAAGCACATGTTGAGAAATTGAAAGCCCTCAATGAGGTAATCACGGCAAAGTCCTAGGAGATCGATCAAATGCTAGTTAGCCATCAATAGCATGTGCTTGAGCATGTACACTAGTAATTGACTACAAGCCAAAGCTTAGTAGAGGAGTGGAAAAGGCTACTTGAAGAGGAAAATGTTCAATCCATAGCTTCTAGGATTGCAGCAGAGGAAGCAACAAGAAGATATGTAGAGCTGGCCGTCGTTGCTCGAGATATGTGGGAAGCCAGTATCTCCACACACTGCTCACCACTAAAGACTCAAGAATACAGGATCTAGAACGCCAACTCGCCCTCCAACAAAGATCTCAATAAGCTGACCAACCAGATGAATTACGCCAACTCATTGAATGCACCTTAGTGATAGGTTCATTGCCAGTAACTCCTCGGGCCCCTCCTCAAAATTTAACATTGTTTTTATCTACACTAATCTTCTCAATATGAAATTAACTTAACTAAAGACCTCAGTCTAGGAGAACTAATCTTGATTCACCAAAATACACAAAGGGATGCAGACCCAACCATAATAATGGGAATCCTATGGGGGGATATAGTTCTAACTGACCTTGCTGATATTTTATTTTTCTCCTTATATCCCATAGTGCTAAACCTTCGTAGTTGGTGTAAGGTATTGCGACAGTTAGGCATCCTAGATGACAGTGTCAATAAACTCAACCTGTTTTTACTAAATGATATCCCAATGACACCGGCCAACTACGAACTGGTTGCATGAAGTTACCAATGGGTTACTAGCCATGGCTAAACTGAAGTATATAGTACCCATAAGCATCCAAACCTCTCTAAATCTACATTATATCATCCTTTTGGTATTATAAAACTTTAACGAAATATCCATAAGAATTTGGATGCTATTCTCACTAATGTGATTTTTAATTTTGAAAAAGAGCATATAGAATATCCTAATATAACCACTGAAAATATAAGTGACCTCCAAGAATTTATGAAAACTAACAAGCCGAGCCTCCCACGCCCAAGTTCTGAAGAGAAGAAACACAAGGAACTTCCTCATCTTTTAGTTATCCAGTGTTCTCTTCCATTGCCAGTAAGTTATTAAACCCCTTTCCTAATGTATCTCCAACTAACAAAACTGGGGCCGATTGCATCTTCTCTCGCTTCTCTCCCATCCTCGTTGATTTTCCCACTAACACTCTCGCCTTCGAGGAGATGCCGGCACCAACTCTATCTCCACCAAGGCGGATCGATGAGGTATGTGACCATCACCCTTAAGATGAGATGATATCTTCCATCCTTCCAATAGCCCTTGGCTCAGTAACGATACTAATTTGCATGGCATCAGAGCTAGATTCAGCCTAGTTAGGGTTCATTTTCCCTATGCTGCCTGTCAATTCTGATGCATTTTTGTCACCCAGCCAGACACACCCGCCTCTACTTATACGTTGCTGCCCACCGTCACCTGTATATAGCTGACCACTAAACTGCATTAACTTGGCACTGCCTGCCTATTGCAGAATCGTCGCCTTTGACTACATCTGCCTTCAACTGCTGCTATTGGATTATTGATGCTTATCAGCAGCTGCGTGCTACCCTGATATGCCATTGTGAGCACAACCACCAGCTGTGCCTAGGTCCAAAGCCCTTCTATCCAAGCCTTGGTTCCAGAGCCGCTCCGCCCTAGCTCCACCACTTGTCGCCTCCGCTTTTCATTCACTGTCGTCGACTTGCTGTAGCAGCTCCCCCACCTGACACTTGTGAAGTCGCCTCTTCTTGCCTGGCTGCTTGCTTGTTCGCGCTCGGCTTACTCCTGTACAGTCTCACACACGTTGCTGCTTATACTCCTGTCAAGCCTCACATGCGCTGCTTACAGGCCACTGGCTATACCACATCTACAATGCCACCTTCAGGCCGCATCTCCACCCATCTGCACCTCTGTACGTTTTGCCAGAGTTGTCGTCTCCACACCCATCGAAGCTCCACCCATCTGCACCTCTGTACGTTTTGCCAGAGTTGTCGTCTCCGCCTTCAGGCCGCATCTCCACCCATCTGCACCTCTGTACGTTTTACCAGAGTTGTCTCCACACCCATCGAAGCTTCAGCCACCTGTATTTGCACAAAAATAAGCATCAAAAGTGCTGAATAACATTTAATTCAAGCATATATATATATTCATAAATGTGCTAAAAATCAGTCAATTTGAAGCCCTGCACTTCACCAAAAATTGGGGATTTCTAAAAAATCAAATTGACGCTGGTGCATTTGGGGGTTTTTCCCAATTGGGCAAAATTGACCAAAATTGAAGCCTCTTTCAACACATTACATTCCAGCCTCCAGGTCCTTTGCCCTGGCCCTTGGGACTAGGCAAGAGTTAATTGCTTGGCGGCATCATCGAAAATAACATCTTCATTGATACTTTACCAGCTTTTTCATACCAGCTTTTTCAAAAGTTTTTATTCTTCTATAAAATATTTGTTTTTGGTTTTTATGTGTGAGTGTCATGGGTCCTATACTCCCCCAATTTTTTTTTGTAATATGTCAATTTTTAAATGTTTGTACTGCTTTGTGTTATAAAAGGCTTCAATACTTCAAGTTATCCATGTTTAGTTCCAAGGGGTTTGATTTTCTGAAAGACTAATGTGAGTCATGAGTGGTCAAGCTCTTTCGGGACTTGATCCCTAGACCTCTGATGCTCTGCGCATCCATGCTTCTCTCTCTCTCTCTCTCTCTCTCTCTCTCTCTCTCTCTCTCTCTACACACATTAGGGATATCTTCCATCCTCCATAGCTCTTGGATCTCTTGGGATATCTTAATTCCTAGAGTTATGGCATAGTTATAATACCAGCTTACGTAGTTGGGTGCCCACTATGAACCGAGCTTTGTATGTTATAGTAGGAGATTGCTTTCCCTTATATCTTTATGTTATGGTTGTAGAGAGAAGAGAAGAGAATAATTCACCCATTCATCTCTCTTGTGTGCTTGTCTACTCGTGTGTGTGTTTGCTTACAAAAGTAGCTCATTAACAAATCTCGATTTGTATCGCTCTCATAACCTAGTGGCTGTATCACATGTAAACTACTTCTTACAAATCACCATGCAAGCACATTCTTTACATTAATCTGATGTAAAGACCAACCCTTCATTGTGCCCATAGTAATGAAGATCAACCCTTTATTGCACCCATGGCAATAATAATAGCTCTTATAGTTACCATTCTCACAATCAGGTTGATGTCTACGCATAACCCTTGGCAACCAGTCTTGCCTTACATCTAGACTCACAAATCCATGTACAACCACTTAAATCCAATTTCCTTCTTATCTTTAGGCAAAGACACTAATTCACATGTCGCATTTGTATCCAATGTTGCCATCTCCTCATCCATGGCATCTTCTCATTTCTGGTTTCCAAGTGCCTACTCAAAACAAATGGGTTCTATCTCCTGTATTGTGTTAACCATATAAGCATAATGGAGGCATAATGATGGGTTATATATCCATTATATCTCAACCTGTCAATAACAAGGTGTCCTCAAACAAGCCTAGTTCTCTATGCACTAAGAGAAACCACAGGCGGAATGCTAAGCTCCTCATCAAGGCTTTGCTCGGAGCTACTAGAGCCACCATCCACATAAGAGTGACATGTTGACAGATCAGACATATCTAACTTTTCCTTCCCTTTCCATGATACATGTGTAGTACCACGAGATAATGCCTCTACATTCCTTGCATCTATCCTCAACTTGCTTGACCATGGACTAACATTGAATCCATTGCTAGAGGACTCTCTAGTTCCACTGAAGACTTGTAATTGTTTTTTTTAATGTGTGGGACATCATCATTACTTCTTACATTTACATCTTTAGTTACCTTCACTGTGAGCAGCAACTTGCCCCCTTCTTTTGAGCATTTGGAAGAAGCTGTTATACTGGAGTTCGGCCGAGCTTTCCCTAGTTGGCTAGGTAGTGGGGTGGCAAACCAGGTTCTTCTAGCCACTATGTGGTATATTACCTCCTGGTGGTCTCTCTCTCATGCATGTATTGGTCAGGTTTAGCGGTTTATCTGGAGCTTTTTGTGGGCCAGCAGTGTGATAGGAGACCGCCAGAGCCAAGGTGACTTGGAGAGTGATCATTCAGTTGACACAAGGAGGGGACGTGGGCATCATTGACCCCTTCATTCAGAGCCAAGGTGGCCAAGAGAGTGATCATTTAACCGATGCAAAGGGGGCCTGGGCATCATCGACCCCTCCATTCAAAGCCATGACCTATTGGGCAAGTTGATTGTTCGAGTTCTCTTCCGAGTGGTGGTGAGCCTTGGTGAAGGACTTCCTCTTGGCTAGGATTCTGCTGGCACTCTAATCCTCAGGGATCCTTGGCCTCAAAGCATGAGATGGATCTTCACTAGGGATTTGATATTAGGGATTTGATATTTACGTAATTACTTATGTAATCCTCAGGGATCCTTAGCCTCAAAGCATGAGATGGATCTTCATTAGGGATTTGATATTTACATAATTACTTGAAATTTTAAAGTTATTGATAAATGTCAATATCATGTTAACGTGATCACAACCTAGCAGGCTATATTTACGCCTTCCCTATTATGCACATTCTGACACCACAATATCAATGTCATGCACTACCATAAGAGTCTATAAGGCATAATAGTGGGTTTCCATTGGATTCCTCATGGGTAGAAAATTTCAAGAAATATGAAAAAGTGGTTTTACTAGCCTATTTTTAATATTTATGTAATTACATAATTTTTTAATGCTATTAATAAACGTTACTAACATGTTAATGTTTTCGTAAATCCTTGATCTTCACAAAGATGCAGGCACATCACTTTAGCCTAGAATTTGAGGACAGATTTGTAGCCAATCTCTTCCATGCTTGGATCATCTTAGGCTGGCTAGCCTAAGGTGCTTGGATCATCTTAGGCTGGCTAGCCTAAGATGATCCAATACCCTCCAAGGAGTGACTTCGACAGCCTTTGATATGGAATCCTATGGTCCGTCTTCCTAGTGGTCACATGCTCCAAGCTCGACCACACTGTTAAAATATGTAAAGTCGGTTTATATTTTTGTGGAAACACACCTTATGGGTGAGATGAGATATTAGGATGTAAAAACAAACCTTATGGGTGAGATATTATGTAGGATGTGATTCATGAGAGCCAGAGAAGAAGATGTGGGATAGATATTGCCACATGTCATGTAGATGTGTAAAGGGGATTGGGTCAATGGCTATCTATATTAGAAGCCTTTCTTTGTATGATGATAATATATGTAATAGAGCTTGTGTTGAGTGTGCTACCCTCTCTCTCTCTCTCTCTCTTTCTCTCTCTAACAACCGTTACGGCTTTCTTGGTGTGATTCAACCCACCATAGTTTATGCTTAATCTATGTTTCACAACACCATGATCAATACCATATTAGGTTTATGCTTAATTGATATTGCACAACAACATAATCACTACCATATCAGGTTTCTTAACATGGTATCAGAGCTAGGATGGGCTCTTGATTATGGTGAATCTCTATTTATAGTAGTTTTTATGAGAGTTCATTTGATTAAGCATATGTTACATTTTTAGCATTTTCTTGTATAAGAAAATTTAAGCATATTCATATGTTATATTTTAAACATTTTCTTAAATTTTCAGCATTTTCTTATGAGAAAATTTAAGCACACTCATTATCATTATCTTGCATTGAGAGAGTATGAAGCTGCTCATGGAGATTAGAGTTGAAGATTTTCAACCATTTAAAGAATTTGAAGCTGCCATTGAAGTTGAAGTGGTGGTTTTTGCATCAAGGAGGGTGCAAATGGAGTCATCATCACCAAAGCAGCTACCAACAAGAAAATTAAGCAATGAAGGTTGTTTTTGTGAGTTTTTGGTACCTTGCAATTTGGCAAGGATGTGAGGTGCATGCTTGTTCGTGTAAAGACAAGAAATTGTGGGTTGGTTGGAGCCCAAGTAGAGCGTAATGGAATGATTGTGCTCACCAATTTGTTCATAGGAGATGAGTTGGTTGTGGATGCTACTAGAGCATTCATTTTTTCTAGATTTTGCACCTTGGTTTCTTGAGAGAAACTTGTGAAGAAGCACCCTTGGAAGCTAATGTATGCAAGAGAGAAGCATGCAAGTTTGGGAGCTCGGTATGGAGCTCATCAAAGCCATGTTGATGGCTTGCTACAGGAGATGCTATGAAGCTTTGTGAGGAGAAGCAATCACAAGATGCTTGTGAAAGACTTGTATACTTTAAGATAACCATGAAGGCTCCGTTGATCAAATCATGCAAGGTTTGACAGAGAGCATTAAGGCTACAACAACACTGGTGGAGAGAAGCGCGAGGCTGAAGCGTGATAGAGAAGTGTAGTAGATGGGAAGAAGTTGTAATTTGAGAAGAAGAGAGGACGTTCAGTTGTGCTGATAATAGGAGCACAGTACAATATCGTTGATGGCACAAGCTACAGAATAGTGCAAGGCACTATAGAAGAGAAGCTTCTATAAACAAGCTGTCAAGGAGAGAAGACAACTAAAGAAGGATTGAGAGCTGCAGTCGAGGCAGATTGCAAAATGCCAAAGCAAAGGAACGAGCTTAGAAGACCGCCGTCGAAAGGACATAATCCAGAACGGGTCCCAAAAAGCAACATGGCTGTGTCTCGTGCCTTCAATGCGCAATTTTGGAGCATCCCGCATGTAGCAGGGTGCACTGCCAGTTCAGAGATGATTGAACCATTTTTTTTTCCTTTTTTCTTTAGAAGTGTGCATTTAACCCTTTATCAAACATAAGGGTGCATTCACACCACCAACGATATGCCTCGTTCACATAACTTAAATTATGTTGTGTTTTTATGTAACCAAACACAAGGGTCCCCTGCCCGGTTGTGGCCAAAATGGTTTGTAAAGGGTCTTCACCCATGGTATGAGGGTAACTATACCCGAGCACGTTGGAGCTCAAAACAAGTAATTTTTCTGTAATCACCCATAGCATGAGGGTTCTCCTACTCAAGCCGCTAACAGCTCAATAGAGAGTTGAGATGCATATGGGTAGTCTTGATGGAATTTGAGAGCAATTAGCTCGTCACGTGGGGTGCCCAGCCCGAGACAAGAGTCTCAAAATGGTTGTATCGTGGTGTGCGTAAGTTGTGCACAAATTGGGTGCATATGGGTTGATTCCTTTTTCCCAGGGAGATGTCTCTGCCAACTTAGCATCATCCAAGATAATGTACTCGAGATACCCTCTAGACCCAGTGAAAAGCCTCAATCAATTGGATGTACCAAAGTCGGGGTAGGCAAAATCCACATAACTTGTGCGCGAGTTGATCTTTGCTTCGGATGCATGATAAAAAATCTCAATCACCTTGACGAATCTTTGCAGGTTCCCCTCGTCCCCCGATAGGTATGCCACTATGTTATCAACGTGGTGAACTCGAAATCCTGCACTCGGATGGAGAGACGCAATCCTTGGAGTCCGGTCTCTTGGGCAGAGAGAAAACTGATCATGGCCTTAGTGAATGAACAGGAAGAGATAAGGTGCTAGAGAGCACCCCTGCTGGACTGAGCATGAAAGCGGAAATTTGTCACCTCTAGCACCCTAAATAAGAACTTGGCTATGAGAAGCCGAGTAGAGACCCAATACATCTCAATCCCACTCCTTCAAGGAGCTATCCTGCACATTGTTCCCTCCAAAATGCCCCAATCTACTCTATCATAGGCTTTCTCGAAATCTAGGAGCACAATCAGATCCTGCTGACCGCATCCTTGTAGCCAATATGGTCGCTGTCACATGCACTCTGCACTATACTGCATGGTGACAAACTGGCTCATCATCATTAGTGCAACATCGTAACAATATTAGTACCATTTAGGATGATATTTGGCGTACGTTGTGACCCCATTGTAATCCTCAATCCAGGATAAGTCAAGCACCAGCTACGTAGGTAATTCATTAGGGCCAAAAACGGCTAGAAAAGGGCTGTTTGTTAATCTAAGGATTAAGAAATTGTCCAATTGTGAATTGACACGTATACAAAAGTATGGCATTCTTGTCTCCTCCAAATGTCTTCTTAACGGTTCTATTTCAGTGGCGAACGGCTAAAACGGCTAAATTTAGACGTTTACGATGGCTAACATTAAAGTTTGGGTCCAAAATAGTGACATCTTGTTCCATTTTTTATTTCAAAAAATCAAGCATTAAGATACGAAATCCTCTTTCCAGGCCTTGAAAACAACGCTATTAATGACAAAACACCAAATTTTTTAGACGTCTACTTTCCGCCTTCATTTCATTTTGGCATATGGTTTATTCTTTCTTCTTTGCACTTTCAAAAGATTCACTATTCAAAAGATTCACTATTCAACAGATTTACTATTTTTCTCTTATTTGTGAGCTTCTATGGCGTCCTCACGTCGTCCTTCTCATAATATAACTTCTTGTGATTTTCATAACACGAGAGAAGATGGTGTTTGGAAACCCATGTCTTTTCGTGTGAATGATTGGGTAACAATGCTTCCCTCTTGCAAAGGTGCCCACAGGGTGAAAAGAACCAAGCGAAATGAAGTGAAATCCCATTGGAAAGGTCGTGTTCTTGCATTCAAAGTGACCGACAATGGCTGGCTTGCAAAAGTTCAACATGTCTACATGGCCAAAGACATGGTGTTGAACTTGGATGAACATCCAATTCTCCATTCTTACTGTAATTCAACAAACCTTTATCTATTTGATACAACACAATATTTCTCTTTCTGATATATTTGTTGTTTGTTTCATTTCAGTTATCTTTCCGTCAACAGCTGTGGAGTGGCAGCCTGTTGAGAGCTTAAGTGGCACATTCAAGGCAATTCACAAGGGGATTGCAGATGTCATGTACGCAGACAAACCACCTTCATTTTACAAATCAGTGGATTTATTTGTGTATTTTGCAGAATACAGGGTTCCATCAAGAGAAGGTGTTCATGGAGAATTGTATGACATACCTATTCCCACAATAATGTCACTAGAATGGGAAGTTCCTGATCCAAATACCATAACAAGCTTCAAATCCAAAATCAAAGATGATATTCTTAAAGCAATGTCTCCTGGAAGGATTTCAAGAAGGATTAAACTTCAATGGTTCTTGCCTATACATGTCTTTGTGGCATGTTTCAAAACAATGGAATTGGAGAGGACAAGAACGATGTGGCTTAATAGAAGACTATCTCTGACTGATCTGGACACTGTACTTGGAGAAGGATGGAGTACTAAGGAAACTTTTCATATGGGGGACAATATCAGTTGTAGAGTAAGCCCAAATTCTTTGTCCATCTCATACCAACTGTGTCGCCAATCCTTAGTTTTGGGCTATGACTATAGGAGATGGAAAAGCAAGCTTGGTAGTTGGGTCCCTTTGGATTCTGAAGAGAATTCTCCAGAGTTTGAATTTAACATCATAGTCCATCCATTCATAGATCCCAGGAAACTCATAGTAACATCAAACTGGCGACTACAACATGTTAGAGAGTCGCTTGAGTTTCTGGATGAAATATCACCTGAATATAGATTCAAAGTAGATGATATTGTTATCCGTACAAGGATGGAGAGTGTAACCTCATGCATCACATGTCTCCCCCCAAAAAAAGTTGTATTTGAGCCACTTGCAAGGGCAAGTTTGTATAGTTGAAAAGGATAATGTAATCAATATATTCTGCTAGATTTCGTCTCGTCTTCTTCACAAAATTGGTTAACAAATTGTTCGCGACACAAAACAAGGTTTAACAGTTGAATATCAAATTATTGATAGAGAATTTAAGTACAGAAAATTGTCCCAAAAAGGGTGTGTTCATATGGACAAAATGAACAAAACAAAATCCAATATGTGGAATCACTCTACAAAATCAACTTTCCTTTTGGCATGAGATGACCCTGCATCTTTAGAGAATCTTTCTCTCTTCTGTTTGCTTCGATCAAATTTTGCTGATTGAGGTTCAAGTTCTGGAGTTTTCAGCACTTGAGGTGTTGGAGAGGAAGACTTTAGAGTGGATTCCCCTAATGGTGGTAAGTTGGGCTCCTCTTTGAGACCTTCACGTGTTGGCGAGGGAGATTTGGCAGTGGGGTCTGGTTTTGGAGAAGGTTCTTTGGAGGTTGGCCTTGGAGACTTGGCAGTCTTCTTGGGGAACATGAACAAGAAATTTAATGGAGAGCCAACATTTGCCCTCTTACTATCTTTGTTGGACAAACGACGCTTCTGAATTTTAAATTTCACTGGTGAGTGAAAAGGAAGACCTTTAGCAGCACTCCTCTCTTTGACAGGGGTCTTCTCTTTGATAGGTGTCTTCTCTTGAGCTGGAGAAGAGCTCTTCTCTTTGGTAGGAGGACTAGGGATCTTCTCTTTGATAGGTGTCTTCCCTTGAGCTGGTGAAGAGCTCATCTCTTTGGCAGGAGGGCTAGGGGTCTTCTCTTTAGCAAGTGGGCTAGGGCTCTTCTCTTTAACAGGAGGGGTAGGGATCTTCTCTGTAGCCTGAGGGATCTTTACTTTAGAATGGCTCTTCTCTTTAGAATGGCTCTTTTTCCCCTTGGAAGATCTGCTCTTGGAAGGGCTCTTCTTTCTCTTCTTCTTCTCTTTGGCAGAGGTCTTTTCCTTCTTGAATGAGTCATCCTTGTCTTTGCTTTCCTTCTTCTCCCTTTTCCTTTTCTTTGAAGTTGTATCCTTGGCTCCAGGTGGAAAGGGAGAATCAGGATCATATGGATTGATGGATCTGCTCAAAACCATGGACACTACCTTCTCCCTTACCCAACTTACCCAAGAATCTGAATACTCATGCAACTAAGACAAAAGAAAATAAGAAAGTAAGAAAATAGGTCACTAAATGTATTCACTAAATCAATCAATGGTTTTTATTCATGAACTTACAGGAAGTGTTGTCATTCTAAATCTTGACTCAAGAAATCTCCAAGCATTAGCAAGAACCATCCATCCACAAGATGTTGAGTCTTTCTGCAAGGGAACTTCCTGATTGAAGTACTTAAAATCTTCAAGTTTGTAGTCTACATAGGTAGAGGCTAGAAAACTCAAGATAAGTTTGGCAGCACTGCAAACATAAAATTTTGAGGGTCAACCAAAAAATTGAAATCATGCAAGAAATTTGAGGGTCAACACATGGCAAAGTTGATTCTTACATTTTACTTCTCCCATGGATGGATGCCAAAGAGTTCATAAAGATCACATCTCTATCCAATAGATTGATGATAATAAGACTCCAATGGCCTCTGTGATAATATGAGTACTGAAATTAGAAATGAATACTATCATGTCTATAATAGGCAAAAGGTGATTGAGTATGAGTCTTACACTTCAACATAAGGGTACACAATGTAATTGCAGGTAAGCATATCAAAGTTTTTGAGAAAACTTGCAAGATCCCCTTGCCTATTGAAAAGGCACTGTGTAACAAGGGGATCAAGAATTGTCACTTGCACAGCCATTGATTCATGAAGATCCCTCATAAGACATCTGGAGACACAAACAAAGCATTTCAACAAAATATGGTTCCTGAGAAATTCATCAAGAAAACAAAAGCAAATCCCTACAAACCTCAGGCAGATGAAGAGGACTGTGTCAGATATCTCAATATTAGGATTCACAAGCATGCTTGTGTCCTCAGGGGCAATGTCACAATACACCTCATCCTCTCCAGGCATGGACACATCTACTATCATTTGACCTGTCACATTCTGATAAAGCTCTGAATTGGATGAATGGAGAATCTCAGCTTGCTGAGAAAGAAGTGCATCCTCTGAAATTTTCTCCTGCTCTCTCTCTTTTTCAACTTCTTCTTTGATATCCTGAGCTTTTCTTGTATCATAAGGATGAGAAATATCTTCAATAACAACAGACTGCTTGGGTTGCCTTGCTGGAGGGATATTAAGAATTTCAAAAGCTCTCATATCTTGACTTGGAATAGGCTCCAAAGCTTTGTCAAACTTATATCTAAGTCTGGATACCAGCACAAAATCTTTGCTCATAAGAGTGATCCTATGAGCAAATGCAGCAGCAATGTAGCCATCATTCATAAAGTTGATTAAAAAATCTTCAGCAGCCTCTTGAAGACACATGAGGGCCTGGGTCTCCCATCGAACTTTCTGAAGATATGTGTTTCTCATTTTACCAACTAACCTTTCTGATATGTCCCTGACAACCCGAGTAAATGGCAGTCGAGGGATGAGAAGACTTGTAGATTTCTATGCTGCTCTTATCTCTCTTAAGGACTTCACCTGATAATTCAATCTCTTTCTTGCTGTCGCCCTCGCACGAGGCTTTGGAAGAGGTTTTTCTTGTTCGGAAGGTCCTGGCTTGTCTTCAGCTTTTTCAGTCTCCAATGGTGGGTAAACTTTCCTTGCAGTCTGCTTTGTCCTTGCCATTGAAGCTTAAAAAAGAGACCAGATGAAGCAATTTGTATAATAGGACAAAAAATGAGGTAGCCCGAACGAAGCGATAGAGCGAATCCAAAGATTATGGAAAGTGATAATCGCTTGACCAGAAATAAAAAAAAGAAAAATCCCGAACGAAGCGATGAGGAGAATCCTAGAGGTTCGGATGTGTGTAATCGCTTGATGAGGGTAGGATTCAATGAAAACTTGAAGTCCCGAACGAAGCGATGAGGAGAATCCTAGAGAATCGGATGTGTGTAATCGCTTGATGCGGGCAGGAACTAAAGAAAACTAGAAGTCCCGAACAAAGCGATGTGGAGAATCCAAGGATCTCGGATGAGCGTAATCGTGAAAACGCTTGATATGGGAAAAGTCGGGTTGGGAAACAAAAGGTAGCCTGCTTTCGCTTGATACAGTGTCGGAGAAAAAAATGAATATTTTCAACAATATTAAGTTTTTATACCTCGGATATGTCGTACAAAGTACCGTTGGGTACACGTGGTATGTAATCATTATTGCCACGTGGCATAAACGGTCACTATTTAATGTCTTTTAGTCACGCACTTTCAATTTTTTTCCCCAGTTTTGGACCACTCCATGCGTCAGATCAAGCTGTGCACCGTTTTCTCTTCCAAACCCTATTTTGCAAAAATCAAAATTTATTTCGAGACCTTGGAATTGTCAAAGCCCGCACCAAGCGTTCCAATTTTTTTGGACCTTTCATTTTCGCTTGGTTCTGGCACATCTGAATTTTTCAGGCATTTTTCTCAAATATCTCAATGAGTAAAGGTGTTGCGGGTCGACATGAGCTTGTTGAAGAAAGCCCAAGTGAGAAACTCTTGAATGCTATTTTGCAAGATGGTCATGATATGAAGATATACGTTGATGCAGTGGAGATTTTCAATCCAAGGTTTTCTCTTTCAGATGTTTTGTTGAAGCTCAAGGACATTCTTGAAGATGAGTACAAGCAATTTGAAATGTCAATTCAAGCTCATTGTTTTCGTGTCGAAGACCATGATTTTTGTCACCTTACAGATTTTACACAGCTATCTGTGGAGAAAGCCAAAGTAACAAAGAGGTTCAGTAGGTTTTCAAATAGAACTTCTTTCACATGCCCTTCATCCATTTCTTGTCCTATCCATAAAAAGCATTGCAACCTTGTCCCCAAGGATGTCTCCTTTCTTTTCTTCCTATTTTTGAAAGCAGAAATACAGGATAAAGAGCAACAACCAGAAATTGATGCAGAGAATGAGGAAGAAAACTTAAATGTCACCACAGTTTCAAAGTTAGAGAAATGTGAAGTTTTAGAAGAGGAAGAAATTGATGTTCAAGCTGAGGAGAGAGAAAGTGCCAATCTTGATGTTGCAGAATTTAGGGCTTCCACTATTACTGAAGAGCCTTCAGAGGTAGCAAGTATATCTGAATCCTCTGTTACTCTTCCAAACCTTCCTTTCTTTTATATCAATGAGAAAGATTTTATTCCTCTTTCCTATCTTCAATGTCTCTTCAATATCAGAGAAGACTACTGTATTGCAGCAATTTCAGAAGCTTGTGAAGTGGCCAAAGACTTTATTGATACAGAAGTAGAGCCAAAGGAAGAGTTTTTGGCACTTGATTTGCAAACATCTGACAACTCATTTATCCCTGCTACTGATGCACTTGCCTTGTGCCTTAAAAAAATGGAAGAGGGGAAACCTTCCTTGAGTGATGAGGATTTTGAGAACATGCTAATTGAGTTAGGTATTGAGTCTTTTGGCAGAGATTTCAAGCTTCAGGCAGATTTTGATAAAGTGGAAAGGGTTGGCTCATGCAACTTGATGAAAGACAAAGTAGTAATTGAGGATGAGTTGCAGAAGGTAGCTTCCATTTAATCTTTTGTTAAATGTTATTGTGATTGTAATTTTTTTTAATTGAGGTTTTTGTCTTGCAGATTGAATTGCTTGATAAGGATGATTTTCTGGGAAGAGCTAGAGGCAGCAGAGTGAAATCTACAGAAACTAGGTCAAGAAGGCCTTCATCTGCTCTCATGCACTACTTGCCTACATTGGATAAGGCTGTGTTCTGTGCATTCCACATGAACTTCTCTGAAGATGCTGAGTTGCCAATATTTGCCTTGAAGGTGTTGTCAAGGTTCATGGGATATACTCCCCTTCAAATAAATGCTAACAAGGTTTTGCTTCTGGAGAGAGCTGCTGCTCTTAGAATCTTTGGATATGCTGCAGGTTTCAATGCCTCAAGAGCAGGATACTTTCTTTGCTACTCTAGCTATGCAGCTGTTGCAGCTGAGGTGTCAGATATCAATCTTCTTGGAGGTTATAGAAGGAGAAAATTTTTGAGATACAGAGGTGACATGCCAAGTAGTCCCAAGAGAATCAAATACTAATGTACACAATATTTTGCAAGGACCGACTTTATTTCAGCAAAATTTTTTGTTAGAGGTACAAATGTGTTAGTAATCATTAGTCTCTTTCTTGAGGTGTTGGTGTAGTTTCAGATTGCTGGGTCTTTGATCTCATCCTTTGTAATTGCCTCCTGTAGAACCAATTGAATAATTCGTTTAGTGCATTGCTTCTTCTTTGTCCACCTCCTCCTCTTCGGGTACATCTAAAAAAGGAAGTTCTCGCTTGATAATGAGACTTTTCCATTCCTTGTGTATTCCATGTTGCAAGTGGTCCTTCTGTAGCAAAATATGGTCCATGCAAGTAAAGAATATGCTACAAAGAAAATTTTTGTTAGTACATTTAAGAAATTACAAGTAATAAGTCTGGACACACCAATTTATAACTGTTTTGATAAGTCTGAATACTCACCAAGTAATAAGTTATGTCTTTTTCTCCCCAGGCATCTGTCATAGCTTTGATCAAAAGCTTTATTGCGTTTTTGAAATCATCTGCATAAGTATTTGAACCAACTTGTCGTCTAAGGACTTTGAAAAAAATATCGAGTTTTTTCCAAACTTCCATACGTTTGTTGGCTACATCTGGTCTACTTTTGACATTTGTGGTGATGACACACAACTGTTTCCAACAGTTCCACATTGCGTTGACTTGTTTGGTGTCATGGTTGCTCAAAAATCTTCTCGCTTTTGCTCCTCCCATTGAAACATCTTGCAGAACATCACCTGTACCTCCAGAAAGAACAGGATCTTTTTTAAGATGCACTTCCCCACCATGAAAACCCATTTGAGAGAGCAAGGCTTCGCACTTTTCTATGCACTCATCTGCAAGTTTAGTCGGCTTAATAGAATATGCATAGTCCAGATGAAGTCTGAGCAATTTGTCCAAGATTCTTATCTCTGCATGCAGTGTACATATATGCACATTTTTCAAATGTATTGGTAGAATTGGATCCCATATTTTAACAGAAGTTGGATAATCGACAACATTCACATTATTTCTGGATGGTGGTTTTCCAATCTCATTTTTTGCAAGCCATTCTTTTGTCCCTGTGCTTGCCATGCAATAAAGACATGGATATTTGGTATTTGCTCCTCCACATACACCAAACATACACTTCAACGCCTTGAGATCGGCACTCAAATGCCATTCCACAATGAAATCACCTATGTCGTCAACATGAAGGTGTTCACCTGTATTTTGGCTCTGAATAACTGAAGGAATGTCTGTTTTTGAGAAGAGCCACTTTAATGTTTCATGACTCTCTACTGGTACCTGAGCTGATCCAATCCACCATAGCTCCATTTCTGATTGAGTTTTGTGGTATGGAGAATCAAGCTTACCCTGACTATAGTCCAATGCTTTATTCATTAGGGATATAGATATTCTTTCCATTTTTTGACACTTTTGGATTTGAGCTTCATCTAATTTTAAAACAAATACAAGTTTTCCTTCACAATCTATTTCTCTTATGTTGTAATATCTCACCATAAAAGATTGGACTTTTCTAATGTTCATCCAAATATTATTATAAACGTTGTATTCAAAAGATGATTTTTTTTTTGTCTCTCATATGGCATTGTTCCCTCAATATGGAAATACTCTCCGAAATATTTAGAAATTTCCTCATTTAACAGAGTTCTATATTTTCCAACATTGTGAGGTCTAGGCAACCCAAAAGCTTTGATTTTGTAATACTTAAGGACCCTGAACCAGGTTTTAGAGATGGCTCTGTATCCCTTTCTACTCACTCCCACTGTGTCACAAACTTCTTGCATTTGGGAAGGCTGGACTAATAAGTCCATATCTTTTAATAGATGTTGAAAGACCAGTTTTTTTTGAGTTTGATTTTCAGGAAGTTCTAAAAGTTTCAAGATATCCGACCTATTCATAAGCTCATTCAAAAATCTTACCCTTTCCTGAGCATTAGACATGTCAAATCCTAGAAGGTTAGTAACATGATCTCTTACAAGTTTTAACCTTTTTTTTCTTTGTCCAGATCTCTCTGTTAAGTTAACTACATCCCGCATTCGTTTTACTCGTGCTCTTAATCCTATTGGAGTTTCTTTTAAGGATTTCAATTGATCATTTTCTTGTTTCAAAGACACTATTTCGTTTTCAAGTTCTAAAATTTTTGTTGCATTCAAAGATGAAGTATTTTGAAGATATGTAGTATATTCTGTATAATTAATATGTGATTGAGATAGTCTTGAACTATAACCAAGTAAGCCATCCTCCCCATCACCAACAAATCTAATCAAATCATGTGGTGTGTGAAAAGAAGGATACCTTCCTGTTTTGGGATCCGGTGGATATAGACTTCCATCTGTCCATAGGTCAATATGCTTCTTTCCTTCGTTGCGAAGATGTTGAGCTTCATTTGCACATGAAAGGGATCTTTGGTAGACACTCCGTGTAGTTGCATACTCTTGGTTGAGCTTGATGTTCAAATGAAACTTACGATTAGATGTATCACTCATTACTAACCGAGCAAAAAATATAAGCAGAGCTATTAGATCATGAGAGACACAGAAGAATGAGAATGAGATGTAGCTTGTGAAATTTTTAGAGAAGCAGAGGAGTAAAATTTTTTTGGAGAATGGATAAGAGCGCGTTTGGAGAGAATGGTCATTTTGCCGCGTAGTCACTAAAAGAGGACAAATTTCGAGACGAGCCATTAAAGAGTAGCATGAAAACGATCTATTTTTTAAGATTTTAAAATATGCACTTAGATACGTATTCAATCAGATAGATACGCTTTAAATACCCAAAATGGCTAAATTTGGAGCCGTTTTGACCGTCAACATTCTACTAATTAGCAAGTTAGCGAAATTCCTTACACAGCCCATTTTGAGACGTTTTTGGCCCTAATGTCTCAACCATAACAAGTCAGTCAGCCAGTCAGTCAGTCTAAGTCCCTTAACCCACTTAAAGAGATGCATTTGTGAGATCCCTGCCCCCTGTGCACGTCGAACTCTAGAGTGCTGGCAGCGGAAGTAGCAACCTTGTGCGTAGGGCAGAGCTTCCCACTCGGGGCCTCGTCCACACAAATGTTCGGACAAGAGACTAATCCCTTGGTTCTTCCAAAACGGAACCTGGAAAAAACTTCCTCGCCCAGAAAGCATAGGCGATTCCTCCATAAAAATTTTCTAACGTAGTTAAGAGCCTTAACTATCCTTTGTATTCTGACTGAACCCGTGGGTCACATGGCCAAATCAAAGCAGGAACTTGTACTTGGTTCATAGAGACCAATGCTTTTTTTCCCCATCAAAAGAGGCATAGCCGTTGATTCTTTTTCCATAGAACAAGAATTATCCTGTGACTTACTTCTCGTAACTTGAACATAATTAAATTTTACTATAGGAATCCATTGATCCAGCCTAATCCCATCCAATCCCATGGGTTAGCCAATCGCCCAACCAATGTATTGATATGATCCATTATAAAAATCTGGTTATGTTTTATCCCGGGTACCAGGGAAAAGAGTTCCTAGGCCCCCTAGAAGGCTCTCATGTAAAATTTAAATAGACACACCACTTAATATGAAATTGCATTTTCTTCTTAGACTCAACTATTTCCCAAAACAGTATTGCAATAAAACCACAGTGTCTTCATCCTAATTCTTAGTATTCCATTTCCAGATCCAATTTTTAACTTTTCCACTTTCCAACCATAAAATCCAATTTCAGTTATTCCTTCCTCAGCGTACCTATGGCATCATCGGCACTTGCTCACGTAGGGGCCTTTTTTTCAATAGTTCCTAGCCCATAGTACCTAGGAGTATAATCACTTAAAATCCATATGGACTCTTCGTTGAAGATCAGCTAGCTCAATCAACAAGATCCATGTAAAAGAGCCATGAACTCATCCGTTGAAAACTAGTAAGGCCAATTAACTAGATCCATGCCCATGTTCAGAAAACAACTCCAACTCATTTTTTTCTTCCTCGTCGCACATGGGGTATCCTGGGCGAGAACCAGAGCCCGAGCACCGTATGGTCAGCACCCTCTAGGCTCCTTCGCAGGTCACTTAGCACTTCACTCATAGACCGCTTTCTTAGTCCCTCATCCACTGTACTGGAAGCTCACCATTTTAATCAAACCGAGGCTGCTTAAGACCTCCGCCGACCTTGCCACGTGAGACGTCCTTCTTTGACTCTCCGTGAACTGTTGCAACATTTCCACTTAGGTTCCCACATGACCTCATTCCATAAGATAGTCAAAATGTTTCCCCTAGCATTCTTGACGTAAAACAATCCTTAAAAAATAGGTTTCTCATACAAATATAGTTTCCAAGTAAAATTCTCATTTTTTCTCATCATTCCACATCCTTTCACATCATTCCTCATCATCTCTCATCATTCTATATCATTCCTCATCATCTCTCATCATTCTATATCATTCCATGTCATTTCTCATTATTCCACATTTTTCTACATCCATTCACATCACATCATTTCACATCCATTCACATTATCCCATATCAATTCTCATCCATTCACATCATCCCACATTAATTCACATCATCCCACATGAATTCACATCCATTCACATCACCCCACATTCATTCACATCACCCCACATCATTTCCACATTCCTTCACATCATCCCACATCATTTCCACAGTCATTCACATCATCCCACATCATTCCCACATCCATTCACATCATCATACATCATTTCCACATTCATTCACATCATTCCCACATCCAATCAGATTTCTACAAAAACGAGATGGTCTCTTTTCGCTTTAAGCGAATCGGGTTTGATTATCAACATTCCTTGATCTAGTTATCAAAATCTTTGTTCCACAATCAACCAAGTTAAAAGTACAGTTACTCTACTTTTCATACTGACAGAACTTTCTAACTCTCGGCCATTACTTGGCTCAGTTAAATGCAACTTTTTCTCGACTTAATTCCATTAAATCTAAGTTTTCGTTCACTTTTAGATCCTCGATCCTTTCAAGATTCCAAATTCCTTTCCTAGGGAATCTAGGAATAAGTCAGTCATAATTATTTATGTTCATCCAACTACGCATGTTTCTGGTCTTTTTTCTGGGAAATCCTTTTCTCATTCAAAAAGTACCCAAGATTCTATTTTTCGAGAATCTAGGCATATACTTCATTTTTCCAAAAGTTAAATATGTTCGTAATTCCTCTTTCTGATTAAAATTTATCCATGATTTCTCGATGCATTCTTATGAATATTTTTCCATTCTTTTCTTAAATTTTCCAAGATAAAATATGCTCAATATTCTTCTTTTTGAATAAAAGACTTATGAATACGATCTAATGGGATTTACAAAATCAATTATACCCATATTTTCTCTTTCAGCATAGACACTAATTCATTTTTATCTAAATGAATCATTTTCATAATTCTCATAAATTGAATGAATCTATAAATTTATACATAACCTTCTTTATTTTTTTAGAAAATGAATAATGCTCAAAACTACACTTTTAGCATAAACTTTATGATGCATAAATTCATTCTCTAATGATATAAATTTTTCCATAGCTTCCCCACATTTTCTACGAATTGATAATACTCAAAATTTCACTTTTGATATAAAAGTTATTTATGCATAAAATATATTTTGATAAAGATTTTACCATAACTTTTCCATATTTTCTATGAAATGAGAATGCTTAAAATTTCACTTTCAGCATAAAAATTAATTATGCATAAAAATTTATTTTTTTAATGATAAAAATTCTGCCATAGGTTCCCCATATTTTCTATGAATTGAGAATGCCCAAAGTTCTACTTTTAAAATTTTAGTTTATGCAAATACTTCATTTTCTAATGATAAAATTTTGCTATAATTTTCTCCCATTTTCTATGAATTAAGAATGCCCAAAATTACACTTTTAACATAAAAATTAGTTTGTGCATAAACATAATTACATTTAAGCACCTTCATTGTCAAAAAATATATCATTCATTTCCTTAACACAATAATGGTCCATCAGACCAGTAATTTTCACAATTAACATCTGAACATTCCCCATGAGAATTTCAGTTATACACGTTCTTGATTCGTCATTCCACAATTGGGTCCACTGGGCCAAAGGTCAAACTACAAACAATCTGTCAGCAACGATCCACTAATCTCGTAGTGATCTGTTGAAAGTCTTAATCGTCTTTCAAGTTACTAACATCATCACTGGGGTTCTCTCCATTCATCATCATCATGACTTATTCAGCTTATCTACTTTCAACCAAAATTCAAAAGTCATCATCCTTCAATCAGAATCCAAATCAATTCATAAAATTTTCAACCAAAATTCTAAAATCATATTAACCAGCATTCGAAAAATCATCATCTAGGATAGCATTTTTGCTTATAACTTCAAGGTCTTAGATTCACTCGTATATATTGTCAGTAGTATAGAGTTGCAGTTATACCTACGATATATACAGGTGCTCACGATCCTTGGTGTTATAAGGCAATTACCATCATATCTAGGCCTCAAGCAAGTCGGGGATTCCACATAAATGCGGTACTTCCATCTAAAAATCCAATTCCCAATTTATGAATTTCCATTCTGAATATCAATTCGTACGAGTTTTAACACATAATTACAATCTTTCACTGGTAACTCGTAAATTTTTGACATTTCTTACTTCTTGGTTTATCAACTTCAACCAAATGGCTCTGATACTAGCTGCCCCCTTTGCACATGGAACTCTCGAGTGCTAGCAACCAGAGATTTCATTAACGTCTTCACAATTTCATGATCACGTTAATGTGCGCTTTTGCCGCACAGGTGGTAGCTGGGGACTTGCCGGACACCATATGCGAGCCACGAATGGCTGCAAGCATACAACCAGGGAAGGAAGCTCAAACAGAATGCCAAAGGGTGTGTCACTCACCGCTCAACCGCTGCCTTGAAGGATTCCCGCATCGCAGCCGTGAAGGAGGAGCCGGCGTCGCCGCTCTACCGCCTCTCCGCCGCCGTGCCGCTACACAGTGCTCGATCGCTCTCTCACTCTCTCTCTCTCTCTCTCTCTCTCTCACGCAGGAGAAGGAAACCAAAAAGATAAGGCAAGAGCACTCTTGTATTCACAACACATGAGAATGAGGATTTTAGGGTTACATTTGACTCTTATAGGTGACTTGGCCGTTCACACTTGGGCGCCCATACATGGCCGGTCGACCCTAACCCTTATCCTACTGATATCCAAGGTGCGCCTCTCATCGGCGATCACCCAATCCCTTTATCCTTAATATATGGTGCCGACAAGCCCGGCCCATGACTCAGAATATTTAAATTAATGACGTAAAACATAGTGCGTCCGCCATGGGTTAACATGCCCCCCTTCCTGATGTAGATTCCGTCCTCGGAAGCTATGGTATGGTAAGCTCGAGAGGGTTGTTGTGGTAGACCGTCTGCAAAATAGGGAAGTAGAGTGAAAGTATGCTAGAATTCAAAAGATATAAAGTGTAGAAATTCAAGCATGTTAGACCACAATGGATGTTGCGATGAGAACTTAGTTTAAGGGTCACATGAATGAGCTAGTGTAGTAAATTAACAGGAGTTTAAAATTATTGAAAGTAAATCAAGAGTTAGCAAGGTGTCAAAGGTTAAGCAAGGTTTATAACTGGCCTAAGTCAAGGAAAAGAACCAAGCTTAATAAATAAACAGATGACCACACGGTGTCTACTCTAAGAACAAGTTTATACCCCAAGCCTAGGGACACAAGAAACATCAGAGTTACAGGAGCCTTTTGCCTTTATTTTTTTTGCACATGACAATTTTTATACACAATGGCGACCTTCCTAAGGCAAAACTAACATCGATCCTGGTACCATGTTTAACACAAGGCATTATCCAGGAATCTATTAGCTCACTTTAGGCAAGGCTACCCCCTACCAACCAAGGCATCGGTCTGGAGTAGAATACTCCTCGCCTACCAAGTATCAATAAGGCGATAGGCCAACATTAAAGCACATCATAGACTTGTATTGCCATTTATTGTAGGCTTTTTTTTTTCAAGTTTCTTTTGATCTTCGCTCCTGAACTAAAATGTGTTCTTACATCCTTTCGACAAGGGGTAAAAGCTATGTCCTAGAGGTCAACACACACACAGCCAGGTGTTCAAACATTAAGATGGTTTGACCCTAGACCTAAGACAATCGTATTCCAAGGTTAACTAAAGACGTCATGCTGCCTAGGAATATTTCCAATAAAGTTAAGCTCATTAATGATTTACACTAGCATGCAAGCAACTTCAAAAACTAAGTAGTACATTGACAATTTCCATGTGGTCATGCCTTATAGTTTATGAAATTAATTGAACAGTAAAAACGGAAGAGAGTGGGTATGGAAGAATTACACCTGTAATTGGAGATGTCCTTGATTTGATGAGACAGCTTGCAATTTGATGTAGATATATTTTGATGAACGTTGCGGCAGTCTCAGGACTTGAAAGCGAACCCACCTCAAACCTTTTAACCTGTACAATCAACTAACAAGCACTATACCTCGAGAGGCACATCAGTGTGGAAAATTTCAAGACTCGTTTAAGGAATCTAAACTAGAAAAAACTTGAAAACACTAACCTACCTACCAGTCACCACACTACTACTGAGGATACGGTAAGAGGATGTTGTAGAGTCCTGGCTCTAGCCCTAAGGCTAAGCCTCTATCCGCATCATCCAAATAAATAAAATCAACCTCAGTAGTGCCATGAGTTTTATCGGTCCATTCATCATTGTCAGATATTTCCTTTTCATTTTCCCATCCACATAGACTCATCAAGAATGTAACCATGCGAGGATAGTCATCTTGTGGAAAAGGAAAGCATTGGGCTATCGGGGATATGTCCTCTACGGAGTAGGGGTCAGTCATGGTCAATAGGCGAATTAGCCATTCTAATTCCTCAACATTTTCCTCACTGGCTAGTACATCTATATGATCCCATTCAGTTTCAATTACAGGATAGCACATGTGGAATATCTGAGAAAGGTACAGATGATACCTCTCACCAAAGGTAGGAGTGGATGAAGTGTATGATGATCGTGCATCTGCCATATCTGCAAACACAGATATAGCATCAGTAGGTTTGTGACAGGTCAATCTAGTTCTTGATTGTATACGGATATCTCTGCTCTTAACGTGCTCTTGCTCTTTTTACTATTTTTTTATTTTCTTTTCTTTGTTTTGTTTTATGTATGAAGCTATATATATACATCCCCTTGAATTTGGCAATTACATGGTCAGGGGAGAAGGTTAAGGAGGAAGCATTAGAATGTCGAGCGTGGGTACATGCTCCCCCTTTCCTTGGGTAGATCATATTATTTGCAATGATGTTGCATCCTCTTGGAACCAATTTGTCCAGCGGGTCATAGGTTGTGATGTGGGCAGATAGCTTTTTATGACCCTTGTGGCCACATCCAATTGTAGAGATGGTAGTGTACGCTCCCATTGACGAATGGAGGAAATGGTTTTCGACGATACTATTACAAGGGGAGACGTAGACTTATCGGTTTTTTGTTGGGTGTTGACAAGAGTAGGTGTAGAGCATGTAGAAACTTCTATATGATTGTGTGCCTGGCATGAGGAGCTAGAAGCTTCATGTGGCTCCCCCCTTCCTGAGCTAGGTGGTAATGATCGATATCGTTTGGGAATCCAAACTAACTCTGGAAGAAGTGGTGCGGAGCACTCTGTTACCTTTCCCTTACCACGATCTTGAATTGTCGTTGGGGTGGCAACAATTGGTTTGCAAGGTTTTACAGGTGATGTAGAGGGATTCAGCTTATGTTTAGGGACCCAAATCTGGTCATTTCCCTCGTAATACCCTTGGGCTACTAATAATTTTTTAGGGATCCACCGCGATGTTACATTGCCCTTTCTCGGGTGGGTAGCTACTTTCCTTTTACGAGGCTTCTTGGTGGCTGAAGGAGATTGAGCAGGGGAAGTAGCTGTTAGCGAAGCTTTGGGGACCCATTTGTATGTACTCTTTGGCATAGTAAGCAAAGCTTTAGGGACCACCTTGCCTGTTTCCACTTTTGGCATTGAAGCGTTAGAGGGGTGGCCAACAATCGAAGATGGTTTTGCCACTGGACTTTGTGATTTTTCATTATCTAATATTTGAGTGGATGACTTAGGTGCGGGATTTTGAGCGGTCAGACCTAGTGTTGGTTCTTGCGTTGTGACTTGTCTAGTTGCCCAATCGATATTGCACTTGGTGGCCATCATCCATTTGCGCCCTAAGATTACAGTCCCTTCCATGGTGCCAGCAGGCATAACCAAAAAGCTTTGAATTATGGTTCCCTTGTCATAAGCAACCGGAGTGTGTAGAATTCCTGAGACAGGGGTTTTCTTCTTGTTGATTCCTTGGACTTGGATAGAACTCTTGGTTAAAGGTGGTTTTCCCAGTTGACACCACACGCCATATGATAGCAAATTGTGTTGAGCTCCTGTATCCAATAATGCATTATACAGTACCTCCCCGTAAGGACTCTGTAACTCAATTGGGTATCTTAGAGGTGGGTCAGATTCCAGTGCATCCTCTTCTGCTTCCTCGAAAAATACTTGCGTAATTCCCAAGTTGGCTTCTCGTTGTCTCCTAGCACGCTGTTGACGTTCTTTGGCTTCGACTCTCGCTTGTATCTTTTTAAGCTCAGCTTGTTCTTTAGCTGCCTTCTTTTGATGGATTGCATGTAACTCCTCCTGGCTCAGGGGGTCATAGTATCTTTTGAATTTACTCCCATTAAGGAATCCAATGGTTTCAACTCCGTCGAGAGTCTCCACTCTGATGGTACCTTGCGGTGTAATTTCACATACTCTATACGGTCCCTTACCAGCATATTTGAGCTTCTTCTTTTCGTTTCGCACTCCATACATCAAGACTTTATCCCCAACCTTGATGTCCTTGTCCTTTAGATAGCGATCAAACCATTTTTTCCTTCTATCCTTCTCCACAAGGGCATTGTATACAGCCAATTGTCTTTCTTCGTTTAGCCGCTCAAGGATATATAGACGCTATGCTAAAGGATTACCATCCCATCCCTCTTGAGTAGCAACACGAAGACTAGGAATGACAAATTCCCATGGCATGACTGCTTCTTGGCCATATACCATTTTGAATGGTGTGCAATTAATAGCCACTTTGTACGTAGTACGATAGGCCCATAAAGCTGTCGTGAGCTTTAGATCCCAATCCGTGCGATGAGCTTCAACTGTCTTTGTCAAAACAGAGATTAATGTCTTGTTTGTACTCTCGGCTTGGCCATTCGCTTGCGGATAATAAGGAGTAGATTTATGATGGGATATCATGAAATTTGTTGTGAGCTCCTTAATCACTTCATTTATAAAATGCGTACCATTGTCGCTCACAAGTTCAAAAGGACAACCGAAGCGTGTGATTATATTTTCAAAGAGGAACTTGGCTGTTGTCCTCGCATCTGCCTTACGTGTCGCTTTCGCTTCAGCCCATTTGGTCATATAGTCAGTGGCCACAATAATATAGCGAGATTGTGTGTTTCGGGCCGCTGGGCTAATTGGACCTACAAAGTCTAAACCCCACTTTTCAAATGGTTGGTTTACTTTGATTGGATGTAGGGGCATCTGATCTTTCCTCTGGGGTTTCTTATATCGTTGGCATTCATCGCAACCCTTCACAAAGAGTGATGCATCTTGGAACATAGTGGGCCACCAATACCCTGATTGTAAGATCTTTCGCGCAGTTAAGTCTCCTGAGAAGTGACCACCGGCTACGCCCATATGTGCCTCTTGCAAAATGTATAGATACTCATCCTCTCTCGGGCACAACGCCTAAGAACGTCATCCTTTCCTCTTTTATAAAGAGTCCCGGCCATCAGGCAATAGGGTTCGCATTCCTTGATCAGCTTTCGAGCTAGATCTTTACGAAGCTCCTTGGGTGGAAAGCCATTAACCAAAAAGTTAACAATCTTCTCACTCCATTCAGGCATTGTCTCCACCATGAACAGGGAAGTGTCAGGTAAGTCATCATCAACCCCTGTAGGAGCTTCACCATTAGGTATGCGAGACAAATGATCAGCCATAACATGTTTTTTGCCAGGTCTCACAACAACCGTGAAATCAAACTCAAGGAGAATCAATAGCCATCGTGTGATTCTTCCTGTGGAGCATGGTTTGTTTACCAGATACAATAATGCTTGATGATCCACATAGAAAACAAACTTGGTGGCAAGGAGGTAATAACGAAATTTCCTTACTGCATATATCATTGCCAACCCTTCTCGCTCCGTAGTGGTGTAGTTCATCTCAGCATCGTTCAATTGGCGACTGGCAAAGCTAATGGGGTAGTCTAGCTTATGTTCTCCAGGTTGAGTTAACACACACCCAATAGCAAAGTTTGATGCATCAATATGCACATGGAAGAGTAAATCCCAGTTAGGCATTCTCAAGATTGGAGCACTCGCCAAGGCCTTCTTTAATAGCTCATAGGCACGGTCACATTCTTCGGTCCAAATAAACTCGATGAGAAGCTTATACAATGGTCGAGCTATCTCGGCGAAGAATAGAATAAACCTTCGATAATAACCAACGTGGCCCATAAAGCGTTGGACTCCCTTGTAGTTGGTGGGTGGGGGTAATTCCAGAATGACCTTGATTTTACTCTCGTCCGTGTGGAAATCCTATTTTTGGACACTATATGCCCTAAGATAACTCCGTGTTTAACCCAGAATTGGCATTTGAAAGGATTCAAGGAGATGCGATATAATCTACACCTTTCAAATATTTTTCGTAAACACATCAAGTGCTCGTCCCAAGAGGAATGAACACAAAGATCATCTAAGAAAGCTTCACAGAAGTCCCTTAGATATTCCTTAAAGGCCGTGTTTATCAATCGTTGGAATGTTGCAGGTGCATTGGTCAAGCCAAAAGCCATGACACGAAAGGCAAACACTCCAAACTCCGTGATAAATGCTGTTTTAGCTTGGTCCTCGACTGCAATTGTGATCTGATTGTAACCCGAGTACCCATCTAAAAAGCTATATGCCTCCTTGCCTGCCACTCTTTCAAGCACATGTTCAGGATATGGCAAGGGGTAATGATCCCTTCTGGTGGCTGCATTAACCTTTTTGAGATCAACGCACACTCTGAGTTTCCCATTCTTCTTTGGCACGATGACTATCAGAGAAACCCATTCTGAGTGCTCAATTGGGTATATGAATCCACATTTTACCAGCTTTTCAATTTCCTCTTGTACAATCTTTGCGTACTTAGGATTCATTGGGTAGGGACGTTGCTGGACTGGTTTAGCAGTGCTAATCATTGGAATCGTGTGTTGCACCACCGAGGGTGGAATACCCTTCATATCATGATATGTCCAAGCAAATATGTCCTTGAATTCTTTAAGAAGCTTCGTAAGTGCAGCTTCTTCCGCCTTGGTGAGGTCTTGAGCAATATAAACTGGTTTAGACTCCTCACCCGGATGTGCTAAGTCTATCTCCTTAACTACCGCAGGGCCATCGTAGACACCGCTACTCCCATTGGTAGGCGTTCGTTGGGCTTTTGTGTAGACCACTTTACGTTCCCCTGTGGTGAATGATTTGAAATGCTCGGGTGCGGGGTGTAAGTCTACTGGTTCTTGTTGTGCTAGGCTTTTTTCTTTCGATTCCACTTCCTTTTGTTGCTGAGCCAACTCTTGGTTTTGCCGCCTTCTTGCAGTACGACTTAGTTTCGGCTTCTCTTCGATTTCTAATTGGGCGACGTCATGAGGTTGCGGAATACACCACATGACACTTTGGAGATATTGTCCCCAATTATTAGCTATCTTTCGATGAGCATCAATGGCTCCTACATAACTGAGCCATTCTGCAGTGGATCTTTCCTTGTTTATTGCAGTGCGTACATTAGCTCGATAGCGTTGGCGCTTATGTCTTGTTTTCTTCTTACCAAGTTTTTGATTTTTGTTTCTATCAGATTCGGACTCACTTGGTCGATCTTCACTTTTGGATGAAGTGCAGGAGGCCACTGTCCTAGGCCTTGAGCACCTTGCTTCCACATTTGGGTGAATATTTGATTCATTTTTCCCATCAAGCTCAGGGTCAGTTTCTTCTTGAGATTCATACTCAGAGTTGCATTGGTCAGAGTCTTCGCTACTTTCAGTGTCGGTGGAGTTTGCCACGTTCTTGCCATCAGGAGTCAAGTGCATAACACCTATCATGTTTATTGGCACTAACGGTGGCATATCTTGCCCCTCAGGTGTTACCCAACTTGTGCCTCTATTTTCCCATGTGTCTATGGTTGCCGCTAGGTGTACCCAATCCACGTTATCCGACTCAGTCATACCCGGTAGAACATCCATATAAGGAGAATCTTTCCCATCATCAGTCTCTTTTTTGCATGTATAGCAATACCTTAATGGGGCGGAGTGAATAGTGGTATCTGATCGATTATCGATGATAACCTTGCTTCCTAAAGGATGTGCACGACCATTCTCAAGATCAACTCGAATGACAGAGTCCTGGAATTGTAGATAGACATGGTTTTTCGACCAGTCATGCACCATTTGTGCTTCCCTCATGAAAGGACGTCCTAAGATCATTTGATATGACATAGGATGCTTGGAGAAATCCATTACAATGAAGGTATGTTTTACCTTGTATCCCAGGACCTTGATCTTGAGGTCCCTTAACATTCCAATAGGTTTAGCTATGGTTCCGTTTGCCATCTTAACCACTATGTTTGTGACTTCAAGGTGAGGCCTTCCCATAGATTCCCAACAGTTTTTAGTCACAATGCTCACTCCAGCACCACCATCAAGGATTCCCTTTAGAGTTAATCCCTTGGTAGTAATGGGGAGGGTGGCATTAGATTCGTCCCCTTCAAAGTACTGTCCCAACTTGTTAACAGGTATTTCCACGACCGAGTTTTCATCTAGGTTGGGTTGTAGATCCCAATGTTCTCCTTCATCTTGAAGCGTGTCGGGTCTATCCATATTTGCAAATTGTGGTAGCCCCGCCTTTAGTTCTCCATTGAGAAATGCCCGAAGAGCTAAGAATAGCTCAGGATCTCCGTATAATTTGCCAAACGGTTCTCTTGAAGTGGACGCAATGTCACTTCTTATGGGTTGGCTTCTAGGGACCTCTACTTTAGGAAGAGCATCGGAATGTGGTAGCTCAGTAGGGCCCTCATTAAACGAAGTGGGTAGAATATCCACATGGACACTCTTTGGGAGGGTAGGGTCTACATAAGATGTGAATGGCGAATCTACTACCCCTCCTTCCTCATTTACTTCGCTTGTCGCATGTTCAGAGCATGAAGCTCTACTAAAGGTCTCTATTAGACGACTAAACATGCTAGATCCGGGTTGTGGGGCCCACACTGGCATGTTTTGGCTTGTCTCCTCAGGGTTCTTGGTAGGGTGTCCTTCCATGGCTTCTGAGTCAGAAGATGAGTCACTATCCACTATTCGTGGATCTTGGGTTGCACTCCCTTGGGTTCCAGCCGAAGGCCAAGATGCCAACGTGGAGGGATGGTGTGAGCCTGCGTAGACTGAAACGCTTTCTAGTGGTTCAGGCTCTAGCACCCGACCAGAACGTAGATGCATGTGACGTGGGTACCCTACGTGCGTTGGTAACTACCCTTGAAACTCACACAAGTGGTTTCTTGGGTATTTTGCACCTCGTTTTTACTTGTTTTTAGATTGTTTTTAACTCGTTTTTGATCCCCTTACTTACGGTCGAACTTGGACTAGGGCGTGTGATAGCTCGAAACGAGCGTATCGTTTAAAGGGTCCTAGTGTGCTTTACAGCACCGTGTTCGCCTACCTAGAGCTCCTGTAGTCCTCAAAATAGTCCGTTTCCTTTGGGGGGAAGGGGCAAAAGCCTATTTGCTTGTGGAGGAAAGGGTGAGGGCTTTATCCCACATGCTCACTTTACTCCTTGGGGAGTGGGCTACATATAGGGCACGACTTCCCATAAGCTCTCACTTGAGAGAAAGCTATGGAGGCTCACTCTCCTATATATATATATCAAAAGACCGAGACCGGGGCCGGGGCCGGGGTCGTGGGTCGTGGGTCGTGGGTCAATTGGGGTTCTTTCTTTTCAAAAATTTTTTCTCCAATTAGAAAATCTTTCCTCTCCACATGTTTGGTTCTTTCTTTGAAAATAATTTTTTCTCCAATTAGAAAATCTTTCCTCTCCACATGTTTGGTTCTTTCTTT